>NC_071350.1:16505000-17250000 GCF_027744825.2 Synchiropus splendidus | reverse complement strand
TATTTATCATTTATTTATTCATTTAATACACTAAATTGTCAGTTTCTTGCCACATTAGTTCGTAACTGCTCCAGTTCTATTCATTCACTTTCAAAAATATCACAGACGTTACTTTTAGTCAACCCTAACTTGCGTTTCAAAACATGAAATGTTTTGGGTTGAACATTTTAAACAAGTTACTAATTGTTTTTAATTTATCCCACTTTACTGTGTACTTTGTAGTACAAAGTACAACGCAAACATAGTACTTTGTAAACATAATATTGGTAGCTCTGGTGCAATGCCTGAATTCCTGACGTGAAAACAAACATATTTAATAAACAGTTCATCTTAAAATAGAGTACTTTCAAGGTTGCCGATTGGCCTGGAAACAATTTTAATAATCCAACTTTCCATGTCAAATATCCCACATTAGCAATTAGCCTTCTTAGCTAACTACTGCTAACATTCTGCACTTAGTTGTCAGACGAGACCTTAAGTTGTCAGATAAATAGTACCTTTCTCTCTGTGAAATCCTTTTCCTTTTCACTCAAAATGAGTCCTAAAACATCTATTTTTAAGTATGGCAATATTGATCAACCATGATGGTACTTTATGACGGGGATGCCAGGCTTCCTGACACCGTGCAGCTCTGGGTTGTGTGGAATGCTAATCCTGCTTCAAACAGGCTCTTTTCCCAGCTGAGGAAGTTGTGAGGAACCCAGCCCTGCTGGTGCACCGATCTTTCCGAGAAGTTTTACAGCAGTAGACAGCAGCTCTGTGAATGTCGGCAACGCTCCAATTACCTGCAGCGATCAGTGCTGGCTCCGAACCAGCAGCAGCAGCAGCAGCAGCAGCAGCAGCAGCAGCCGAGGTGGAACGCTGGGCTCCAGCGGACGTGAGTGTAGGTGTGATTCCTCAACCTGCCATTATGATTACCAGGATCCACACCAGCACATTTCTCTGTTGCAACGCTCAGAAGCCAAATGGCCCAGGGGCGCCTTCCAAACCAAACATTCCATCGGATCTGCTCATGCTGCTGCGACAAAGGTATCAAGTGGAAAGCTGACCTGACGGCAACAAAATTCAGAGATCGTCAGAGCACATTTGGGGCCGACAGCCAACGCCCACACCGGCGCAAAACACAAAGGACAGAGACACTTTGAAGTTGTGTATATTGGTGAGAAAGTCCAGTCTACCATTTCTACGAAGCGGAAGGAGAGGGCAGTGGTGCCGCGCTGTAACTCTAGCGTTATAACCAGTTTGTGTTTGCTAACAGGCTGCACAGTCAGAGGACGAAAGACGAAGCACTGCGGCGCTGGTTTGACAAACAAACAGGAGACAAAGTCCATCACTTCCTATTGTTTCATGCCAGCACTGTGCAGCCGGAGTATTTGCTACTACATGTGAAGGCCGTACATGTGAGGCCTCAGCTAGTCTACTAAAGTCTGAACAATGAAACCAAGATTACATTTTACTGTCTTAGCAACACGTGAGTGGTTGGAGCACCACCGTGATGGTGGACTCCCAAGGGTGGCAGCCATCGTGACCACTCGGACCTACTGCCACCCCGAATCGAAGGGCTTTCATTCAGCTTCCTGTTGCAGTCAGGACCACCGAACTTAAAAAAACAACGACTCTGCTTGTCGATGAAAACCCTGTTTTACCAGCTCTGCTTGTGTGTGTGTGTGTGTGTGTGTGTGTGTGTTGATGTTCAGCTGATGTTCAGTTCAGCAGCATTTGGCTTTTTCTGAAGGGCAGAACGATGCAAGATTCGACGGGCCTCAAAGGAGACGACAGCAACAGACAGTCCGCGCTTGTTGGCGGAACATTCTGGTTTAACATTCCTTCGGAGCATGTTTATGGAGGACTATTGTAAGTACACACTTTTACATCTGTTCTTTGGCGTGATCACTTCAGAAGAAAGTCCATGCAGGAAATAAAAAGTAGATTGGACCTCAGGTGGGGATCTGACAGTCAAACCTGGGGCAAGAATGGCTGTGGGGCCTGGGTGGATCAAATCATGGCGAGAAATTGAGCGCTCTTAAAAACAAACTATGCTATTTATGCTTATAATTCCACTTGAATTTGTTTCAGTTAGTGCTCATGTAGCTCAAGTGCTCAGTGCATTTCATGGTACATGTCATTTCCCAACAGATTTTACTCGCATTATTACAACAAAGAAGAAGTCTGACGTGTTTACGTGACATCTGAGTCCATCGAAAGGTCAATAAAATATGAACCACAAAAGGTTGAGTCACCAGGGGCGGGGCTATAACTGTTTGCCTTTGATAAAATATATACATAACATACAATATGATGTCACAGCATTTACGATGACGGAGGCTAAATTATTATTATATATTGCAAAAGTTCAAAAACTTCTGGATAGAAGCACAAAATGTCGCAAGGAGAGGTGAACTTCCTCCCTAACGTGTGCAGGTTAAATTCCATCATTCTGTCGTCAAATATCAAAACGCGATTAATCGCGATTCATTAATTATGAACCTCTAATTAATTTGATCAATTTATGTCCCACCTCAATGACTTTATCATGAACTTTCAACTTGTTTATTTCTTCTTCAATAGAAACCCTGCTGAAACACCCCCACAGCCAAATCGAACCCCGATCATCGGAATATCGACACCAGGTTTGAAGGTCAGAGGTCACACTGAGTGAATGTTCAGTAGTAGTTGTGCGATTTCAAACAGTAATGTCTGTCAAATAAGAAAGTTTCCAGACAAACACGTGACACTATATAGATATAAAATATGTATATCTGTATATATATATATATATATTTATATATACTTCTTGTCCCCCCCTCGATAGATCCTTTAACTCTTGTTTGTTTTTAAACCCCTGAGAAGACCGCAGACTGCCTGAAGTATAAAATACAAATCTTTTCAAGAACCAAAAGTCATATTAAAAAGAAAAGCTGACCAAAAAAGGATCGCAGGCCTCTGAAGCTTACAAAGTTATCATTCATCGAACAAGTGATGCGGCAGAGCCGAGCGCCACCGGAGCCAGAAGTCAGCGGCGAATCATGCGGTGCCAGGGAGGAACACCAGAAGTTCCGTTCACTGTCGTAACAACGTAACAAGCTCATGTCGAAGGAGACCTGTCCGCCGGTGAATTCTGGCGAACCCTTGCTGGCGCCGGCTCTGACCTGCCACAGGGGGGAGCAGCTCTTTGCACTGTGGCTCTGCGTGGATGCTGGGGTGATTATTGGCAAACGCTGCTTACATCCTTCAATTTTCAGGCACTCGATATTTGTTAAGGTGACAATCCGGCTCCACTGGCTTATCTTTTCTACGTGATTGTTTTCAAATTAGATTGAGAAACGACTGATTGATCCACTTATTGATTGATTGAGAAGGTCGAAGGGACACAGAGCGAGCGACAGAAGGCACGAGAGTTTCAAAGGGTGAACGTTCTGCAAAGTTTCTGAAACCAAAACAGAAGAATCAAAAAATAAAAATAAAAGCAGCAACACAAATGTCAGAGGAAACATTTGAGAAAAAAGCTTTAAGGGTGACAATCACTAAAGATCCAGGGTTGAGGTCGCCCGACTTGAATCGACGGTCAGTTGAAAAGCCAAACCATGTACATGCTGAAATACAGCCAAGGCTGGTCCGATTCACCTGCAGGGGGCGGGAGACAACCGTGTTCTGTGGGTGAGACTTGTCGTATCCTGAGCCCTGGACAGTCTCCTGTGTGACTCTGCACCTAAGAATTCAATTGAAGCTTTAAAGTTGAATTCAATGTCTCCAATCTCATTGAATCATACCACTGTGTTGCATTCAGTGTAGTTTAACTTCAGCCTCCAGTCGTGTCAACAATGCCAGATACTTCATATGTCAAAGGTGCCAATCTCAAGCTCCATATTGCACTGCAACAACTCAAGTTTTTAGAATAGTTATGAGAGCTTAAGTGATATTTTAAATAATCATTTTCAGAAAATGTCATTTTTTAACGAAAATTTTGTTTAAAAAACCTTGAAATTGAATTTCATGACTGACCAACTCGGACGATAGCCTTTTTTGGTGGGATGCAAAAATATATTTCATCTCATACCTCCAGGTAATTTAATATTTCTTTAAAAAAATTGTGGTGAGCTTAAATTGTAGACCATTCCTATACAAAATATTGTTATGTTTAAAGGATAGAACAGTAGAGGACGCTATGGAAAGGACAAGCGGCTCCAAACAAGTCAATGCTGGTCAGCTAAAATATAAGTTAAAATGGCTCCATTTCAATAAAAATATGAATTGATTTGATAGATAATGATTCTTAGAATGCAGTTTTTCCTTTACCATCAATAGTCAACAACCTTTCGGTTCTCAATTCAACGAGTCATGACCTCAACCCTGCTAGTTTCCGACACACCAGTGTTTGTGTCTGTCGAGTTGTGCTTTTCAAGCCTGAATACTTCTTGTTATCTCTGCACAAATTGTGAGTAAGTGTGGAATCGTCGGTCCACTGATCATATCCAAGAAAACAAGGTCGCTGTCGCGAGGACCGGGACTGAAGAAGACCCTGAAACCAGCTTGAATATTAAGAATTATAATAATAATAATGCCCCAAAGTGTTAGTTCCATAGTCCGGCTGAGACTTTGTACTTTCAAAGGACCAAAAAAAGGAATCGGAGATAGAAAAACCAAAAGGACTAAAAATGATGTTCAGTTCTTAATTTGCTGAAGAATCTCGTGGAAAACTGACAGCAAAAAGAGGCAAACAGCTACATTCATATTCCCCCAAACAATCAGAGCAAGAGCTGATCCACTGGCGAGGCTTTGGTCGAACAAGCCGTCCGTGTTGGTGTCACGTCACTGGGATGGAGACACAATCAGCCAATGGAGTGGTGTGTGAAGCAAGTGCGCTCTAGGACGCCAACACGCTCCGCCTCAGAAGGTCCTTGTTACCGGAATGTAATTGCGATAGGCGCAGTTTGCGTCCAGCGGCGCGGGAGTCAACGTTGCTTTGTTCACAATCCGAGAAGTAGCCGTCGTTCTCTGTGGCGTCCAGGAGTGAGGAGTCCCTCTCTGCCAGGTCTGTGGCCTCCGAGCTCCGCCCCCTTGCTTTATTCTGCCGGGACAACCGGAGGCGAGGGGTCACACGGAGAAGCCGAACAGTGTCCGCCGCCGTAGGGCCGGGATCTGGCGGTGGAGCTAATCCATTTCCCATGAGGCCGTTCCCCCACTGGCCAGCTTCCTCGGAGATGTGACAGGAGTCCATTTTGGAGATAGGAGGCTGTGGTGCCGGGTCCCTGTGCAGGTCCGAGCTCCGGGTCTGGTGGTGATGTAGGTAGTGATGGTGCAAAGCCTTCGAGGAGCTCCGGGTTCGCTCTCCGCAGCTGGTCTTGTCCGCCGCAACGCCGTGCCACAGACCTTTAGCCCTGGTGACAGAAGACGCGGCGGCAGCCGTGAGGAGGCTCGGCGACGAGTTGGTTCGCTGCTGGTTGCCACGAGCGCGTGATTTGTTGCTCCCTCGGGATTTGCGTCCGAGCTGAGGTGTTTTCCAGGTGGACTGCATGGAGTTCTCCATCATCAGGTTCAGCAGGCTCTCCTCCCCCTGCAGCAGCTGCGGGAGAAGAAGCAGGTGAATAGAGACGTCGGGAGCCGAACACCTTGATCATGATGAGGGGCCACTGCGAGACGCGGTCAAGAGGACACTGCCCACTGCGTTTATAAGACATAAACACGAGAAAATATGAATGACATTCATCAAAATGGATTTCCTCTGGCAGCACAATGGTGTTACATCATGTTTGCTCCGGCAACTCAATACGCACACAGAGAACATTCCGGTCGCAAACAACAGGTCCGACACAGAGCAGCGCTCTGGCTGAACCGACTGACCCGAAACCCAGGAACTCCTCTGAGGCCTCACCTGGTCAGAGAGAAGACTGGCGCTCTTGTCCCCATGCTGGGCCCCCAGGGCCCACTGGCTGAGCATGTCGTCTGCGGTGATCTGAACCGACTGGGCCAGCCAGCTGTCGAACAGGGAGTTGTCCAATGGGAAGGACTTGGACAGACCTGGAGAACAGAAAACAACATGCAGGTGAGGGCACTTTCAAACTGTACAAATAATTCGGTCATGACTTCAGTCTATTAGGACACGTTGGCCTTTATTAAACATCAAACCAATGAGCGAGCGACGCCATTCACACCATATTCCAAACCAGTCAAATGCAGATAGGACACTTTCGACGAGGCAGCTTGCTCTGACACGAGGAGACACTCGAGACAAAGGACGCTGACAAGTCCAGGTAAGTGACCACACAAAGACAAGGGAGCCAGGATTACTTTCACCGGCATGACTCCCCATACAAAGGTGTCGAGTGGACATGCAGCCAGATGCCACTTCGCAGTTCCGAACAGAGGTAAAGGCAGAGGTTGGTTGTCGTGACATGAATATATACATATTCATATATTCATAACATCTGACCTACGACCTGCTCAACTTACGTCCACCAGTACTTACGACCACGGCCAGCAGATGCTTTTTTTTTTTAAATTCAATGTCTGGCACCGCAGCACGTCGCAGCTCGGCATCGTGAACGACAGTTACGGCAGCACAGTATCCCAGCATCTCACTCTCACACAGAGATCTAGCACTACAGTAGCACCTATAACCCTCGGTTCGTTGGGCTATTTTGAATGGCATTCGACTTACGTCCAATCCGATATATGACCGGTAGGTCGGATCCAATCCCGGTCGTAAGTTGGATGTTACTTGTATATATAACATAAAATGAGGCAAATATTCACACATTTTCTGGTCCCATTCGCCAAAGATTAAACAAGTTACCTACAAAAAAACTGATCTCCATCCCTGTACCTGACAATTCAAATGCAGGGAATTGTTTAGAAATAGACTTCTAAAGAAGCGTCAGTCACAGAAAGCCACTTGTGGTCTGGATGAGCAGAGAGAAAGCTAGTGTCAGTCACTTCACATCATGCCGCCCGTCATTACCACACATTCAGCACGACGACAGCGTGAGGTTGATTTTCACCACCACACTCTTTCTGGGATTCATTACCGCAGACTGCCTGCAGGTGCGTTTCATTTTTTCATTTTTTTTTTTACAAAATGGAATGTTTGCTTGCGCGCGGCGTTATTGGCTTCAGAGTATATCGACTGTTAGTGAGACGAGCGAGCGTTTGTAGCGTGACAGAGCGCAACAAACAACGGAGGCAAGTATCACGGCACCTAAAAGAAACCCCACTCAGGCAAACATTCAGAAATCAAAAGCACAGCGTGGCGCAAGAGAAGCAAGCCGTCAGCTCTCCCCGGCAACAAAAGCTTTCCAATGGCAGGAACTGTATTTTGTCAGAGGAATTCTTCCAGTGGTGTCATTTGGCCTCATTAAATGCACTTATTTCCCTCAGCACCAAGAGTACAGGCCGAAGCTGAAGCCAGACAATGAGAAAATGTTCCACTCTGTCTATCCTTCTATCCACCTATTGATCCAGCAGTTGTCCATCATTACCCTAATACATCGACCGTCTTCCAAAGCAAACACATCCATCCATCCATCCACTCACCCATCCACCCACTCACCTATCCATCCATCCATCCATCCACTCACCCATCCACCCATCCATCCACTCACCCATCCACCCACTCACCTATCCATCCATCCATCCACTCACCCATCCATCCATCATCCACTCACCCATCCACCCACTCACCTATCCACCCATCCATCCATCCATCCATCCACTCACCCATCCACCCACCCATCCATCCATCGATCACTACACTTATCTATCATCCAATCCATCGAACTATTGTCCCTCTACCATGAGACCTACCCATACATCCATTTTTCATCGATCCCCACACATCATTGACCCACCTATTGTCCATCTCACTTCACCTATCCATCCATCTATCGCCCATCTGTCAACACACCCTCCCACCCATCCATTGTCAGTCTACCACTTGACCTATGTCATCACTTCGCCTATCTACCCCACCATTTTCCATCTACCACTACAACTTTCCAACCATGCACCGTTCATCTATCACTATACCATCATTCATCCATTGACCAATTGTCCCTCTATCATCAGATCTATCCATCCTTCCATCATGACTCCCATGTGTTGATAGTCACACTAAGGCTATGTCCCATTTCTCACCCTAACACTAGCACTTGGTTTTGAGGGCCCTCCACTGAAATGAAATGACTTCCCTAAGAATTGGGACAACACTTCACGCTTTATGTGTCACGTGTTCAGTTACGTCATGCGTCAAAACAACGTGTCATTGGCTGCCGTGCAGAGTTTTGTTTCCTGCCTGTCGAGTGTTGGAGATGTTTTTGCAACCTCTTGCATCGGCGCTGATCATCTCACTTGGTTTGGTGAACCAGCGGAGAAGAAATGGGCGGAGCCGTAGCCGGCGTCGCTGCTATGTTGCGCTGATAGATCTGTCAGAGGTATGAGGATGTTAACGTTGGCCTGGATGCTAGCCCACTGTTGTTTGTTAAGAAGTAATAAAATGTTTTTAGATAAAGCACTTTGGTATCCTGGAACTCTATCCACACGTCAGCTCCGGAGCCATTCATTCATTTCAAGAGTTGAACGGTGAGTGCCCTCGGTCTTAGGAGTATTGGGACACACTACACTTGACATGAACACGCAAAACCCAGTGTTAGGGTGAGCAATGGGACACAGCCAAAGACTCAACCACCACATTCGTCTTGCCTTCCTTCTATCTAAGATCAAGCCTGACCATCATTTACCTCCATCCATCCGTACATTAACTGGCCATAATCACAGTATCTGTCTCCACCTAACCTTCGTGCCTTCAACCTTGAGATGTATTTATATAATTGTAGATGTTCTGTCACTGGAACATGTCAGACGAGACGGACAACAGCTCTCAACTGCCTCCAGTGTTCCATAAGTAAAAGGCACAATGGAGGAGAGAGGAGTTATTTTATCAGTCTTCTGGATCCCTGACTGAGAACAGATGGTCTGACGCACACACAGACCTCCAGACACCCTGATATGGACAGGTATGACAAGCAGACACAAACACAATGATGACACGCTGAGAGTGAATTATTTACTGGCCATGAATGCACACAAGCGTTACACCAAGCGCCGGGTGAGGAGTCAAGATGGAGGAGGATAAAACAACAAAAAGAAGTGTTATAAAACAGCCAGAGGAATGAAAAATAGACAGATACGGCGTGAGGAGCGGACATAAAGGAGGGAGATCACTGGAGGAGATAACCAGAGGAGATCAAATCAGAGCAGGAAGCCAGCGAGGCAGAGCCAAACTACCCTGCTGACTTCTCGCCACGACTCCTCTGCGCTGTTATCAGTCTCTGTTTATTGATCATATTCACTTTGGCAGGAAATCACTGATGGCTCTGCGACTCTGTTTAAATTAGGAAATGAGAGATAATGACCAGGTGGATGGGGGTGCGAAGCCTCTCTGCTGAATCTGCCCAGAGAGCGAGGGCGGTTGAGGAGATACAATTTAGCGCTTTGGTGACTTGTTCTTCAATGCTGTGCCTATGAACTGCAAACATATTTTTTTTAATCTTCAGCCCTGTTAGCAGCTCAGACTCAGGCCCTGGATCAAGGGAGGTTCATGGGAACTCTTTCCTTTTCATTTCCTTGAGTGGCTTGAAAACCTTTTAGGACTAAGAAGGGCGCAATATAAAAGCCACTGGCTCATTAGCCTGAAGTCAACAGACGTGTGAGTCATATCTTCTCAGGAGAACAACTTGCTAGTCACCTGGACTCTGGACGGTTGCTCCACCTCAGGAGCAGTGCTGTGACATCGGACTTCAGAAGCCACTTGAATCATTTCAGAAACGGCAAGGCAGCGATTCAGTGAGTCTGAATTCTTTCAATCTTTGACTCACCACTTCAGAATGAACAACTACAGTCCGAAGCACAGATTCATCTCTGTCACTCTGTGATCATAAGAGCAATCTGAATCACTCCACTCAGTCTGTCTGGACTAAAACTCATGGCCTTTCCAGCATCTCCATTCACACGGACTAACGGTACGTTCCCACAAATTGGCGACATTGTTGCACTACAAGCACTCGAGTAGGGACTTTACCGAGTCCCCCCCCGCTCTAAATTCACGCGACAAAAGTCAGTCAACCTTCAGGGGGCGGGTCTGAAGTGAAGATGGCAGATCAGAGAGGAAGACTTGTGACTTATTGAACATGGAAGGAAAGAAAGATGCTGCCATCTCAGGGTCCATTTTCTCTGTCCGTTTCCTTCACGTTCAACGATTCGGCGGTTTTGAGTCAGAACCATTCCCTTCAGATGTGAGGTATTCTGCCTTTCCTTGGGTCACGAACCAAGACCCATCATAAGTGCTAACTTGTGTGTGTGTGAGATTAAGCCTAACTGTCTTGAATCAGAAACACTTCCTGTCCATCAATGCGGTAACTCACATGAGTCACTCCTTTGACTCATCACACAACTCCAGTCATGTACGTCAGTAACTTGTCAATGAGTCTGGATCATTTCCAGTGACATGTACTACTGCACACGTATGGAACCAGCAAGTCTGAAGGAAGTCAGTCAGACGCTTCAAACAGAGCGTGTGAGTCACCCCAGCACTTTGGCTCAGAAGCATAAACAACGCTGGATCCGTGACTCACATCTCCTGCTTAATTAAATGAGTGCGCTCAGATGGCAACTCCTCAGACGCTCGCTCTGCAACGGCGAGCAACATTTATTTTCATCATCGGCAAATCAAAACAAACGATGTGAGGTATTACCGCGGAGGATTCAGACTCGCTGTCATAATACCGCCTAGCGCTCGTCGCGCGACTGTTATGGATGTGAAAGCTTTTACTTGCGCAACATAAGTGAATAAGTGATGCTTGAGTGTAGGATGAGTCATGAGAGTACATTTTCATTCAGGCTCCTGGATATTAATCATGTTCTTTAATCGTCCCTCCAGCCCACACAGTTCTGCAGGATCTCATCGGAGGAATATTCATCAGTCGGCGGATCCGAAGACATGTAAACAAAGATTACGCAACGACGCTAATCCACCCACTCGACATCCTTCACATTCTCTCTCCGCGTGAAGTGGGTTTTTCTTGAGACTTTACTTGGCATCCATACATATTTTTGTCGATACTTGTTTTAGAGTCTATTTCAATGATCCTGTTCAAACTCGAGGAGGAGGAGAAGAAGCCTTTTCGATCCAGCTCTGTCGCCGCTAACTGCTCCGACTTGTCACAGCGCTACTGTCCTGTGAAGCAGCTGACTAAAATAAACAAAGTCAAGATGTTTTGGGCGGCTGGTGGCAGGAGATTGAAGGAGCAACGCCGACAGATGGATGTGAACAGATGGAGAGATGTTCAGTCAAAATTCTACCTTGAGTAACTCCCAGGTCACATGGTCATCATTTATCACACCTGTCAAAAGCCAGTTATTTTTATGGAGAAAATTGTCATTCCGGAGCCGCTGAGTTTTTGGTTTTATGATCTAATGGAAGGTTTGAAAAGAGATCATGGGTTAGTGCAGGCGATACACATGGTGTCATTGGAGGGACTGGCCCCACGTTGGGCGCCAGATCGGCGTCACATTCCCTCCACGTTGACGTACGTGTGAATGGAAAAGCCAGACACTGTCCTAACTAGAGAAGTCTCCTTGCTGGTACCAGCCAATGAGGGTGGTCGCAGGTACTCTACATACGGTTGGGAGGTAGGTACCACCTGATGCTGCGATGTCAAATACTTGGTCAGAGATAGAAAGACAACAGAGCAATTTTCTTACCTCGACACTGTAATTCCAGATTTAATTAATGATTTTAGAGATGCGATCTTTGGTGTCTGACATGAACATTTTGCAGTGTTCATCGTTCAGATTTGGCTGAGAGTGAAACCAAACAGTTCATCAGAAATACCTACGACTTCTCCCAAAGTTGCGTGAGGTCTGAACTTTTGAGCAAGATGTTCCGCGCATGTATCATTTCAATCGGATGGATCTACAAGTGGTGTCACAAGTGGGATGGCACCTGTGAAGTCACTGTGTTTTTATCTGTTCATCCACCAAGAAAGAAGTGAGCTCTTGAGCTGTGGAGTTTAAAAAGAAGGGAGGACGTGAAGGAGGAAAAAGACTGGAGACCAAGTCAGGCCAACTCTTCGACCGTAGCAGGGAAATTACAAGCTGCAGTCTTTAATCAAATCTCTCAAATCTCTCAGCGAAAGGGAAAAGCGAAGTTCTCTCACACACAAATTACCGAGCTCCTTAAGCAGCGAGTCGCTCCCTGTCTTCCATCTGTCTTTCTTCTTCTCTGGACTGTTCTTCCTTCTCTCCTTTCCTTTCTCCTTCACCCCACTCTGCTTCCTTTTCTCTCCTTTCTGGCTTTTCTCTGCTGGAAGAAGAAGAGGAAGCCGTGGTCAGAGTATTCAAAAGAAACGGGCGACGACTCTTTATTGACCAGACAGGGAAGCAAACCCAGCTTTTTTTTCTTTTTGGCGCCACTAAAGAAGAAGTTATTTTCCATTCAAATCCAGCGGCACGTTCTCATTGACCGACAAGGTCAGCGGAACAACACTCATGTTGGGGCTGCAGACACGCACTCTGTTTGACATGTATCAGAGTCGTGCTGCGACCGTCGACGCTCCTCTCTCAGCAGGACGCGTCACTCGCTGTCTCCTGCTGAGACCATGACACCAAGCTGATGTGGCGACACACGCAGGGGTCGCTGGAGTCAGTGTGACACTGACACACTGAGATGATTTTAAATGACATTTGTCTTTAAATACGGCATCAGCTGAAGGAGGACGCCAGTCTGTTCTTGACTTCTCCTCTTCATGTCCTCATTCATTGTCTTCCTCTTCTTCCATCACCGACCTCCTGTGTCCTCGCCACCTGTCCAAACCTCTCACGTCTCGAATAAACCAATTCCTGAGCTTTTCAGTCACAACTGAAGACAACCTTTCCATCTCATCTGACTCCTCTAACTCCTGCATTCTATCCCTGTATCATCAGCAAACATCATCAGCCATGGAGACTCCTCCCCCTGATGCCACCCTTCCATCACTCCTACAGCATGGTCTCACTCACCTCCCAACCATCCTCTGAGGCTCCTGACTCCCAGAGTTTTGTTGAAACGTATCACACTTCTGTGTTACCAAAGTAAGCGGAAGAAAAACTCCATTTAAGCAGAAGTAAATTTCAAGGTTAAGTGTTTGACCTTGTTAAAAGCACACTGCCCGGATACCTTTCCCAATTTATTTAATGGTCTTGTCTGAAAGTGAAGCGCCTTTGAGGAATCTCCCAGAGAAAAACGCTTCTTTCCAAAACGCCGAAATTATAATTTCCTCTCTCCTTCTTTCCACAGACCTTATCTGATCTCCCGGGGACCAATTTTGTCAACATCTTCTCACTTTCCTCTGCTAATCTGATCTTGTTCTTCGACTCGGAACACCGAGACAAAACAAGTCTTTGGGTTTTCAAGGACACGCGGAAGCGCTTCCTGCCGCAGGTTGTAATCTCTGTTAACGGTTTTAAGCAGCTTTTATTCTTTGGCTGTTCCTCCGGAGCAAACTGCTCCCAATGTTCCCGGTTTGAAAGGTGCAACGGCATCACGCATTCATCTTTTTGAAGTGTTTAATTAATTTCCTCACTTCCCAGTGTGTGTGTGTGTGTGTGTGTGTTTCACCACACCTGAGCTCATTAGAACAACCTGAAATGTTCCACTCGCTCGCCGCCTCTTGCTACCCGTTTTTTTTATTTCCTCCTCTTGCGACGGCGTCTCATTACCGCTCTGTCCCTTTTCATCCCACTCGTCTTCCTTCCCCATTTATTTTGTTTTCCCCATAACTAAACAAATGCACGCACACACGTCGGCATTCCTACCTTTGTGGGGACCGCTCATTGCCATGACACTTTCCCCAGCCTCTGAACCGAGTTCTGACTATCTTGTGTAGCAGCTACTTC
Source organism: Synchiropus splendidus (assembly GCF_027744825.2). Classification (NCBI taxonomy): domain Eukaryota; kingdom Metazoa; phylum Chordata; class Actinopteri; order Syngnathiformes; family Callionymidae; genus Synchiropus; species Synchiropus splendidus. Next base: position 17,236,074 of record NC_071350.1, on the reverse strand, counting down.
ACACGGATGGCTTGACAGTCCATATCTTCAGTTGGAAAGAAGAAAGAGCTGAGCCAAAAGACAAAGCACAAAACATCCCCATCTCTAGGAGAGAGTGTCTGGACCAGGAGAGACTAGAACGGCTGCTCCTCTGCATGATGAGAGGCCAGTTAAAGTGGCTCCTCTGAGGTTTTCTGTCCAACCGTCTGGAGGCCCCTTGGAGCAAAGAAGTCTGGGCCTCTTTACTTTGGATGCTGCCCCCACGACGTGAGTGCTGATTCTCATTATACACCCACGTTGCACTGTAATCTTGCTATTTCTTTTACGTAAGTGCTTCGAAATGTTTGTCTTAGTCCTGCCATTGTACAGTCGGTGACTGCTCGGCACTCAGGTACAAACAGGTTCATTGATGCTTCTAAATAGGTCCCTGAGTGTGTGTGAGTGGATGTCTGTCCACTCTTGCCCTGGGCCGGTGATCCATCCAGCGGGGTCCCCCCCATTTTGTCAGAGGCACCCCAATAAAGAGAAACTGTCTCGCAGTGACTCAGCTCAATGAATGTTCATTCTGTTTCACCTCGACCGTAATTCACTTTGTGAAAGCATGTGACGACCGATCGGCCGCTTTCACAGATGAGACAAAGTGAGACGGAGCAGAGGGTGAGACGAGAGAAACCCTCGCAGGCGGCACTGCGGGACAGGGGAAGAGCGGGAGACGGATGGAGGAGAAAATTGATTAGAGAGGAGGCGAAAGAGAAATGGAGAGCGGAAAATAACAGAGTGAGAAAAAAAGAGGTGGGTACAAGGTGAGGGACACGACGAGCCATTATAGCAGACAACCCAATCCTTCACTCTCTGTCGCGCTCTCCCACACACACACATGCGCGCGCGCACATCTGTAATGGGAGTGTGAATAGATATGGCTGTTTAGTGCCACGAGAGCAGCTCCCATACCTGATGAGAGAAATCTGCTGCGTCAGCGGTTCTGCACCGGTGGAAGTGCTTGGGTGTGTAGGAGACGGAGGCATATAAAACCTCTGCTGACTTAACTCTCATTACCCTGCCGGAGTGATGTCAGCCCTGTTACCATGACAACAAGCTCTTATCCTCGCAGCGGCAGCTGGTCAGCGCACCGCTGATCTTTTCACGCCGCTCATCATGACTGCACACTTTCACAGAGGGACGGGCAGCGATGATGTCATCGCTCGTGTCACAATGGTCGACCAAACCCACGGCAACAACCCGCTGCATTTAGCACTGCAGCGCTGCTATCCTCCCTCAGTTGTAAATGCCCTTGCGGTGACTTTTCCGCCGCTGAAAGCGCAGACCTCTGCCAAGCAGCATCGTAATTTTGTCACCCAACGTTATTGTCCGACATTTAGAGCTCCTTCTTGATTGGCTGTTGGTCTCATGGCCGCAGCACGCTGGAGTGGTGACCCAACATCTTAGCTCCCGAGTTAGCAAGCCCCTGGCTAGCTTCTTTAGGACAGAATACTGACACATTGCTTCATATATAGCACAGCGCAGTTGGAAGCCAAAGAACTCCTTCAAAAGATTCAGGGATCCAGATGGTTTACCAGACCATTTTTTTTCCAGTAAAAACATAACCTCCATAAAACATATTTTACTGCCTTGTACAGAAAATGGCACTCACCTTGGTAGGTGGAATATCTCATGTCTTTTTTTAACCCTTTCCCGGAAATAAACCGAAGCTGAGCTCAGTGAGGAGTCGACTTGTGTTGAAGCAAGTGGAGCCAAGCTAGGGCACTTTGCAGTTGTGTTTTTGTCAAATTTGCTGTTGACTTTCTGACATGTTTTTGCACTATTTAAGCAGCTGCTGTTTAATATAAATAAAGCGCGATTATTCATATTGTTATTATTATTTAGTGCAGCATAATTCCAAATACAACAACAGTGCTTTCTTCCACGGCTATTTCAAAGTCAAAACTGTAATATTTGAAGTATCATGAAACAGTATTGCAGGGTTGATGAAACAGTGTCCACTAGAGGGCGCTCTTGGATTGGAAATGATGTGAGATTTCATTGAATTAGTTGTTCAAGTCCAAACATGTTACAGCAGACAGCGCCACCTGGTGGCTGAAAAGCTGTTTCATGAAACCTCACCGACCCATCATCGATATTAAAAGCTCAACAGACTCCTTTGTCGTATATAATGTTGTATATTTGTTTAAAATGAAATGATTTAAGAGAGCAAAATGTTGTTGTAAGTGTTGGTGAACTGAGGTGCCACTGCACGTGTGACTGAGAGAGGAAGGGAAAACAGAATGGCAGCACTTTAAACAAACGCTGAGATGTCGTCTTGATTTGTCCACTAGACAAGAATTACTGCTCGGTGGCATCAGGTTTGCATTCGCACCACATCGCTCCAGCTCCATTTCCGACATCCTTCAACAGACATCGAATGAAAACGACAGTATTTTGTAAAGAAAAGGCTGGTCATACACCAACGAAAAGGTTTCACCGTCGAATTTAGGAGTGAGCGTTTTAAAACTCCCTGAAATCATCTCTTTATTGAAGAGCAGTTTAAATCCGTCGAGGTCAACAACCAGTGCTGTGAAGAGGAAGTGCAAATCCATTTCTCTGGACGACACGGCGCTGCTCTGTTGCGTGAAGGTGTTAAGTGCCACCCACTGCCAAACCGATGATGACAGGCCATTTCCCATAACTGTCCACCTACTACCTTCCATCCTGAGTTTGACCACAAGCGCTGCAGGCGGCACAAACACGTCGGCGACGGAGCAGATCTGTTCCTACCTCCTGCCATGTTCTCCTCCAGCAGCTGCACCTGCAGGTGGAAGATCTTCTCCTGGAGGTCGCACATGCTGTGTTTCATCTTCTCTCGCCGCGTCACCATGTAGCAAAGGTTTCGCACCTGCAACACATGACAACTCATTTCACTAATGGATGATGACAAGAGAAAAACACAACATGTGTAACTCAGGATTTACATGAAAACATGGAGCCAGGAAATGAGAAAAAAGGCGGCTGAAAAACATGAAGAAAACATGGAATAAAATGTTTACACATCTAGGCCACGCCCACATTCGGGTTATGTCCCAGGGTAGGTTTCGGTTAAATTACGCCACATAACCAGCTGTGAGCAGAAGACCACTTTGTTTTCAGGCAGTGAATGTACTGGCGTATGCTATGCTTGTGTCGTGATGGAAAAGCCCAGGCCGCAGCAAGACACTTCACTAGGGCTGTGCGATTAGTCGACATCATCTATAACGTCGACAGCAAACACTCGTCGACGTCAAAATCTGTGCATCGATGCATCGTGTTGCTGTTGGCGTAAACACACACGGGCCGCAAGATGGTTATCGAGAACTGGTTTTTATCGAGAAGCAGTGAGAAAATTCTCTGGAATCACTGAGATATGTTGACTGAGGTCTGACTCCAACTGGCCGCCGTCACTGCGCGCCCCAGGCTCTGCCTCACCACCTCCGACTGATCGCCTCAGTTCGAGCGGCGATAGGTCGTAGTGTTCAAAAGTGAGGCTTCGTTTTGTTTGTGAGCAAACCCCTTAGACACCATGGTAGAATGATGAAAGAGTGTTCCGTGTTTGGTCTGTGACGCCACACACTCTCGAGCTAAACGCTAGCATGGCGGTTAGCACATGTCTCTCCTCCTAATATGACTAATATATGAACTAGGGAGCTACACTGAACACAGCGTTTTAGATTATTATTCATATAAAACCTTTTGATGTGGATGTTGAGCAGATATTTTATGAGATTTATGAGATACATATATGAATATTGACGATTTCAAATTCTTCTCAAGGACCAATAAAGACCTCCGTTTTAAACGTTTTTAACTGTTTCATGCTTCACAGGGTTGATACATGTTCCTGGATTACGTGTCATTATTTTAATATACTTGTTTAATAATGTATGGTGTCGGAGTATCACAGTGAGATGATTTGAGCAACTTTAGGTTCAACAGAAATTCAAAATCGGTCCAAACAAAGGTAATCACGAAAAACAATAAATAGATTAGTCTACAACGAAAATAATGGTTAGTTGTAGCCCGACACTTCACCCTCTTAAAAGGAACCGAAAAACAGAGGCCAGACAGTTTGAACACACAGAGAGGAGAGGCAGGGAACTTGTTGGACGAAGAAAGTACCAGGCGAAAGGAGGACAGGAAGGCGTATTTACGGAAGATCTGAAGGCGTGATCCGGGAGGATTAGGTGGGCGGGGCTGACCTGCTGTCACGGACCCCATAAACTGACTGAGCCGGCCCACTTCGCCCCCCACACCTTGAGTTTAATACCGGTGGAAGCCATCAAAACTGATCCCAGAAACGCTCCAGTACCAAATGAAGTGGAAAGTCTTGGCTCCTGCAGGTCCCTGGCATGAAAGTAAAAACGATACATATTTGCTTCTGAACACCAGAAAATGTAATTAAAACTCCGGTTATTGCTGTCCATATCTAAATGAGTTTCTTAAAGCCGACCTCTCGGGCAACTTGCCCCTCTCCCTGGACACGCACACAATTAAAAAAGGATGAGTCGGACAATATCTAACGCTAATGTGTTTGGTTGCCTCCAGTAAAGCCACGATAAGAGGTAAGTCAGCAGAAGATTTCCTGTTTCCTGCCAATAAAGTGGGTCCCGGGTTTATCTTCCGCTCCAGCTGAGCACCACCCGCTCCTCCGCGCCGTCAGATCACTATCACATGTTCCTATAAGTGTGTGTGGAGATGTTTACATGTTTTTATGAAGCGCATATGGCTTCAAAGAAAACGCTGCGGTTGTAAATGTGTGTTTCCAATTGCTGTGGGCAACAGAGCAGGCGTGAGAGCGTAAGAGGGAGATAGAAGCAGATAAAAGAGCCGGTGGAAGGAGAAAAACGCAGCATTATGTAGTTGATAAAACTTGTTGCCAGCGATCAGAAGGAGCTGATAGAAGCATCCATCACCGCCAGTGAACCTTCCACCACTCAGCACGCTAACATGACGGCTGGGAAAAATAAAAGTATTGCGACTCACTGCAGTGTAATATGTGTGTTCCTTGGTGTTAGCCGATATCAGCTGTGTTTCGCCGAACAAATCTGTTGCGACTCACCTTTCATGTCTGGGCTAAAACTATACACAACAATGTAAATAAAACATTCAGAAGTTTGTTCACGGTGCTTTGCTTTTTCCGGTGACGTCACTTTTCAGCGACGATGAAATAGCAAAGTACTAGCTACGTTACGTTACGTATTAGCTACGTTCTTAGATACATGTGAAGTGTTTTGAAAGTGTCAGAAGAATACGGAAGCTACGCAAGAGGATTAGTTATTTATTATCCAGTTATTAGCCAGTGAAGAAAAAAAAGCCAGAATTCTGACTTTAATCTCGGAATTCTGACTCAACTCAGAATTGTCACATTAAAATTCTGACTTTAATTTCAGAGTGTGAGAATTCTGAGATTAAAGTCAGAGTTCTCACTTCAATCTCAGAATTCTCACTTTAAAATTCTGACTTCTCAAAAGTGAGAATACTGAGATTAAAGTTCTCACATTCTGAGATTAAAGTCAGAATTTTAAAGTGAGAATTCTAAATTCTCATTTCTGACAGAATTCCAAGATTTAAGTCAGAATTCCACCAATTTTTTTTTCTTCACTGGCCCGACTTTAAAGTCTGAATTATCAGAACGTAATTTCAGAAACAGAGAGTTAACAGTTAACTTCTGACTAACTAGCTTTGACTGGAAGGAGGAGCTTACGGCGCCACCCCTTGCCACGGAGGTGAACTACTCATAGTTCGATTTCTTTCAAGACATGTCCCACATCATTTCCACCACCTGCAGGGTCTTCGCTGAACCAGACAGAAGCGGTGGCTTCACGTGTAGCGCGTGAGTGGATGGGACGGAGTGGCTGTTTCCCAGCAAGGAGATTGTTTATCTCTGGGTCTTGATGGATTTGTCAGCGTGGCCTATCTGACCCATTCCATCCCCGTTCGAGTGCGGACGATAAAAATAGCTACTCAACTGGGACGCAATGTGCAGAGTCTGGCTTTGATTAGGACAGTGAGCGTGCTTCTAAATCGACTACCTCTCCTGGACACCAGGCTGGGGAGGGCAGGGGAGGATGAGTTAGGAGACAAGCCGACGTTATGAAGCAGAAAACCACTGTGTTCAGACATTTCTCTGTCCATTCATCAGGCCCCGTCCTGCAGAGATATGAAGGTTGGAATACGTGTTTGACAGTGACCTGCTCACTGGCTCTGCCCTGCCACTTCACTGGTTTGTCACTCGCTGTTTCACTGGCTTCAAATGTACCGACAAAACTACCCAGCTTTCCAATGCCAATGGGAACAAACCATTCTCAGTATGATAGGAGTGTTCGTGTTGATGATCGTGAGATCATTAATGGATCACCGGAAATGTTAGTAGAAGTTTGGACGCGCAGCTGGTCCTGCCTGGACTGGTCAACCATGTTGTTCACAAACTGAAATACCAAAGAGTGTTTGCTTCATCTTCCCTTCTTTAGAATGACTTAGCTGTGGTGAGCGGAGTCAGAACCTGGCGCTGGTGCGCGACGCTCGGGGCAGCCCGACACTGTATCACAGCTAATTCCCAGGACGGTACGGGACAGAACCATTCGTGTGAGGAATGGAAACGTAAGTGTGAGAAAATCGACGTTTGACCTCTTCAGCAAGAAAAAGAGCAGAAATGAATCAGAGGGTTTACTTCTTCCACGCACTTCCCGTTCGGATCGATGCCAGCAAACCTGAGCTGCTTCACAATGAGCTGCTCTTTACTGGCGTGAATAACATGCTTGAAACCGCCAGGACACAATCAGGAGCATCGATCCGTCATTGGTTCAACAGCACCGGCCGGAGGTTAATGACTCCAAGTGAGTCTCATCTGAAGTGACAGGTTGTTAAAGACGACAGATGTTTAGACAAGACAAACAGGAAGTCAAACATGACGTGACTGCAATAGCATACACTGTATTTTCACTATGAAATCAAATTAAAGTTCATTTAAAAACTCACATTTACTTTATTTTTATATGTTTTTGTTTTCATGACCTCTTCAAACTTAAATGTATATTGGTAAAAAATAACATTTATTAATTTAGAAAATGACTCTAATTTTTCATTTATTAGTATGTTTAAACTATAGCATGGACATTGCAACTCATTTAAATAAATGGTGCAATATAATTTCTCAATATAGTCTAGATACAATAATTGTTGAATCAATAGGTGTAAAATGCTGCCAAATATTTATTGAAGACCACATTTCTCAAACAAAATGATATTGTCATGATTAAATTCATCTAAAAAATTGGCCAACAACCGCAGTCAAGGGGAACGAGTCGTTTAGTTTGGAGTCAGTTAAAGAATTCCAGTCATTGAAAAGCTTGAGGTTTCGTCAGTGTCAGCAGGGGGCGCTGTCCGCTCGCCCTTCCGCAACTCTCCAGCTCTAAAGCGGGACTCTCCTCCTTAGCACTGGAGATACCTTCATTGTAAAAATGATGACTTAAAAATGGAAGTCAAAGAATTATTAAAACAGGTTTCTTCTTTTCCAATCCAAAGATCGTTCTATCCGAGGCCATGACACCCTCAGTGAGAATTGAAGTCACACGTATGTTGTATTTTCTTATACGGTTTGATGATGAATATGATTCATGACAATGAAATATCATTTTTGCCTTATTTATTCTGTGTCATGTTTATTTCTTTATAGACTTTAGATTATCAGTAGCAGCAATGAAACTATTTTTGTTTTTTAAAATGCTATTTATTTATATTTGTTCAGCAGCAATACGCTTTCATTTTTGTTTTCCAACTAAAATAACAATATAATTTCGATTTTCATCATCATTCTTTAGCGTATTCATTTATTTATACTTTTATTTGCATTAATATTAAGTCATAAGTTTTGTGCAACAAATAACAATTATTTTGCAATTTTTGCAATATTAATAATGATATATATATTTACAGCTTTCAGTCATGGATTTTAATGTACACGAATAGTTTTCAACCACTTCAAACGTTGGCTCCTTCAGTCGTTTCCCTTCTCAATTTTAGCTGTTAATTCATCTGCGCACCACAAAGTGCTCGTGTCCCCTCTGACACATCAATATCTCACTTTAAAATACCAATAAAGCTCCAATTAGGGTGAAATATGAGGTCAGATTACCTTCAATTTCAACAAAAAAAAAAAAGGTTCTCTTGAGCAACGCTTCCATTTTGGAAAGCAGGATTAGGAGACGAGCCCGCTGCAGCCAACACAGAGGCATAATACATTAATCCCGTTTCCAAATTGCTTTCCTCACGACCTGTGCGCCGACGGGTTCATGTGAAATCGCAATTACTTGATTATGAAGCTGAAAATAGTTTATTTATACACGATTTCTTTGCGCAAGTGTGAGTCAGAAAACAGCTTTTCTCAGGTTTCATCCATTTTCTCTCTTTATCTGAGGTGCAGGTGAAGCGGCCCTGTACCCAAAGCTGTCCCACAGGGAGTCTTCATAAAAGCCAGAGCCCCCTCGACTGACTGGCTTGTCTTGGAGGAGGTTCTACACCGAGTTTCTCCAGGATGACTGAGCTCCTCACCCAACTCCAAGAGAGAGTCCAGAAACCATGACGTGACCTTGATCTTTCGGTCACTGCTCAAAGTTAAGGGTGGAAATCCACAGGTCAGCGGAGCGCCTGTCTTTTGGCTCAGCTCTTTCTTCACCACGACACACCTCACGACTGAAGAAGAAGAACTGTCTCGCTCTTATGAGGATCTCATGAAATCATATTCCTCTATTTCACTTCCCGACATATGCAGGCTTGTATACAGACTTGTCCTCGCGGCGACCGCATACGTCTCTGAGACACGAACAGATGGACGATATGGTGTGGGCTGGCACAGGAATAAAAGCAGATCCTGGCAGCACAAATATCATAAAGATAGATGATATCACAGCGTGAATTTGTCTTCCATCAGAGACCGTGGGAACAATAGAGAGCGTTTTGCTCCGTCTTTTGCTGGGCAGTGAACACATCTTAGGTGTGACAGGAGCCGAGAATAAACTGGACCGCAGCCAGAGATGGAATCTATTGATCCAGATATGAGGTAAACAGAGAGGCTGAGGAGGGGCGACAGGTTCAGCCTTAAACGTTGTGTGAGTCGGGGCTGAAACATGAGGATTAATAATGGGGATTTGTGAGGGGCACAGCAGAAAAGCTCATAATAATAAACCTATCTCTGGGGTGCTCTACTCAGCCGTGCCAGAGCAGGAGGTTCGTCTTTCGCATTTTCTGAGGTATATTGGATGGGCATCATCTTGAAATGGATCTCGCTCATATGTCGAAATTTAGATGCATAGTGTCTGATCAGGGGCCCGAAAATGGCCCCCGGGCCAGACTGTGGACACCGTGGACACTAGCGATTTAGCCAGGGTTAACTGCCTTGTACTCATAACACAAGTTAACCACTGATTCAACTCCATTTTTCATGGACTGTGGGAGGAAACCAGAGTGCCTCAAGAGCGAGCCCATGCTGTGAGGCTGCAACCACTTGAATCAATTAGACATCTCCTCATTTAGAGCACACAGAGATGCACTTTGAGTTTAAAAATGTGTTTTCTAAGTGTTAAATTATTATCAAATTTGGTTTAAAAAAAACATTTCTGCTTTTCGAAAACACTCTTGACAGCATTGAGGGGAGAGTTTATAGGCGGAGAGCAACTCTCCAGTTGTCAATCAAAGTCAATGGTGTGGTGCACTGGTTGAAGATATAGGGGGCAGGGCAGGAAAGCCGGAGTGGAAAGTGAGAGTGAACCTTGTTGCGAAGTAGCAAGAGCAGTAGCCAAATTGGGTGAAAGAATGAATGATTGATTCTGTCATGGAGCGATTTAGAAAAATGAACGCAAGAATGAAGTGAAGGATGAAGGAGAGAAGTGGAGAGGCTGATGGAAGGAAAGGGGGAAGACTGAAGAGAAAGTGGGTCAGACAGTCAGACAGACAGTGGCGGCTTCTGCAGCTGGATCACACACACACACACTACACACACACACACACACATCCAAACTACATGATTTATTAGCTCCTGCTCAGATCAAAGCCCCGCCCACCCGGGGTCCATAGCAACATCCTCCACCAATCCCACTGCACGCATGCTGTTTTTAAGTGTGTGTGTGTTTTCTGTTTGCTCATTCACAAGTGTGCGGCGGCTCCACAGCTGGATGTGTGTGTCACATTCTCTCGCCCTGCAATCGGAGCGACGTGCCTACAGGAGGGGGGGGGGGGGAGGGGGCTGGAGCGGTGCCAAGGCAATAAAGTCAAAATAAATCACCGTCCCTCTGCTCCCCTCGCTCCTCTGTAATTACAGCCTTTCTTTTTCATGTATCTGCTCATCACCTTTTTCAACCGCACACTCCCCATCAAACAGGAGACAACAACGCAAAGCAAATATGAACTGCTGCTTATGAAAACCTCATTAGCCATGTCGCCTGTTTGGACCGAGGTTCCATGTCTGCAAACAAAAACAGGATTTGGAGGGAAAGGATTAAATTGTCTCCCAAATCTGACACGACAATGTTATTCCGGCAGCGTCTTACACGCCGGCGTGACGGGATTAAGGAGGAGATGTGTCTGAGCTTCTGGAAATTTCTAGGCCATCGTTGCTTCAGGAATCTCCCCCCCACTGGTGTCCCACCGCTCCCTTAATAATTCAGCTTGATATGAATATTACGATGGAGGGTCGCGGTGATGCAAGAATGGGCGACCGATGGCCGCGAGCTGTCTTCGCTCCGCAGGTTCACCGACTTCACTGACTTCACTGTCTGTGCTTTTAATTCACTGCAAAAATGTCCGCCTCCAAACAACTGCCCAATGCTTTTCTCATTTTTATTTTGTTTTATTATATATGTATATATATATATATATATGTGTGTGTGTGTGTGTATATATATGTATTTTTCATTCAAAACTTTAACTTTTATTTTTCTTTATTTTTTATGACTAAACATTTTTTTTCAGAATTAAAAAAAAATATATATATATTTTATAACTATATACCCTTTTTTCACATTCAATTCACATTCATATGAAACTCAAAATTTTTGTCCAAGACTAAGCTCATCATTGTTTTTTTTTGGCTTGAAACAAAAATGGCTATTTGCTGCAACTGACAATAAAAAGTGGCATCAATGGCATTTACGGGGCTAAAAACATGATTAACACGTGAGACAAGCTATCTAAACAAACCCGAAATAAATGTTGGGAAACTAGTTTGAATGGTTTTCAAGATCCGTTCAGGCCACCAGAACAGTTTTAATACTTTAGCCACGTATGGTGGCAGTAGTGTGTCTCTGAATTGACTTGACAGCTGCAAATCTGCAACAGTTACCAACTATGGAGAAGTTCTTGGAACGATAAAATGATAAAGGAAGTCATGCCGACGCCCCTAACAGTAAACACTGTTCATGAAAGCACCTGTTGTGGCAGTTTTAGAATAAATCGGAAAATTTTATGGCAATACTTTCATTTACACTTCTTCTTTGGAGTTTCAATAAAAAAAATTTTTTTATGATATTTAGACATGGATTTCTGATATTTATTTTAATTCAGACTTTTATTCCATTCTTTCCAATTTTCTCAACAGTTTGCATCAAGTGTATTATTTTCCTTTGTTTCTTAAATTCGATGAATATGACTTGCACCTGGTTCTGCTACTGGTTGGACTTTTCGATGATAAATATCTTTGCATGGTTTCATGTCATTCCCCCCGGACCCCTGAGATCAAAAAGGTTAAGACCCCCTGAAACAGACAACAACTCGCAAACATCAGTGGACGATTTGGGGTGATCCTTTATCATTTTAAAGTTTTTAAAAGGGGGAAGGAAACTGGAGTGCTCCAAGAAGCAGCCTGCCACCTCTTCAGGACCTGTATGCCTCCAGGACCCAGAGACGTGCAGGTGGGATCAGAGTCGACCCTTCTCACCCTGGCCATGAACTGTTTGTCCCTCTTCCCTCTGGCAGGAGGCTACGGTCCATCCAGACCAGAACCTCCCGTCACAGGAGCTGCTTCTTCCCCTCGGCCGTCACACTGTTGAATTTGTGAACAGCCTTGTTGTTATTTTATTTTACTTTATTTATGTATTTATTTATTTTGTTTTATTTTATTTTTTATTTTTATTATTTTTTTATTTTTTATTTTATTATTTATTTACTTTTTGACTGCACGTTATTCAAAACACTTTCCTAGTTAGTGGGCTCCCCACTGACCATGGCAATAAATTTCATTCTGATTCTGATTCTGATTCTGAAAACCAACAGTAAAGGACAACACAAGGTCTTTGCACAGGAAGAACTATAGTCTCTATCAGAATAACAGTTTTAACCCAAACTGAAGAGCAATTCAAGTCTCTCGTCCTCAGTTCTCAATACCACGGACGCCCCTGGAGTCCGACTTCTTCTCAGCGTGTTTTCCGCACGAGTGAGCCACCGACACCAGTCCAGGAACATCCTCACGTGCTGCTCTAACTCAAACCCAGGAGTGTTGCAACTGGAACGAAAACTAAACTCCGTAACAAATGCGAGGAAGTGGGAGAGGAAGTTGTTCAGACCCAAATCGCGCTGAGCAGCGGGGGAACCGCCTCACACGGCGAAGAGAAAAAGCCAAATTGCTTCTGTTTTATTGGCCGGTCAGACAGCGGTAAGTGGAAGTCTGAGGCCTGTGTTTGCAGATGCTAGCGGGCGCTCGGCAGGGAAGCCTCATGCTATCACAGTTTGGAGAGACTTGGACAAAATGATATCATGTGGGAACATTGGCAGAAATCTCCCTCAGAGCCGTGCACTCCAACTCATGAAGTAATGGCTTTCTGGCACGGAGACGAGCGGCCCAGCTGACTGTCATCTCTGTAACTTTCCAATTAGATTCAATTTAATGTTCTCTGGGTCTTACACCCGAGGAGCCGCTCCCAGGCGCGAGGTGGAGCGCGGGGCTGGCAGATAGCTCGCTCTGAGCTGGACATCGCTTGGCAGCCGAGCGCCGTCTGGGGGATGATGAGACAGAACGCCGGGGAGAAAAGTTAGATTACATTGAGTCGATTAAAAAAAGGCCATCCATCATGTTGCCGAGAGAGAAGGTGAAGGGTTCATCCACTAGGGGGTTCACTGGTGCCACGAGTCGCTGCCCTTTTAGCTGGAAACAGCCAGCGATGTCAGCAAGCTGCTGCTAACAACATGCTAGCAAAGAAGGCGAAAGCTGGCTTTTCATATTCTGGACTGGACGTATGGAGTGTTGTGTTCGGCATGTTCGGTGGGCGCCATGTTTTCTCAGTTCCAACCGTAGTGCCATCATACTGGTTCCTGTAGTAAATCACGCAGAATCAGAGAGAAACTCGACAATTATCGCTTGAACCAAATGTGTTTTCAGGCGAAATCCCGACTCCTGTTTGGTCAACGCGGCATGGAAGAGCGCTGTTATTGGTGTGATGTCTAGCGCTGTTGGGAATCGATTGATTCCAAATGCCGGCAGTCTGCCGGGAGGGCGCCACCTAATGATGAGATGCGGTCAATGCAGTTGAAAAGTCATAGCAATCCAGAACAACATCAGACGGAGCAAAGGATTATGGGGAATACAAATACAGGGTTTAGATGCTCCTGTTTATGAGCGTTAATGGCATCATGACTTGGCCGCAGTGATGAGAAGAAACTGAAAATGTTAGCGCCTCCGTGTGGTGGCAATAAGTAAAGCATATGAGTAAAGTTTGCCTCAAAACTACTTGTGTCCATGTCCAACAGTGTAACGTGCCATATATGGCCTGCGGGCCAGGCATTATCCCTGGCTGGTCCCGGCTAATTCGAGTTATTTTTCGGTGAAACCTCAGCAAATTTGGGTGCGACTGGAATGGTATTTATCCTTAAAGACATCCTGAGGAGAGAGCAGTGTCTCCTTCTGTTAGTTTAGGTTCAAATAAAGTTCATTTATTGGCAAATGGACAGGAATCACCAGTGGAATCTCACAAACATGGAGAGGAAACATGGACAAACTAGAGTGCAGACTGAAACGACTGCCTCTGAAAGCCTCACTGGGCAGTCCTACACTAAATCCACTGCCTTTCAAAGGCTTCCTGGTTAAATTTAGAAGATGCTGACTCACCGCAGGTCATTATAACAGTGTCTGGAGGATGGAGAGGCCAGATTGCAGCCTTCCATCTAAATTAAAAAACCAGGGCACAAGTGTGCAGGAGCGAATCTCCAAACTAGGCCAGCGGAAATGACTTCTGTTTGCTAAAGTGCGACTCCAGTCCGCTGCAAACGTAAGAACCTGTCATTACACCACTCCATCTCGCCGCATACGGAGAGCCACAGTGTTCAGTCAGGAGACTGTTGGATTTATCAGCCACAGAGCAGCTCACAAGTGGTCAGGAACTCAGCTTTCCTCCCAAGACAAACAGCGGTTAAGTGATGAAATGTCTGCAGGTGGGAGTGGTGCTCTGTCTTTATGCCTAACGCTACATACAAATTCCAAAGATTATTTTAATTTCAACTGGTAAAGTCACAAATGAGACCGACAACGTGAGGCCCTGGGGACACATGTGGCCCTTTGCTTCTATTTTGCTGGCCCCGAATGACACTGCACTTTTTCACTGTTAATTGTTATTTGAATACTAAATAATATTTGTTTAGGTCTTTATTTTCTTCTTTCCTTCCTCCATAAATATTAAAAGCTAAATTAAAATAGATTTTTCTTTAATGAGTCCTGCTCTTTGTACCGAACCTTCTTCTCAAAATAAAAATAAAAAACACAATTTAATTTAATAAAAGGCTTGAAATTATGCCAAATAATTATGATATGCATTGAGAATCCAAAAATAAAATGCATGTCATTTCGTTTTATTTTAGCAACAAAATCTACTTTTAGTTTAAAACATTTTTTTTCTTTAACTTAACATTTTTCATCAAAAAGTTTTAAAGTGCTGAAATAATAATTGCTATTTTAACTAACAATTTAAAAAATATTAACTTTCAGTCTCAGACTAAATATTGGAGCCCATTCCTGCAAGGTAAAACGCATACATTTTAAAAAAACTGAAAGGAAAAAAAAGTGAGATTTATTGTAACAACTCTCCCATGAAACCTCAAAATAAAAAAAATAATAATAATGTCACATTTTTAATTCCATGACGATTTTGGTTAGTGTGAATCTATCCCAGCTAGTTAATTTAGAGTGTTATTTAATCCATGTTTTTGGATTGTGGGAGGAAACCTGAGCGTCCAGAGCGAGCCCACGTAAGGACAGGGCTTCCACAAATACACGGTTTCTGGACAGCAAAAGGAACTTGGTTTATATGACACTTACATCCCTAGAAGAATTTCAAGTAGAGACTGTAAAAGGCTCCACATCCACTTCACGCTCGAGTTAGAATCCCCAAACAAACTCTTCAGTGCACCGCAGCCTTTAATCTTACATGGCTTGACAGACATATCTACTACATTCGTGACAGACTGCTCTCGGAGGACCATATTAAAATTGGACTTGGGGGAGAAGCGCTCGCCATCAAGTCCTGAAAAGTGAGATTTTACAGTTGAGCAACGCGAGTGTGACAGCTGGTACTTTACCGTAAAATATTAAAGGCTGCAGGTCGACCAGGGGGCGTCATATCGCCTCTACTACTTACGAACCGTCGAGCATCTGTGAGTAACAAAGATGGTGGTCTGCAGGTGCTGTGTCCTAACGCAGAGGACGTGACGCAAATTCATCTAAACAATATTATAAATATCAGTATATGATTCAAAATTACTGCATGGACATAAAATTTAATTTCCCTCGGGGCTATGTTATTTCCTAACAGGACATTAATAGATGTAAAGTGAAACTATTAAATTATATTTTATACATCTTTTCAGAATCTCTATATACATAATCCTGGCAGATGCGGGAAGAAGGGGAGTATGATTTTTAAAAAGGAACATAATCACAAGTTACTTCCTTTAATATCTTTTATCTATTTATTTTGAGGGAGAAAAATCTTAAATAAATATTAAGGATTGACCTTGTGAGTACAAGCAAACCTGTTGTTTGTGGTTGATTTATTTCTTAGTTACTTATGTCAGTATTGTTTACTTTTATTAATTTATTTTATTTTTATTTTTACATTGTTGCTCCAACACCAGCACTTTCCTAGTTGGTGACTGACATTGCCAATAAAGTTGACTCTGATTCTGATCTGAAGTCTGTCATCTGAGGTAGAGTCGTGGGGGCAGCAGTTGAAGTGAAGAGGTCCAGACTTTCCTCTCCTCCGAAGCTTCCATCTCTAAACTAAGATGTTTCCAGGTCAAGTGAGCGAACTTGACCTTGAACCCCTGACCTCCACACCAAAAAAATCCACCATCACCATGTGGTGTTCCGCTGCAACCGTGGCATCTTTTGACACAAATAAAATCACATTTGGGATTTGAAACATCACAATCACCACCAGCCCCGACGGATTTTCAACAATCCCCCGAGCACCACGAGGTAATTCCTGCATTTCATTTCAAGAGTCCCTGCTCTGCATTCTGACAGTATCTCTGTGTCACAGTGTGTGTTAACTCACTTGAATACACGATTACCGCGCGCGGGCGCGTGTGTGTGTGTGTGTCAGCCGAGCTTCCAGGTGGCGCCCCCGCACCTCCCTTCCCCCCCCATTGTCTTATCAAAGTGATGTGAATTTAAGGTCTGACTTCCAGTGAATTATTTATGACCGCCGCGGCCTTGCCACTTGTACTGGCAGAGTGTCTGCAAACATTCCACACACTGGCGCACTCCAACACACACTCGTGCACTGGGCAGCAACATACTGCTACAGAGAATTATACAGCTCAAGCAGCTATAAATATTTATACATCTCCTGCCTCATATTTATTTCATCCAGCAGAGCTGCTATCAGAGACTGATGGAGGAGATAGCTGGGGGAGGGGGGGGGGCCATGAGCATGGAGGAGAGACAAACTGCCGATGAAGTTACAATAACAAAAATATGTACACAAAGATAACAAAAACAGAGGGGAATCGTGACGTGTTATTGGAGGAATATATGAGGAGGCACGACTGGGCTCCTCTCAGGGCTCAGATCTATGTATTTGTAAGCACAAACTTACAAGCTGAAACATATAGATTTGACTTCTGCTAGGTCCATCAAATCTCCTCAGAAAGCTCATAAAGCAGAACCGGACGGCTGCCGTCACGACGGCCACTTGGCGAGTCAGTCGACCACCAGTCCCAGGTACTTCCTCCAGCCACAAGTGGGACCTGGAGCGGCTGGTTAAACGCTTGCAAGTCGGGATTTAACAGTTGACGTTGGAGGCTCTGAGGTCTCCTGGGAACAAGTGCCGGCAGAGGGAGGGTTTGTGTGTTGAAAAGCGGGTTGATGTTGTTCCAACAGGGTGGGTCCGTCTGCTCCGGGGCTCAAATCGCCTTTGCGAGGCTGTCGGCGAGTGATTCCACGTCCAAGCTCAGAAGGTGAGCGCAACGTAATGCACTTAATAGGCGGGCAGCAACGTTCTGAATCCACTTCAAACACACGTTTCAATTCAACTCCATCCAACTCAACCTTCAACTTCAGAGTTTCTGAGCCACCGTGTTGCCTCCACAGTGACATGGGTGTGTGCACGAGTCAGAGAGAAAGTGGTGTCACATAACCAAACTGGCTGAGAACCAGAGCTGATGTCTTTCCACGTCTCCGTCCTCTCCCTGACCCGACATACGTTACATAACACATGAGGTGGCTCGGTGCCAGACGAGCAGCTGGGTGGGTGAAGCGGCGCGAGCGGGGCAGGTACCGTCAGGGTGTGGGTGGGTGGAGGGGCCACACACAATGTCGCCAATGAAGTGGCATGAGGGTGGGACTGGACATGTAGTTGTAGCTGAATAACTGCAGATGTTTTTCTGGAACTGAAGCAACACTTCTCCAAGGCTAGCGACAGAGCAAGTGCTGTTAGATCCACCAAGTGCTGGCTGTCAAAACCCAAATCTATAAATGGTAATGTTTATTATGCTTTACAAAACTGGCAGACTCTGGGAAGGATCTGTCTCTCCCTCTCTCTCTCCTGAGTGATTCACTATATCGGAGCGCGGTGGAGAACAAGAACATCACATGACCACAATATCGGATTAGATACTGAAAACCATGACATTCTGCCATCTTGTTCCGTTCTAGTTCCTCACTGCCCAAGACCACCAGTTAAACTACACTCTTGAGAGGTGCTAACAGTCTAGCTTTAGCACGTGCCCCACCTTTTGGCCAACTTTATGCACAGATCCGGACGGAAACCTTTGTATTTCTGCATGTTTCCACAAAGCTCACCGATACGGTGAGGGGGTGGGGGGCTGTGTTGCTGTTACGATCTGATATGTAGCTCTACTGAGACACGAAGAAGACATAACAATGGCGGAAATTCTCCATCCTCCAGTCGCGATATATTTAACAACTTCACCAAACAACGCTGCCTCCGTTTGTGAAAGAGGTACGTTATCAATATGTCCTCCAGAGTCGCCATTGTGTTTGTTTTGGAGTCTTGCAGTCATGAACCTGGGCTGCTCCCCCTGGTGGTAATATTGCTGAGCAGCAGCACCAATGTAATGAACGCATGGAAGTATGCGATCAGTGACGGTAACGCCATGTGAAAGGGACAGGTACAATTTCATATGTAAAGGGAGCATAAATGGGCCTTTACAGAGTAGCACTTTAGCCCTTGTTTAAATGACTTCCTGTGAGGACAGGTTCTACTTTGAGTGTCACCTGGATGACGGAGGCTCTCACCCTACTTTTCAGAAAGAGTTCAAGACATCCAGCAGAAAAACCTCTTGAGCTATGACCCGAACTTCAGGACTACAATGTAGGATCGAGCATCCGAGAGGTTCATCCTCTGGCTCAGCTCTTCACCACAACAGAGCAATATATTCAGCCATGACAGAAGATGTCTGTTGATGAAACTACACAATGTTAGGTCCCAATTCAACAGAATGGGTAAAATCGCCCAGAAATGGGCCGAGCAGTTGGAGGAAGCGCCTGTATCCTTGCAGGCTTTACGGTTATGAAACACAAACTTTCAAGCAGCGGCGTGCTTTCCTCGGGAGACGGCAGCAGAAACCACTGACTAAGCAAATGAAGTCTGAAGTGTTTCATAAGTGTTCTGTCTGCT
This sequence comes from Synchiropus splendidus, assembly GCF_027744825.2. Classification (NCBI taxonomy): domain Eukaryota; kingdom Metazoa; phylum Chordata; class Actinopteri; order Syngnathiformes; family Callionymidae; genus Synchiropus; species Synchiropus splendidus. Next base: position 17,216,950 of record NC_071350.1, on the reverse strand, counting down.
CCGAGGGGATGGTCCTGGATGTAACACCGCTGACCCGCTGGGCTGGGAGACGCTGCCAAGACTTCACCGTGAGAGAGCAGGGCACAGAGCCGCTCTGTGTCAGCCTTGGCTGCAGAACTGATGTACTGACGTGCGGGAAAACACTACTCGCGATTGTTCGCCTGGCGTAGTTATGAAAGTCAAACACGGAGAGGAAAGGGAATATTATTTAACACCTGCCTCGACATCTTGTGAAAGTCTGATCTCGGTTAGTTTCTGCTGACCTAATCACTTAGACACTTCATCCTCTATTACCTCGTCCTTAGCCCTTAGTCAAACTTGAAATCCTGCTCCTTCGTTTCCAGTGTCTGAGCCCCCTCTCTCCCGCCCTCCCTCCCCTCCACAGCCCACCTCTTCTCTGACCTACATTCGCCCAACACAAGCCCTCTCCCTCTGCAGACTTCTCCAGCTGTCCGACTTCCCCTCATTTCCTTTCTCCAAAATTCAGCTACCACCTTCTCGCTTATCATTCCATCGAAAATGCATTTCTCTGCAGAAAGTCTGGACCGGAGTGAGAGCTCAGACTGTTGCAAAGCCTAATAATAATGTAGAGTTTCTCACTAAAGCTGCATTATATACTATAGAAGTTTAAATCTCAAACCAGCGAAAGTTGGAAACTATCTAGTTTTACTGCGTTTAAAAGCTGGTTTTCTATCGTCTTTCATTAGGTTTTATTTGCTCTGACTGTGTCATTTCCAGTGGCCTCAGGGGGGCACTGCTGCGGGTCACTACTGTTATCATATCGACCAACGCTTCCCTCAAGCTCAATGGTCGTCCCACTATCCTGGATCTGGTCCCAGAAGTCAGCACTTGATCCATGCTACCTCCTCAAATCCACATTAATGTGACATCATGAGAAGCTCTGCCATCTGGGAGAGACTCTCAGTAGCTGAAGTGGCAAAGTGTTTCCCTGGGTCTCACTGGGGTGAGGCTCGGCCGTTCGGGCGGCATCCAGGATTCAATGGACAACACATCCTCACTCCCATGCTTTGATATATTGACATTGGGAACGTAGACCTTGGCGTCCTATACTGAAGGCAGCCTTCAGCGTTGCATGTAGATGCATTAGGTTTTCAATTGAAGCACATGATCTGCCTTCTGTGGCGTATCCTGACGCCATGGGCAGTGTGGCGCGTAAAAGAAAGCCAGAGGTTGAGACGTTCCTCTTGTTCTGCATGTAGCTACGTGTCAGTAAAGTGGAGAGCCACAACTAACATCCAATGTGATTCAGTGAAGAGAGCTTCCAAACGTCTCTCCCCTGCGTCCGAGGCTCCTCACCCTAACCCCTGCATGGAACGCTACACAGGATGGAAAACATTTTTTATTCCATTGCAACGTCTATGAATCAGCATCCAACACGGAAGGCTGCCTTCGACATCAGTATAGGAAGCAAAAGTCCACTCAATATATGACGCCATTGGGAGTGAGGATGGAACACCAGCTTTGTGCTGCCTTCCGTATTCAAATCAAGCGATTGCCGTACAGAACAGAGGAATCACGTTTCGAGCTAGTACCTGGAAGGATGGTGTGCAAGAGTGGTCGCAGAACCGATGAAGACATTTGCTGAAGTCTTTGTTAGCCAATCAGGTTGCAGTTTCAAACCACACTTGAACTCTGTGCTGTGAGCAAAACAAGAACATGGAGGGGTGAGCAGATGGCTGGTGTCTCCCCGAGAAGCCGCGAGGAGCTCCGTCATTGGCGCTGGAGGAGCGATCTCAGGTGATGCAGCACCTCCTAAGGAGTCCTATGGGGGCCCGTCTTCTGTTGAAGGTAGTTGGCGAAACCAGCTGGTCCAAGACCACGGTGATGGTAGCACATCTTCATTCTGTCAAACTAACTCCCTACAGCAAATGTGTGTTTTGCTGGCCTCCATTATACGCAACAAGGACACTACAGATGGAAAAAAGGTGAAGCAGCATCGTGACCAATCACCGAGCCACACGTCGCAGAGACACGCTCACCTATTGGATGAGTCGGCGAATTTAGGGCGAAAGGGGAGGGGGCAGGGTGTTTCGGGAGATCACTTGGGAGAGCAGTGGAGAAATGGAGAAAGCTCACCAGTGCATTAGGGACAGCACGGTGCAATTGGTTCCATTGGCAGCACTTCAAAGGGGAGGGAGGGGGATAATCCACCCCAACATTAGCCCCCACAATCTTCCGCACCACCAACATACACACACTTTTTGACAAAAGCGGCAAAACCGGAGGGTGGGTCGAGTGGTCTGATTGGGTTGGGGTCTGGGGATGGCGGGGGGAGGATGGAGGGGAGTTTTCAATTTAGCAGCGATGATTGTAAAAGCCTCGCAGAGACACACAGCATCGACAGAGAAGACCTCACGCCTGAGCGCACAAGGGGGGAGGAAAACAATAAACAAAGCTTTAAGACACTGAATAGTACTTCAGGAATGTTTTAAAACAGAAGCCGGCAGGGAAAGATAAGACGGTCGCAGTGCGCTCAAGGGCATCAGGGAAAGAAGAGGAACAGTGACGGAGCAGTAATGAAGCAGGACGCCGACGGATGGAGTGGCGCTATTGACAGCGACGAAGATCTCGCAGCCAATATTTGACCAAGCGATGATCAATCCTCATCAGGGCGGCCTGCCAGCCACCGACTTCATCATTCCAGCTATTAGTCAGAGCTTTAAGAGCAACTTGTCAGCGAGTTGGTGAGCCAGAACCCAAGAGTGATTTCCCATAAAACCACAGCTCCAGGAGCTCGTGTGCGAGGTGCTCACAAGATGTTTCCAGAGCAATTAGGGCTTCACAAGCGATGCTGAGGGACCAAATCATGTGGGCGGGATGAATTCCCTTGATCAGCACGGACCAGAGCAGAGTCAGAATAAAGTCACTTAGACTCATGAGTAGAGCTAAACCTGGTCAGTAGTCGGAGATAAAATTCCCTTTGCAATATATAGGGTCTCACCACCAAGACCACTGTCTACACACCACCTCATGCCTCGGTTTGAGGAGCATTTTGGGATTTCAAGCCACTGTGTAGGAAATCGGAGCAGAGGACTGCTGGCTTTATTGATTTTATTCGTGTTTAGATTCAGGGTGGGACTCGTTTTTAAAAGGTTTTATAATGTAGCAATCTTATTTTAATATTTACCACCAGAATTACCAACTCTACACATCCGTTTTTAACTTCACCCTTAGAGCATTTGAACAAGCCAAGATGTAAAGGTGGAGCCTGATGTAGTTCCCACTCCACACCAGCAGGTGGCGGACACCTGTAGCTACAATCTAGGCAACATTTGGGGGTGTTTCTATTAAAGTCTGTAGTAAATAGAAAGTGAAAACCACCCACTGGTCGAGGAGACGAGGGAGGTTGTAGGTCCATAGCGGCAGCAAAACACAGCTGGAGAGATTCGATGAGCTGTAAAAGTTGTGTAATTCGCTGTTAGATGAGTGAATACTCTTCCCTCCCAAACTTTGCGTCACGCTGAAGATTGCTGTTGAACAATGCACCTTCATCTTGAACAGTTTCTAAGCTACAGCCTTTGAAAACAGTGACATGATAATATTCATCCGCATTCTTTTTCAGTGAAGTCCCACGACTAATGTAAGTCGGTGTCACAGGAGCTCTTATTTGCTTTGAAGAGAAATAGTTCTGTGGTTAATTTGATGAGTCAAAATGTGATATGTTCAAGTCAGGTCCTGTGTTGGAGCTTTGCCTCCCTGGAGTTCTGCCAAACCACAGCACAGTCGCACCTGGCCTCCACCCCAGGTCGACTGAGAGAGTGTGAGCGACACAATCCTCTCTTGATGTACTGCTGTGTCACTCACTCACACGGGCGCATGGCGGTCACACACACACACACACACACACACACTAGCATCATGGGACATTGTTAAAAGTGAACAGCGTCAGGCAAGCAGCCACTTGTGTGTCATAACAAGCAAATGTGTCGTCAGTTACCGGGCCAACAGAGCTCCGATTGTGTGAGAGAGTTTATCAGAGCATGCGGGACAAAAGTGGACTAATGAGACATGACGTTACATGTGTACGCACAAGTCAGTCTCAGACAAGTCGATGATCTTATGGCACGTCTGAGGCGAGGACTCCCGAGTGGCAGACACTTATAAAAATATGGTCAGTGTGAGCGCAACCGGAGGAAAAACAATCTCTGGAAAACAGTAACACACTTGTAAATGAGAGGCAAGGCTCCGTATCCTCTCCCCACGGGACGCTAGCATAGCCTTGACAACAGCCACTTTGCACGACACACTAAGTTGGCGTAAGTAGGGATGGGAGATGTGGACAAAAAAAGTTATCACTATGAATCCATGTTCATTCTCTTCCATGTGTTGGACACTACAGTCTCTCTTGAAACTTTTTCATGATGAAACTTAGTGGAGTTTGTCTCTTATTATTTATTGATGTTTAGATATAATAGTGAACTAAGTGCAGAGATGAGAAATTCAATGTTTCACGTCTCAAGCCGCTGGTGTCTGACAGGCTGCTCTGCCAGCTTTATTTAGGGGTTAAATGGAGCCGTCTGTCTGCTGTATCTCATGTCTCTGAACAGTTGACTTGAACTATGGAGCAGTCTGGACACATTTCCTAGATGCTACTGAAGAAACATTAGAGATCATGTGAAGAAATGATCATTGAGTCATATTCTATTCTCAAAATTATTACACAAACGTCAGTCCTTTGTCTGGTGTGATGAAAAACCTTATCACAATTCTCTCTCCTTTAATGGTTGTTTTTCATTGCCTTATTGAAGATGTCACTAATACTTTGACTGAGAATTTGTTGATGGTCCATAACTGATGTGGTAGCACTAGCGCTGCCTGGGAGAGTGTGTCCGTGATTTATTAAAGAAAACGTTCTTAAATTAATTGCTGCTAATGGACATTTTCAGCGGAGGGAGACGATTCAGTCAAACCTGGTGAAATACTGGGAGAGCTTTTCATTTCAGCCATGAGCTTGTTTACCAGTGTTGAACCTGTTTGCTTTGTGCACTGAGAGATCAAACTCAACCTAATACAACGACCACTGTGGGGGCTGTTATTATTATTTTTGGATTATCCAGAAGTCAAGTGGGTCCTCTGGGGTCGGACTTACACTGATGTGAAGTGCTAATCACAACTTCTTAACGGGGCCTCACCAGCTGAGGCAACACGGGAAAATCACCGGGCAATTTTCTAAATCGCTTGTTTTCCGAGCTTATTATTATGCTTGGTGACAAAATGGCTCCTTTAAAAAAAAACAAAAAAAAAGTGAGCATATTGTGAAGACAAGGCTTGTGTTAGAAGACGGCAAAGTAGGAAGTTTCAGCGAGCTCTAAAAGGCAGGTAATACCAAGCTGTTCCACCTCATTTGACTCCCAACATTACTGTCAATTACACTCCAGGTGCGACGGGACGGCGCTACACACATTAGCTCGGAGTGAATATTGTCAGCTCCCGACTGAAGACGAATTTCACCCTTGAACATTATCGACCTTCGGAGGGAGGCGCACACGTGGTCACGTGATTCTTGGCTGGCGGTGCTCACCCTCTCCAGGTCTTGTCTGAGATGAGTGAAGAGCTTGAGGCGCCTGTAGAGGACGTCCTGCTCCTGCTGGGCCAGGTTGTCCACTTCGTCTCTTTTTAACGTCACCAGAGGTCGATTGAAGTTCGCCTTCCTCTTCAACTTCCAGAATTGATAGAGGAAGTCCACCTGAGGCAGGGAGCGGAACGTGGAGTGAGCAAATGTCACTTTCAGTACCTCAGTGCACGTTTCACGCACATGTGTGGAAATGTCAAAACTTTTCTTCAAAGTCCACGTTTTATTTTTAGTCAGAACTAAATGATATTCAGGCTCCTCTGCACCTCCACAAGCGCCCCCTGTGAGGCGGTCAGGACTGGTACGTTTCATAGCAGGGTAGGTAACTCAGGAAACTAGTAACAAGCCGCTCTTAACTTTCATGGGTCACAATTCCAAATAGCTGACTCCAGTCATGTCACTATTATGACTTAAGAGGCAAATAAATGGCAAAGAAAACACACCTGTGTCGCAGGCAGATCCAGGCTCTCCGCCACCTCCCTTGGATCCACCAGTTGGTAAAACTCATCCTCCAGTTCTTGCAGCTTCTGCTTCCTCTGGCTCACCTTCTCCCTCTCCAGCTGGTCCCGCTCAGCCCGCTCCGACGCCGAGACGGGAAACAGCACCAACCGTTGCTCCTGGTCGGCGCAGCCGTTCGATTGCGGTTGCTGGTTCAGTCGCGGCTCGGGGCCGGCGGCGGTGGCACTGTCCCCTGTGTGGGACGTGGTGCCGTTGGCGTTGTTTGCACTGGTGGTGGTGGAGTTGTAGGCGCTGGTGGTGCTTGGGTTGCTGCTGCCCGAGGAGCAGCTGTGCTCCAGACAGAAGGACTTGAAGCGCACTTCGTCGTTTTCCGCCAGGATGGTTTTCATCTCCAGTCCGTGGTCGAAGGCGCACGTCACGTGGAAGGCCACAATACAAGAGGGCATCGAGCACTGCGGCGAGAATGTGAGGCGAGAATTGGGTCAAGAGCAACTCACAAGTGCAGCCTTGAAAGATGTAAATAGACCAGCTCCTTCTGACACTGTGAAACATGGCTTCCTGATGGGCCCAGCTCAGTTGGGATGCAACACACTCAGGGCTTTATAATTAAAAACATAAAATGGCCTCTCAGAAAAAGGTCAACAGGACAAACGCGATAACACGAGTCATCCCTAGTTCTGACTTGTAGCGATCGATACATTCGCCGCCGCTGACACAGTCTCACTGCACACCAGTGTGAAACCACAACGGCAGGAGAAGCATCTTTGCCCTCTGCTGCTGCTCTCACTTACGTGGTGTCAAAACAGTCGAGCAGGGTGTGAGGGTTGTGTTGTTTTCCTCGAGACATGTCATGAGAAAAAGAGGAACTGGCCTCCTGCACCTGCTCAGCGCTCAATATCGTCACTGTACTTATCTGGAAAAGCAGTTCAAAGACGCAAAGACTGGGACGGAGAACATGGAGGAGATGAGATGCACAACTGAGTCAAGTTGCACTGAGTTGCTGAGAACAATGGCCTCAAACTTTTTCAGGCTCTTTTAGACTTTCCTAACAATGAAACCAAGCCAGTTTCAATGTTCTTCTGTAGCTTCTTGGTAACAGTATCACAGTGGACATCAGATGTTGGAGAAAACCTTGCAATGATCAAAACCAGTGACAGAAGAAGCAGGCGTTGTGTCAGCTGAGTGTGCATGTGGGATGCGAGCGTCACTAACAGAGTGAGAGGGTGAGACGAGGAGATGTGGGGCGGGGAATCAAAGGTCTATTTCTGCACAATCGGACATCACTTAAGCTCAAGAAAGAGGTGAAGGCCAGGAGTATTGGAGTCAGATTGCTCGGGCCTCGGAAGGACATTGAGCTCAAATGATTGGCGATGAGATCTGACCTTTGGGTCAAGGATCCGAAAACCCATTTGGACGCGGTGCTCTTCGTCATATAGACATAGAAGTAGTAGTAACATGACGCCACCTAAACAATCAGAAGACCCTCCCTTGTCACTGCGACAGCGTGCACGACCACAGACTCATGTCCTCCAAACGTAGGCTGCATTAATGCGGATGCACTGTTGCAGTACATTATGGGACTGAAAGGTGCGTACCTGGATGCATGTCCCAGTGTGCTCTCCACACAGGCTGCAGGACAGAGCCCAGCGGCTGGCGGGGATGTGGGACACCTTGGTTATGGGCTCCATCTTCTCCGGGCAGCCGATGCTCACCTGCAGGAGATCAGAGTCAGTCAAATTGAAACGATGGCAGGAAGCGATGACTCGGGTGGAGTGGGCCCCGGCTTGCGCAGCCATCTGTCCTCAATCAGAATCAGGGGCGCATGTACTCAAACATCCATTATACAGTGGAAGTGTGTCGTTGACTGAGTGGTACATTCAACCCGTCTCTTCTTTGACCTGCGCCAACCAGCCGTGCAGAATAATGCCACGCGCTCCGATCACTCAAGTCTTTGCTCTTTTACATCCACAGAATGCCTTCCTCGTCCTTCATGCCTCTGTGAACAACCCCCCCTCCCCCCACGAAACACGAGACCACAGCCTCTTTTTTTTTTATTGACGTCTGTACAATCAGGTTCAATTTTCCCGTCACAGAGGACGTCAGCAACAGTGACACCAATTTAACACACTGCCAGCATTAGAGTGGTGAATATGTGAGATTATGCCAAAGGAGGGAGGGCTATTTTTGGATGATTAAATGTGAAAATTGAGGTTTTAGAATCACCACCACAGAGACAGGTCTTAAAAGAGTAGCCCGCCTACATTGGTTTTCCAGAGCTAAGCAGGCTTTTTTTCATCATGTACGGAGATTTTCCGCCATGAAATTGTGTTGGTGTAGCGACCTCACTGAAGGTTGCTTCGCTGTCAGTTCACCACATTTATTTTGTCTTATTTATTTAGTAATTTATTTTAAACATATTTTATTGTTTTTTTGCAGAACACAGAATAGCAAGACATAATATCAAGACCATGAGATGAATTCTGCCAAATAACAGAGCAGAAAAAACCCCCACAAAACATCCCTCTCATCCTCTTATGGTACATTCAAAATTAAGACCAATGAGAGCATTGAGACAACAAAGGCACATAAAAATAAGCAATATTAATGATTGTGTAAATATACAAAACAGTGAAAATAAAAAAAAAAAAAAAAAATATATAATAATTTGACCCCAGTGTAAAGAAACATGGAAACCCACCTAACCAAAACCCATCCAAATTGTATTGAACTTCTCAGATTGTCCATGTATAGCCAGACTAACTTCCTCCAGTTTAAAAAAATACAGAACATCTTTTAGCCACTGCCTGTGTGTAGGAAGAAGATCAGACTTTCATCTTAACAACATTAATCTAGATAGAAAAGAGAAAATCTGTTGCCAATATTTGGATAAATGTGGGCCCAAAACACGTGGATGTCTTTTGCTGGTGTTTGACGACAACGATCACAAGTAGGAGACACACTCTTCAATATTCTTGCCAGTCGTTCTTTGAACTCGATGAAGAATTTTACATTGAAGTAAACAATGTTTAGCACAAATAGAAGACTTGTGCACTCTCTGGAATATTTCACTCCAAATGTCTTCAGATAGATAGATATAGCTTTAAAGGATGAAAGTTCACCACATTTATGACAGAGAGTCAAATATTTACCAGTGAAACCATCAGTGACAGCAGGAAGCCACGACCCAGAAACACATAGAAACAGTCAAGTGTGACAGTGGGATCGAGCCCATCCAGGGAAAACCATCCAAGCAACGCCGCCACCAAATGATGCTGTCCCTAGTTAGCGTGGAGTTAAAAGCAGCAGCTGATGTCTCACCTCGGGGATCCATAAGGCACAGCTGACGTGGACCCATTTGGTTCCACTGCGGGTGGGCTTAAGTGCTCCTCCTCTCTTGGGGCAGAGCAGGCATTTGGGCTGGACGCCCAGAGCGCAGGTCCGACAGAGCCAGTTCCCCTGGGGAACCTTGAGGATGCCGTAGCAGGCCTGAGAAGAGATGCAGAGAGAGAGAGGGAAACCAGGGCGCGGTGAACACCTGCACACATCCCTTTACTCAGAGTTGGATTTCCACGAGGAAATGGCATGAGACAGAGTGAGTGTATATACATATATATATATATATATATATATATATATATATATACATTAAAGAATCAAACCGTCATCAAAAACCTTCTTCCTGGAGCTTAGATTGAAAGAAAAAAATCTCTTTATGTATTCAAAAAAAGAACCTGCTGTTGCCATGAATCTCTGTTTATTCCAGATTTCGTTTCCATACAGCTCAGTTCCACCCATTTCCTCTTCCATTTCTTTTCACAGAACAGCAGCGTTTCATTTGATTCTCTGGCCTGGGTCGCACGAGCTCTTTTGTCCGTCAGCTCCAGTTATAAACACGCAGCAGGTGGTGAAGAAGGAGAAATGAGAGCATTGACGACGGCGAATGAACTCAAGTTATTTGAAAACCAGCCACTGTACAGCACGACCACACAAACTGGCTTTGCAGCACCGCAGAGAGGATTTGTTTTGGAGTTACTGCAGAATACTATTTAAAATCATGAAGCTTCCCAGAGAGAGTCAAACTAACGCCTCTCGTCTGGAGGAAGATCGGCTCCTCTAAATCAGAGACCGTGGTTCTCAGTCTAGAAGGTGGTCTGTCATGGGGAGGAAAGAGCTGAGCCAACAGAAAAAGCTCAAAAGACGTGGAAATGTTTTCCTCCTCCGGGTGTGATAGTGTCTCAAAGTACTGTCCCTGCACGTGGACTGTTCCCCGGTGAGGTAGTCTGGCCACCAACCATGTCTCCCTCTTGACTCAAGAAGACCTCGAATATAGCTAAAGTCTTCTACCACTCACTTGCCGCCCATGCTCAGACTAAGGAAGAGGCAACACGGATGTGATGCCCTCATCCAGAAGTTTGTTCAAAGCAGCCCTCACCTGATGAACGCAGACATTGCACTTGTCACAGAAGACCATCTCGTTCCCGTCCTCTCCTTCAGGCGAGCGGCAGACGTCGCACACCACGTCCTCGTCGTACTCGATGCCCAGCCCTTCCTCGGTCTCGATGGCCTGCTGCATCTTGTCCTCGCACAGACTCTCCAGCTCCACCAGGACACACTCCATCGTCAGCTCGTCCAACTCTGGCAGGGCTGAGGGGGCAATGGAAACATGGTTGAGAAGACTAGAGAATAGCACTTTACGTTGACGGACAAATGATTCAGAGGATTCGCCAGTGTCTGCGCCACAGGAAGTCCACCACTCCAAGTAGGAGTTCTGTTCCAGTGTCAGTGTGCTCTTTGTCACGTTTTGTCATGTCCTCTTGTTTGCTCAAGTCGAGAAAGTGTTTGTTCGAGTCCCGATTCATCCTGTCAAGTCATTGTCCACATCAAGTAACCGTAGAGTCCCATCCTCTTTGGTCAAGTCAGTGTCTTGTCAAGTCTTGTCTAGTCACCACCTTGCCTTTTCACATCAAGTCAAGGTCCAGTCTTTTCTGTCTAATTCTTGTCTTGTCTGCTTTTGTCTCCGACCTCTTTTTGTGTCGCCCCTGAAGCTTTATCTTACTGAACCCTGACAGACCTCATGACACAAGCAAGAGGGATTTTGTTTTACTTCAAATGTGTGTTTCTCAGGATGAGTCGGGAGTGCTAGAAAAGTTTTGGCTAACTTCTCGCGCAGCGAACAGCCAAATCCTTGAGACTGGTTTAGCTTCGCCCAGAGCTCAGTGCACTGTGCCAACACGCGTTTTCCTTCTTCATTTGCATCTCAAAGTGATGCCTTGCTCGGAGGCTGGTTAATAGTTGATGAGAACTGATTTGACTGGCAAATGTGAGCTTTGACTCATTAAATATAAAGGATTTGAGGTGGAAAAGGTAAACAGTCTGGTTCTGTGTATTAATATTCAACCTGTAAAACCAGATTTCAATTGGGCTACCGTCAGGGAAATGAAATACAAGGGAAAAGCTGTAGTTTTCAGATGAACAGCACAAGGGGGAGAGCTGGAACTAGGAGGCTACACGTTTGGTGGGGTTACCAAGTGTTAAAGAGGAAGGGATGCAGTGAAAAAAAACAATGCCATGATGGCTTCAGCAGGTCCACTGGCCTTCTGGTATCTATGGAACCAAGGGTCGGCCTCGCACGGGCGAATCGTAGCTCACAGACAGTTGGAACCCATGTGCTTCAGTTGGTAAAGAGATGAGGGGAAGACAAGCCACCATGTAGTGGTCCAGATCATGGCAGGTCGTACAGGAAATGTATTGTGTGACCAAGGCGTTGACGTGGAAACTCCTTTCGCGGTCTTGCCGGGAAACTCTGCCGCAGCTGCCATCAGCCGCAGGGAAGTGAAATATTAACCCGCGGTGACATTTACATAAAACACACACATACACAGGTGAGTGGGAACAACCGAGTCATTCAGGTGTGCTTCATGCTCAGCTGTGTGTTTCACTGTATCCTTTGGTGATGTGACAGCTGAGTACACACAGATAAGCCAGTGAGCGGTGCTTTATTACAGGGGTGCATGTGGTTAAAGGGTAAGGTGCCAGATTTCTAATGGAGTTTTAGCATTAAAGGTGTGTTGAAGAAGAATCTGGTGTTAAGACGGATCATTAAAGCAGCGGTGGTGTGGCTTCAGGACCGAACACACTCTCTAGTTCACCTTAGCGACAACGATTGGACGACTGCGGAGCAGATGGAACTGGATTAGTTCCTCCCAGGGACATGGGGTGAAGTAGAAGTAAGAGATTTGATTCCAAATGTCACCAGTTGATACTAATATAGCATGAAAAGCCCAGCAGTAAATGGACAAATGTTGCATGTGTGAACAAAAAAACTGAACTTAGACCAAGTTTTCCTTCCTGGTGCCATTCCTTCCTTCTTTGGCAGCGACCTCCTGTCAAAATAATGTTTTTAGTTTCGCAGTATTAGCAGGATTTCGCGTAGCATGTAGCAAGTGTATCGACTCCTCCCACTTGTCGTAGTTTTTCTGACATTTCGGATTCTGTGCGAACCAGTCATTGAAGTTGCAAACGTCTCGTTGCTGAAAACAAACCTAATTTGAGATTCAAGACCTCATGTCACTATAAATCCCATAACGTACTGCAACAATCGAAGCATCATGCAGTAGTTTGAAGCAAATATAAATAAATAAACTGTATTTTGACAGTGATTTTGATTGACCTTTTGCCATCAGGCTCATTCTCGGACTGACATGTTGAACTGATGCCTGAACTCACTTCCCTATGACTCGCTTTCACTATTTTTATACACACACTTCCATATTTTTAGGGAAAAACGTTCCAGTTTTCAGATGAACTGCACAAGGGGTAGAACTTGAGGCTACAAGTTTTGTTGGCTTATCAAGTGCTAAAGAAGAAGGGATGCAGTGAAGGAAAAAAAAAGAATGCCATGAAGGCTCCAGCAGGTTGGGACCACTGGTCTGTGGAATCACAGGAACCAGGGCTCCGGCCTCACAGGCAGTTGGAACCCATAAATTCGGACCGATACCTGAACTCACATCACTCCCCTATGACTCTCTTTCACCATCTTCAAACACACACTTCCGTATTTTCATTTTCTCTTCTCCCCGTCTGCTGCCAAAATGTCTTTTTAACCAGTGAAATTATTATATATTTCTTAAGTAAAGACACGTGTATTTACAAAGTGCTGTAACTTCATTACGAAAAAGTGATCTAATTACAGCACCATTAGAAAAACAACTGAAGACTTTAATGCAATAAAGACATGAGCTTTGTCACTTGGACTTTTGAGTGTCTTGGCCACTTGATGCTGCTGCTCTTGTCGCTCTGTAACCACACACATTTTGAGTTGAGCTTTATTTTCATCTCACTCTCTTCCGTCACTCTCCGGCTCTAAAAACACAAATAAAGCTGATCCGCGTATTAATTTTTAATTGACATAAGCAATAAATTATTGAGCAGAGCTGCATTCTAAAAGGCGAAATAATCTGCATCATGATCCGCCCGGCGGAGGCAATAAGCCTCTGGCTCCGAAGGTTAGGAGAAATAACCTCCAGTGAGGAAGTGTGTTGGTGTGTGTGTGGTGGAAGGGACCTGAACACAAGGCTTTATCAGCAGAGACACAATCGCCGCGCACATGAAACAGCCTGGGAAGCAGCAGACGGAGTAATGAGGACGGGAAGTCAGGAACGAAACAGGACAAAAGAGGACAAGACTCCTGACTCTGACATGCAACGCCGTCGAGTCACGATGATGTGTGAAGTGACGGTCGAGAAAATTGTGCCACACACTGTGACCCCTTTATTGAAGTGAGAGGAAATATTTGCTCGGCTGCGAGTCACGTGACAGAACCTGAGCGCTCACATGACTGACGAAAGCGGTGGAAGGAGTGGGTTAACTATGGGAGCTAAAGAGTCAAATATGTTTTGGAGGACCAGTTTTGGCTACTGTTACCGCACAGATTTGGTCACATTTGAGAGACCACTCACCAGTTCCATTCCCTTCACTATCAGAGGACTCATTTGCACTCACCCATTTTCCTGAACTCCTGGTTGACCAGGTCCAGCCAGGCCACATCCAGGTCGTCCAGGTCGTAGCAGCTGTAGAGTTGAGTGGGGGGCGACTGACCTCCTGAGTACTGCCTGTTTCGAGGCGACTCCACCATCAACCTGTGAAACACAGAGGGAGACCTAGATTGACACAGCGCCATCTTTTGTTTGGACCTTCACATGTGGGCATAGCTCATATTGTTGAATGTTTAAATATGAATTGACTTTTGCAGTGTTGTTTTTGGACCTGTACTGAGCACTGCAGTCACCACTCAGCTCTTCAATGATCCTCCAACAGTAACTGGCGGACGTGCTCCACTGACCTCGTGGTCCCAAATCAAACTATGACACAAAAAGTGATGACAAATGGAGTTGTTGAGGGCAGCAGTGACAGGAAGCTCCTCGGGGCAGTGTCTGGACTCCACCGCCTCAGGCTTCGGTGTCTCTGTCAACAAGCGCCAGAGAAACCGGGTCGGGAACTCTGCTCGACCCGCACGGATCCAATAACGCGTCACTCACTCCCAGAGAGGGGTCGGATCACCGTGATCAAATATGATGCAGCTCTTGACTGGCTGCTTTTTACTCTTGAACTTTTCACCCTCAACTGCGACACCACTGTCTCCCCGTCTTTGATGCTCCATTGCTGCAGCTGGAAGGGTCTAAAATATCAGCCAGATGAAGTTAAAAGTCACCTTAATTTGCTGTTTTTATTTCACATGAGGAAGATGGTCGGCTTCACTGTGAAGCTTTTATTTCCTCGTCCACGAATGATCTGCCCACACTGGAGCATCTGTGCAGACACCTTCATGTCTTCCCACATGAGAACAGATGACAGTGACTCAACTGACCTGCAGGACGACCTGCTGAGACACTCGACAGGAGGGGAACCTTCTTTTTTAAGTTTGAAAAGCCTATTTTGTGTTGTGTGTGTGTGCGAAATCTGTTTCGACAATTGTCACAGCGTTATTATTATTTTAAATAGTGAATTACATTCATTGTGTTTGAATGACAAAATAAGAACAATAATTCTTACATTAAATATACGCATAAACTATTTTTAGTCATTCTCAAAATAATTTTATTCTGATGCAAATACTCCTCAAAAAAATCCTAAAACCAAATAATTTATTTTTCAGACAATTTTCAGACAAAAATTTTTAAAAATATAATTACAAGATGAAAATACCACCATAGGATATTTTCTGTTTAAATCACTCACCTCAAATGTGCAAATATTAGTAAAAAAAAGTGTTTTCTCACATTATTCACTTGATGCACTTCAATTGCACTTTTGCAATATAAATATATTAAAATAAATAAACATATATCTTGCTGTTTACTTGGATTTTTTTCATTAAATTCCAGTTTCATCTATCTGAGACTGTTTGCTTGAATTATAAACTAAACTTAACTGTTGATACGCACATATATTAAATTACATATTTAAGTGAAAGAGCCTTTTTAAAACATTGAGAATTGACAGGTTTAATATAAATAAACAATGCAGAAGCAACATGATAATAATAATAATAATAATAATAATAATAATAAGAAGAAGAAGAAGAAGAAGAACAATAACAACAACAACAATAATATTAATCATAATAAACTGTTTTTTTATGCTTTATTCCTGAAATATAATAACAACACAGTACCAAACATATAATCATTTTTACAAAGTAATAAGGTTTTTGTTCAGTGACTGAACAGATGTGCTGAATGAATGAATTTGACAGACTGTCATCTAGTTTCTAATATACAGACTCACTTGGTCACGTGACCACGTGCAGCCCCAGATGGAGAACGTCAACTGACTGAACGAATGGCTGAAGAAGCTCCAGAAGAAGGCTCCATGCCAGTTCTAGCAAGTGGCTTCCCTCACCATCAGACGGTTCCTCTCTGCAGGAATCATCAGGGTTTTCCCGCCCGCTTCTCTTCCGTCTCCTTCATCAACGTTTCTCGTCCCACTAGTTTCCTCCCATGAGAAACATTGCTGGTAATAATCCGCCGCAGCAGAAGAGAGCGAAGCAGCCAGAGTTTCATTTTATCGGTGCAGGAATCCGTGGTTAGCCAACTGTAGTAGATTCCTGGAATGTGTTGCTGTTGGGACCAGTCGCTGGCACCAGGTGGCCCAAACATTTGGCTGAATTCAAATTGAACGACAAGAGCCGCTACTTAAAGATTTAGAAAATGTAGAAGTACATTACTGTGAAGAGAATCGACCCGGCCGATTCAAGGGGGCGCCAGACTCATTCTAAAAAAGATCGACACCCTGACTGAAGAGGAGGAAGTTTGCTCCTTTAAATTCCCTCGTGCTGCATCCTTCCTCTCTTCAGCTCTTGTGCGACATGACAAAACCCCTTTATGCATTTTAAATGTATGTAAATCTTCCACCAAAGTTGCAGAGCACGTTATCGGGGTCCGACATCACACAGGTTCCTGCTGTAAGATCGGTAGCAGGTCAAACATGCTCGGGAAACGCCGGCAGGTTTGGGGGGGACGAGATAAAACCACTTGTTCAAACATGGCCGTCTTGTCAGATTCAGACAATCGCGTCCCTGTGTGGACTCAGTGTGTGTGCGTGCGTGTCTGAAATAATATCTCATTCTTGAAATACCTCGGTGCCTCAACGCCGCTGAGAAAACGGCGATTCCCTTTTCTTCGCTGTAATCCCCCTCTTTCTTCCCCGGGTTTTCACACACCAGACTGTGTGTGCATGTGTGTGTGTGTGTGTGTGTGTGAGAGAGACGGGGGATCGTGCCAACAGCCCCTTATCCTTGGGCAACCCCTGCAAAATCCCAGACTTTAAATCAAACTCCCATATCAGCCGGAGGACGGAGGCGAGGGGATCACGCTGAGATCCGACAGGGTCCACCGGTTTGCCCACACCGCCGCTCTGTCTACACAACTGGCTCAAGTGTGAATCGACATCGAACTGAAGAACTAATTCTACAATTAGCTTCGATGCTAGCTGACATGGAAATGAGCATGAATTCCTCTTCTCTGCGGTCACACAGTGACACCTTTTTATCTTGGGGTCGCAGGTGTTTGAGCCTGTCCCAGCTACTTAGGGCGAGAGGCGACAGGTCGCTTGGTAGATTCTGATAAACAGCGACACAATTTAACAATTAAAGCTCATGATTTACAGGGAGAACAAAAGGACTCCACAGTCAGAGCCACTCTACGGGCGCTGCCTGGCGGAGAAGTAATCGTCAACACTACATCTAAGTTTCCATGTTCGGATTGTGCGCTTCGGCTTCACCACCAAAAATAACCCACACATTTTTGGCCACGTTTGTAGCCGAGCATTTGTCTCCATCCTTGTACAGAAATTGCCATGTTTGGATCACGACTATTAACGCAATTCCAAACCATCTCTTCCTACCAGGTGCTGCGATTTTGTCCAAACATTGCCGCCAATTCCACCACTCACTTCAGTCTCCTTTCGCCTACCCCTCCACACTGCATGTGCCGCATCATATTCCCTCCCTGCTTGTTGAGATGAAGTTGACGGCACTCATTTGCCCACAAATATGGCCGCCAAGGGTCACCAAGGTGTAGAATAGAGGGAACTAAAAAGTGGAACTCACTAGTGCGGCGTCACCAGAACGTAAACAAACGTGGCCGACCACCAGATCCATCTCTGTCCAGGCTGACACTCTACATCTCGACCCTGTGGAACATAGCAGCTACTGGCTGGATGAACAAATCCAGACACACAAATGTCCCCCAACTTTACCTCTCAGACTCCACCCACCCAAACCTCTTTCAGGCTCCGCCCCTTGTGAAGAGCTCCATAACAACACAACAAACAGTCACTACACGCTTTCAGTCCGGTACCTACTGACAGAACATCATCATAAAAACGAAATACCTGTTTTATCATCGTTTTTATTTTGCATATGCATCTTTGCTCTTCAAATCCAAAATAAATCATATTTGGTTAAAATCATTGCAGCCTGGAGCTTTTTTCAGGCTAACCAACTGACACTAGTTTTTCACAAGCTACTTTGAAAAGCTCCTTATTTGCTGCTACGATGTCCCAGAACCAATCGCAACTTTCACCACAATTTTGTTGAACAATCTGCCTCAACAATCAATAATAAAAGTCTGAGAAATCCTGGGGGGACTGTAATTAGCAGTTTTCACCTCACAAAAACCATCGTCCCATGCGGCGAACAAACGCGACAAACGTACGGGAACGAGCTCGCTTGTAGCGTCGACGGAGGGGTTTTATTTTCCACATTCACACCAAATGTCATCAAGTGTTTCCTGCGTTGCCGAGGAGTCGAGCGTCAGAAATGTCAAACTGTGACTCAGCGCACAGGCGGCTACTCTTTTGTTCCTAATGTGATGAAACAATCTGCCAGCTGAATATTAGAGCGACAAACGAGAGAGTTCCAGGAAGTGAGTCGCCGGAGAAGTAGAAAAGTGAGCGTCAGGTGAAGTGGAGAACATGGTTTTGACCCGACTCATACAGTCTCATACAGTCAGCCTGCCACACACACACAGGCCTGAAACCAGACGGTGATAAACTGTTTGTGTTAAAATCCAAACCCACAATAAATGCTGGAATCATGTTACAGAGCAGAGTGAGTCATCTTCATGTCATATTCATCAGACAAAACCCACACGAGCACACGTCGATCCCTCGACGCTGTCAATCATCCCTTCCCGTCAATACGACATCAATAATGCATTTACGACACGCAAACACAGCTCAGGGTAACACACAATGAATAAATCCATATACATGGGCACAATACATCTCAGTTAAGATGACACACTCGCATCAATAAATTAACAGCCCCACACATGCAGACGTCGACAACATATCCACAGTAACAAATGAGAGATACACACAGCTACATTCAGTCACTCACACTTGCAAACGCATAGTTCAGTTACACACAGGCACACAAGCAGTTTTACACTAAGCTTATCGAAGCATAATGACAGTTCTAACACACTGTAGATACGCACCAACACGCAACAAAAGCACACAAACAAGTGGAGGAAAAAAGTGCCAAACCACGCACAATTGAGTTACATTAAAGGTCACACAACTCAACACATCCTGGAACAACACAACACGGGGTGTAACAAACAAACACACACAACTACAGTGAGTAAACTGCAAAGAAAAGAAAACACAATTTACACACTTGGTTACAAACTAACAAGAAAACACAGACACACAAAGTAACATGTACTTCAATAACACAACACATATTTCAAAAGTATACACACATCAAGTGGCAAACCAAGAGAATACAAAAGATACAGACATGCTAGGACAGCATCAAAGACGTTTGTATCTCAATCCTTGTGAGGACCTCTCATGGCCATAACCCTTTCCCCAGCCTCTCACCCTAAACCTGAGCGTCTAATAGCCAAGCTTAACCAGGACTCTGAACCAAACTGAAACTCATTGATTTATATGGAAGTTTTAACCCTCTAATTGAGGCTTTAACTGGTCCAGCAAAAGGTCCCCACAAGGATGTGTCCCTACAAGTATTGGTGTACAAGATAAACACGCACACACACACCTCTGGGATCAGTGAGTCATCTTCCTGTCGATGAAATCAATAATCCCCCCAACATCATTTGCACACTGACCTTTCACAAATGACTCACTCTTGACGCTTCTTAAGTCTCTCTCTCTCTGACTCTCTCTCTCTCACACACACACACACACGCACACACAGTCCATCGCTGAAAATAAATCTAAAACCTTTTAGCATCTAACCTGGACTGTGAGTCAGATCTGATCATCACACTCCATGAAATATTAATATCTCCGACGTGGGAACGCAGCAGAGAGAGACGGGAGTGTAAATATTCATTGAATACAAAAGTTTCCAGTCCTCCAAAACAAAAGTTGGATTTTTGTAGCACCAACAGAGACCTTGAATGCAGCTGAATTATTAATCACCGCACGAGCATTAATGGTATTACTCATCCCCATCTGAAAAATCGCACCACTGAAGAGAGAGAGAGAGAGACCAGTGAGCTGCCCACCAAAGGGATTCTCCAGCGTCAGATCGAGCTCATCTAATGTCAATCTATGTTAGAAAATTCCATCCCTATTTGAATTATTGTTGACAGTATTGAGCTCAGTGGGTCAGCAGGTGGCAGCAGTGTCCCAGAACTTGTGCACATAACACACACAGCAGGTGGAAAGGGAGTGGTGCAGCTTTCGGATGCAACATTTAGTCACAAGTTCATCCACATTTCCTGAATACTTTACCTCTGTGGAGGTAATAACAACTTGTACTATCATTTTGACAATGTTATTAACACCAGTTTGCTTTAAAAGCAGCAGCTCTATGAGGGCGAGGGATAAAGATTTGAACTGTAGGCAGCAAGACACTTTTATTTTTAGTTCCCGGGTAGCAGAGCAGCCCACACCGTTCCACTGACAGTTGTGTGTCTGGGAGTGAAACTGCGCACTAATGAGTGCTGAGCACAGAAAATGGAGAACATTTTAAACCCAGAGAATTAGCATTTTAAGTAGCTGCTCATGAATGAAAACGCAGCTTTATTATAAACTCTCTCACGCTCCCTCGCTCGCCTCCTCACGAAGCATCCGCCTCTGTCTCCCCGAGGTGGGACGTCGATACCTCATGTTTCCGTTGCGTTGACCCCGAAAGGTCAACATTTCGGCAAACTAAAGAAAAGCAAGTGTCGCTGTGTGTTTTACAGTCGGCTTCTATACTGTCCCGCGGTTCAGATGCGTTGTCATGGATATGACTCAGACTCATTAGCACACTTCTCTAGAGCGCTGCAGGGATACAGTGACGCACAGACGGCACATTGACACACAGATAGAGTCAGACAAAAAGATGCATTGACAGGAAGTGATGCCACGTTTGTAGCGCATAGCTAATGGCACACTTCATCTACCTTTCATACACTCATTTATATTCATATTATAGACTTCAGAGATCGCTAACATTTTGTTGCAGCTTTTTTAAATCTCAAATAGTGGTGTTTTAAGGAAGGACAAAGGGAGCGACATTTTTTTTCCAGCATCAACAGAGAGGTCAAACTAAATGGGGCCAAAACAAAAGAATGTGATCTGGCAGTTTTTGAAGGTGTTGCAGTGCATTATGGGAGCGCACTTATTCGGCAAGGGCAAACAAATGCGCGAGCAATTTTATTTTTGTCTGTTAAAGTGGCTTAATGTGTTTCAACTGTCGATGCATGACTTTTTAGGCAGCACGGTGGTGTAGTGGTTTGTGCTGCCGCCTCACAGCGTCATAGGTTTGAATACAGTTTGAGGCCACTCCTGGGTAAGAGTGAGCTAATGTCCCTTCAGTGTGTTTTTTCTGTGCTTCAGTGGGTTTCCTCCTGGCGCTCCGGTTTCCTCCCAAAGTCCAGAAACATCTAGCGGAGAATGTACAAATCCAAACTGACCAGTTCAGGTTGCCCAAGCAGCAGCATAGGCTCCACCCACCGCGATTTCACGAGGGACTAAGTGTTCACCACCAGTTTTTGGATCATGGGAAGCATGGGAGTGCAGAGAAACCCTTCACAGAAAGAACTCAGGTTGAAGGACGTGCCTGGAATCTTGCTGTGGGGCCTAATTTTGAACAACTTAAAGGTGTTTTTCGGTCAATTTTCTAGGACACAATCCATATCAGAAGTTGGGGAAATATAATCCCCATAGAACCTAGCAGCAAGATGTTTTTGTAAAGACAGTAAAAGATGTTGCTGTGTAAAGCAAGCGAATCCCACAACTCAGTTCAGTGGGAAGTCATTTTTCAAGCTCATAAATGGCCGCCTCAGTTGTTGGTGGGTTGAAGCTGGGGCCGAAAGCAAGCACCCGCTGGAGGAAACATTACTTGCGAACACACACACTGATGTCTGCTCATAAAGAGCGCGGACTCGCTCCTTTGGAAATGCTGGAACACAAAAGCGCACAATCTTTGTTGCCCTGTTTGCCTTCCTGCTCCACCGTCCGAACTCCCACAGTTCTTCCACAAACAGTAAATAAGTTTCTAAGTGTTTTCAATCCTCCCCTTCGCTGGCTCCTCTTATCCAGTCGTGTCCTCCAAACAGCCCGCGAAGGAGACGATAATAACAAGAGGAAAAGAACAGGAGAGGAGTCGGGATGGAGAATGTCGAGAGAGGGGAGGGGAGGGGGGGGTCGGTGTGTTTGTGCCTGGCCAAACAAGGCAGAGGGAATGTTGTCATTCATATTTTCCACTCAGTTAGCTGGGAGCCAGAGAGGCGAAGGGTGAGAGACCGAGTCAGTGAGACGAGTGAGAGGGAGCGACGAGGGCCAAGCTGGCAGGACCCCGATTCTGCTGGTCCTCTTCCTCTCTGGATCATCGCCTCAGTCTTTTAAAGAAGCAGATGTTGACAGAGGAGGAGGAGCACTTCATTAATGCGTCAAAGTCAAGGCCCGGGGGCCAAGTCAGGTCTGCCAGGTCATTTAAGGAGTCTCCATAGTTGACGTTGTTGGTAACAACAGGCTGCTTTTATAAGACAGAAGAGATTACGAACATTTAAACTGGCAGATGCAGGAACTGTTTTCCTGTTTTGACAATTAAATAAATTCATATTTGAGCTAAGTTGGGTGTAAAATACGACTTCCCCAGTCCGCTGGGACAGAATATCAAAGGAAATAAAGAAGAAGAATTTCTGTGTGACTAAAAATCTCTTTAGTTTTGGTATCAAACTTGATGCACATCATGCTTTCAAGCTAAACAAACATACATGACACTGCTTTGGACTTTTCCAGCTCATGTGATTCTAGATCTTTACTTCACGAATGAAAGGAACAGTTTAGCTTCATCTGTCGTCTCCAAATACGATTAGCTGACATAGCTTAGCTGTTATGACCTCAGTGTTGTTGACTCGCTGAACTCATGGTGCAGCTGTGGACAATTAGTTTCCAAAGAGTGGTGAAGAAGTTAAACCTCTGAGGGAGGACCAGCAAAGGAAGGGCACCTGGACGTTTTGAAGACGCACAGCTTAATCCTCTTCAGAGTGGCGGCGGCACAAGGAAGAGGAGGGTGAGGTATCGTGAGACGGAGGAAACCCAGTTCCTAAAAGGCACAGTCAGGTGGGAAGAACTGTCACCCGAAATAAACACACAGGTCGTAAAGCGGCGGCCATATTGTCGCAGCGGTTCGCTGGATCTCAACACCAATGGAAGGATGGATTCTTGTGTCGACACCCTGCAGCAGGATCCAACTCGGTAGGAAACTTCCAAGCTGAAGACTAACACATTGAAAACAGCTGGATTCTGCTGGCAGGCGTGCGCTCCAGATGCTCCCAGCCGAAATTGTGTAAATCAAGCCTGGCTTTCTTCTGGCAGGCTTAAAATGTCATTATTATTATTATTAAAATCAAGAATCGCTGGAAAACAAACAACGTGGAACATTTCAAAGAAGCAAATTAAACCACTGGAGAGGGGAATTTGCTGCTCGGAACCATCTCTGAAGCCCGGAGTCCAAATCTATGTTTAATCCCAACGGCTGCGCTCTCTGCTGAAGTGAGGTCCAGTCCAACTTTTTCAACGGAATACAACACAGAAGTGTCCAAGTCTGGAGAGCCAACATCCAAACAAGCTTTCCGTCTTTGTTCGGCCCGGACACGGATGTCACCGTCTGATTTACGACGTTCCCAATGTTCCCCTGTGCAGGAAACACTCATACCAGCCTTATATAAATGATCGCGCAACTCTTGGCAGCTTCACAAGACGGCAGCAATAAGAGCGATGGCATATGTGCGGCTGTTAAAAAGACAAAGAGAAGGAGACGGAATCGAGCCGAGTCAACACCAACTGACAGCAGAACAGAGGGAGCGGAGAATTCAGAAACAACGATGGGTGATGTCTTCATTGTTTTGCTCCGCCGACAGATCCTCCTGACAGAAGCTGCCAGGCTTTAGCTGGAGGAGAGGAAAGTCTTTCTCCAAATACACCGGGAGATCAACGATATTGTGTCTCTTCTCTGGGTGGTTGAGTGTTGAACATCTCACATTACTCATTTTCTAAGCTCACACAGCGCCAACGTGAAGGCTGACGTCACTCTTCGCAATGAACTTATTCAAGAGCAAAATCAGATTCAAGACAGTCATGAGGCGCTATATGAAGCTGGGAAATACCTTAATAAGCATTAAGTATAACACAGTTATTATTAGGTGTTTTTTTCCGCATTATTTTCTTTCCCCCCATTTTTATTTTTTTTCATCGTCCAAAGTTATTAATATTAATTTTCTTTATTACTTTTAATGAGTATTGAGCTTCTCTCAAAATAAATAAATAAATATACATAGATATAAATAAATAAATAAGTACAGTACATTGACCATGCTATATAAATATATGTATTTATTATCATTATTTTTATAATAATAATAATAATTTCTATTATTATTATGGAACAATATTTTTTCAGATGTCTGTTATCGAAATATTCACCACAAAATAGATCTTGCAATATTTAGAATTTATATTGAGAATATATACATTTATAATAAAAATAAAAATTAAAACAGCATTATTTTTTGTTCTCTTTGTTTCATGAAGTCGAAGTAAAATTTAAGACTCTTCTTATGTCACTCTCTCTTGTCCTGTCATGAGGAACAATGTTATCGTCAAGATTATTTTGTGACCCAATGAACCACGAATATTACAATAATACATAGCATAATAATGCAATTTTTAAATGCATTAAACATTTGGACTGAAATGTCAACAACTCTAAAAAAAAAAAAAAAAAAAATTAAAGTGACTCATAAGCACTCGAATATTAAACCTCACAACCAAATTAATAACTTATATAAAAAGCAAAACAAACAAATTAACAATAAATGAAACATGAGTTGCAAATGTTGTGGGCTAGAATTTAGTGCATCCAAGTGAGGAACAATGTTGATGATGGGTAAAAGTGCGATGACAATAGAACAGCAGGGTTTGGAAGGTGGTGTATCCCGACCTTCATTACATGCATGAGGCAAAACACGAAGCGTTTCATCAGAAAAGAGAGCAGGAGCAAGCTTAAGCGCTTCACATCATGATGATGTCAGCGAAGGTTCAATCTCAGGATTCGCGCGTGTCTAAATTGCTTTTCCACCCACTGCAGGAGAAGGTGAGTCACGTAACCTGAAGTTCTTCATGCTCCCGCTTGATAGCTAGGATTACAGTTTTATAGCTGTCTCTGTCAACAACTCAGCTCCTCCAGCGCCGCTGTTCCACCGTGGCTCACGTCAGAGCACGTAACGCTGGATGGAAATGGCTTTTCAAATGTGGGTCAGAAACTAATTCATTCACCATGTCGGAGAGAAACCAGTCATCCGCACAACTGATCCCCGACTGCCAGCAATATCATCAGAAAGGTGACACACGTTCACTGAAATAAGGTTTGTTTGTATAAATTCTGTCTGGGTTCAAACTGCATCTGGAAAAACAAAGACCTTGGAGACTTCCCCAGTGTTTCCTGGGTCTGACCCGAGGCCTCCTCACTGTGGGGCAGTATGCCCAACCCTCCTTAACTTCTGACCAGGTGACTGGTCGTGCAGTCACTGAGCAGCAGTCTATTTTTGCCTCATATTTAGGATTTAAGATTCATATTTTTCATCATTAAAAATAGAGCAATTATTAAATTAATTTGATAATAAATACATGAATTATCACTTGCACTTTGTTATTATTGTTATTATATTTTAGACATTATTTTTGTCTCATATTTATGGATTTATATTTAGATTTTATACATTAATTATGAAATTAATAAAAGGAGAATCACACAATCCCTCATGCTAAATAAAATAAGAATATTATAAATAATATTTACTGTATTTGATCTTTATTTCTAGTATAATTCTCCTGAAAATATTTTTTATATATATATATAATTATTTTATTATTATTTATTATTATTATTAGCAACCCTTCCACTGAGCGCTGAAGGTCATGGCCCGACTGAGACAACAGCACCTCTGGATCATCACCATACTGACACCAGAATCCAGATCTTTGTCGAGGGTGCAGCCGTCCAGAAGGTCAAATGAACAATAAAAACAGGGTCCAATAGAGCAACTGTCTCCGTCTGAACCGACCACGCACTTCCCCATAACCAGATTCCATTTGGACTCCTCTCATTTGCATGCCATTATTCTTGCCTCCCATTCAGCTGGAGGGAACTATCTGCTCCCACAATGACCCAAACAACCCACAGGGATGATTTAATCGACCTATAATCTCATCGACACTAATCTAATCTGCTCTCTGATTTATACCAACGCCGGCTACTATTTTACAGGAGCGGAACACAGACACATGAGAACATGAGCGGATAAATGGACAAACACAGTGACAGTCAGTCGTGCCTCGCGCTGGACCTCTGAAGTCGAGGCGGGGAGGATTGAGCAAGACGTGCAAATGGACAGGGACGAGCCAGCGCTCAAGCTCCGCAGACAACGTGCGTCCATTTATCACACAGAGATGCGTCTTCGGAGACACCATCAGAGGGAAGGTCAATTCAAGAATGTTCTTTTTTTGGCCCCAACTGGAAACAGTCCCTGCCTGCGCTGAGGCATTAGCAGCGCATCTGAGAAGATGGGTGAAGGCTGTGTATGATGTAGGCTCCCGGCACTCTGTTTTCCTCCCACAGACTAGAAACACGCAGAGGTTAATGGCCGACCCTCGTCGATGGTCTTCGCCCGTGACCGCAGCAGAGCCAGCCAGATGTTTGGAAGGCGCCTGCTTCCACTTTTATTAGCATCACACCTTTTTTTTTTTGTTCCCTCCAGCGAACGGCAACACACATGCGAGCACGCATGTCGTAAACTTAGCGGCGGATTATCAGGTGTGAGTTAGGCTACGCAGTAGAAACAGGCAAAGTACAAACAGGTTTAAAGTCAATGAGTGAGTTTAAGGAACTCACAGAAATATTACAATTATAGTGCATTGATATTGTCAATAAAAATGGCTCAAAAAGGTTAGCACATTGAGAGCTGGCACGTTGACAAGTTACATAGGGATTAAAGATGGTTTATGAACTGGAAGTGATTTTAGAAGAGGGTTCCTGCAGGTGCCGATGGAAAGAGAGACATCCTTGAAGCACTTGAACTTGCCCATCCTTTTAGCCCCATAAGTCAAAGGCTGCGGAGCCGACTGGCTGTGAGCGCCCCCTCCTGACAAACCTCTTCCGCCAGGACCCTGTTGCATCGAGAAAGTGTGTGGATAACGGACGTGCGAAGACGCAGGATCAACTAATCGCCACCTCAGATTCGCACTACTCCATTATAGGTGTGTTACGTTGATCATGAAGTCGCCGGCCCTGGGTTCACATCCCATCGAGGTGACCCGTGTCAGCCACAAGGCAGGCGCTGGAGCATCACTGATGGTGATTCTGGAGCCAGGCAGTGGGTCCTCACAGAGGAGCGAGGCGCATTGACAGCTCTGTCAATACTAATCCCCAAAATTCTGAGGTTGCGCAGACGCTTTCGAGCTCAATGTCTTCTCTCAGATTGATAAAACATCAGTCACTTTTGGCTACTCCACTTTCTCTCACCGATCTCTCTCAAAAACCACATCTGGTCTACGACAACTGTCCAGCTTTTTGTGTCATTTTTAAAATCTGACGTCACTGGAGGGAAGCAACAGACGTAGAGTTACGATGACAGATTCAATGAAGCGGCGTGTGAACACAGTGGTTTGGTGAGGGATCTTCTTCAGTCCACTCATCCCTCCCAGACGTCAACTTTGCTATTCCCAAATGATGAGCCACAATCTGCCGATAAGCCTTAAAGCTTCCGACGTGATTCGACGGCTGTGACACCTCGGTTTTTTAAGTGTCCAAGTCGGGGCCACGGGGATCGCAGTAGCTCACCGCCTGTTTGGCAAATGAGTTTCACTTTGCTTTGGTCCCAGGGGCCTTCGGGATGTTTGCAAACTGAGTTCCCAACTGATACTGTGTCTGGTGTTGTTTTTCTCTCCTCGCCGGAGCAAAACAAACAATCTCCCCAGGGGACGTCAGAAACTGACCTCAGCGCCTGCAGGATGTTTTCCCAAAACGACATGCTTCACAGAGCATGTGTTTTGTTACCATAATCACGCATGGCGGGTTTAAAAATCCCCTATTTTGACGTCTCGAATTCATGTGGAAAACAATGACACGGTTACGGCGGCATATTTTCCGGTTTGCTGGTCAACATGCGAAAATGAAAACTTCAGGTTTCGTTCCATCGAGTGTCAGGTGGAAGTTTCTAATCTGTCCTATACATAGATGTGCCACTTCAAATTTGGAAACCACCCACCTTCCCAGCCAGCCTCCACAGTTTGCTCTCAATCAAACCACAAAAAGTCAAGTCTTTTTGAATAGCGGCACGGTGGGAAACCCCAGCGAACAGGAAACTGAGACACGGAGAGACGACCAGTGTGCAGGGTTGCCCCCAGCCTGCTCCACACACACACACAGTGGCCCACCCTCTTCCTGCATTCCTCTCCTGTCTGACACACTTCCAGTAAACCCACCAGCACTTCAAAACAGCCCACCAGCACCAGCAGCCCTCCAGATGACAGCGGTGGCTGCAAAGCACGCTTGGCTGGTACCCACACAAACACACACACACACACCACGTTTGCATAGGAAACTGTAAAAAACACATTCCAGGTGGCATCAGACACTTGTTTGTCAAGCTCACTGACTGAAAGAAAAAATCTGACTTGAGTTTCTCTCAAATTAATGTGCAACAAAAAGGCTGGTGCTCTATGGAGATATGTTTGTTAGACAAAATAAACATCAGCTCATCGACATGCTCCATAGTCAGAAGAGGTCACGAGTCTGTCCATCACAGGATACAGTTGACATCCACTTATGCCAGGGGTTCTTAACCCTTTTTGATCACAGGGCCCACCTTTCCCAGAACAATTCATTTGTGATCAATAACCATATTTAATCGCAAACAAACCAAAACCTTGTGACATGAAATCATGTGATCAGTGCAGAGATATTTATTTGTCATCGAAAAATCCAACTAGCAGCAGAACCAGGTGCGAGTCATATTTTTTCAAATTTACTGAAGGAAAACAGAAAAAAATACACTTGATGCAAACTGTTGAGAAAATATGAAAAACGGTATAAAATGCTGAATAAAAGAAATACAATAAGACCATGTCTAAATATCATAAAATAAAAATAATATATTTTATTTAAACTCCAAAGAAGATATAAATAAAGTGTAAATGTAAGTATCACCATAAAATAAAACTAATTTTCAAAAGTGCTTCAACGGATGCTTTCATGAGCAGTTGGATGTTGAGCAGACCTGGGCAAAGTGCGGCCCGGGGGCCAAATGCGGCTCTTTGACAGTATTAATGTGGCCCTGCTGGAGTCAGAGTAAAACTATAAAACTGACATGGTTTTTCTCTCTGGCATATTTGTCTTGTCCATTGTTTTTTGTTCATTACAATGCAACTGGAGTTTTGGGAAAATTCCCGGAAGGATTGACAAACGCACCCCAATGGAACCATCAATTAACCACCAATGAAAGACCAGGACTCGCTGAAATTCCTGAGCTGGTTTTAGCTGGATTCCAGCCGCGAACCTTTGAGCAGATTCCCGCTGAAGAACAATCCATGATGAGTGGACATAATGCGGTAGAAGGGGTGTGTGCTGGTTAGTTATTCTTCCAAATTCACTGGTGGTGCAGCACTTTCCCTCACGTCTGTTCCTCAGAGGTACATTCGCCTAAAATCTGGGCAGGAATGCTTCAATTAATCCACAGAGTGTAACCATGCAGCTCCGTGGAGGGATTCAGACTTCATCTGTTATTTGTAAATAAAAGACTCTGTTGTGTGCTCATCTCTGACTCTCTCTTCCTCGGTCGGTCCCAGTAGAGCCACAGCCACAACGCTCCACCTGCTTCCTTACTCCCCTGGTTCCTTTCTACACGCCGCCCTGCAGAGGGTTTAGCACTCTTTTACTGCCAGGAAAAGTGGAACGTATTCAGGGGTTATGTGGTCATTTGCAACGTTTGACCTTATCAGACTCATTTGGATGTGAGACTGGGTCACAACCAGGCTGTTTATTCATCCTTAGATAGAAGAGGAGAGACTAGGAGAGGAAGAGAACTATCGTGATGGTTTGTTTGAGTCGTAGCCTGGAGATGGGAAAGATGACAAGCGTCTACAGCAGAGGTGGGCCACATTATAAACTGTGACTGTGGTGAGGGACCATCATGTCAAAAGAAAGGCGGCGATGACTACGAAACGTGATGGCAAAAAATCTCAAGCAACGTGGACGAAATGAACCATTAAATATTCAATGGAAGCAAGAATATTAAGAAGTGTAAATATGGCATGAAACCTGCATCTTATTATATAAATCATAATAAAACTATGGACAAAACATCTAAGAAAAATAAGGCAATTTATTTCAAAATATATTTAGAATTTTCTTTGGACGAATTTTGAGGAAAACATTAAATGATAAACGAAAATAAGAAACAATAATTTAGTCGTGAATGTGTTGTGTTTACTGTTTGTCTGACCTCATGAAGGCCACAATAACACAGGAAAAGGGCCGCATATGGCCCCCGGGCCGCACTTTGCCCAGGTCTGGATTTCAGTTTATCTGTCGTTGATTTTTCCGATAGTTTGTGTACGCCTGGTTTAGTCCATGGTCCAGAAGCTCCGTCAGCCTGCCAGCACCAGTCCATCCCCGAGCCTCCAGCACTAGGTCCAGGAACCACCATCCCACACCCCCAGTCACTTCTGTTCCTGACCTGCAGCCGCCCAGTGCCTGCCTCTGGGTCCAAACCAACTCAGCAAAAACAGGTCAGATGCATTTGAGGTGGTTGCCTTTTTGGTACCTCAAAACTAGACAGTCAAGCAAACAAACGTGGATCAATTGCGCTGTTATTAACACTCAAAATCCACCTGGATCGGTCAAGCTCCACCGCCACATTTTTGAATTTCTTCCATTAATTCCTGCTCGCTTCTCGCTAATATCAAAACCACGGATGAGATGATCGAATGAGAACAGGCGCTGGATTTTAGCTACATCTGGTCCTCGTTAACGGCTTCGAAGTGGGGAACAATTTTTCCAAAACCCAAATTCAAAAGACATCTGCTGCAGTTTGTTCTGATTACCAAGTTGTGTTATGATGCCAGATGTGCTGCTCTTCAGCTCTATTACACACTTGCAGAGACAACCGCTTCATATTGGAGTGTTCGTGGTTCACAGGGAAACACACTGGCAGGTAAACACAAAAAAAAAATACCTGCTGCGTTTAAAGGCTTGGCAGCACCGCGACACTCCCAGATCCGGTTGAGATACTCACGTTTGATTCCATCGTTTCATTTGTTGCTTAATCGACTCCTGGAACTAAATACCCAGCTGAAACCCAGGAAGGACACTTTATGTGGGTCCGGTGGGAGCAAGCGGCCGTAAACATTGTTTACTCTCCTGGAGCTGCCCGGATTTAAGTGTGCCGGTCGTGTGCAGCAGCCCTGTAACAGTCGGCCTTAAGTGACCATAATAGTCAATGACCTTGTCGCGGCAACTGGCAGCTTTAGAAACAGGGAGACACGCATTTGGCCAAGAAACTATGCTGCCAACAAAGACACACACGCTATTAACTTTGCTGAAATGTCTCCTGAAAAGACCCAGAGAGGGAGGAACAATGTGGGCACTAAAGCAACAGATTCAGCCGCTCTTAGCACTTAAACGCCAGTAGGAACAGCAAAGACAGAACGCTAGCTCTGCAAATGAACACAAATCTCTGCAACATTCTTCTAAAAACAGAGAGAAATTATGAAGGTAATGACGCAAGATCTTGGAGCTAGACGCTGCACAAAGAACAGGTTAGTTGGGGAGAAATGGTTTCAAAGATGCTACTGAAAAACTAGATAACTCTACTTCCAGTAATAAATTGTGGGTGCATACTCTCAACTAGGACTTCTTCATTCTCAGACTTTTGCGACTCTTGTGACTCGTGCATGACTCGACAAGCAAAAGAAGGTGGCAGCAGCGAAGCGACCGCTACTAAGGCTTGAGTCGGCGAACCTGTTTTGGAGCACAGTCTCGAAAAACAATTGTCTCAAAGGCGTTCCTGACCAGAAGTGTGCGTAACATTTTCGGTAGAAGGTGTCCTCAGGGCACCCTGTATTCTAACAGCCCATCCTCAGTTCTAACTGGAAAGACTCACAGCTCAATGAGAAGGAGGCAGATCCAGTGTTGGGTGGTGACTAGAACTGTATTGCAGGTTAAAGAGCTCAGTCGTCGATGAGAGACCCAAAGCGGAACAACTACTCCTCCAAGACCATTGAGGTGGCTCACGTATCTGAGGTCCCCTGGATGGAGGACCTTGGGAATCACCCAGAAGAATTGTAGGAGGTGAAGCCTGCAAGCTGATGACTGGAGAGTCAGATGGGCACATCATGTGAGGCATCATGGTAAAACGGATGACCAAACAGAGAGGATTGTCCTCAAGATAGAGTAGACATAAGAAACATATAGGGCGGCTACTGCATATCGTGCTTAAATAAATTGGTCAATAAACAATATCTGGCTGGTCGCCAATTGCAGCACACCATGAGGTTGAAAAGGACAGTGCCTCCTGAAGCTTGACACATGAACTGAGTCACAGTCAGTGAAAGTGATCCAACGGCGGCACACAGGGGACCAGCGGAAGACAGAAGGGGGACTTCACTATCCATCTCCTGTCGTCTCCAGTGTCTCACTCTCACTCGGCTCACTTTCACAGTCACACAAACAGACACCAGTCAAGCAGGGAGGACAGATGGCAGCTGGGTAAAATAGACAGAGCGAGGTCCAGATGTTGTTGGAGCCAAAGTGCACAAGGCATAGAGGGCTTTGATCTGCCGACCCACGGAGGAGCAGGGAGAACCACGTCACAGAAGAAGTTTATGGCGGAGCCTCTCCGAGTCAGGGCCTGTTTTGTCTTTCCAGACATCCCATAATAATGTCCAGTCATTTCACTATCAATCCATATTCCCTTGCCTCAAGGTTACATGGATGGGTGAACATATCCAGGGAGGAATGGACTACAGTGCTGATGGATGGTTGGATGGAGAGGAGGTTAATGGATGGATAAAAGTAGGTACGGACGCATTCATATTTTATGAATGGATGAATAACACTGTGGGTCTGGATGGATCACAATACAGATAGAGAGATGATACAATGGATAGGGGAACGTTTGTTAGGATAGATAGTTCTAAAAACACATGGCTGATGGGAAGAAAGGCTTTAAGAGAATTTGGATGGACAATATGGAACGTTGGAATTCGTTGGATGTATGATTTGGCCACGCACGGATGGATGGCTGAATGTATGGATGGATGAATGTGCAGTGTGGGCAAGGTTTACTGTAACTTTAAGTCCTCTTAAAGCATCGCCTGATGCTCCACTCTTCTCCTCCCCAGTCACATGTCCGCCTTCACTACCAACCTCATTGGTTGTCTTCCTCTTCTCCAATATTCTTTCTTCTTTGTCTCCACACTTCTCGACACATAAGCTTGCCTTCCACTCTAGCTGCAGACAAATCAGTCTACCCTGTCTTCACTCTCTTCTTCACCTCCTGCTCACCACCTCTTATCCCATCACTCTCCATTCATCTCATCTGCTTCTATAAACTCAAGCCACCAACATCTCCTTCATCTTTCTCCCTAAAGTCCCCATAAATGTTTAACGTAAGACATTCACTTGACAACAGGAATAGCTCCATTTCCCACTCTGAAAGTTTGAAACAATGACTGCGACTTTGTTGGATGTATGATTTGGCCATGCACGGATGGACGGGTGAATGTATGGATGTACAGATAGAAAGAGACAGGGTGGAAAATATGCAAGTCAGGGACCTGTTTTGAGTCACTTCTCTCTTGTTCACACGCATGTTTGATCCAGAACTGCCAGCGAGGAGCCAGGCTTGGAGTAAAACCAACACTTTCAGGTTTTGGCAAACGGCAGCAGGTTAAGTATTATTCGGAACTGAAATGTGTCCGTTTGCCTGCCGTGCCTGAAGCCACTCATCACCCTCAGTCCATCAAAGGTGAATGGGTTTAGCTGGAGTCTGACTCACCCGCTGGACCCGAAAACCAGCAGAGCTCTGGCCAAAGCTCAGTCACTGCGGTCGGAGGGTTTGTTGCCTGCCAGCCGGGCAGACAACCAGTCCTTCATTCATGCTGCCAGTTCGGATTTCTCTGTCATTTTGTTAAGGTCGGCCAGCCAGTCATCGAGTCAGTCAACACAGTCTGCGGGTCGACCTCGGAAGACGCACCGTCGGGAGAGGCGTTTCTGGCCTCTTCATGGAAAAACAAAGAGGATGAGTAAAAGTTCTGAGATGATAATGAGCTCGGATGATTTCCTCGACTCTGGGTGTTTGCCTGCGAACAGCCTGTGTGTTGGGCGTCTTCACAAAACCCGTGTGCCAAACAACTTCTTGTCAACAACAGATTTACCGATGTATTCTTGCTCATTTCGAAACAAAGAAAGTGGAGAGCTTCGAGCTCTGGTTTGTGTGTTGTCACCACAAATGTGATGCTGCGCTCTGAGCAACAACATAGAACCTGCAAACACAAAACCTCGGCTGTATTTATTCAAATCAGCGTGCAGCTCTTTCCTATCTATCTCAACCACAGAAATAAACAGTGTTATCTGGCCTGCTGAGGAGACGCCGTGTGCACACACCTTAGGCAAACACGAGCGATACAAATCAACAAGCGGCGCTCCACAATTACAGAAGAAAATCGGTGAGAGAATTTCACCTTCAACGTGACTCGTGTCCACGTGTGGATGATGTAATAGAAGGTTTGCTCACCCAGATCAGTGCCAGGCATCGCCGCAACAATCACTTCTGGAGACAGGTGGAAGCCTTTAGGAGTAGCTTAAACAACAATTTGCCCTTAAAGGACCATTTAGGGACGATTAACCTCATATCTGTTGCGGGCTTGTTGCCCACTTCTCGGATTCAGGGGCCAGCAAATGAGTGTGGGCAAGGTTTACTGTAACTTAAAGTCCTCTTAAAGCATCGCCTGATGCTCCACTCTTCTCCTCCCCAGTCACATGTCCTCCTTCACTACAAACCTCATTGGTTGTCTTCCTCTTCTCCAATATTCTTTCTTCTTTGTCTCCAAACTTCTCGACACATAAGCTTGTCTTCCACTCTAGCTGCAGACATATCAGTCATCTCCACCCTGCCTTCACTCTCTTCTTCACCTCCGGCTCGCCACCTCTAATCCCCTCCCCTTCACTCTTCCTTCATCTCATCTGCTTCTATAAACTCCAGCCACCAACATCTCCTTCATCTTTCACCCTCAAGTCCCAATAAATGTTCAACTTAAGACATTAACTTGACAACAGGAATGACTTTGAAAGTTTGAAATTGCGACTAGCGTCTACCAGCACCCGACTCTGTGGACGCTGGTTCTCATCCACCAACGGTTAGTGACGTGCTCCCACTTCTAAAGTCGCATTAAAAATCAACACAGCTCACTGCTCTGTCACTCTCCACAACACTAAACAAAGTGGGGCAATATGCAGGGGGCGGATCTACAGAGTCAACATGGCGACTTGGAAACTGGAAAAGCAAAAAAGTAATTTTGAATCATTCTGAATGTCAATGTCTCAGGGTCCATTATTTATTTTGGACATATAGTTTTTGTTTTTGGAAACCAGAGGCCTCCTACCAAAATTGCCATGATGCAGTGATATGTTTTTGTGCAATGACAATAAAGAAAGTCTAAGTCTAAGTCTCCAAGTCAGCTGGGTGAAATGTGAACATTACACCTGCTACACTCAGCTTCTCTACTGTTTCATTTCATCTCATTGATGTAGTAGTTTTATTACTTCTTCCCACTCACTTCCCAAAATATGTTCCAGAAATTTCACCATGATGATGATTTCAGCGCTGAAACCTTGGCCAATTTTTGAGTAGTTTTCAAACCTCATGAAGCCAAGATGTGGAATTGTCAACCCAGAAACGTGTCACTGTCACAATGTAACATTTTTAGCATAATAGCTAGGAGCTTAGCGGTGCTTCACTTTAGTCAGATTAGAGTCGTTGCGTCTTTTTTCCAGTTTCCTTCAGCCATTGGTTTAAAAAACGAATTTGCTAGAAAGCAGTTTTCTAACGGGTAAACCAGAAGAGCACTGGAGTATTCGTCCATGAAGACCACTCAATGGTAATAATAATAATCTTCTGGGTCGATCCTACGGTCGGCTGACGTCCTAACGTCCAGCGTATCTGATGGCTGTAACGTGTGCAGAGAAGGCACATATTTAACCAGAAAGGGAGTAAGCTCGGTCAACTTTGGATCCGTCTGGGCAGCCGTCTTCATTAACTGCGGTGAAAGACGAGCCTCATGACTCAGTCGCGTGCGCCAACAACGACAAGTTATGATGAAGTTGCTTTATTTGCCATTACAAGCCTCCGGGAGCAGTTGAGCGTGCGAGCAGACGGTTATTAGAACTGTCATGCGGACCTACCAGACGGGGAAGAAAGGGTCCGCCTTGGCCACTTCTCATACAAGAAATGCACTTCTCATGTTTAACCACTCACTCCAGTCTGCCCAGCCAAACGCAACTGAATCAGCTTGTGGTCAGAATTACACCCACTGACCCTGCAGAGCCGTGTTTTTATGGATTAGTTTGACTTTTAGCCCTGAACCTTGTTAGCGTATGGACGTGTGGGTGTTTGGTGCGTATCAAATTCCGACACGGTTGACTTATCCTCCATCAAGAGGTCGGTGACTGAGCTGCACGAATCATTGCTCTTTTCTGGAGCGAGATTTGTTCATGACAAGAGCTTTAATTCAACACAGACTGTTAGCGTAGCCACACCACACAAAGTCATTTTGATGACAAATATGTCCGAATGACCTGGTCGACTGATGACTTCTGAGAATGAGCTCTTTTCAAGGGGAAAAACCGTGATGGGGATTTCCAGATTGTCAGGGACAATCTGATGCAAACAAGCGCAACGGCAGATCGGCTTTGACAACGTATAAGATGACGAGTCACTTACGTGCTGGTGGAGCGGTCAGAAGGTTCAGGGAGCGTTGAGTCATCTAACCACCGCTTCTCTGTGGCTTCACTGTATTTACTTTTGTAAGTAGGTAATTGGACGATGTTACAGCCTGACGCAAATTCGACTTTGCTGTGTTTGTTTAACAGTAAAATTTCAGGTTGAAAAAATTAATCACAGCTGAAATTGAAAAACGCTTTTGTCGATGAACTGGGGAAAAAAATTCTAT
Organism: Synchiropus splendidus; assembly: GCF_027744825.2. Classification (NCBI taxonomy): domain Eukaryota; kingdom Metazoa; phylum Chordata; class Actinopteri; order Syngnathiformes; family Callionymidae; genus Synchiropus; species Synchiropus splendidus. The sequence goes on along the minus strand of NC_071350.1, from coordinate 17,179,641 downwards.
TCTCCAGGAACAAATTTGACAAACAAAAATTCAAATTAAAATTGAATGTAAATGGCACTAAAATGCAAGAAAAAAGCTTTATGTTCCTCATATAAATTACATTTGACTTGAGTCTCGCCGTTCATGTGAAGGAGCCAGCTGCCCTCAGGACAACCACAGTACATTCAAATGACTGAGTGCCAGAGTTTAAACCAAACCGAATTACCTCCATGACCTGCAGCCACAAGGTGGGAGACTATATCTCTCCTGTAGTGTCACGTTCTGCAAACAGCCACACTAGGTTTCTGCTTTAATACAATGCTCAACACAAATGAGCAAAAATCATTTGGCAGGAATTGACTTGGACGTACGTTCACACGAAGTTTGACAAGTGTTTCCTCTCCACAGAGCGAGAGTCCAACTCAATTAGCTTTGCTGGGGGAGTTCCAGGATAATTATCATTTTTTTATCCAGTCTGAACCTGCCAAGGGCAAAGTTATTCATCATGCACGCAAAAATCCCTAATACAATTATCCAGAGTAAAGTTTTGGGTGCAGCTTGGCCTGAAATCTCAGTAATGTAATAACGTGCTTCAGTCTTTGGCAGCAGAATTAAAAATAGATGAAATCAAAATTAGCGGAATTTTCTTCCTGTTGTTGTGTGTCTGAGAGCAGAGAGGGAGAAGCACCTCGAAACCTGAGGACTCGGTCGGCTCATGGTCGCCGTGAGTGAACAGTCAAAAACGTCTCATCTACTGCTTATAAATGAGAGCTAAGGAATTATGATCCAAGATGCACATCTGTCTCCACGGATCTCATTTGTGGATCCAAGTCAATAAGACAAAAAACGTGACATCACAGCAACAAAGTGTCATTTGACGATGCTATACAAGATGAATAAGGGTCCAAGCATAGAGCCATGTGGGACTCCGAATCAGTCAGGTTGTATATCTGGTGGAAGTCATTCTACGGAGGAATGAGGTGAAGTAGTTTATTCGGCATAAGTGCTCACAGCAGCCAACGGGTGGCAGAAATCCTCAGCCTTTAGCGAGTTTGGTTAGCACTCAAGAGGACGGAGGTAGTGGTTGTTGTGTTCATAGCATCACAGACTGTGTGGTGCCAGCATTGTTTTGGGGTTTGTTTGTTCCGATTCACTGTACCCTAGTGAACTGTGATGTTTGCAGTTTCGCCTCGGCTAACAAAAGAGGTGCTGAAGATTTTGTGTTCCATTAAGATGTACATCTCTTACTGTTGTGGTGATATGACAATATAGTTTGGACAACAAAGGGAAACCCTGCAGTTCATGTCCCTTCCCGGGAGCTTAAATGTTGATGTGAGCGAGCACCCAAAGCGCTGTTTTAACCAGGCTAGCTCCACTGCATGCGCTAGTTAATATCAGAGATGGTCACATGACCAACAACATCTGAAAAATATCCATAGCACCACCAAAATCAAGTCACTTCTGAGCCAAGTTCTTACCAAGGAAGCTACCGAAATACGTCTGTTTTAGACTCCCCTTGACTGGTGGTGGTGCTAAATAATAAACTGTTTGACAGGGATGTAAGAAAATACCGATATGCTCAAATATTGCAATACTTGATTGTGCAATATGTTATCAATGTTTTTGCAGAAATAGCACAACACCTGATTGTGACATATTGTCTTGATATAAGTCGGCTACATTGAATTGTTATATGTAAATAAGCGCTGCCACATTTGTGACGTTTTTAATACTAATAACATTTTCTTTCTGTATTTTGTTGGTTAGACTTGACCAGAGAGTCTAACTTGACTGACTTCATCACAATAAAAGCATTTTCAGGCACATAGTATTGCAGTGTATTGATCTGATTTCTCTCCTAAGAATGATGGCTGATATTGCAATGTACCGTAGCAACATTCTTGTATTGGGATACGTATCGTATCGCAAGCTACCTGCCAATACACAGCCCGACTGTTTCGCAGCACTGTCGAGCATTATTTCAGTTGTAAAACCCGGTTCTTGATCCAGAGTGAATCCAAACATAAAACAACGTATCTGCTTGTTGACTCTTCCATCTATTCATATCTAATCTCTGCTCACTTGTGAAGGTCTGGACGGCTACATCCCCTCACGTCTCCCACCTTCCCCTCTCCTTCTTTAGCTCGAGTGTAGCCCAGGGCGCCGACACATTTTTCCTCCTCTATTTCTTTTTAATGAATAATGACATCATCTCCAAAAATTGTTGGAGAGGAAAAGGGCTCGGGGCGCGTCTGGCTTTGACAACACTCCTGCTCCACATTTGTCTCCCTCTCTCCATCTCCCTGGACCAGACTCGGCTGCTGCAGCTCGACTTTTCTCAAAAAGTACCGAGGCGGATGGTGAGGAGGTCATTACGGTTTGATGTTTGCTGTCGGAACTTTTCCTTGAGTTATCCGCGAATGTGTTCTTTCTATTCCTCCGCTGGTTACGCACAATAATTATCTGTTGCGTAACGTTGCTTATGAGCAGAGGGAGACTCATCCGTCGCCGTCCCCAAGGACACAGGCGAGACGGAGCCAAACACAATATCAAATATTCTCCTTCTCCGCCGTCCATTATTTATTCATCGCCACTATGAAGTATATAACGTCCAACAGGCGAGGGTTAAACATGTTGGCTTACTTAGCAACAGCCTGCTCCTCGGCGAGCATCGCTCCAGGATTTGACTGCAGTAAAAGTATCTGTCACAGCTTTAGTGACTGCGGTGAGAGGATGAGGAACATGGTGTGGTTTCTGTGCGGGGAGTATCTGCGGGTCAGGTTTCTCGGAGCTCTGATCATATGTAAAGCTCCGATCAAATAGACATGGAAGCCATGTGGAGCCTTCAATCAACAGGATTTAAACCAAAAAAAAAAAATGTGACCAAGAAGCATGAGCATGAGTTACAGTCTGAACTCTGCTGAGTCTGAACTGTTGTCACCACCTCTTTAAACTTTCAGCAGAAAATAAGCTGTAAATTTCCAAACTTCCTAAAGCCCTTATTGGATGAGAATAGTTTGTCAGAACGCTGAGCTTTTAATGGACTCATTCTTTCTTTCCTTTTTTTTCCAGTTGACAGCAGTTTCTTTATTTTATTTATTCATTTTTCAGATAATTGATAAATAATTCAAACATATAGTACTACAGCTGATCTGTGATAAAAATACAGGTCCGTACATTTTTAACCAATCACAGACCAGCTCAGGAAGGGGGCGTGGTTTAGAGGCCTCTTGGCTGGTGTTGCAAGTCATGGAACGGAAGCTAAAGGAGCTAAAGAGGAGGAAGACGGAATCCGAACAGGGAATGTAGAAACTGAGGCTAAAAGAACTGGGCTAAAATATGCATGAACATCGGCATGGCTTCCTGGAATATAGAGAACTTCAGGAGTGCGAAGCTATTTTCAGAGCTGGCAGTTCTTCTCCTGCACAGGTGAGCAACTACATGAATAATACTGCAACATTTGCCTAATTTGTTGTTGTTTGTTTGTTGTTGTGGATATGTATGTCACGACACCAGGTGCTAGACGCTAACAAACAGCCTCCTGATAACGGTAGCTACAGAGAGCAGTCTGATATGTAGTAGAAACCAAAAGTTTCTGTCTGGAGCAAAGACTTCAGAACTGGGAGGGAACCAGCCATGAATGGATGTGGATGACGACGGTCGCGAGGAAATCGCTTTCCCAAAGTCACACACACTGCAGCTTTAATCTCCTTGGGGTGAGAGGCATGGGACGGAAGTGGAAACTCGTGCAACAGGTTGGAGAACCGTCCACTGCTGTCACTCCAAACCAGCCCCCCTACGTTGGTCTCCAACATCTGCACCCCAGCGGCTTCACTCATTTCAGGTCCTGTCCTTAAGCAAGTGAGCCTGCTGAGTTAAGGATGAATAAAAGCGAGTCAAAGCAGACGCCTGCCTGCCTCACGGTTTGACATGTGGCTCTCTGGTGATTAGCAGGCAGTCGGAGTATTTTCATTAGCTACAAGTGGGCCAAGCGAACCACACGAGTATGTGAAGCAGCTGCAGCGCTGAGTACAAGACAACAGGCCAAACCTTTTGACAACGTGTGAGTCAGTGGAAGTGGGTTAAAGTGCATGGGTGTAAACATCTGTCGGGCATCTTTTGTGCCACAGTGTTTAGGCTGCAGGGAAAAACCACCGCCGGTCCACAATGGCCCGCTCCTACCTGACCGCTGGTTCCGGAATGGCCTCTAGGTTGGCCGGCACCTGCACTCCCTTCTCCCACTCCTGCCGCCACGGGTCCGACAGCACGTAGAAGTCATCGGGGCCCAGCTGCGACGAGTCTGGAAGCTTCATGGCCGTGATGAAGTCTGTGCGGAAAACCTGTCGAAACCGACGGAACACATGGTCAGTGGAGGACGTAATGTAATGGTTGTTCATGCTATTGCAATGCTCTTTGGAGTTGTTGCGGTACGATAGTATAAAAATGTGTTCGTCTCAAAGATTAAGAATAAATAAATAATAATATAAAATATTTCAAATTACAAAAAATAAAAATAAAAATCTCACAGAACAAGGGCTCAAAACGCTAGCAAGAGAGGTGAATCCTAACTTCCTCTGCAGCTAATCCAGAGAGTAACTGAGGACAATCTGGAGACTTCCTAATGACTTCTGCCTTCTCACTTCCTGGAAGTGAAAGCAAGGAAAGTAGATGACAGATGAGGTCGATGATAAGAGCAGGAGGTAAAGAGGGATACAAAAAAGAGGTATAAAGCAAGAGTGGTGAAAATAAGGTCAGACTGATGATACAAAAGAACGTGGAGATGCTGTCGAGGCCCTCTACATCACTTTTATGGCTGTGGATTTGCAGCGGGATGACTGCCGCTAATGAATGAGTGAAAGCATGATCACAAGCTCCTGTGGTTTAATGTGCAGCAGTTTTCCCTCTTCATCGCTCCATCATATCAATCTCCTCTGTCTTTCAGCCAACAGACTCCAGAGGGACGGCGAGGACAAGCCCATTATTAAAGTGGAGGAAAAAAAGATTTTTCCTCCAAAAGGAGACACTTTGTCCAGCAACATCATCCGACTGCCGGATCAAGCAAGTCCATCAATGTGGACCAGGAAGGACATGCAACTCAACACCTCCTGGGAGCCTTGGTTTATAAGGGTCATGAGTTAATGCAAATTTATGTTCAATGTTATGTACAGACGGAAGCTTCTGTTCATTTCGTCCATATTTCTGCACGTTCCCACAAAGCTTGTGGATACGGACCAAACGGAGCAGTACCACCAGAAACCATGGGGGGCGGTGTTGCTGTTACTACCCGAAACGTAGCTCTAGTGAGATATGAAGAAGACAAAATAATGGTGGAAATTCTCCGTCCTCCAGTCGCGATATACTTAACAGCATCACCGACCACCGACTCCTGCAACGCTGCCTCCGTTTCCTCTTTTGTGCAAGAGGTACGTTCTCAATATCCCTTCCACAGTCACCATGTTTGTTTTGTTGTCATAAACTTTTGACTCTGGGCTGCTCCCCTGGTGGATATATAGGAGAACAGCAACGTAAAGAAAATTTAAACGGACAGGTACATTTTCAGGAGAGCATAAATGGGTCTCTCGAGAAACCAATTTTCATTTTGAGTCACGGAATGTGCAGGTGAAGTGAGTGCCTTCACTGGTAGATGAGCATGCTGGTGAGTGATTAAACCAGTTTCTAGAGTGTCATTACAGAGTGTGGGACGGTGTTCTGTAGTGTTGTAGTCAAGACCTGAACGTACAGAGACCAAGGTCGAGGCCAAACAGGACCCAGAACAAACCAATACTTATGCATGTATATGCTGTATTCAGCTTGGTCTGGGTCTCAGTGTGCTGTGGTCTGGACATGGTCTTGGCTACAACACCGGTGTTTAGGTCACACTGGGTGCAGGCTTTTGTTCCTATACCTATCAAGAGGACACCTTCTCATGTGTGGACGAGCAGAGCCAGGGAACCGGTCACAGCCAGACATCTCCTCATCTATTCAAAGACGGTGTGGAACATCTTCATTCCTTGAGGAGATGAACACACACTTTCTCTGTCGTCTGATGTTCCTCCGGGCGAAAAGCCAGCAGTTCCATTTTAAGATAAGTCGCCTGGAACCATGAGACTTTTGCTGGTTTCATATTGGAGTCCATCTGCTCCATTAACAAAGCCTTCTCATGCAGCTAATAGCGCGACGGTGGACTTGAAAAAGCCCCCCACATGCTTTTGAAAACACCAATCTGCCTGCTTTTATTCCATATTAAAATCAAATCTGCCTATTTAAACAGATGCCCCACGCGGAGAATTGAGCGTGCACCGATAAACTATGCTGATCTGTAACCAAATACTCATCTTTACTGGAGTGAAGACTCCAACAGCAGCACAGACATGACATGCAATACCAAGACTGAGAGTCACAATCGCTCACTTCACACCATAAATACACAAATATGCCGCATTTCCTCTCCCAGCCAAGAAACATATGCTGCTGAAATATCAGAAAAAGCCAAATCCCTCCAGAGCTGATTTGATTTCTCTAACTTGTTTATCGTCGGCAGAGTCAGTTAATGTCTGCAGTAATTCATGTGAAGCCAAAAACAAAGAATCTGGCTGCATTACAACGGAGAAACAAATGAAGAGTTATATTCCAGGGGGACGGAGCAGAATCATATCTGGCTGGTGTTTGTGGACACGGCGCGGCGAGCAACGCGCCCAGAGCCGCCGCCGCCGCCGAGAGTCTAATTACTCAAATATTGCTTTCTTTTTGATTTATCGCACAATTTATTCATCACCGCCAAGACTTTTCACATCCATCATCCGGAATAACTCTGTTTTCAGGAGGAATTCAGCTACTTCCACTCAGCTGTGCAAATGTGATGAATGGATGTATGGATGGGAGGGTTGGCGCTGGGGAGGAGGGGATGACACAGCAGGATTTCACAGAAAGCTTTTGTACCGGTTGTAACAGAAACAACAGAAAAAAATATTAGAAATGCATGATTCCATTAGTAGCTTGCAAACATCCACTAAAATGACGGATGGAACAGGATTTTTTTCCCCCAACATTGAGGTTTGTGAATCTTATTTTGGTGTTACTCTCCTGTACGACTAGTCGATATTGTCGACAACAATCGACTGATGCCGATTATGATGCCGGATTCATCCCACTGATACCAATCCAATACTTTTTCTTCATATGAATGTTTGTTAAAAATTAGGACGTATGGAATATGTTTATACATCTATGTTTACCATAAATTATGGACCATTCTAAACTAGCTTTGAAAACAGGGTCCAGCAGAGAGTGACTCATGAAAGAAACTCTGCAATCCCTCACATCTTTTCTTGACATTAAAGTGGTCAAAACGTGTTGTTTTTGTCGAAAGTTCCAACACCACAGTCCATCTCAGCTCGGCTCTGTTGGCGGAGCTGTGCACAGGCAGGCGAAAACAGCACATTTTGAGGACTTTAAGGTCACTGAAACGCCTGTGATGTCATCGGGCTCAATATTTTGGCAGCATGAATCCATATTTTAGCTGTGTCTTCATATAAGCCACAGGGATCAGACAGCAAGAAAAAAAAGTAGCAGCTTATAGTCCATAAATTACGGTATTATTTTATACGTGACCACCAGACATACTGGCATCCAAGCACGCCACACGCCAACTGGTAGACTATCAAAATAGTTGTGCTGTTTCCTAAAAGCTACTTCACTATGAATCAAAGAAAGGGAATGATAGCAAGAAAACTTCCTTACTAATGCGGCTACATGGGGAGAATCCAAACAATCTATGATAATAATCCTAAAAATAAGGTTAACTACATAGAGACTGGTGAAATTAATGTTAATTCATCTAGTTTTAATGTAAATGCTAACGCTAAAACATCCAAAATTAGGAGAAAATTCACTTGAATTCGTTAAGGGGACTACACAAACAATTCATTTCCTGAACAGTTCCTCATAAACCGAGCCAGCATTGCAAGTGGCGATGAAGGTAAACTGGGTAGCCGCCGTCCCGGGACATCTCTGACTTCCCTCTGTTGCCCCTCTCTGTTGCGTGACTGCTGGTTATTAAGCATCTTCAAATACAGCAGCGTGTTTGTTTGAAAAGAAGCCCACAAACCAGCAAAGCAAGGACATAAAAGTCCTTCATATAAATCACTGGCTTTTTTTAAAAGACGTCGCTGTCAAATCCACATGAGTTACAGCTACAGTGCGAGCAGGAAATCACAGACCTGCTCTCCCAAACACCATGGAGTCAAGGTCAAACACAAAAGGTTTCTTTCAAAATTACAGGCGCGGCTTTAGAAACACACATTCCTCTGACCAGTCCGTCAGTAGGTCAGTCCGCTGCCGTGAGTTATGGCCTGCGCGGATGCATGCGAGGCTCTCGTTAGCTCCAATCTAGAGCTTGACTGATGACATGAGTGTGTGTGTGCGTGTGTGTGTGCGTGTGTGTCTGCAGCCATTAATAATAACAGTCAAACACAAGCTCTGGCAGGTCAGTCTTGTTCATGAATTTTAATTCTTGTAGCAATGCTGCATCACTCCCAGCGTTACACTGGAGATTTACCGATGATGGATGCGAGAACCATCGGCTCCTACAGAAAAAATAAATGTTACATGTTCCTGACTTTCCAGGATCCAGATGTCGGAATGACTTTCAGTGCTAACTACTAACAAGGGTTGGTCTCCCTGAGGGACGATCCAGACAGATGGCGTTTGCATTAATGACACTATAGAAACTTTTTTTTTTTGTCCAAAAGTCTTTAAGACTTTGAGAATGTGAGGCAGTGGGGATTAAAAACAGCTTCTCTTAATCAGAGACCATGGTTCTCGCTGGGAAGAGGGTGGAATGCCCTGTTGACCGGTGGTGGAAAGATGTTTGGTTGAGGCGGCTCATGCATATTATATAGGATGCGTCTTGGACGCCTCCCTTGTGAGGTATATTTGGCTAAATGGGAGGAGGCCCAGGGCACATGGGGAGACTACTGTATTTCTCTCAGGAAGCCATGGAGCACCTTGGTATTCCCCAGAAGAACTGGAATAAGTTTCTGGGGAGGGAAGATCTGGGCCTCTCAGAAGGGATGGATGGATGGATGGATGGTGTCAGGAACCATGTCCATGAGGAACGAGAATAAAAAATGGACAGACCAAAATCCAGACTGACAGGCTATAGTTCTGACCCCACCACCAAATAGGGAATTCATATACCCTCCCACCTTTGAGCCTAGACAGCCCCAGAGTTTGAAATACCATTGGCAATAGGATCAACGTTGAGATATGGCCAGACATTTGGTATAAACAACCAAATATTCAGCACCTCTAGTTCTATTGAAAGTGCAAACAAGTGTGGAGAAAGACTAAGTGGTTCTTGAGAGGAATCAGAGGTCAAGCCCTGTACTCCCAACCCAGTTTGTGATGGATAAGACAGGCAGCATCAAGTTTCATTTAAGCATTCGCCCCACATTAGCATCAAGAGTTTGACAACGCAATCCAGTGAGTTTATTTGAATCGCTGTAGAACAATAGCATGTGTGTACCTTGGAAGGTACGGTAGGCGAGGTGAGCGTCACACTACTTTCTAGCAGGACTACAGATAAACTCCTTATGGGACAATCTTGTCCCCTGCCTTGACAGAAGTCATGTCACCATGTCAGACAGGTGGTCATAATGTAACGGCTCCTCATATTCTTTCTCCCAAAGCAACTTGGACAGAAAGTTGGACAACATTCTGTCAAACAAGAAATCAAGTTAACAATCTCCGCTTTCCTTTACCGCACTCTGCATCTGTGGTCACGTCGCTCTGAAGCATTCCAAACTCATTTTGGATGTTAGCTGGCTTTCATATAAGCTTGTCTGCAAGTCCTGATATCGGCCGAGTTATTTCCTGCAATGAAATGTCAGCCTTCGACAGTCTGTGGTTTGTGTTGTGTTTGGCTCGGGGGGAGGCAGACAGCGTTAATCTATCACAACTCTGCAGATGGCCAGAGATATGGTCCGTGTCTGTCCACAAATTTAGGCAGACCGGAAAACTGCATCATTCCGCGTTCAAACAAGCTGACTAAGAGGTGTCGGAATTTTCTTAATGGCTTCGTGGTTCAAGTGTCTGCATTTCATTTTGGCTCTGACTCAAGCTAGAAACTCAAACTATAGATGGACATCAGTAACAATGCTCTGCTATGAGAGTAAATAAACACTTTCTTTCAGGTATCTTTCTTTCCGTGTTAATGGCCCTTTTCCTGACCCTGTTCTACAGGGCCATGGCCCACATTTTCTATGGTCAAGTATGATTTCGGTGCCTGCTTCAGCCAGGATCTACAGAGCAGGCTCAAGCCTTCTGTGATCTCACATCGAATGAACAGGGAAACATCACAAGAGGGTCAGCGGCCATAATGGAACGCTCAACACTCTCGATATGATCCCATCATTTTTGACGATTTCCAGCCGGATGAAAACATTCAGAAGGTTTGAATCCTCAGTGACTCAACAGGAATATGGTCTTGATCTTGGTCTTGGTCTCTGCATGCGGCATTGAAACGGTCTTGACAACAGCGCAAATCACAGAAGCGGAGTAGAAGTCCCTTGAATTCGAAAGGAGCTTGCAGTGAGTAGTCAGGTTTAACCGGTTACTTCTAGCTAGGGAACACCGCGGGTTCATAGGGTTCCTACAGTGGCAAGTAGTGGATAAAGTGACACTGTTTGCCCACGGAAACGGTGATGAAAAGCAGTTGGAGACACCTGAGAGACCACAGAAAGTGAGGGGGAGCTATTTTCTGTCCTCTTCTGGGACGCCATGGCTACCTGGCCCGGCACACTGCGTCATGGCAGATGTCAACTCACGGAGAGGAGAGGCTAATTTTAGTCGCCACATCACAGCGCAGGGATGGGCGTCTAATGATTGCCTGCGCGTGTGTACGAGTCAGAGGAAAGGGGGGTTGGCGAGAGCGGTCGTACGCTTGTTATCACTTCTCTGAGCTCCTCCTCTGCTTATTTGTCCAAAGGAGCACGAACAAAGACTCCTGCGTCTTTTATCTCAGCACTCCAGGTTAGCAAAGGCAAAGACAGATTCAAGTGACACATGAGAGGTGATAACACAAAAACCCTCAGTCAGTCTGGGTCAAATGGTGCCGAAAATTGAAGGCGAACAGAGAGTAGAGTGAATGGAAGTCGCTGGATGGCAGCTATTATTCTCAAACCTCAGTCTCCCCGCTTCTTCATTCCTTCAAAGTTCCCCAAGTTCATCAAAAGCCATAAATTGAAAACAGAAGATGGAAAATCTTCTCTCAGGCAACGTTACAGACAAGTCCGTGTCAGCCAAGAAAGTGTCAGACGTTATAATCCGGAGAAGATTAGCACACACTCCAGATGTTGCTGCGGTAAATATTCATGACATTTTTCATAACATCTATCTATCTGAGCGATTCGTCACCACTTCCTGTCAATACACAGCTCTGTCATCAGCATGAGAGACCCCTGTGTGATCATCCGACATTACCGTCCACGGTATTGATATAGCAATGTCCTGTGAACGATACGCAACATTAACCAATACTGAATCAAATAAAGTGGAAAATGTCCCAGACAAACCATTTACTTTCTTATCTGAGGTTGGGTTGCAATGGAGGCCCCGACTTCCCTCTTCAGCTTCAGAAAAAATACCAAGGCATTGGGGCTGGGTCTGTCCTGGGACCACCTCCTAGATCACGGGTCGGGAACCGTTTTGACTGAGAGAGCTAAAGAAAAAACCTGCATATTTTAAAATCAAATTCCATGAGAGACATTTAAACTTCTGTGAATACAACTCGATGCACAAGGAGTATTGGACGCCGGGGACGAGGGGGATGCAAAAGGTGTGGGGGAGACGTTCGGAAGCTCTCTTCAATGATTTGCACTGGATGCCAGTATTTAGAATGCTACCCTACTTACAAAGAGTCACCGTGACTGAAACGTGCGGCCATTTGTGTGGCTTTAAATAGCAATTCGCATGTTACATGTAGAACGAAAAGGAGCGTCGTCTTTTACGTGACATGCTGCACCAACAAGATATCCTTCAATTGATAACCTGATGTGTCCAAATGCAACGCCGAAGGCACTATAGGACAGAAAAGTCCACTATCCCAACGCAAATATATGACGCCATGGGAGTGAGGATGTGTGACAACGTTCAGCTGTCAATGATATTAGTTCCCATGATGCTTCGCAGTCCAACTAACCAATCACAGTGGTCAATGGCTACAATATGGCTCCGCCTCCACAGCCGGTCAGATGAGCATCTCAGAGCTACGAGAACTGAGGAGAAGTGGGAAGAAGAAGAATTTGGAATACATGGAAGCCCTCACTAGCGTCCAAGGGGTCTGACAGGATCTATTTCAACTGGCTGCTGCAAGCCAACAAGGCATTCATCAAAATGCGCCTCGACCATCCTCATCTCAACAACAACAGCGGACGTAGCAACAAGCTTCTTCTTCAAATTCTGCATTGACTAGTGATTCCCCTCTGCATAAACTTTATGATACTCAAGACACTTCAACTCTGCCACTTGAATGAGCAGCTCCCCCACCAGGAGACACACCACCTTTCCCGGGTGAACCTCAAGGGGGCAGCAGTCTTATCAAAGAGGCCCTCACTTGCCTCCAGTTCCAGCTTCTCCAGCATGTCGTGGATCTGGCCTGGGGCTACATTCCTATTAATGACTAGATTGAAGAGACACCCACGTCTCAGCCCTAAAACAAGTACATCTCATTGTCTGCAAGCAGCAAGAGTAGGAAAAAAAATGACAAGTAAAACGGACTGATTCAAAGACCAGCCCACTTTTGATTTTGAGGCTCAGCTACTTCACAATTCGTATTCACCACTCGCACCGTGTTCCGACAGCAGCTTGCTCCTCGGCGGAGTAGCTTTAGAACTGACGTCAAGTGGGGCTCGAGGCCTGAAGAACCTTTCAGAGCTCGGCTACATCCCGCCGTAGCTCGGGACGGATGAGAGGGAGGAAGGAGGTGATAAAAGCGAGAGTGGAGAGAGTCGCAGCTATTGAAGACGCTTCATCTCCGAAAACTAAATCGCTCATATCAACAGCCTGTACCGATTTGCCACTTCACAAACACACAAAGGGTTTGATAGCGCTGAATGGGATTTCCTCTGGTGCCTTTTCTCCGTGCCCTCACCCTCCAGGATGTGAAATGTCACATCCGCCGCTCTTCCACTGACTTTGTCCTGCCGAGAGCTGAAAAGGCACTCAGCCGACAATTTCAGGCCCTCATTAGCACACGACAAGACGACTGAACAAGTTCTTTCTGAGGTCTTTCTGAGCATGGAATCTTCATCACAAGTCCCCGGCCTGGATAATAGGAGGGGTGACGGCCGCCCCCACACACCTCAGCCAGGCCAAGGGCAGGCTGATTGCCAACGTTTCACTTAAAGGTCATGCAATTAAGCTTTGTTCCTCCTTCAATGAGGCTCTGACTGCCCGTGGAACAGATGTGATTCTTGGCCGCTTCAAGGAACCATTTGCCCTCCACTCGCGCATTTAGGAAGAAAGATGGAGGAACAGACGAGGAAAATGAAAAACAAAATGAGGATCCGTTCGGCGAGTCCACAAAGGTCAATTGAAATATCAACGGCGGGACGCGAGAACATGGGGGTGAAATTACAAGGGCTTGTACTGAGGGGCTCCTCTTCTCGCATTTTATCACAATTAACGCTGACTTTTCAAAAAGGTAATCAATTCTGAAATGATCCAAAACAAATCTAAGGGGTAAAAAGAGGGCATGAACTGGTCAAGTGTATTGGGGGGAACATCAATAAAATAGTTTAGACGCAGGAAGAAACACCGGGACTATAAAAAAAACAGAACATGTCTGGAGAAAGACAAGAGTGGATCACGATTCAGTCACAGCAAACAACCCAAAACATCAACACATTGTCAGTACTACCATCAGGTGGAGTTAGACATCCAGTGCAAAAGTTTGTCTTCAGCACTGCTTGCTAACGCAAAGGCATCAGTCTAATGTTTCTCCTCCCACGTGACGTTCAAAGAGAAGGGGTGAGGTAAGGACTAGGGCTGAACAATGATCTTGATATTCATTCCAGATATATGGATACCGATGTGATACTGTATGGCAATGGATTCCGTAAAAAACGTTTTTGTTTTTTATTGCTAGCTATTATTAGCTAGCTAGGTAGTTCACTACCTAGCTATCTATCTATCTATCTATCTGTCCATCTGTCTATCCGTCCGTCCATCTATCTATCTGTCTACCTATTTATTACTATCTATCTATCTATCCATCCATCATCCATCCATCATTAGCTAGCTATTACTAGCTATTATTATTATCTATTACTCTCCCTGAAGAAAAGGCAGTTGACAACAAGGCAACAGATGTTGATGTTTTTGGCGAGACTCACGCAGCTTCATTAGCTTCACAAAACATCAAGACATCTCACATCAACAAAATGTAACCGCAAAAACAGAACTTTACACATTCTTACAAACAGGTATGATAAATACTAAAGCAAATGATTGAACCAGATTCTGACTAGCAACTATTCCAGCGAACGTCTGTTGAGCTAATAGCAGCCACTTATCAGATAAATGTAGAGCACATGCGCCAAAGCCAATTTCAATACCGACGCTGGGAAAAGAACTTGTTCAAATATGTAGAGTTGTGATCGCCGGCTAAATCAGCCCTGGGAGGAAAGCTGTGATGTAAAGGTGGGTGAAATCATGAATATGAAAGGAGGCGCTCTCGAAAGACAAGCCAGGGAGAAGCAGGCTTGAAAAATGAAGGTTAAAAAACTGGGTCAGTGACAAGAATGACTGAAAGAGACTTAAGATGCAGAATAATGAGTCAAACATCCCCCCGCAGAGACCAGTGGAAGCAGCATTTGTGGTATGGCGGCCTGGCAAACAACCGGTTGGTGGGGGTGCAGATGACCTAGTTTGGTTATGGTTGGCGACGATTAAAAAAAAAAAAAACAGAAGTGGCTACATGATTAATGTGGTGCCACGTGTGTGAGTCTTCTGCTGCTCAGCTGGTAGCCAGGGTTTTTAGCATCAGGCAGAATCCAGAATGAGCTCAGACCTTTCAAGAGAAAAGGAGGAAGTGGGACGACAAATCACAGATCACCTGATGAGACAAGCTCATTTCGAGAGGCCGATGTTTCCACCTTGGAATGGAATGGTTTGACTTCAGGTCGTAAAGCTGCTACTGTTCAAACTCGTGAGTTACCAACCAGGGTGTTTGCGGGTGTGGGGCGCGAGTATTGTACCCTCAGTATCTACCAACTGCATCTGTGTTGTGTACGAAGGCTTCCAGCAGAACAGGAAGTCAAGCAATGAAAGCTGTTTCTCCATTAAACACCTCTCCTCCTTGACCACCAGAGGTTGCTGTGTTCTGAATCTGCCATGATTGACAGCAAACCAGAGTCACAGTCCGATACTAAAATAAAACAAATCACACTCACCTATCAGACTGTTGGTTTGTTGGTGTTTGTGGCAACTTTCACTGAGGCGAGGCATCACATCCTGCGACTGAGTCTCAGCATGCTGACTGGACACGATTCTTATCAATCATAACATTGATTTACTTCATTTGGTTTGTCGTTTTTTGTCATATTTTTTACAATAACCTTTTAAACAAAACACAATCCTCACCCATAGTGAAATTATTAGCACTGTCCACTGAAACTAAAGCCATCAGTTAGAGGAATTGTTTTGACCGTGAAATCCAGTCACTCAGCAGGTTCGGCTTCAAAACAAGTTTAGTTTTTGAATGTCGGCGAAGCCTTCCCTTTGATTCCCGGGGACCTAACTCAGTCTGACATTTAGAAATGATAATGCAGTGTCAGGCTTTGTGCAGGTCACTGACAACACTGACAAAACCGAAAGCTTTAACTGGATAAATGCGGGGTGTATATCTCTGCTGCCTGACGCTTCGGACTCAGGGGTATTACCTCCATAAAGGCTCCCAGTGGAAAGCGCCAGATTATCAAACAGGCAGCTGATATTAATGTCAGGATCTTTCTTACAGATCTGCAGGGAAAACTGAAAATAAAAAAGATTTAAGCGTCTCGTAGTGAAAACAGCTTCTCCTCAGCTTCTTCCACAACACGCACCAAGCATCTCTATCTTCCTGAGATTACTGTGTTCTAACCACGTGTCGCATATTTGAGGGATGAAGAATGTTTGGAGGCTCCGTCGACAGCTGGAATCCAAGACGCACCTTTGTCCTGACGTGTGAAGTCTAAAGTCGTAATCGACCGGGCGATTATTTGGCACAATTATTCTGCTTTTTTTTTTTTTTTACAAAAGCTTCAACCAGAAACAGTTTTGTCTCGCTTCCTGCTGAGAGTGTTTCTCGCCTCGGGTGAGCAGAACTGACGGTTCTATTCCACAGCTGGAGGCAAAGAGTGCGCATGAGAGGTTTACCAGACACGTTGGCAGGAATGTAAAATATATACAAAATAAATAGCTTTAATTTCTCTGTAAACAGATCAAGTCATCACAGTTGTACATGTGTAATTACAGGTCAGCCAGTTGCCACCCTGGCCTGCATTTTTCTCTTCACCTCCCGTGGTTTCTTTCTATGTAACTACTTGACTTGAAAAACTATGAACTACAATTGAGACGTAAGACGTAATCTTTGAGATTAATTTTAAAACTTCAACGTTAAAAGTACTTTTGTCTTCTCATCCTGGCCCAGTCCAAAAGCCTCCTTCGATGGTACCTCCTCGACCCATAATCGCAGAGAATTCAAGGATTCCTTGGTCAAAGCAGAAAAGCAGCATCAAATAAACTCAATTTTTCATTTCATACTGACATCACCAGCATGTTCCTACATTTGTCCTCTATCGTGCACAACTCGTGGCCACCATAAAACAACCATCTGTTTTTGAATAACTTCAGAACATCTTTCCACTTCACTTTTCCTCAAAGACTGAGGTGCTTTGAGTGAGGAAGTGTATCCTCCTTCCACCGAGTTGAGCCCTCAAAACCACTTCTGAGTCAAGTCAAAGCCGGAGAAAGACTCGCACAAATTTAGAAAAAGCTACGTGGTCATTAGCAGCGGACACCACACCTCACGCGGTGTGAGTGTTCTGGTCGCCTTCACCGACTTCTACAAATCTACAGCAGCCTTTATTGCCATTCCATTTTGCCACCAGTTGACACCAACAGCTTAATGTTTTTCCGAATGTTATCAGAAGAGCTGAGACAAGTGGCTGTTTAATGGAGATGCCAAACTGACACCATTTTTAAAATAGACGTTTCCCTTTTATCGCCTCATTCTTCTGGAAAATGAAAGGAACAGCAGCACTTTACAAATATGACCAATTAACATGTGGATGTATCGAGCGCAGCGGCTGGACTTCCCGGCGCAGTCGACTGGAGCCTTCAATTAGCAACAAATGAAGAGGGACAGCAGAATTGTTTCTGAATGGCTGAACTTGAAAGCCATCAAAGTGTCTGGCGGCCTCTTCATCTCCTTCCATTCGTCCGTCTATTTCAAGGTTTTATTACCATCAATTACACAAAGAGAGGATCGGCGCGGCATTCACGGTGCCACCTGAGAGGTTTTCCAGGAGCTCCCAAAAAATCTATTGAAGTTATGATGATGAGGAGGATGAAAATCAACGTTGCATTTGTGAGCAATACTATTGAAGACCTGGGTCAAAAATATTTTTTACATTCCGTAACATGGTAAGAACTCTAAAATGACGTGAACAAGCAAACTGAGATGCTAAAACTGAAACCCCTTGCAAAGTTCACTCCTGAGTAGGGGTTTTGAGCGAGTCTGGGTGGTGCTGAGCAGCTTGGTAGTCTCTCTCACACTAGGTTTCAAGTGAAAAAAGTGAAACAACGCTCAACAACTGGTATCTGACTCAAGTTAGACTGCTTTCCAACTAATTTTCTAACATGATAAACATTCGATTATTCATGTTTGTATCACCACACTTTGGTCTCGACCCGGCTCATTATTGGACATTTAATATGCAAATATTATTAAATATTTTAAATATGCAGAATCTACCTCCTGAGGGCCAAGGTCCCACAGACATGCTAGAAACTAAGGGCATCAATTGTAACCCAAAACACCCACAAACTCTGTCGTTTCCGTTAATTTATTTGCTAAAAAGTATCATCACAACTGAACATTTAAACGCCAGGAAGATGACACGAGTGCTAAGAGGGGTCGGCCGAAAATTCAACCCAGTGTTGAAGGGTGAGACACTCTGGAAACGTCTCAACCGCTCACTCACACACACCAACATATTATGCACTGTCACCCACTGTCCTGAAATGGTTTTTCGACTGGGGAGGAAACCCATGCCAACGTCTTCAGAGCCTATCACTGGACAACACTTGACTGAGCGACTGGAATAAAAGTGGAATCCCTGACTGAGTACACTGAATTCTAAATTCCCTACCGCCTCAGTTCAGTTAGAAGTGATGAAAAATATATGTGAAAGAAGAATCCGCCAGCCATCACTTTCTCTCTCCACTCCACTTGTCACTCACTGAAAAATAGCAGCTACTCCACTTCGAGTCATCCACCGCCATGTGCCCTGGAGCAAGGCAGGAAGGCCCACAAAGGGAGAGTGGCCCGCAACTTCTAGGACCCGAGTCACGGTCGTAATTGCCGGGAGAACGACTGCTGACAGAACCTTCCAACGGTGTGTGGTTAGCCGGGGTTGAAGGGAGGAAGCACAACCATGACAGATGCTCTGCTGATGACTGCAGAGGGTTGCAGACTTTTTCATCACAGTTGGCTCCGAAATTCTTGAAAAGAAACATTGTGTGCTCATTATAAATCCTATTTTGGCAGGTCGGTGGAGGCAAGTGGAACCAAGATTACCTTCTAAAATTGGATTAATTCGCCGGGCCAGTTCGAGGCGCATGTTAAGAGGTTGGTACCTGCTCTGATGGGGTTACCAAAATCAGCCATAATCTCCCTGAAGTTGATTCCAGATGGCGGTTATTTTCGGAGGGAAACTCTTCAAAAAGGAAGAGACAAGACACTTTTGAACCCACTTCACTGGGCAGAGTGGGAGGAGCGCAGCGCTGCTGCTGCCGTTTTCCAGCGGAATGATGCCAGATTCATCCCCAGGGTGGTCATTTGAGAGCCCGCGGGATGGTTCATTATGACCATGTGTACGCTCAGAACCGGCACTCAAGCCAACCCATCCGTGTCATCCCTGCGCCGGGTTGATTTAGCTGCGGTGACGCAGACGGCTGTATCAAGAGACACGTCTGGATGAGGGATTCGGTTCGAAAAGCCATTTTGGCTTTCGGGGATGAGCTGGAGCGAGAATCGTTTTCTAATTTGTTGTTGAGCGTTTCGAGCAGGCGACAGTTCATCTCAAGCTAATGCAGATGATGAGGACATGATGGCAGGTTGGTGCCCAAGTGTGAAGAGGATGAAACATGAGGTCAAGTAGGTGTCAAAACGGTGGGAAATGTGTGCGGCTGTGGAGCACGTCTTCAGCCAAGCCCTCCACTCACGCTGCCAAAAAGAGCTATGGAAGTTATCATCAAACTGGAGAGAAAAATCTAAACTTAGTTTGCCATCATTTAAGTCGGACTTGTGAGCTACAGCAGCTCTAAAGTACAGACACAGGTAACTCAAGCTGGATTGGCTGAAACCCAAAGCAAGATTTGTGCTTTAATTCTACGTTCCACGTGACTGTTACTGTCTGATGCGCCGTGATTCAACAAGAAGAATTAGTTCTATTACTCTTTTATGAGTGTGTGAGGGTCACAGCTCAGAATCACCAGCTTCGTCGCGGCGCCGGAAGGTGTGTGTTTTTGCAAAATTAGTGGGAATTTAATCCGAGAACAGTGGTAAAATCAAGTTTCGTTTCTTGTGATCTACGGGCTCAATAAGAATGACCCGCGACCCACATGCAGACAGACCTGGTGTACGAGGTGCAGGGAGCTGGTTGGATCATGGGGAAAGGGACGCCTCCTTCAGCCTCTCGGAGGACATCGAAGCGTGTGTACCGGTCCGACCCGGAACCTCCGCCCAATCGAGCGTGCCCAGAACTCTCTACCAGACATTGAGACACTCTAAATGTTCAATGGTGCAACGGTGAGCCTTTTGGCTCAGCTCTATCTTCATCCAGAACTGAAGGTGCCGCACGACCTCACACTCCAACCCTACCCCCACTTGAGAACAAAATCCTGAGACACTATCAGTTAAAAACAGGGTTGAAATCCAGAAAACATTTTGAAAGGAAACCTCACCACATGAGTCTCATATTGCACAGCAAGAGTCGAAGCTCTTATGACAGAGAAAAGTGGCAATGGTTTGAATCCAATTCCATATCCCCTGTGATCCAGTTTGACACCCCTGGTCCAGACTGGCGGCTGAGGCAGTGAAGGAAGGCACATGGGCTGCCATGTACAAGAGGATTAGACAAGCTTGTGGCTGTTCGCTGACAATATATCAATAACCAGCTGCTTTCTATATAAGAAGCTTTTCTTCTGTATTCTACTCCTTTCTTTTGTGTATTTCCACACCAGTGGAATAGAAATCAATACTCGCAGCGGGACATAAAAGGGCACATCAGGGGCCAACGTCACACAAAAGCCGACACATCTGAACTATCATCGAGCAAAAGGCAGCGAAAGTCCAAAGACGGTCGGAGAGACTTACCTCTGAAGGTTTCTTGTGCTGGTGGCGGACCCACGTGCTGCTGGTTCCTGTATTCATGGGGGACCTGGACCACGATGTCACCTGACCTGCAGGAGAAATAAAACATGTTCAGGACAAGGAGGAAACTCGGAGGGCTCAACCCGCTGTAAATTTCCTTTCCATTTCCTGTTATGTGGCAGACTTTGATGATTTATGTCCCTGTGTTGCTCAAAGTCTGGATGAATTGTTTAAACCCACTCTGGATCCGCACCAGCTGTTAATGTGTTAGCAAACTAGTTTGGCATAGTTTTCTGGCGGCCACACGCTGTGTGTGAATTTTAATGGCCATATTTTATTGATGCTTCACCAGCTTTGAAAGAGATAATTAAATAGAATTGCAATTTTTATCATTTCTTTCAAAGGAAGAGGGAAACTATTCCTTAGCAAACCACTGATGGATTTTCCTTTATCTCACACTTTGGGCTGCTCTTTTGCTCACGGATGTAATTGTGGACTGAATTCTAACTTCAGCTTCACCCAGGTCTTTACAGCTGCTCTGACCGGTTGATTTTCTCTTGAATCTCAAAAGTACAACTTGTGACTACACAAGTTCCAGTGGCGTTTCGAGGACCTTACTCCGGGTCCGCACCAGGTCCAGTTGTCAGCTTGACCAGCGTTTCCCAAGAACAAAGTCTTTATCTGTGGTTCCTAGGGTTCCGCAGTCAATCAAGAAGTGAAACAAGAGAAACAAGGAAGCAGAGGTGGGCGTTCTGACATTTACTGAATTGGTGACAATAGAAACGCTAGCTTTAGATCATGGGAAGTAAATCTGTCTCCACTCTGCAGCCGTCCTCACTTGGTCCCTCTCTTCATATGTCCAACTGGAATGAGTCATTATGATGTTTCCTCCAGGATTTTTCTGTTAAAAACACACTGAAATCCACCAAAATCATGTCGACCTCCATCATGTGCTATGTGTTTCCCACTTGTTTGTCCGGAAACCCTCTGTTCCGCCTTGCCTGTCCTCACTTACAAGTCTGTTTCCAAGCTTAACAAGCTTCATGCACCTTAGTAAGAGCTACTTTTGTTGGACATATCAGCTGGAAAGTAATACATTAAAATGTAGTATTGCTTCATTTTTGGAGCCAACTTCTAAGAGAAAACAGGACAGTTGAGATGTTACCCCCTGAGATACCCTGTACACTGAGACAAGTTCCGGCATAGAACCCAGATAGTGTGTCCTCCGTCAACTTAAACCAAACTCGGCTTGTAATCCAAGACTTGACAGTTTATTTCTTTTAATTACGGTCACAGATGGGCAAGTTGGAGCAGACCCGAGTCGATCAGCAGCTTGAGAACAGTGGAGGAAAAAGGAGCCAAATGATGAAGTTGGGTAAGGTGAGGATGAAACAAGCGACACGAGAGGGGGACGTGTAGGGAGGCATCATAAGTCCAGTAGTACAAAGGCAAGCTGAATGTAGAGTTTCATTGACGGAAGACGAGGTTGGTTGCCAGGGAGCGAGGGGTCGACGCTTCAGTCCAAATGGCCTCTGTCAGAGAACAATACTCCAGGATCAACCCCATCTGCCCTTCACATTGTCAGCTAATGCTACAATTCAAAACATCCCTTTTTTAAATTCCCTCCGAAGCTTTAGCTAGCAATTAGCCTGGATCAGATGTTTGATTGAGGCACATTGAAGGTGATCTATTACGAGGTTTAATAAGTAATGACAGTATAAATAGCATCTTGTTAAGCCGCGAGTCCGCGCGGCCCTTTACAGCCTCATTAATACACAACCTAATGGCAATTAAACAGACACAGGAGCCAATATGCCACCCACCGCTTCAATCAGCAGCACCGCGAGCGGCGCCGAAGACCACGTGTGTAAACAGAGCGGTCGCCACCATGAACACGCGGGCCCCTTTTGCATCAGCACCTAAGAGTCGTTACATCACAACACTCCTGCAAACCGCGGAGGCTCCCGGCAGTGACGCACGCGGCCTGTGTTTATTGGTGCACGTACATGCGAAAGTGTGTCCTCCCACTCAACATATTTTCCTCGCTGTCATGCATGCTAATTTTACCAGTGACGTCTGAGCGGCTCACAACACCACGGCAGAGCTGCTGTCAGGCTCGGCTCCTAAATGACTGACTCACACACAAATCTCACACTACGTTTCCGGCAAACAGACTCACTCTTTTCTCTTCTGTCTCAGCCCAAAGATGAAAAACAGTCACTCAATATTTCAATAATAAAATTGTGATGATAAAATATTTGCATATAGAAGCAGATGTGAGTTGGTGTGTTCTCCTCATGCGAGCACGGGCTTCCACTAAGAACTCCAATTTCTCCCCACAGCCCAAAAAGGTTGGTTGATGCCTCTCATGATGCACTAGTCATAATCAATTCCCAGCCTTTAAATGAAGAAAATTAATAAATGACAAATGATGAACTGAGAAACACAAAAACAACTGCTTAATATTTTAAATGTTTTGAAAAGTCTCATCATTTTAGCAAACTAAATAGGTAGCTAATAATAGCTTCAATAATAATGAAGTAAATGTGACTAAAAAGTCAAGACTCAGGATAATATTTTACTTTTTAATGGCAGAAATAATACAAAGGTTTTGCAAAAGCTTTCTCTCGTGAAAACTTGGAGTACAAAAAAATTTAAAATTGACTCTTGACTCGCTCAAAAAGAAAGACAGTATGAAAAGAACCAAAAATTATATTCTAATTTTGTATTATATTACTATAACAGTACAATATTTGAATAGAACAGAATAGCCTTTATTGTCCTTGTAGAGTGTACGAGATTTATTATAATACGGGAGGACTTTCTTTTAATGTGGCATCAACAAACTGTGTTGAAAGTTGGACATTTCATATAAATAAATCAGTATAATTTGACTCAAACTATTTTATTATTTCATTATTATTATGATTATGATTATTTAAATAATTTCCAAGTAACTGCAATATAAAAACAAGCATCCAACTAACCCAGCGATAGATATATTAAGTTGAGCTCGACAGTAATAAATGTGCAAACGTGTGTCGGCCTGTGTGTTCGAGTGGGAGAAGCGTAAAAAGAGCACGCGGGTTACATGCCCACGCTGCGCCCAAAGAGCTGCAGCACAGTTGGTGGTGACCAACCCGGCTGTGCGCGTTAATTAAAAGCATTTCTCTGTTCACAGGTTCCAGAATTCACATGGGACCTGATAACCTGGTGTCACCGTCGCCAGCAGGAGGCCCACTCTGACTCACGCGCCGACCTCTGACCACCACATTCATTTCTATAGGAGACGTAACTCTCCATGATCACCACACTTCAGGTGGGGATGTCAGGCATATAAACCTTTGCTATGTCCAGATACAGAATCTGAAGAGAAAAAGTTGTGTGTATGTGTGTGACTTTAGAGCCGAGTGAGAGTATCCCATGATGCCACTGGAGCCCCTGATTTCTTGTGACTCCAACGCATCTATGATCTCGTCCTTTGAAATGAGTTAGAAGTTAGAGAACAGTTAGAGTTAGAGAACAGTGAGAATCTGACTTGATTCATCATCCTTTCTAGTCGTTTTAATAACATCCTCAATATCTTCATCTCTGACTCATCTAACTCTGACTCCAGTGAGCCTAAACCGAGCTTCGTGGCAGTGACCAACACAGCCAAAATAATCCAGTATTGTTTTCACATTGTTCAAGCACCAGTTTAGTTTCCCATATCTCAGTGACATGACCACAATTTGACTGTCATGTTTGTTTTATTTTGTGATTTTATTTGTGTGATTTCCAGTGGTGTCCTGTGTTGTCCGTTTCCTTGTTTTTCCCCAGCTTTCCGAGCGACACGGCTGGCATTGCTAATCATGCTCCCATGGATATCAACACCTCGATGCCAGCTCCTCTGTCGCCAGATGGTTACTTCACGTTCCTATGGTAAACTCTCCTACGACTCCACTCTCTCTTTTTGCCTTGTTGTATCTTCTCAATTGTGTGCGCGCTTGATTTCCTTTTCTTTTTTTTCTTCCCGCTCTGTTTCCCTTCTTCGTTTATTCTCCAGTTAGATCACATGTGAGTGTTTTT
This sequence comes from Synchiropus splendidus, assembly GCF_027744825.2. Classification (NCBI taxonomy): domain Eukaryota; kingdom Metazoa; phylum Chordata; class Actinopteri; order Syngnathiformes; family Callionymidae; genus Synchiropus; species Synchiropus splendidus. The sequence goes on along the minus strand of NC_071350.1, from coordinate 17,154,956 downwards.
GTAAAACACACCTTTTGTTTTCTTATCTATCGTTATTTCCTCGTGTGTGTGTGTAGAACCACCACCGAGCGTGAGTTTTTCGAGGGCCTGTGCGTTGTCCCCTTTAGTTAGGCTTAGTTATAATTTGCTTCTTTTCTGTTTCAGGTTTTCCCCTCTCCTTGAGTGTATTTCCCATTCCGTGCTCTCCGTTTCTGTTCGTCTTTGTATGACTCGTCTTTGTCAAATAAATCTTTCATTTAGTCTCGTTCTCCGAGTTTTCTGTCAGCCAGCATTCACTCTGCATCTGGGTCTGATTCCACAGACAGCAATGACACTGCAACTCAACAGTGCTCTTCATAAGACTATGAAGTTGGATTGGGGACCCCTTTAAACCAGGGGGTGTCAAACACTGGTTAGTAGGAAGCAGCAGTTGGTCTGAATCATCACTGTCACACGTATTTTAATTGGTTCCTGAACTCAAACTGAAGCGCTCGCATACAAAGGCGACTTTTCCGACGTAAATAAATGGCAACAGCATCGGTACAGGATCTGTTGTCGGCCCTCCTTGCTTCCCTCTCCCTGTCAGCCTCTCTCTACTCCTTCACAATTGTGGACACACATTGTTTAATGTTTGACTTCTCCTTTTAAGGAATTCTCATTTTCAGCAAGTCAAAGTCTTGTTTTTGCCTCGCTCCTCATTGTGCACTTCACACAGTGCAGCCCACTTTCAGACTTTTCAAAACATGTATTCGTCTTTGGAACTCTCATCTCCGCCTCCGACGTCTGCCTGAATGCAACAGGAAATAGAATTAACGGCTCCAGGACGGGTTTGATTGACAGCCAGGCTAAAAGGAAATATACGAATATATGAAATCAAACTTGTTGCGAAGGGAAAAAATGAACAAAAATAAACATGCCGAGATTTTGCCAGACCAAACTGGGAACAGAAAATATCCAGGGGGGAATCATTGGGTCTGTAGGCTACACCTTTGAAACCCCAGTTCGCCCACCATTTTGAAAATAATGAATGATATAATGGAATGAGAAATTCCAAACGCACACGCGATACATATTAAGCTTTGCTGGGAATGAACCAAGTCAAACAAACTCTGAAGATGTCATCTAAATAGACGAAGGTCTGACCTGCCTGTGCCCCCCCCCAGTTGGCTGCATGTGCCAGCTGAATACATTTCCTCCTTTTAAATGTTTATTTCAAAGTTTTAATGAGCTGATGCGGGAGGAGAGTGAGAGAGGTGAGGAAAGGAAACCGTTTGAGAAAGTGAAAATGAGGAATAACCTCGGGGGAGATGACAAAGTCAGGCAGCTCCGCGTACAAAGGAAGCACAAGACCTCACTTTTCTGACACTTGCAGGTTCTTTGCTCTCTCACACACACACACACACACACACACACACACACACACACACACACACACACACACACACACACACACACACACACACACACACACACACACACACACACACACACACACACACACACACACACACACACACACACACACACACACACACACACACACACACACACACACACACTTTCTCTGCTCGAATATCCCTTTTCAACTTACTGTCTGTGGTGTCAGAGTCGTTGCTGCTGGTGGAGTATTTTCTCCGCTTCGTCTCGCTCTCCATCTGTCGGGAAAAGAAAAGAGGTGGGGGGGGGAGAAGAGGGTTGATGAGCGAGGGGATGTTCACCGTGAAAACCAAACACAAGTGCTAATAAAGTAATGTGCTGATAGCATCAGAGACTGCAGCCAAGACCAATGAGTTTTGTCAGGATCTGCTGCGACACGCTTTCTTCACACGCTCGGTCATCGTATTCAAGTCAGGATAAAACTCTCTATATATATATATATATATGTATATATATATATATGAGTCTTATTTTCAAGTTTAAAAATAGCATTGAGGTGCCGTGGCAGACTGTGCCGCACATGTGGGCCGGAATAACGAAATGTGGTTTCCCTGTTTTTGTGGATGAGAAGGTGAGAAACTTGATTTGTTCCACTGACTCTCCTGAATCACGCTGTGATTTTCAGACATTTCTAACGCAGAGAGTGGCCCTTGGTTAAACGAGCCGTACGTGGGAAAAGCATTCTTCCATTCATTTCCATTGGCTCCATTCCAGCAGCCAAGGGTTTCCACAACAGATCGCAGGTTCATCACTGGAAACATTTACACTTGTTGATTCAATGTCTGATGAATGTGACGGCTCTCTGGAAACCAGTTTAGGCACGAACATACAACCAAACCCAGTGCTACTTCCAGCTGGATTTAAACTCGGAAGTAACGGGCGATGTTGAGTTTTCTGTGGTGTTCCGTTCAGATGTCAACCCCTCCATCATTGTCAGCCCTTGGCAAAGGTCTGTGGCACTACATGCCGGCACCACTGGTGGTAAGATGGCCAAGACTACAGGTACGAGCAGGTGAAGTCAATGGCTCACTGGTGCCTTCACTGACAACATGCTCTCACTCCCAAGGCATCTGATGGCTGCCAAGTGGACTCAAGTATCCCAGGGTGACGTCGAAGTCCGTGTTCCGCGTTGCACGTACAACGATTAAGCTTTCAACTCAACAATACGTTCCCCTTTTAGGTCATTTCCTAGTGCCATCGGTAGCGTTTCACTGTGCAACACGTTACGCACTCGTGGTGCTGAAAAATGGCACGATGAATCAGGCAAATATAAATGAAGTACTTCACAGACCCAGAGTTGGGGTAAGAGTTAAGACATCGGGTGGCACCGCGGTGACGATCTTACAATTCAAATTTTATCTTGGTAAGTTAAGTACCCCGTATGATGCCATGATGCCACACTTTCCGGCACCGTTGTGAAGCTCTTGGTCCCATAAGGTACTACTAAATATATATATATATATATATATATATATATATATATATATACCCTATTTTCCAACAACAGGAAATGATGCTGGTGGGAAACATTTGATTCGCCCAATGCGTCAAGATGCCACACGGAAGGCAAAATGCCGCTTCATGATGATTCATCATGTCAATAAGTGACGCCTCAGGTGTGAGCATGTGTTGCAACTGGAGAAAGACGATGCCACCAAACCGCCTTGCTGCACCACTTCCCTCAGTTCTGCCAACGACAATGATGCCAAGGCACCGCTCCGTGTCAGAATTGCGGTAGCAGTTGTAGAAATTTGGACGTCTAAATGACGGAACTAAGTGATGGTGCTCCGACACTTCACTGGTTTCTTCTCTTTATCCAGGGTCAGACAAAACTGATAGAGAGAAGCAGCAGCAGCGTCAGGCAAAAGGTTTCATAACCGAGTGTTATAAAGCTTAGCGTTCATATGATATCGTTTATCAAGCTCAAAAGGTGCTGAATCTTCTTGGAGAATGGGATCAAAGAGGGGGGAAAGAAACCGGGGGAAAAAGCCTTTCGCCTCGGTTGTTTGAGCTTAGAAGAGATAGAGTGTGGGGAGGGAGGTCAGGGGTCAGATGAGTCTGAAAGAGAAAAATTAAGCAAAATAGGCAGAGGGAGATAGAAAGTCAAGAAGTCAAAGGGAGGTTATAGTGTGCTACCAGAGTGGGGGGGAGGTTACAGCCCTCAGCGCAGGGAACAGTGATTTATGTGGCTATAAAACAGGGCTTTTCCCTCTTCCATGGGGCTCTTCCTGTAGCGCCGCCTGCACACGGAGCTTTGAAAAACACAGTTTCTTTAGCGCTCAGTCACCCCTCTCCTTCTTCACTTTTCGATTTGCCATCTCGAGCCCTTTTATATCTCTCCAACCTTTGCGTTAGCCAGCTAGCATCCGCCGCTTGGATCCATTGGCGTGATTCCCTCAAGTCTTTTAAACTCTCGGCAACTCATTTGGCCCACAGACTAATGAACTACGCCTTCAAATGGGCCGCCAAGTCAATGTTGTTTACTGACCTCACAGTCATTTTGTGCTGGCGTGAAGTGCAAGCTGTGTTGAGGTGAACCGGCGGGCAATGGTGATGCGCAACGCCCTGATAGACCACTGTCTCTAACATGGTGACGGCATTAGAGCAAGAACAGCATCTTTTCGAGAAGCGTGTGACCGACTGTGTGCCTCTTCACTTGTTGCCAGAATTTATGAGGAAAATACGGTCTCAGATTCCCTGTTCGAGGACCACATGAGGACTCATAAATATGCTTAGTATTTAGTCGTTCTACAGCGTCTTCAAACTAACATTTGGTGCAAAATATTTACGGAAAATGTGAAAGACGAATATCACGGAAGTAACAGAACTCTCGTCTTGCCGAGCGTCTTTACCTTCTCACTGCAGACGGACGACTTCTGGCCAACTGTCAGCGGCAGTTGCTCAGTCACAGTCGAAACTGCAGCAAGAACATTGTGTATTCCTTTTGGTATTTTGTTTTCACACGTAGGTATGCTTGGGGATTAAATTAGACGATAGCGTGATATGCAGGTTTCGGTTCTGGTTTTTCGTGTGATAGCTGAAGAGGAGGAGTGAAGGAGAAAGGACAAAAAAAATTTTTGATTTCCGAGAAAGAAATTTAAATATGTTCCTCACATTTTTTATTATTTAATTAATTATTCCTCAAATAATTATTATTCATTATTTAATGTATTCTTGTCCAACATTGCTATGAGAATATTTTTTAAGTTTGATGACGGCGGAAAGCGAGTGAGGTGCAGGTGTGGAGGCACGTTCACACATTATTCGGACCAGAGTCCAGAGACCACAGCGACTTCCTCCCAGCCGTCCAGTGTTGTCAGTGGGTCTTCAACCTCTTCATCTACAGGTGTCTGGTTTTGGATCCAAAATCCAGAGGCCGATTCTGATCAACCATGGTTTCATCCAAAACAAAAACCATAGGGGGCGACAGAAAACAGGGGCGGGGATGATACTGGACAAGGCGAGGACAGGCTACAAGTTGAAAGACTTGATGATGACTTGATAAGACTGGGTCAACAGTGACGAGACAAGGTGGGACACGACTAGACGGTTACTTAACATGTAGTGGACACTTGACTGAACAATGACTTGGCAAGACAAGACGGTGACTAGACAAGATAGGACTCAACTAGACGGTTACTTGAATTGTCATGGAGATTTGACTTAACAGTGGTATGGCAATGACTTGACCAGACAAGACTTGACTTAACTTGACAAAACATGAGGACAACTTGACATGACAGTGACTAGACAAGATGGGACTCAACTAGAAGGCTATTTGACTTGTTGTGAAGACTTGACTTAAAGATGGCATGGCAATGACTTGACGAGACAAGACGGGGACTAGACAAGATGGGACTAAACTAGAAGGTTATTTGACTTGTCATGGAGACTTGACTTAATGGCAGGGCGATGACTTGATGAGACAAGACGGGGACTAGACAAGATGGGACTCAACTAGAAGGCTACTTGACTTGTCATGGAGACTTGACTTAATGGCAGGGCGATGACTTGATGAGACAAGACGGGGACTAGACAAGATGGGACTCAACTAGAAGGCTACTTGACTTGTTGTGAAGACTTGACTGGCATGGAGATGACTTGACAAGACAAGACTTGACTTAAGTTGACAAAACATGACGACAACTTGGCATGACAATGACAACAACCGGAAACAAGCAAAAGCGCAAAACTCACCGTGACTTAACACAACACAACTGGTGACATGTTACAGGAAGTTTATTAAAAGGCCACAACATGTTGCACAACACTTGACATGTAAAGTAATTTTAGAAGCGTAGATCGATATGAAGACGCTGCGAGGAAGTCCTTTCATTTTGACAAAGAACTGAGTGTCAGTTCATCACAAACTGAACCGGTGGCAAATTGTGAGGAAACAGCAGTGAAAACTCAAAAGCTCTTCCCGCAACACTGACATTGAGACGTAAAGTGAAAATGAAAAGACCCTCTCCTCCGTTGGAGAATCCTTCAGTCAGGACCAGCTTTTCAGCTCAATACTGTCTGTCTCACTTAAGCTTTCCCTCTGATCCCGTCCACGTCCTCCACTCATTTATCGCTCATCACAAGTGTTTTCCTATATCTCTGGCAAAACTCTCCATCAATCGGAGAACCCAGAAGCCTGTCTGGAGATTGAGAAATCTCCTGTTCTCCCAAGGGACGGCTCAATCGCAGGGATCAGACACACAGTTAGCACCTGCAAACACGACAATAGGTGAGTAAACCAACAGCTTGAGAAGCGTGCGCAGCCATTCCAGGAGTGGGAAGCACCAGGAGGATGACTCTTAGCAAACTGACTGAGATCTGTCAAAATGTTTCTTCCTTGTTAGTCACAATCCTTCCAGCTAGGAAAGTTGCCTTCTCTGTCAAGATCAGCCTGAGCCCAGGTTATTCTCTGGAGTGAAGCATGGACTGAAAGGGAGGCAAATGAAACCTTTTGGGTACAGTTTTTTCAATGAAAGATTCCACTTCCATATCATCATTTCAAAAGGTCGATCACAGTTAGAGATGAAGGCACACTGTATAAGAGAAGAATCTTCAGTGTGAGTCATAAGTGTGGGATGGAAGTATCTCATCTGTACGACATGACGTAACCATAATTTCCATACCATTTACAGATGTTTATCTGATCCACTGGAGATAATCTTTATCATCTCTCAAGCAACAACGATGATGGCTCCACCACTGCTTCTGCACACCATGTCCGTCTCGCTCATTATGGGATGGATTTGGGAGTCAGTCAGTACTAAACTACAGCCCCCCTCAACCTCTATTTACTCCAATCTGTAATATAAACACACAAATGGTGGTGTCTGCCATCTACAGGTGTAAAGTAGGAACTACACCCAGCTCCAAATTCGCAGCATGGCTTGTTTAAATGCCGCAATGCTGCCCAATGGCTTCAATCCTCAGTTTTACACCGAAACTAACTCACTCAGCATGACTCTTCTTCAGCTAGACTTTATTGTTAGTCCAACAAAAACACACAAACAGTTGACTCAAAGCTAAATTCAGCAGTGATTTAACCACAAATGTGGAACCACTACAAATATTCAGGCATCACTTTGCCACTGACTGTTTTCTGGAAGCAAAGATCACGGAAGTCAAAAATGAATTTACAAACTCAAGCCAATGGCGAAAAATTGCTGCAGATAAATAGGAAAAAGGTGGAGAAGCCGCCGTTTGCTTGAGCCTGGAGCAGAAAACCAGTCTCTTGTTTTATGAGGCAGAGTCGGCGGTGAACCACAGAGATGTTTCTTCCTCATACAAGCATCGCCAAGAATTAAAACAGAGACCGATTCTGTTTAGATGTGTTTCTTGTTAAAGGAGTTCCCGTTATCGACCCTTCAAGAGTTGTATAGTTTGTTCAGCCCACAACTTGGACTGTGTTTCTTAAAATAGACTTAAGATCATCTCCTATCACGTGGCAGCTTCAAGATTGTGTTCTCCTTTTTTCATGACCCAGCGACACTGGTTCATTAATACCATATTTATCGCGTTGCTAGCATAGTTAGCATCAAAATCTACCTCTAAATCTGAAAACAAAATCATTACCATGTAGTGACACTAAAGTTTAGGCATTGTATTAAAGGAAAAACTAAAAAATCCTGTCACGCAAATCGATTTAATGAGACTTTTAATGCAGAACTGTAGCTGGCGCTAATGCGACGCTAATGCTCTCCATTACTGTGGCATGCAAATGTGTAAAATGATTACATCGGCGCGACAGTTTGAAGAGAGAAAATAGTGGAAAGACAACGGGGAGGCAGTTAAAGGACGGCGAGCACAATGATGCTTCCCCCAGCGAGTTTAATAACATCCAAGCACATCACAAAATCAGTCGCTTTCTTAGCGGCTGCTGGGTTGGTTACATAAAGAAGACATTTTGGAACGGATCGAAATGGAAACATGGAAGGAGAGACAGGAGAAAGAAAGCAGATCATTAGGTAAGGAAATACAGGGAGGGAAAAAAGACCAAAGTTTGACAGAGAAAAAATCCCAAAAGGACTATTACATAACACCACAATAAACTTTGCAGCTTAAGAAGTAGGAATCAAGACAGCAGAAAGCCCAGGAGGCAACACGCACAAACGCACAGATACACACAAGTCGAGTGAAATAAGAAGCTCATAAAGGTCTCTGAATGTTAATCCCGCCACGTGCTGCTATATTAAACAAGCTAGCTTTTCTAATCATCGCAGTCGTTTACACAATAAGCTAATGGAGGGAGTGTGAGTGTGTGTGTGTGTGGCGGGTTTTAACTACATTGCTTTTTCCTTGTTAAAGGGCAAATCTAATAGTTCTGTCCGGCGCTTCTGTCTCGGTGAGCTGGGGAACGAAAGACACATGAAACAACCAGCTGGGCAACAACCTGATGCTGGTTGAACCTGATGGACGTCAGTGGTCTGGTTGCAACACACATCGACTCTCCAGCTCGCGCTAACTGAAGGAACCCCTGATGTTCCCATGCCATAGGAGAGATGAGAGCGCACTTGTTGCCAGGCCTCTTCAACGATCCTGGCACAATTTCCTTTGGAATGAATGAGCATTCCGACTCCTCAGGCCAGGTTTGGGGGTAACTCTACCTTTGGGGAGACCAACCCGAACCCTGGCTAGGTGTTTAAGAGCACAGTCAGGATGCCAGAACTTGGTGGTTCTCAACATGTTCAGCAGGCAACAGGCCACACCACTATACAGTTTTTCAACGTCCTGACTTCTTCTGCTACCGTAATTTCCAGACTACAAGCCCCTACTTTTCACTTGTGGTCTGAACCCTGCGGCTTATACAATGACATGGCTAATATATGGATTTTTACAGGCTGAAGAGCCTCATGCTGCAAAAATATTGAGCCTTGTCACATCAAACCCATGAAATCACAGCATTTTATTGTTTTATTGCTCAAAGTGCGCTGTTTTTACCCGAGTCTCCGCAGCTCCGCCCACAGAGCCGATCTCATGGAGGAGCTGAGACCGGCTGTGGTGTCGGAACTTCGAAAAAAACCAGCACATTTGGAGTGCTTAAATGCCAATAAAAGATGTGAGGAGTTCATGGTTCAATTTCAGAACATTGCCCCGCTTGTTCCACGAGTCAGTCTCCATGCTGGAGCCTGTTTTCAAAAGTACTTTAGAAGTGATCCTCATGCACCACTGACCTTTTTACGGCACAGACAGCCCCACTGCGTCCGCGGCTTATAGACGGCTGCGGCTCATCTAATAACAAGATCTATTTTCCTTCTTAATCTGCAGCTAATATTCCGGGGGCTCTATAGTCTGGAAATTATGGTGCTTTATTTTGCCAGGAAGGTAAAAAAAAAACTAAGAAAATAAAAGTTGATCTGTGGGGCAGTATTTGTATTTTTAAACTTTTTTGGGTGTTTCAGTCAAGTATAAGTGAAATGAAAAGATCATGAGCTACCACAGGTACCGTCACATGTACCATCCACTATGGTACCTGACACTCAGGTCACAGAGGTAGGAGTCTCTCCAAAGAGGCACAAACTTCCCTCTCTTTCTCTCTTTCAATGCTGGTGTAGCTTGGTGGCTACATGGTCTCCAAAGCACTTGACAAGATTAAGATCCAACTGGACCCGACAGAACATCCAGCTCATAATAGCTCCAAACATATGCTCCCATCAGACAGGACACTTGCACCCCAAGCCCCTCCGGGTCTCCAGCAACACGCCGTTTCTGCGAGTGAGCCGCGTTATACTGAAGTGTCAGGCCCAAAACATTTACAATGAGACGGTGACAAGTTTGACTAATGCATGCTGGGAAAGCCAAGTTGCCTGGGGAGCTAATTAATTGGCTGACTATGACACTGCCGGAGCGCCGTGTCGGAGCGAAGACGGAAAAAAAGGCAACGTTCCCCGAGCGAGCGTGGAACAGATCACGCTGAGGCGGGCAAAACAGCCGCAGCTCGACAGCAACCGGCGGGAGGTGAATAAACTCCTGTGTCAGCTGTTACAGGCTGATCTGTGGCCCGCAAGCTTCGGCGCCGGAACCTTATTTGGACCTGATCGCAGGAGCGTGTTTGTCTTTTACGTGGGGCTCAATCTGCGGATGGAAATGAGAAATAACCAGTTGAAAACAGTCGGGACAGAAGATTCAAGCAGCTGCAGAGCAAGCTGAGGTGGAGCTGAAGGTGTGAAGCTCACACTCGAAATGTCAATCATCCGCCATGATTTGATCAACTCACTTCCACCAGCCTGAGTGGAGCGTGGCAACTCGTCATCGTTGTAAATAAACACCAAAAGAACAATAAACTTTCTCACTTTATCGCAACAAATCTCCAAAAATACGTGAGCATTATTAAAGATCGTGATCAAATCCAGCTTCCCAGTGTTGATGACCTCACCAAGATGGAGTCTAGAGTTGGTCTCAGCAGATTCTAGTGGATGCCTGAAACAACTCCATTTATTTATCTATTTTTATAGGAAGAGGTGTGTCCCCATGTGGATGTGAGCTGAAATTCCATCTCGAGCTCAGTCAGCCTGTAATGATAACAAATATTGCTGGTCGACTAACTGTCCGAAAAATTATACTATCCGATATTATTTTAATATTAAAGTGAGCACTCATTTAATAATAACACAATTATGTCACAAGCAAACTCAAACTCTTGATCTCTCTGTAATTGATCCATTTCTTATCAGTATTTTGACCATTTCACTCTCAAATAACTTTAAAAATAATGATAATAGTTAAACAACTTAAATGAACTGTTGAGTGTTGAACAGATTTGACAAACTCACCTCGCTCAGTAGGTTTGAAGCCAAAATATTCCCACTCAGAGACTGTGGCATTTGGCTTTGAAATTATCTTTCTTTTCTTCTCTTTATTTATATAAAATTGTCATGAGTTTTTCCTCTCGAGTCTTGCTACTTACTGACTGCTTCCTAGGGATCACTCTGTTCATGCATGGTCAGAGTGAGCCCTCCTGTCAGCAGGCGAAGAGAGGCTGAATAGGAAACAAGCAAACATAGCCATGAATCCAGGCTTAAAGACTCAGTTCACTTTCTGCAGTCATCCTATAACTGACTTATTGACTGTCGAGTCAGACCCAGACCTCAGCTTTCACATGAAATTCTGCCCGGAATATTCTTGAAAAAGTGCTTTTTAAATAACATTACAGACTCACAAGCCGCCGCGCTCATGGAGAGTGACGGTTTGTTGTTATGAGGCAATTTATATGTGAGAATTCTTTATCAGGCAGCCGACCTCTGACTCCGAGTTACGTTTGTGCTGTTGACATCTTGGAGTTTCCACACACACACACACACACCAAGCATCACCCAATATCCACTCACTGGGCGCCAGACCAGGAGAAAGTGTGCAGCTCCACTCCCTCAATAATACATCGCCATTATGGCGACCGTTGTTGTGCGCTGACCTTAAGTGCCGCAGCCTCCAAACCACAGCAGTGATTTTTGCACCGTCATCCACAGACAGACAGACAGACAGACAGTCAAGCAGCGCGATGACGGCACAGCAGACAGATAAAGCAGATGGCTGGCAAATGGAGAGATGGGCACAAAGTCAAGCAGTGAGACAGATGGTGAGCTTATAGCAGACAGATAAATGGACAAATTGGACACATGACAGATCTGAGGAGGGAAAGAGACGGAGAGGCAAAGTTCTGTCTCCTTAAATGATTCGCTTTTGAAGGCAGTGGACCGAGGAGGGGCATTTAGCAGCTTTATTTTGATGAATGGCGTCACCAATGTGGCTCAACAATATGAAACAGGCTTATGCAAAACTCAGATACGGATGAAGCCAGTCGGGTGGAAGAGATTAGGATTGGTTTTCATGTTGGATATTCATGTTCCTCCCCACTGTGTTACTGGGCTTTAGTTACTCTTTCAGCAGCATTTTCTGATCCACATAATGTGATAAACGTCTGAGTCGATGTTCCAATATTATCATTTAATTTGAAAATTCTTCGGTTTATCTTATCTTTCTGTTATGGATTTGTTTATTCCCTTACATTTCTATTTTAAATTCAGGCCATTGAACACTTTTTTTTCCGTTTTGATTATTTCCTCAAGTATATTTAGGATAATGGGTTTCATATTGAGCAGATTGTGAACCTGCTTTCCACACTTTCTCTTTTATTTTCAATCAACTTTGTTATTTTTTTTATTTTTTTTTTGCAAATGAATCACTCTTCAGTTTCATGCATCAGAATTGTAGATCAGTCAGATTTTTTTTTTTTTTTTTAATAATAAAACTGTGAAATGTAATTCTCAGTCTTGCCTCTAGGACTTATTCAGATTTCACTTGCATTTTAACCATTAAGGAAGCACAGTGAGGCAGTGACTCCACCTCCATGAGGTGTCGTAGGTACTGGGAGGAGACCCCAGGGCGGAGCCAGGACATGGTGAAACGGTGTGACTCCCCCGACCTCCAACTGTTGCAGTGCATTATGAGACAAACCTTTTGTTTTAGACATCACGTAAAGACACATCTCTCTACTTCCTGTTCTTTGACCGACAACTTGAAGTACTTTTTCACCTTGAGTTTTCCCATTGGATCTAGTGAGTACCAACCAAATCCACATCCATTTCTTCGGCTGAATGATGTGGACATCTGGCGCCTCCTACAATCTTAATCCTGCCTCTTCTGTTTCCTCCCATGGACTTGCATCCATCCTGTGATTTACTCTCATCACAGCCATGTCTGAATATATTTGCTGTCTCATGAAGTATCAGTCAAACGTTCCTCCATCTGAGGTCAGTCGACGTGCCACATGAGGCTGACCCAAAACCCCTGAAGCTTCAAGGTCAGACAAAAACAGCCCCCGCCACCACCACTCCTTCACAGGAAGCCATTAAGGATGAGGTCATAGCTGCGCCGGATGCATTAAATGGGAGGTCGTGACCTCTTACAGCAAAGCTTTTTGAGATCTCTCGCCTTATTAACTGGCTCTTTACGAATCAGACGTCACCTGCGCGGGGAACACCAGCGCGTAAAAGAGAGCGGATCAAGTTAAAAACCCTAAAATGGCTGTTCATGATGGGATTGTTTGCATGAATCGGTCGTGGTTGGAGGGAACTAGCTGCTTGGCCTCTTGTGTGGTCCCAACAAGACCCATAGTCTGATGACACAACCACAAATTGCTGTACACAACAACAGGAAGTGAAGAAGACTTATCAGCACCTCAACCAAATAAACATTTATTTTCATTTTAAATTTATTTCAAACGTAGCCATTATCTCAGTGGTGCGATCAGGCTAACGGTGCATTTATGAATGTGGACTCGATTATGTCCAGCTAAACAGAATTTGACTGCAGGGGATTGGGCTTCCTAGTCTTTTATTTTGTCATGTCACTTCCTGTTTGGCTCTGTGTTTCTCTACACAGGTCGGACACGCTGGCTGGGATCCTCTCCATCTCTTAGAGATGAAAGAAAAAAAATGCTGGTCCAGCCTCATGACCACTATCACCGTGTTTTTCCGGCGTGAAATATTGAGCGTCAATATTCCCGTTGACAGCTGAAACGGTGATTGAGGGAAAGAAGAAGTGGGAATGAAAGACAGGAGCAAGGGAGAGGTGAAGAGGGAGCCATTAAGACGCGATGATTGAAAGCGATGCCGCGAGAGCCGGCACGAGGGCGGAGGCGGACAAGGGAGTGATGGAATCCCAAGCAATGCTCACGTGGAGAGCCGCTGACGGCCAAAGCACTCTCAGGAAACAGCCATGAACTGTTGGGCCGGGGCGTCAGAATCAAACACCTCAGTGTGGTAACCAACATGTGTGGTAACCAACATCTTCATTTTTTACTCGACTGTGCCGCACACGCCGGAAACACACACTCTACACTCGAAAGGATACAAAACACTCTCACTCATTTCACATTAAGCTGTCGCTGTAATGCTACAAGGCACAATACTGAGATCATAGGTTTCTGTTTTTCCCTGAGTATTTGACTCCAGCAAGTCACATCTCACCAAAAGAATGGCACAGGTGCCAGTATAAGAACACTATTTATTTCTTTGCTCCAACATGTACATATATACAAGATTTACAGCCCGATGATTCACTAAATTGATCGGAATTTTGCAAAATTTTGCGGAATTTCCCAACGCAATTATTGAACGAATAAGTCAGGTCATCGTTTCGTCTTGGCCCCCTCAAGACAAGTAAGAGTCTGGTCGAGTACCATCTAGACAAGTCATCGCCTCGTCTTGCCCCCTCAAGTCAAATAAGAGTCTGGTCAAGTTCCATCTAGACAAGTCAAGTCATCGTTTCGTCTTGGCCCCCTCAAGTCAAGTAAGAGTCTGGTCGAGTACCATCTAGACAAGTCATCGCCTCGTCTTGCCCCCTCAAGTCAAATAAGAGTCTGGTCAAGTTCCATCTAGACAAGTCAAGTCAAGTCAAGTCATTGTTTCGTCTTGGCCCCTCCAGTCAAGTAAGAGTCTGGTTGAGTACCTTCTAGACAAGTCATCGCCTCATCTTGCCCCCTCAAGTCAAATAAGAGTCTGGTCAAGTTCCGTCTAGTTAAGGCAAGTCAAGTCATTGTTTCGTCTTGGCCCCTCAAGTCAAGTAAGAGTCTGGTCGAGTACCATCTAGACAAGTCATCGCCTCGTTTTGCCCCCTCAAGTCAAACAAGAGTCTGGTCAAGTTCCATCTAGACAAGTCAAGTCAAGTCATTGTTTCGTCTTGGCCCCTCAAGTCAAGTAAGAGTCTGGTCGAGTACCATCTAGACAAGTCATCACCTCGTCTTGCCCCCTCAAGTCAAACAAGAGTCTGGTCAAGTTCCATCTATACAAGGCAAGTCAAGTCATTGTTTCGTCTTGGCCCCTCAAGTCAAGTAAGAGTCTGGTCGAGTACCATCTAGACAAGTCATCACCTCGTCTTGCCCCCTCAAGTCAAATAAGAGTCTGGTCAAGTTCCATCTAGACAAGTCAAGTCAAGTCAAGTCATTGTTTCGTCTTGGTTCTCTCAAGTTAAGTAAGAGTCTGGTCGAGTACCATCTAGAAAAGTCATCGCCTCGTCTTGCCCCCTCAAGTCAAATAAGAGTCTGGTCAAGTTCCATCTAGACAAGTCAAGTCAAGTCAAGTCATTGTTTCGTCTTGGCCCCTCCAGTCAAGTAAGAGTCTGGTTGAGTACCTTCTAGACAAGTCATCGCCTCATCTTGCCCCCTCAAGTCAAATAAGAGTCTGGTCAAGTTCCGTCTAGTTAAGGCAAGTCAAGTCATTGTTTCGTCTTGGCCCCTCAAGTCAAGTAAGAGTCTGGTCGAGTACCATCTAGACAAGTCATCGCCTCGTTTTGCCCCCTCAAGTCAAACAAGAGTCTGGTCAAGTTCCATCTAGACAAGTCAAGTCAAGTCATTGTTTCGTCTTGGCCCCTCAAGTCAAGTAAGAGTCTGGTCGAGTACCATCTAGACAAGTCATCACCTCGTCTTGCCCCCTCAAGTCAAACAAGAGTCTGGTCAAGTTCCATCTATACAAGGCAAGTCAAGTCATTGTTTCGTCTTGGCCCCTCAAGTCAAGTAAGAGTCTGGTCGAGTACCATCTAGACAAGTCATCGCCTCGTTTTGCCCCCTCAAGTCAAACAAGAGTCTGGTCAAGTTCCATCTAGACAAGTCAAGTCAAGTCATTGTTTCGTCTTGGCCCCTCAAGTCAAGTAAGAGTCTGGTCGAGTACCATCTAGACAAGTCAAGTCAAGTCAAGTCAAGTCAAGATTTACAGCCCATAAATTCATTGAATCGATCTGAGTTCTTCACCCCGGTTTTGCAGAATTTCCCGACGCAATTATTGACCGAATAAAATAAAGAAGCGAGTTGTTTGTTTTCTACCTAACCACAGACTGCACCAGCTGCAAGGCATGAAGGGAAGCCGGCACACACTCTCACACACACCCAGCTATTTATACGAGGAAAGGTGGCCCAGAAGAGAGAAGCTCCCACTGACAGGCATGACAGGCAAGAGGGGAGCGAGCGGAGGGAAGGGAACCACAAAGATTTATGGGGAGAGAGCAAACAGAGAGAGAAGGAAAACGACAGAAAATAGGTGTGAATTTTTCAGTACCAGCGGGTTCATGGAAATGTTACTTCAGTAGAGGCAGGAAATGAAAGATGTCGAGCACGAGCTGGATTTTTGTGGTGAATTAGAGGACACCTATTCAGCCTGCGGGGGCGGAGCAGGTGTGAGGTCAGTGCTAAGGATGACATCAGCGATCATCTCTCCTCCGGTGAAGGAGCCTCTCTGTCAGTAACATGAAGGTAATAAAAGGAGGACAAGTGAAGACACTGAGAGTTTAAATTCTGGGGAACAACATCCCCAGGTGTAGACACAGGGAGGTGAAGAAGAGAGTGCGGGAGGGGTGGAGACGACCGTCGCTGCAAGCCTTATGGGGCAGCTGTGGTGATGTATGGTTTAGGGATCTTCTGAAGACGGACATGTGGAGAAGACAAAACTGTCAGATGGTTTGAGTGGGACCAAGAATGTTGGAGATGACGTCCTAGAACCCAGACTTCCTAAAGCTTGACTGAAGGGCCTCTTTATCACAGAAATACTCAGGACAGATGATTCACAATATTTTATGTGCGGTTTCTGCACTTGATAAGAATCATGAGGTTCATTTCCTATGTGTTTTTTTTTTGTTTTTTTATCAGATCATGATTGAAACACACACGGCTCTTTGAGGCTCAACAGCTCCATCATTATGTGGTTTATCTTATTATTTATCTTCCCCTGCTTGTTTCCTCCTGGCTCAGATATTTCATCCAAGAACATCACTCTGCAGCCTGAGGAGGAGGAATTCCTCGTGACTCCTGCACGATTCCAAGACAATATTTCTGAAGAAGTCGTCTCGCTTTGCCAGTTATGTTCTGTTCATCTATTAGTTTGAATGTTCATTGACTTTTTTTATGGGGTTAGTGTGGTCTTCCTGTGTCTGTCTAGTCTGCAGCCTCCTCCAAAAAGTGCTTTTGTTTCCCTGTCATCTGCCCCTCGGTTCCTGTGTTTTTGTCTGTGTGCCTAAGTCAAGTCCTTGACAAGTCATTTTCAAGTCACTGTCTCCTTGTCAAGTTTAGTCTAGTCGCTACGTCAAGTCATGTAACAGTCTGGTCGAGTCCTGTCTAGTCATCATTTCATCTTGCCCCCTCAAGTCAAGTAAGAGTCTGGTCAAGTTCCATCTAGTCAAGCCCCATCTAGGCAAGCCATCGTCGTATCTTGCCCCCTCACATCCAGTAACAGTCTGGTCAAGCCAAGTCATTGTTTCGTCTTGCCCCTCAAGTCAAGTAAGAGTCTGGTCAAGTTCCATCTGGACGAGTCAAGTCAAGTCAAGTCAAGTCATTGTTTCGTCTTGCCCCCTCAAGTCAAGTATGGTCGAGTCCTGTATAGTCAAGACAAGTGAAGTCATCATTTCATCTTGCTCCGTCTAGTCAAGTAAGAGTCTGGTCAAGTTCCGTAAAGCCAAGTCATCGTTGTGTCTTGCTCCCTCAAGCCAAGTAAGAGTCTGGTCAAGTCCATCTAGCCAAGCCATCATCGCGTCTTGCCCCCTCAAATCCAGTAAGAGTCTGGTCAAGTCAAACCAAGTCAAGTCATTGTTTCTTCTTGGCCCCTCAAGTCAAGCAAGAGTCTGGCCACGTCTCGTCTCGTCATCATCAATGACTTGTTCTTCTATCTTACATTGCTGATGTTTCCAAACAACTGACTGTGGCTTCCAACATTTAGCTAACACAACAACCTCCTGACCAATGACACCTGGAGGGCAAACAGGAGGAGCCCACTTTCACTGAGGAGCTTCGGGGTTTCACTTGGACATGAACAAGAATAAGAAATCCCGTGAATCACCCCTCCACCACTGAAGTGGAAAGACGTCTCAACCATCCCCATGAATCTTGTATAGAACCGAGGCTAAGGCACAAGCGCACGCCTCCTTGTGTGACGGGAAGAGTCTCTTTAAAAGCTGCTGTGACTCACAGCTGACATCACCACCACTGTTCCCATCAGCCTGCACCTCATGTCAGAGGCCGAAGTCTCCGTAAAGTGGATTCCAATCTGCCTTCCTTGGAACCAAACTTCCCGAAAATGACTCAGAGATACAGAAATAGCTGGCACTCGGCGGGAGGGGGGACCATGGCAGACTCTATTTCACCAGAGGCGTTGTTTTCCTGGTTAATGATGGGACGCCCTTGGCTCAGTCAGACCTCCAACTGAGGAAGAACAGTTTCCTCCTCGTGTGGAGGACCTCAAGAAGCCTCTCGTTCATGAGGGAAAAAGCAAGTTCTCCGCATAGGTGTGAGTAGAGCTCTGTCATCTGGAAGGTACTTGAGTAGAGCAACATAAACAAACCAGTGTAAGCAGAGTAAGTAGCATTGTTTTGGACAGCAGGTGGCAGCAGTGTTCCAGAGGCTACACAAGCAACCCACAAAATGAACGAAGAAGAAAAATCGCTTGGTTGGAATGACACCACTGTGAGTCAACGACAGAACCCGGAGCATCTCAGGGTTGGTATCTGCCGTTGATGGTCCAGATAAGGTCGAGTCCATAGCATCTTAGCTAACATGACTCAAGCTGGACGAGTGGAACTCAAAGGCAACTACCTTCATCGCAGCTCATTCAGCCAGCAGGCAAACAAAACACTGTGTCCAGTGACGGCTTGTCATTGTCTTCTTACAAGTGTATATCCAGCACAAGATGCACGTGCGTGTCGGGCCTAACACACCAGCCGGAGGAATCCAATAGACTTCCTTTATCACCTTCCTGGCTCCAGGAACACGAACATTAACACAATATTTATTGACACTGTCGCCGCTCCCGCTGCTGCCGCAGCACTATGTGGGCAGAAGTGGGGAAAAGACACTAAAAAAAAGAGAGAAAAGGAGTGAATAAAGAGGCAGGAAGAAAGAATAGGCTGAGGTCCAAATGATTTTCCAACTAGGCCTCCCACTCCGTCTCGTGAAATCTGCTGACAAACAATGTGGAAGGTGAGGGGGGAGCCAGCGGGGCTGGGGCTCTGCCAAGGAGCCCGGAGGAGGAAGAGCGGCGGACAGGTGGGAGGAAGAGGAAACAACAAAGCCAGATCTGGGGAGTCGGTCTGCACTGGCATCACATCTTCATCGACACGCCTCCACTCTGTCTCCCCTCTCTCTGGGAACGTTTCAACAGCAAGTTGGTAGTCAAGCTCCAGTTGTGAGCGTGAACCTTCAGTCGTATGATGAAGGCTTTTACAACTGGCATCAGTTAAACACAGCTGCAGGTCGAGCAACAATGACTGTCGAGGAGTCTGAACTGGTCATGGAGGCAAAATTAAAAGCAGTTTTGATTTAATTAAAACTTGTTTTTAAAGGAATTAATAAGGTGTTTATTCAAGTCAGAAAGTTTATTGGTTTTTATTTAATATAATGGGAATCATATATAAAAATAATGTGTTATTTAAATAATTTAATGAAAAATGTATCGTATTTTATTTTATATGCAAGATAAAAGGTTATATATGCAAAATAAGCCCTTCAAAAATACTATTATTTCTAATATTTATTTGTAATTATTTGTAGAAATAAATATATTTTTAAATCATTAAAATAGCTTAATCTTAAATCGATTTTATTAGAATTTACACATATATATCAGAACATGTGTGTATATATATATATATATATATAGATATAGATATATATATATACATACAACAACTTAATAAAAAATATACAAAATAATTATATATATATATATATAATAATAAAAAAATAGACCCTCCAAATATATTAAAATTACATTTTATTATTATATGAAAGGTATGGGGAAAAAATGAGATCTTCGTAAAAACTATTCAACTGAAGATAATTTTAAGTGGCTTCAAGTTGTTTTTAATGGCAATAAAAAGTGCAGCAGTGTTGCACGACTGCAAGGAAGTCGATGTGACAACGATGTGACCCAGGTCCATTCAGAAGCAACAGCATGCGTTGACCTGACGTGACAGACACAATAATGGCGTCCCTTCATCCTTAAAGCACCTGTTGCTCCGTCTATGGAGGAGCTGCAGAAGAATCCAGCCCAGACTGATGCTCCGCACTTCCTGCTGCTCGTGAGCATCTTCTGACACCATGGCATTTAATGGCAAGACTCAGTGTCAAGACAAAAGAATGTGAAAAGCACAGTGTCTCCACATGGAGTCAGACGTCAGCTGAGGCTCAGAGCAGACACACACACACACACACACACAGACCTGCTAATGAGGCCACAGCAGGGTCGTCTCCTGAGGGCCAACACTGACACAACAGCACGGACCAACACATGAAAACAAGCCCGGTGTGTGTCTGATCCACTGCTCACATGAAGGACCGGACAGATGCTGAGAGTCACCCGGGCAGAGAGGAAGTCACCTCACTGTTGAGGCAGGGAACCGTTGGAGGGGAAAAAGATAACTTTCATCCTCTGATCTGAGGTCGTGGGGGCAGCAGCTGAAGAAAACAAGCCCAGACTTTTATCTTCCTGGGTCGACTGAGAGACATCCTCTCTGCAGCAGGTGCTGGCTCTGCCCCAGAGCCTCCTCCCAAACGCACACATCCAGAGACATCCCGACAAGAACCAGCGAACCCGGCCACTCCTGGAGGAGCCGTTGGAGGCTCCACTCAAATATGGGTTCAGATGTAGGTCAAGGTCAGCATGGGATCCAGGAGGGGCTCCACAGAGCATCTCAATATTCCAACAGCTGAAGGCAGGTCTGGGCTTCTTAACATCAGCTGCTGCCCCCTCCACCCATCCATGGTGAGATGGTTGGAATTTTTTTTTGTTGCATTTTTTAAAGAGTTTTAGTCAATTCCGTTACGCATTAACAATAATATTAATTTTTAGCAATTTCCTGAATATTAAAATCTCGAATTTCACTCCTCAAAAGCAACTTGATGTGAATTAATAATTGTTTATTATTCAATAGAATATACAAATCTCATCTACTGCAGTGGCTTCACGCGTGTTTGTCACTTTCTCTCTTTCAGTAGAGCGTTTCACACATTCGGATGCATTTGTTATGGACGGTGGAGACTTCACTCGCTGCGTCATAAGTCAGCGACCGGCGAGAAGCACTGGTTACCTAACAGCCATCCGTGTTGCGAACATGGGACACCATGACGTCAGCTGTCCATTCACGATATAAACACCCCCCCCTCCTCCTCCTCTCCTCCTCTACGTAGCGGATAATGCGATACAGCGCGTCACGTGGGGGTTCTTACCCCCCTTTCTGGCCAATGGCGGCTCAGAAGTGAACGCCGCACACGCGTGCTACGTAAGGCCAACGCCCACACACACACGTGTGCGTATGTACACACGAGAGGTGCCGTCGGTGCGGCGCGGGGGATGACGTCACGAGGACGCGGGATGCAGAGGAGTAAACACGCTCTGTTTCCAGGCAGAAGCCTGACGGAGGGATGCAGAGCCGCGGTGCCCCCACACGCCATGACTCATCTCCGGTTTCATACTCAGCGGGAGGGTGTGTGTGTGTTTGTGTAGCCGGGTGCCTGATTCAATGGGAGCCGGGGGGGCGCGACTGGGAACATTTAACAAGTCCCAAGACGATCCTGCCTAATTGATTCAAGGAGCTCGGCCGCACATGTGCCACCAGAAACACTGTACATGCTCGGAGCTCCGGTGACCAGTGTGGCCCCCACCTGGCACCCCCCGGCTCCAGAGCAAATATTGCTCGTTGTTTTCCAGGGAGGTAAACAGCAGCCACTCCCCCTTCTGCCGGAGCCCGGCAGGAGGAGAGAGTCGCTCCGTGCGTCGCCCTGCCGAACCTGCGCCACACGGACCGTCTCCCTCCCGCAACTTTCGCGAGCCGTACGGGCGCTTACCTCGGTTCCAGGCGATCAGGGAGTCATGTGTGCGGTGAGCGCCGTGACAGCAGCGTCGCCTCCTCCCCTTCTTCTTCTTCTTCTTCACCAAGTTCAGCAATAAAAACGATAATCCACGAGACCAGAGTCAGTGAGAGTCGCTCAAAGTCGGCCACGACAAGATGCTGCGGGTCACGGTGCTGCAGGCGGCGAGGTGCGCGCACCGGAGGAAGGCATGTCGCATTTCCCCAAAACACGCCGAACGCGCCCCCAAAAACCTCCTCCTCCACACGCGGGATGCGAGCAGGGGCGACGGGTCGCAGCGGGGAAACAAAACCCGCTATATATCCAGATGATGAGTCGGAAAAAGGTCCAGTTTCGCAACGTCCCTCCTACCCGAACCAAACGGCACCGAGCTTCTCCGGTCCGGCTGCCCCCCCTGGACGTCCGCGGCGCTCCGCACTCGCTCACCGGCGGCTCCGCTCCTGCAGCCACTTCTCCGTCTGCTCCGGAATGAACCGCGCTGCCAAAAATGGGCTCCTGCGTTCAGCTTGAAAACTCTTTTGGCGCCATATTTATGGCGTACTTTCAATTCACTGTCACCGCAAAACTGCACTTCCTCGTCTGAGTAGCGCGGGGAGACAGCGCCACCAAATGGACGAGGCCGTAAGTGACACAGAAAGGATGGACGGCAACATGCATTTGCAGCTGGAAGAGATTTTTGAGTTAAATGACGCAAATAAAAAAAAAAATCATAAAATAAAAACGCATTGCCTTTTTTATTCCGCTGTGTTGCGCTTTTTTGCATAATGACTGATTAGATGAATAAGAACAAAATAATAATGTAAAAAATAATAATATAAAAATAGAAATAATAAAAAGAGGAACATCAATTGACCGAATTGACAAAAAGAAAGAGGGAGGAAAAGAAAAAAAAATATTAAAAAAAGAAAATGAACGTTTGAAAAACTAATTTGGGGGAAAGGGGAAGAAAATCTAAATTTGTGAAGAATTGAAAACCTAACAAAATGAAAATCTAAAGAAAGAGAACCAAAAATCATAGTTTAGAATAAACAAGAGAGGAAACATGCTAGAAGAAAAATCAAATTTATCAGGGGAAATTGGGTTTCTTAAAAAATCCCACGAAAGCTCACAGATTACAATAATTAAATTGAATAAATATGAGGTAAGAGAAGTAGTAGTCACCCCCCCGCACCCCCCGACCCCCCCCACACACACACACACAAACACACACAAAAAAAAAGCGACACATGAGCAGTAAGAACGATAAAAGGACTGTTTATATGAGTCACTTAATGTAATAAGTATAGTGCCATGTGACCTCATAGATGCCTTGGAATGTCACAATGACTTATGTTGTAGTGAGGATGGATGGATGGCATCTATTTTTAAAGTCATGCGGCCACAAATAGAGGCTGTGGTCGAGAGTATAACACATGATCTTGGACTTCACTCCATATTCACCACTGTTTTATTGTTCTAACTGGAGTCACTGGCGCTTTCAGTGGGCCATGAGAATGAGAGCAGATGCAGTGCTCCACGCTGGACACGCCCGGAGACCAAGGACAAGCGGCGCATCAGCTCTCACATCGAGTCCATCATGTGTCATTAACAGAGTGGAAGTGCAGCAAGAGAAATGAGGTGGTGAAGGACAACGAGGGGTTTCTCTGGCACACAGTCAAACCCTCGGCGTCCTCCTCCTCTCCAGCTACTCAGGTTGTCCCGCGAGGAAACAGCTGCGCCCGTGTTTACCATCCATTAAAGAAATAATACGCCAGTTAAAG
Organism: Synchiropus splendidus; assembly: GCF_027744825.2. Lineage (NCBI taxonomy): Eukaryota > Metazoa > Chordata > Actinopteri > Syngnathiformes > Callionymidae > Synchiropus > Synchiropus splendidus. Next base: position 17,131,439 of record NC_071350.1, on the reverse strand, counting down.
AGATGTGAGCCGTGCTTGTGTCGCTACATGTTCAGAACCGGGTCATGGTGGTTTGTTTAATCCCACCAGCTGGAAGGCGTCGCCATGGAGACACGTAAACAAATACACCACTAATGCCATATAGCTGCACTAGCCCATTAACAAATGATAAATAAGACGCTTCCCAATAGCTTAGCTAGCAGCTACATGCTAACTTGTTCTTTTAAACTTAACACAACAGTAAAAGTTGTCATTCTGTTTGCTTTTATCAGGCAAATTTTAAAAGCAGAAAACCATGTATCTGGTGAATAATATTTCCCAGTATTACCCCAGTAATAGTTTTATTCATATCAACATTTGAAATGTATCTTTAAAAATGTGAAAAATACTACTTAAATATGAGTACATTTGCATTTAAAATGTGAAAAGTATTTTACAAATACAGTATGAAAGTAAGTGTTGTACAAAGCTAATTCTGAAGCATATAGTTTGAAGTTTTATCAAAGGAACTAAAATAAATACCTGTAGAATTAAGTAATAAACACTACAAAAAATTAAATTAAATTAAAAAGAGGGGAGGGGTATAAGAATAAATTGTAATTGTAAGCCAAAACACTTCAGACAGAAAAATTAACACTTGAAAATAAAAAGGAAAAATGCTAATTAATTTAAAAAATAAATAGAAGAAAAATGAAATTCATCAAGAGAAAATAGGGTTTAAATAAATCGCACAAAGTCTTAAAATCATACTATAAAAACATTATTTGGACCAATTATAAAGTCAAGGTGAAATGAAAAAAAAAATCCTGAAATTTTAAAACGTGTGTGGATTTAAAAATCTGTTGGACACTTTTCGGTTTGTGCCCATCGTGAACTCCCAACTTGTTGGCTGGTGGAATCTTCAAGAAAAGCATGACAAAGTTTTATTATTGAAGGATCTACAGACAGGCAGAGCAGGACTGTGTCCTTGACTCTCCATGACCACAGAGGGGGGTCAGTAACTCAGCCATGGATGATGCTGCAGCTGCTCCACGGTGGGTCTCTTGTCTTCGTCTCGCAGGAGGCAAATTCTCAGAAAGTCTTCTGCGTCTATGAGGAGAATAAGACACGATTTCATTGTTTGGTTTTGGTCCCAAAAAAAAACCCTCTTGAAGTGTGTTACATTTGGAGAGCAAGCCGACGTGAGGTAAGGTTTTGGCCAAGAACTTGAGCGTGCTGAAGCCGCGGTACAAGCTGGTGAGCTGCCACATCAGCGCCCCCAGCTGCCAGACCGTGGTGGGTCCGGCCTTGTAGACCTCGCTCAGGATCACCTCCGGAGGAGCCAGCGATGGGGTTCCTGAGCACAGAGGCGCAGCGGGTTGATATTCACACTCAGGCACGCCGCTGTTTTCACGACGAACCGGCGAAGCTTTTGGCGTCGTACGGCTCCTCGCTGACGAAGCAGCTGCAGCTGAAGTCGATGATCCGGATCCTCGGGGCGGCCATGTTGGCCTGAATCAGGATGTTGTGCTCCTTAATGTCTCGGTGGAAGACGCCGTTGCCGAGAATGTGAGCGGCCGCGTCCACCATTTGCCTCATGATGACCTGAGCGGAGAGAAAGCAGCCTGTGAAACCGCGGCGGCGCACAGTTGCCGGCTGCGCCGTGTCGTACCCGGGTCAGCTCTTCCGTCAGGCAGTTTCCTCGCTCCCGGATGAAGTCGTTGAGGTCAACCATGTCACGAGGTCTTTCCAAGATGAGCACGGCGTCTGTCTCCAGGTCGTAGAAGTCCATCAGGCCGATGACGAAGGGCTGCGGTTGCCCGTCTGCCGCCCTGGCTGTCATGGCCACCTCCTCGTTGATCTTCCACTCCTGCCCCCGGATGAGCTGCAGCCCGAAGAGTTGTGCATCAGTCTCAGTCTGTTTCCGAAAAACGTTTCGCTGACTCACTATCTTTGTGTATTCCGCTTGGCACCTGTCGACAAACTTGATGGCCACCTGCGAGAGGAAACCTGAGTTGAGCTGAGAAGGTCCCTGGGATCTGATCTTCCGAGACTCACCGGGATGTTATCGGCTTTACGCCAGCCGGCACACACCACCCCGAACCCGCCTTTGGCCATGATGCTTCCCACTGTGTAGCGATTCTCAAAGCGAGCTGCAACACACAAAACCTCACCTCCTCAGTCTGTCACTGGAGGCAGACCGTCTGTCAGGACTCGGGGTGTGGGGAAGGCGGCACCCTGGCCCGGCACCGGTCCAGCACACACTCACCTCGGCTGGTGCAGGCCCAGTTGGGCACCTCTGGTAACTGCTTCTCCTCAGACGGAGGCTCTTCCACGAGATGTTTCCTCTTACGGCTACGTTTCCGAGGAACAGAGACTTCCTGAGTCTGTCCCTTCATGCTGGACTCCACTTGGTCGGCCCTCTGCTGACCCGTCTCTGCGCCAACAATACAGTCGGTTTTCACCACGAGCAATAGCTGTTCACTCAACCATCGGATTGAATAGGTTTTTCTTGTTATCATTAACATGCTGTTTATTCAAAGTATTTCTGGTCTGATCGTAACAACATTGATTTAAAAAAATATATATATAAACAGAGATCGCAACCAGACTGTTTTACGTGCAAAAATAAAGTGTAAGAAAATAAATAAGGTTGATAAAAGAATAGTTGTCAAATGAATACAAGACAAAATGGCCGAACTAAAGAAAATGACTACAATAATTAGATTCATAAATAAGATTAATGAAAATAAACAGAAGGATATCCTGTAGGAAAAAAAGAAAATTCATCCACTTATCCAACTTATCCGTTGCCGGATGCAGCTCAACCCCTCGGTAAACCCCTCCTCATGAGATGCCTGAACCATCTCACCTGACTCCCCTCAACGCTGAGAAGCAGTGGCTCTACACCGAGTCTCTCTGGGGTGACAGATCTGCTCACCCATCTCTAAGGGAGACGCCTGCCACCCATTGGAGAAAACTAATTTCAGCCGCTTGTATCTCGCTCTTTTGGTCATGACCCACAGCTCATGACCGTAGGTCGAGTGATCGGTAAATAGAGCTTAGCCTTTTGGCTCTCTTACACACAACAGTGCAGTATTTGCTGAACAATCTCCAACTCCCTTAACTTGTTGGAAAAATTAATATGAAAAAGCAAGGTGATAGAATTAGAAAAAAAGAATTTTAGGTCGGTCGGAAATTTAGGAATACTTTTAGGAACAGGAGGTTTTCACCGGATTGAAGAGCATTATGAATCACCTCGTGACCAGGAGAATTTCTACTGTGCTCTTCAAACACTTGAGCGTGAATTGGACTGACAGTTCCAGTTTCTTCAGCTGTCGGGACCTGTCCGACACGTTCCTACTCTCACTGGCGCTCACCAGCGTGAAAGGAGATGTGGACTCTCTTCAGGCCGAGAAGCTGGACATCATCCTCTCACCTCCGGTGATGACGGCGACCGAGCTCTTCCTGGTTGAAACCTCTTCACTGAAACTGCCTCCTTTCACAGCATCAACGCCAGAAACGGCGAGCTCTTCGGCGGGCGACCTGCTCAACTTGGGCTTCTTCTTGTCCAGCTCCAGATCAATCACTGCTTTGCGCTTGAGGTCAACTTCGCTGGTCTTTTCCCGGAGCACGAGTCTGAGTTCCACTGAAATGTCACCTGCAAAGTAAACACCATGAAGCGCTGCTACCTGCTACAGTGACACGGGTCTTTCATTTCGACTCACTGATGTTGACTTGATGATGAAAACAGAGCTAAACCATACATCTTCAGCGCTATGGAACTCAATATATTCACTCACTGCTTTTATCAAAGGGGCCAAACTGGACGATGAAACCTCACGAGTCCATTATGATATCATCAAAGAAACAGACGCAAAAAAAGCCTTATTGTCTTTGCTCATTGAATAAAGTAACAGATGATTCTTTTCTTCTTCTGTGTCATCATCCTTCTTAGGTTTTTAGACTATCAGTCGAATGAATAAGCTTTAAATAAACTTGTGAAATTGCCCGCTATTAAAGTGAAAAACTAGTTTTTGATGACTCACTTAGATCGTCATTTGGTGTCTGGCGACGGGAAACATCCTTGTTCATGTTTAAATAAATGTTGTTTTCCCGTGTGGAGATGGAGCGCTACACATTTAAGGGTTTTATGTGGCCTATGGGATGATGTCGACTCTTTGTGCTCCACAAAAGCTTTCATACAAACTCTGTAACAAAGTGTGCCTTTGATCTTCAGTCATAATTCACATTAATAAGATCTTGCGTTGTGTCCCATTTTTTCCTGTTTCCCACAGACTGCGTTCTGAATATGGATCTTTCAAAATGAACCACGTATCAAGCACTGCAGATATTCGAGTCAGAGCCCAATTATGGCGCTTCTATTAAAGCGGTACCTTTAGATTATGAGTAAATTAAATGACTTTCCAGAGTTGGCCTTACCGGGTCTTGAACCCGCGACGTGTGTGTTCATCGCTGACCGCATCAGCGGTTTTTCAGCGTAGGGGAGCTCTTTCCCGCCATAACGTTTTAACTTCTACCTCCTGTATGGAAACGAGACGTTTGTTAAAATATAAACGAAACAAAAACACGCTTTTAAATTAAAATTAATTTGTTAAAATATATAACCGTTTTGATTCTGGTTCTGACGCTGTCTGTTTCAGATTGAGTGGCGTCTGTGACGTCATTGAGCCGAGCAGCGCTCTTCTCGCGTCGTCACTTAAAGGAAAAGATGAACGGTTTCGGTTCAAGCTTCCCACAACATTCGACTTCGCTTATCAGTTGACAAATCATTTTAAATTGATCATTCGATCTAAAACATAATTACCCTTGAAAACAAGATTAACTCGAAAAGTTTCCAACAACTTTGTTGAATGCATTAATCAAAGCGTGAAAAACAAACATTTAAGAATAATTCAAACGCTTTTAAATATAAATGCGATACTAAATGTGAGGTTCTATATCAGTTGTATCTTAGTAAAAGTAAAACAATTATCAATGTCTCCAATTAAATCAAGTAAAAGTCGAAGTAATTCATTTAGCAGCAACAGTAAGTAGTATATTCAATTTGTTAGTTTTTCTCTCAAAACAAAATGCTCCATTTTTTTGTTACTGTCATTTAAATTTTCATTTATTACAGGATCCACTACTTTCATGAATCAGCTTGTTATTTTGAAACAAAGATTTGGACCCATCTTTCCTTTCAACTCAAATTAATCCATTCAGGTGCTGCGTCCGGGCGAAGACTTGAGTTTCATCTTTTAAATTCATATGCAGATGAGCGAGTCGTTGACGGGAGGGCGGAGAGGGAAGGGAGTGGTGGAGGGGGGCATGTTGGACTTGAGCACCTCAATCAGAAGCAGCCAATCGGAAGCGAGCTCTTCAGTCTCACCTCAGGATATAAGCGTGGACGGCGGTGAGGACCGGAGCAGCAGAGTGGCGCGATGGAGACAGTCCAGATCAGAACCTCGACAGACAAGAACTGCAACACACAGGACGCCCCTCCCAGAAAGAGGAGGAGGACCGAGAGTGTGTGGCGCAGTAGAGGTGAGCACTTGAGACGTGATACCCAGATGTGTTTGTGTGCACCAGATTGAAGAGAGAAAAGTGATGCTTGGGACACTAACCATCAGTCAGTATGTGTAGGAGCTGAAAAACAGCCACAAGAAGTTGTAAAACTGAAAAAAATGAAAGTTACAGCTGGGCTTCAGGTTGGTTTAACGTGGTTAATATTTAACTCAGAACAAACAAGAAAACAATTGAATTATTTTCCTTTTACATAAAAAAGGCCTGTTACTGAAGCTGAAGTTTTTATGAATCTCACTTGGAGACAATCTTCCTCTGCACATATTCAATACAAACATCAAGATAAATCCTCCATAAAGGCCAGATTTTGCAGTTGCAATCAGAAAATCATAGACTTCTTCTCGCGACCTTTGATCTAACATACTCTACTTTCTTATTGGTCAGTTTCATAGCTTGACTGTACGAAAGCGCTTCTTCTTTGCTTGTGCACTCTACTGACCCCTGCAGGCAGCTGATATTCCATTTAAAGTCATTACAAGCCCAAAAGACTGATGTGGTTTTGTTTGACTTCAGACCACTTTGAGGATCTGTATGAAGTGCAGGACGTCTTTGCCAAAGGCGGTTTCGGTATGGTGTGCGCGGGTCGCCGTCGAGCCGACAACACTCCGGTGAGTCATCGCGATTTGTCTGCCCGCGACTCCTCCTCGCGTTTGCTCATGAAGTGATTCCTTCCTGCAGGTCGCCGTGAAGTTCATCAACAAGTGCCAAGTCAAATACATAAACGTCGTAAGTGTTGACACGACTCCTCGGTTTGAGGGGTGTGAATTTTAAAAGGCGATTCTGCGCGCAGGTCATGAACGGCGAGGAGTGCCGGACCATCAAGGAAGCCGCTCTCATGGTGAGAGGCGGTCGCCGGTCCAATTTCGTCGTCAACCTGCTGGACCTCTTCGACCTGAAGCACCAGGCCATCCTCATCATGGAGCGGCCCACATGCGCCATCGACCTCCACACGTACCGCAAAGAGCGAGGGCATCTGACGGAGGACCAGACAAAGGTAGCAAAAAAAAAAAAAAGACATGACTCAGCATTTATTCTGTTTTGGAAGCATCTTGAGTGGATTTGATTTCTTCTGCTTGATTGCGTTGTTCACATCCAGATAAGATTAAGGTCGAATTTCGAACAGGAAGTTGAGCTACAGTAGCTCAGCTGATCGTATCGGAAGGCAAAACACATTGTTTTCTTTAAGAAGATGGAGCCACTGAAGTGCAGTACGACAGTATCACAGAAGATCCGCACTCACAAACATCAGTATTTATACAGCAACATAAGCCAAACCGCTTGAGCGACACCTCCCAATAAATACTGGGGGTTTGGTCCTAAACTTTCGGAGATGCCAGCGAAACATGTCCGACATTTTACCAAGACAATAGGGAGGAATGTGGCAGGGCCGTTGGGAGCTCATACATAGCAGACCTGACCTCCCGCTGAGCCAGATTAACACCTGAATGGAGTGAAACTATCGTCTGGATGTGTGAGATGAGTTTAGCATAAGTAGCAGCTCCACTGTATTCGCCCCCACTCAGACCCCCAGAGTCCACACTTGTTAATGAGGAAACAGAAACTCCAGGAGACGACTGTTTTATGCTGAATTGACATCCATGTTTTTGTTATTTTTCTCCATATAAATTTGACACTACTTGCAATTTTTATGAAAGTAGATGGGATCTCTATGTGTCAAAGATGAGTTTCATGTTTGAGCACATTGATATGCTTCATAGTAGTTTTAGTTCCAAAAGTAAATTAAGTGGTGAAGTTGTAAACAAATGTATATATAATGACATTATAATTATCTTCACCATTGTTTTGTAAAAGTTGCCTTCTATTTTTTATGATTTCTATTGTTTTTTTTCCTATTGAAATTAAATGAATTTAAATGACTTCATTTTGTGTGGACTTTTATCTTATTTATCTCTTATTTTTTAAATCGTAGTTTACACCAAAAGTACTCCTTCCTGCTGTTAAACATCTCACTAGGAAGAAATATTAGCATTAAATAATCCTCTTCAGCCAGAAGTTTTGGTGAAATGATTTGTTTACAATTGAACGGTTCAGACTTCGGCCTGAACCGAGGCCCCAGCTGCTGATGTGGCGACGCGTATTCACAGCGACCTCACACCTCTTGTCTTCCAGAACATCCTGCGACAGACGGTGTCGGCCCTCGTCCACATTCACGCCAACGGCGTCTTCCACAGAGATATCAAAGAGAAAAACATCCTGGTGCTGAGCAACTCCACCTCCCCTCGCATCAAAATCATCGACTTCGGCTGCAGCTGCCTGGTGAGCGAGGAGCCGTACCAGCCGGGAATGTTCGCTGGTAAGACCACGCCCCGATCCCTGGTCTGACCTCAAAACACGCCCTCAACCGATCCAAATGTCATCATAAATGTTGATAATAACAGTATTAATAATGTATTATAATAATATATATAGGACAAAACTTCATTGTATGATGTATTTGCCATTCAAACTCACATGAAATGTTGTGTTTTGACTTGTTCCCCTCATGACTGTCCATTCAAATCGCCTGCTGTGTATTTCAGGGACTCCATCGTTCGCCCCTCCGGAGGTTCTGTGGCATGAGGAGTACAACTCGGGGCCCACCACGGTGTGGCAGCTGGGAGCCATGATGTGGCAGATGACCAGCTACTACCGAGGCTTCAGCACCAAGAAGTTCCTCGAGGGGAGTCTGAAGCACATACGGGACCTCTCTGATGGTGAGCACGTAATATTGATAATTACAGTTTCAAAGACCAGAAAACCAATGCTACATATGTGAGAGTGTTTTGTTATCATTTCACCCCTTAATTTGTCCTTAAAATTTTAAAATACAGAGTGAAAATGCTCATGTCTTTTATTGTCAAAGCTCAGCGTTATTTTCCCCAAATTTTCAAGTCCAATTCCACGTTCTTCTTATTTGTTCCGTCTAGTTTTAACAGCGTAATCATTTTGTTTTCTGTGTTTCACAGTGGGAATGGACTTCCTGAACTTGTGCCTGCTTGTGGATGAAGACCACAGAGCCACATTGAAGGAGCTACAGCGCCACCCGTGGCTGAAACTGTAGAGCCCTCGCCTTCCCCCCCAGACTTCTGCATCATTGTTCATGAGTGGACACTGAAGACTTCACTTTCAGTGTCCACTGAGTGAAGGGTGATGTTAACTGCACTATAGGGGCCTGGTGAGCTGACCGGCTGCAGGCACCACCAAAGAGGAAACTTTGTAAATATTGTTTATGAGGCGGAAAGTGACTTAGCGTATTGATAGTAACAGATTCCAATTTGTTTTTTTAAAAGATGTCAATAAAGTATTTTATATTCAAATGCTGATTTGTCAAATGAATGGATTTCAAAATACCTTCATTGTACTTTACTTTGTGCTGAGTCACCACATTTTGGAGACGGATGGATGGAAGGACAGACAGATTAATAAACAGATAGATATTGATGGATGATAGATAGATAGGTAGATAGATAGATAGCTTTTAGCTATAGACAGATATATAAATCTATACAGATCTATATCAATATTATTTAAATTATTAAAAAGTGTGCGTATGAAGTACAGTAATACGGACAATTAAATTTAAGTTTGAGACTTCAAATTTTAAGAAAAGCAAGACGAATATTTTGCGGCGTTTGAACACAATTGTTACTGTAATCTAGGCGAAAACAAAGCTTACCTTTTACTTTTAGTATAAACTCGAGCTTGTATTTGGTCTACAGCAGAGATTCTACTTAACTTGTGTCTAAAAAAATATCAATTTCTCGATGACGCCGTCACTCGTCGACGCTGACGTCACATGACGGAAGTACTTTCTTCGCACATGCGCATTTTCAGTTCCCAGCAGAAAACATGTCTGCCCTCGACATCAACGATTTTATCCAACAGAACAGAGCTCTGGCCGAGCAAGTAGAGACGTATCGAGGCTATTGGGAGAGCGACAAACACTGGCGGCCGAGGAGGGATTTTATTCTGCGAAACATTAACGACTATCCGTCACAAGCTATGGACCAGCTCCTCTCCTTGTCCATGGTGTGGGCCAACAACGTTTTCCTCGGCTGTCGGTACGTAAACAACGTGCGCCAGAAAAGGATGTAAACGGAACAGTCAGTTTGGGAAACGGTTTTAAATCACTATTTCAGTAAAGGTTAGTGTAGGACTGGAGATGTTTACGGACACCGTTTTGAGTAACATTTATTAACATATTTTCTTTTTTTTCGGATCGAAAACCTGTATATTTGTTTTTGTCTGAACCGCAGACGATCGGCATTAAACGGCTAATAACAGCTCGACTTGTGTCCCCCTCAAGTCAAACAACTCGCAGATGATGTTGAAGCTCGTCTTCACTTCTCCTCTGACCACTATTTTCAGTTACAGCGCACAGTTGCTGGACAAAGTGAAAGAAATGGCTGAAGGCGTTGAAGTTGAAGATGCGCCAGTTTTCAAGACGAGGGACGAGATCATGAAGCAGCAGAAGGTACAGCGTGAACGCACTTTTATAAGTCTGTGAAGCCCGTCTGACATGTTCTTATTCTCCCTCCACAGGCTCGATGATCGAGGCGGCTTAAAAACATTTTTTTAGACAGCTTTTACAGAACATATTGCTCATTTTTAAAGGGACACATTACTGCTGTGGAGCTGGATGTACCATTTAGCTTCATCATTCTTTTACTCATTGTTTTTGATACTGTTTCATAGAATTAAATCAACTCAAAGATGATGGTGTCTGTATGTGTCCAGGAAAAATGTTTATATACAACTTGTTTCATCCATTGCATGTTATTTTAAGAGAGACAAACGATGGTTACGTCAAGAAAAAAAAGTTGTATTGGTTATTTTGGAGCAAGATAGATGGCGCTCTCTGCTAAAAAATATCACCGTTGGCTTGTTTTTAACTCATGGCAGTAGGATGAGGGTTGAAATTCCATCAGATTATTAATTCTTTAAATGCAACTGAGACATTTCTGGAAATTTCACTGCAAATGAAAGAGTATTTTATATCTCATGGTCATACAGTATTGAGAAGATGCTGTTGTGGGACCATTAACTTGGAATATACAACTTCATTTTTAACACCAGAAGTTCAAAACACAAATTAGTGACAGACGAAGGACAAAAGAAAATCTCAAAGTCTGAAAAATGTGTTTTATTATGTTTATACAGCATTTTGTTATAACTATACACTTTTTTTTAATTCACAAAATTTCTTATCCCTTCTGCTTTTTCGGGGTGAAGTAAATCACTTGCCACAATGTACATGGTTACCATTTCAGTGGAGAGCATCTGACTGATATTCATCCAGGCGTCACGCGGACATGGAATAAACAAAAAGCAGATATTGAAAATAAAAAAAGAGACGGCTGATATGAGGATTTCAATCGACTGTGTTCCTATGGAAACTGCCGTCACCTCCAGATGGGCTTCAGCTCGGACTGCAGCTTTCCTCTGCGTGTCAGCTGCCAGAGATCTTGAGAGGAAAACGTGACAGACGCCTCACACCATCTTTGTTTGTTTGCAAGAAGTAAACAAGCTCAAATGTGAGTCTCCGATCACGTGTCTCCTTTTCCAGCCTAAACGTTTGCCGGAGTACGTCCGCTGGACGACAAGGTTCCTCATCTCAACTTTCCTAGGTTGTTTGCAATTGCACGCCGTCACCCCCCGCCCACAGTTCGCCGTCTCATATCACCGCATGATGAAAGTAAAGAAGCGAGTTGGCCGGGGAGCTGTGAATCATCGGCGTCGCAGGGGAGACTTGGCCGTGACGCGTGTGACTAAAATTACAGCGTCTCTCAGAATAACAGGTTGGAACAGAGCGGCGATTGTTCCGCGAACACGCCGGCTCCTCAGATTTGGTCATCAACATCCAGCAGACATTAAAATAAAGAGGGAAGGAGTAAAAGAGAGACAGTAAAAACACAAAAAAGGAGCGTCGAACTAACAAGATATATTACAAATTCTATTAGCAATAACTTATTACGCACCATGCATAAAAAAATAAAATAAAAAAAAAAGGACAGACAGAAACAGCAGATACATCCCCCCTCCTCTTTCCCTCCCCATCTATCGGCAAGTGAGTCCATGTCCTCTGTGGTTCATCTGGATATTGGTTTAGTTGTCGGGTGGCACTTTGTCTGATATACTTGCTGTTTTCATGATGAGGTAAAAATGAAAGTGGTGGGATGACGTGATGGCAGGCGGCTGGACAGGGGCTCAGACGTCCACCCAGCTCTGCTCCACGATGGCCGTCACCCTCTTCTCGTACTCGCGCTTGTTTTCCTGATAGAGCTGCGCGGCCTGACTGTTGGCCGGGCTGTTGGGGTTGGGCTCGTCAAGCAAAGACTGTACGGAAGATGAGAGTAGCCTTCAGGAGTGTGTTCACGGTGTAAGAATTGGCTTTGACTAAGCAGCAGGACGTGTCCCTCGTCGCATCTCTAAATCATTATTTCAGCAACTTCCCTCAGCTTAAATACAAATGGATCATCAGTGGGACCCCACTGGCTTTGGCTCGGTCACATGCTGCTTCCGCTGTGAACCATCCGTACAAAATGCATTTCTAAAAATCACCTTGGTGAGATGCTTTTCCTCTGGGAAAATCCAGCTTTACGTTTTCAGAAGCTCCACTAGTCCTTCACAAAGCCAATGCTCACATGGGTCCTTCATTCGATGCACTTGTGCTTGACAGACGCACGTTTGCTCTGGACTCCTCACACAGGTGACCTGATTGTCTGTGTGTGTTTGGAAGATTTCATGGCTGCACTGCAGACAGTGTCATTCACCTTATTCTGCTCATCATATTAAAACACAAAGCCAAAATAGCAACGTGTTTTTCAAAACCTTGCATCATCAATTGTGGTCCTGGAGTGGGTTTTGAATGAAGATTCTCATCTTCACCGTTATCTTTACAAATTCTTTCGAGAAAGAAACCGGACTTATCGCTGTCGTAGCAGCGTCAGGAAAGGTCTCCACATAGGAAGAACTTTATTGAGACCTCTGGAGAACATAAGGCTCCAAGACACTGAGGGTCGCAGCAAACAGCGTGTGCTTGTTCATCGATGCACAGGTTTAGGGCAGTGAAAGCAACCTACCTGGATGGAGGTGAGTATGGACGAGACGTCGTATGTTGGGCTCCAGCGATTCTGAAGAATGTCTAAACATATACTTCCATCTGCATAAACTGGAGCAAAAGAGAGCCACCATTCAATCCAAGACGTCCTCACCAGATAACCGCCATGACTGAACGAAGCAGCTTACCGTTGGGGTGAAACATTCTGGAGACGAAGCGGACTGTTGGAGGCTTGTTGGGATACTCCTCAGAAAACTCTATCAGAAGCTTAAATGTTCCTGGGACAGACAGAAGGGGAGGGAGTCAGTGCAATCCAGATGTGAGGGGAACTATTAATATCCCAGGTTTTCCTGGAGGGAGCTAATCCTCCGGTCGGGATGAGATGTCAACTCTGCGGGCAACAGGAACCCGACCAGACTCATGATTAAATGATCAGTATCCACAGACAGAAGCTTCCAGGGTCGGTGCATGAGTGAAAATCATGGATTTCCTCTGCTTCCTCTTCTCTCAAACCTACAAACTTCATGTCCTCCTTCACCAATCTCCTCTTTGACCTTCTGCCTGGCAGTTCCAACCTCAACATCTTCCCACCAATGTACTGGCTCTCTCTCTCTCCTCTGTACATGTCCAAACCATCTCCATCTGGCCTCTCTGACTTGGTCTCCTAAACACCTGAGCACATGTGCTGTCCCTCTGATATACTGGTTCCTGATCCTATCCATCCTGGAGAGAGAACCTTAGCATCTGTTGCACCCTTATTAGCAACAGCTACAAAACATTGCAGTTAGAGGATAACACAGAACTGCAGCGCTTTTTAAGATTGGGAGTAGAAGAAGAGAGTGCAGGAAGAGTGGAGACGACCAGCAGCAGGAGTGAAAGTCAAGCAGTAGACAGGAGTCAGAGTTAGATGAAGATTCTGAGACTATAGTGAACAAGATAGGAAATTCATGTATCAGAGGGACAGCACATGAAGTTTGAATGGATGACACAAAGATGTGAAGAGCGCCACCATCCATACTTTAGGACCACATCCGACCGTGGCCTCACTCCAGACAAGGAATAATGATTTAAAAAAGGTATAGTGGAGAGATGAGTGGTGTTCTCTTAATAAGGAGCTTACCATCTTCAAATGGTGTTCCGACGGGTCTGCAGAGGACAAAAGGAAGAACGAGTGAGTCATGGACAAAACATGGAGCACTTTCCATTCAGGAGGAGGCTTTAATGTTGGAATATGGCTGCAGATGGCTTCACAGTTTTCTTTACTAGGCGTTTGTTCAAATCGCGTAAACACACAGTCATGTTAAAGTACGGTGAAATATCAATGCTGGATAGAAAAAGCGTATTTCACATAGAGTACTGACTGCCAGCTGCTAATCTCTCTGAATCAGTGGTTGACATTCAGGAAACTAAGCAATTCCACCTGTCAACTCATTTAAAGACGGAAGCCAAGTCAGCTTCATAACTACTAGCTTGGTTTCGACTGCAGCAATGACACATGGGGGGCTTAAACGGAAAGATGTGTTCAAACTGCAGCCAATTTGCATCTCGTGTTTCCTCGCTGATCTTACACCTCCAGCTCCTTCAAGCATGCGGCCGTCCAAAACCCGCAGCCTTTGTCAAAAGTGAACACGGCAGAAACTCACCCAAAAATGACAGCATTCCAAAGCATGATGTTGTTCTCTGACGGGGCTCCACTCACACCAGTTGGGGGGTCTTCTTGAAGTCTGTGTACAAGAAACGTCAAATGCATTTTAAATCAGAACGAATACAGAGGAAGATGCCTGTTAACAGCAGGGAGCACAAGGCAGTCAAATGAACGCAGCAGGACTTTTACCAATCAGGACACGCTGTGTTGCGTTGACAGGCTCTCAAACGACCAGAACAGTTTTTGCGTGGCACATCCAGACACACAACACTCCAGCATTGACAGATGTGACATATACACTTGTACAAGAGGAATCTAAGCAGGCTTCTAAACCAGCTCCAGCACACTCGTAATGAGCCATGTTTTCCAGCACTTAAAACAATGCCATCCACAATGCTTCTACAAATAGAGTTTCAGATACAGCTCATAAAACCGAACATCACCATCAGGTCGTCTGCTGCAGCTTCATCCACCAGAACAGAGCAGAATCTGTTGAAGACCTCCAGGGAACTAAGGTGTACCAGTTCGATGAACCCATCCTCATCTCAAGCACATCTTTTTGAACTACTGCCCTCAAGCAGGAGCCTCCCATCTTAAACAACAAACACACCCACTTCAAAAGAGGTGTTTACAGTCCACTGCTGCCTTCACTGCCAGCGACTCCAACCAGGACCCCAAACCAGCTCACTCAAACCGTTTCCCCTAACCTGTTTCAGTGTTGGATAGCCCACTATTGTTTTGACATCACGGATCTCATTTGACTCTGGGCTGATGAGAGCACAAAGACACCAGAGCAACAACTGCCTAGCAACAAGAAGGCCAACAAATCAAAACACTGTACAGCAACATGAAGCCCTTGGACAAAGCGTGAGTCTGTTGCATGTGAGACAACAGCAAAACAAAAGTCTGACTAAATGTGCCTCTACTTCCTATCAAAGCTTGTGGGCAGGTTAAGAACATCAACCAAAGTCTACGTGTCTGTGTCGGACATGTCCAGTCGATTTGCTAAAAATAGATGCCCACCAATTAGCTGCCAAAGTAAATCACACTTTCCATTAGTTTCATTTCCCTCTGTAATATATAAATATATCTCACGCTAAGGGTCATTGTTAAATTGAAAATATAAGCCAAAGATTCTTCCCTCTCATTGAATGACTTCCAATGTTCCACAATCAGAGCATTTCCATAAAACATACCTACTATTGTTTTATAAAATTAACAGGGAAAAACAAGTGTTATCCGCAGTGCTGAAAAAATAAAGGGGGAATTCATTGTGCCTTGCAATGGGTGTAATGACAGTTAGACATGCCAACAACTATGATTCATATGTATCAATAAGAGAGATTTCTAGAACCACCAGGTTCCACTGTCACCTGGATGGAAATAGAACTTATCAGAAGCTCAATTATTTCCTTCTCCTAAAACTTGGACGTATGGATTTATGATACTGAGCATTAAAGTCTATATATTGTGTACAAAATGTGCAGTCGTAGCAAGATATGAAGACAAGATTAATTACAACAATTTAACATTGGCTCAGCAAAATCAACTCGACAAACGCTGACGTGGACAAAGAAAGCTCAAACACTGTGTTCCAGGCCAAAGGCCCATTATTAATGCTAACTCAATGAATAAACAATGGCTGAACTCACCATCAGAACAGGTTGGAGCATCAGGTTCAAATGAGGTCAAATGAATTAAGGTGATTCAGGTTTACAAAGTGAATCTTTGTCCTGATTTCATTTAAAAAAAAAAAAAAAAAGAAAATGCACATCACTGTTTTTGGCAGACATTTAGTGAAAGTGGTAACCGTGGGTGTATTCAAGAAGAGTATTATTCACTCTTGAATCAATACACAGAGCAGTTTATGTGCAATAACAAGGTTTGGGATCACCTGACAGTAAAACTTCAGAGGCTAAATCGTGCCAGTGATTGAGAGCCTGCATTATCATAAACCTCTGCTCAGATGCAGCAGGAGAGACGCGGTGGTTGCTGGATTAAACAACCAATATCCAACAAGTTTCACAGCAGCCTTACGGCCCTGTATGACCATCGATCAGAGATCAGAGGTGTTATTCCAGTATCTACAACCCTCCAGGAGCTATACTGAGCAGCGTTAAGCACAGAGCGCTAATGTCCTAGCACAGGGCAGGCATCTTTCTCGTAACTGGTGTGAAACTTCGTCTTGCATTTGTAGTCTAACTTACTTAATATGCATTTATATTATGACTCTAGATCCTAGCCAAAAGCCTGTGTGGCGTGATCAGCAACTCGAATCCCGCTACAAGTCCTTGGTATACATTTGAGAATAGTTTGTCACGAGTATTAAACTTGTGTTTTCCATCGGCTGCTCTGCTGAGGAGGAGATGTGCTTGAGTTTGGCTTCCCGTCTGTTCACCCGAAAACACATAGGACGCTGCGTCTTGTGGCAGTTAAAATGTGGGGAAAAATATTTCAGGGAGAAATACTGACATTCAATAATGTGATATATCCAAGAATTTTTTCCCCTCACCTCTCAGTGTTTTACTGTTTTTATGTCAATGCAACGAAGCAAAACTGGCCCACATCAGATTGAAAGTGAAATACGGACGCAAATGAAAGTTAAAGCGCATTTGTCCACAGCCAATATCTGTCTCAGTGTACAACACAAACACAAGGTAGTGTCACAGACCCGCTTTCAGATAGTCAGCAAAAAGGTTTGTTGGTACAATGTTTTTCAAAAGGAGTGACGACAGGCCTGTTCAGGTGGAGCAGCATTCCAAGCTCTCAGGTTTGACATCCAATGCTCATGCAAGAAGTGGTGTCTTGCAAATCCTTGACACCCAAGATAACATACATCCACACATATCTCTTGACATTATGACATTAATAATAGCAAGTGCAGTTGATGTTTGCCAGCAGAGTGAGCATATTGTAGAGCAGAACAAGCGGTTGCACTGCAATGCCAAATAATTAATACACGTCCATCTAGGAATGTGCAGTTTTGGACTGTGTTTGCAGCGTTTTAGCAGCAGGGCTGCCTCTGCAGAATGGAGCTGCACTCCACTGACACCCTATCCGCTTTGCTTCCTCTGCTATTCTTTGCAGAATAGCTTGGCATCTCTTTCCACTGACAGGTGTCCAACAGCGACAAGCGCACACACACAAAGTGGACACCATATGGAGCTCAAGTGGGGAGGCAGATCTACTCTGTCAGGAAGTAGCCGCATGGAGATACAAAAAAACATGTTTGTTTGGTTGACAACAGAAGACTCAGATTCAATATCTACATGAAAAAAAAGGCTGGAATTAAGCCATATAAGTTACCCTGGAACTTATCAGCCCCATCATCAGGACCAAATCAAACTTGTTAGACGGTTTAAAAAAAAGGTACAGACATGAGGAGGATTTCAAACATGCCAATACTAGACATGTTAGCGGAATTGTGCAACACGCTACAGCCACGTTGCTGTTGAAGCAGCAAAGCAACACGTAGTTTTCATTCAATGTAAGGCCAAATAGACGTATTGCAAATGCAGACCAGACCAGACAACGAAACGACAGTCAACGTTTTCATCAAAGAATCATAGCTGGAATTCGCTGCATTTGCAAAACAACAACACCAACAACAAGACAACATCCTGCTTATTGAAATCCCTTTCGCAGGCCCGAATATATCCTTTATATGCCATTTCTTTCGAATTATTAATGAAAACGAAATCACATATTTACGTATTTTGCGAAATACAAGCACGTATGCGATGTATTTAACGCCTCTTTATCGGTGGCTAAGCTACGTTAGCAACGAGGGCTAACGTTAGCCACACACAAGCAGAAGAGGGGGCAACAAGACGGCACTGTACCTTTTAAAATCTCTCATAAGCCTCCTCCTCGCTGGGGTGGACATTTTCCAAATATGTTATGATATAAGACACAAAACCAGAAGCAGAAAGGGGCACTGTTCTCAGGCAAATCCGGGGCTTCTTCCGCACCGAGCTCTTTTCTTCTTCTCCAAAACAACTGGCTCGGTTGCTATTTATGGTGACGTCGCAGACTGACAGAGGTGCTCAAGGGAGGCCACGCCCATTCGATGACGAGCTCCGTTATGAAATTTAGTTTCAAATGTTTCACGGGTTAGTCACAACATGCATGCGCTTTCATAATTCACTTGCAAACAATGTTTTTTTTTGTTGGTTTCGGTGTTTCGTGACCACTCATGGATAGAGTTCTGTCCAGATGGACCCCAGCTCTTTGGACGAATGACTTCATATAAAGGAAATAAATAAATAAACTCTACACACTGTTTAAACATAAACAATCGACAAAACAGTTTTTGTTTTGTGTTTATACTAACAAAATCTTACAGAGTAAAATATGACATCACCTTTTCAAGGTATGGGCGTGATGTTTAATCTACAATCATATTATTTAAATACTCATTCTGTGTGACAGCAGCAGTTCAAATGAAAAAGAATAGCGATCATCTTTGGCAATCTTCTTTTCATGAAATGGGTAATCCTAATCTACATGATCCATCTCAGAGATTAGCACGATTAATCCTGATAAATATGGATGAGCGAGCCGAATTAAGCGTAATGACTTTGCTCTGAGCTGCTTCTCTATAAATGCATTTCCAATATATATATGTGTTGTTTGAGGATTTTAAATGGGGAGAAATGGATTATTCGTGGGTTAAAATTAGCCAATTCAAGACGATAAAATAATAAAGAAATCAACAATGTTGTTATTTATTCATACTATTATATGATTTTATTTAATCTGAAAGCAAAACAACTGCTTCAGTTTTGTTTATAGTTATGCAATAATGCCGGCTGTACGTCATTGTATTTGATAACACATCCAGAGACTCAGAGCCCAAAAATGAAACTAAAGAGAAACTGTGTCTGGGTTCAGCTCAGGTCACAGGATAATATAAAAACAATAAAATTGCTTGGCAACTAGCAAGTTAAAACCTAAATGATTGAACACATAACTTGATCTATTAATTAAACTTTTATAAATCTATTTTAGAATATTGGTATGTGCTGACTTTATTTAATTGTATTTTTTTAAATAATAAAAAATAAAAATAATGACCCAAAATCATAAAATGAGTTCCCCATATTTTTCCTGATTTTCTTTTTCCTAATATTTTGAATTTGCCTGTCCATAATCCATGTGTTATGCTTGTGCTCTCAGATCACAGTGAAACAGAAAGTAGCTGACTCATGCACAGGGGTCAAGGTTCATTAATGACCTGTCACGTGTTTGGGGTTTTCTCAAGTCTCTCTGTTCTGATTCATCAGGTTGTATTGCAGTGCGATGACTCAGCAGGAGACACGCCCCTGATATGAAGCAACTGTTCATGTATCATGATGGAGAAAGCTCCTCTTGCAGGAAGGCAGTCCATCGCCAGCTGCCTTGACTCTTTTCCCTCCGTGCATGTTTGGTGCATATGAGGATGCTTCTGCTCACTCATCACTTTTACCCTAATGATCCATTAGTTTCCACAGAAACCTCTGTCCGGCGACTTTATGGCTCCAGCCTGAGTGATGTGGCGGGAGCCAGACGGAGCCATCGGCGTGTACAGTCGTGCTCAGCACTAAAACCAAGCAAAGACGATGGTCCAATTAGACCTGTGGGGTCTTGTTAGGGCAGCGTGAGTGATGGTGGTGATGTAGTCACGGAGGAGACCAGGACAAGCGGTTAAACAGGTGGTCGGCAGCAACATTTGCTTTGAGCCTGGACGGCCTGTTCCCTTCCATCCAAGTTATTATTATGCATTTTAAATGCATGCACAACATGCAAAGCAAACATGAAGATAGTGGGTCAAATACATTAAAAAAAACATGAATCTAAGTATATTTTTGATGTGTATTTTTACCCTTTAATATATATGTGTGTATTAAAGGATTGAGTTATCTATTATGTATTATTTATTAATACATCTTATGAATATGTATTAAAGGGAAATATATATATATATATATTTCCCTCTAATATATAAATAATAAATAATCCCTTTAATATACTTTCAATATGATGCAAAATCAGAATATTATTATGAAATAATATATAACCTAAAAATTGAGGAAAATGAGCTGTCGGTCAAGAGTTGTCAAAATTGCAAATAAGTAACATACGTTTGGAAAAAAAGAAGCGAGGAAATGAGATATGATGAAAGAGAATGAACAAGTGGCTCATGAAAAGAAGAACATTAAAAATCCAATTGAAAATCTATACAAGCAGGTCGAGGTCACAGCTCAGTGCAGCTCCACACTGACCTCAAGAGGGGGGTTTATAAACACTCGCCCACAAGCCCCTTTAAAGGCTTGAAATTCTTGTTATTGTTCATTAAAATTTCACCTCATGACACTGCAGCATGATGAACTTAACAACAACAACATAAAATAAACATAACTATAACAGTAAAAAAAACATTCCTATAATAAATGTACAGGCGACCTCCGTCAGTTCACAATAGAAATGACACATCCATTGTCTGGTAAATGATCTAAGTCCACATAGATTTTATCTGATGATTTTATCTGAGATTTGACGAACGACTCAAGATCATGTCAGCTGCTCTCTGACCTCTGACCTCTGTCCCTGCTGATATGGATGGGGGAAATTGCGATGCAAAGATTTCAATAAATAAAAGTTTTGTTCGCAGATAAAGTCTCCAATTTACATACATTTTTTTTATTAAACGCACGTTCCTTATTCAGAAAATTACGGCTGAACTTTTTTTTTGCCACCAGCAGATGGCGCTCACGCCTCCATCAGCACCTGCTGTTGTCATGGTTTCCTCCCTCCTGGAGATGCAGCACTGTCTGTTAATTGGTGGAGACACGGATAGGTGGAGGTAGTGAGTGTATCCAGTGACATCACGGAGACCGAGCGAGGGCTGGGCCGCCTTCATCTCTTAAAAACCAGTTTTCACGCGACGTGACCAGGCATCTGATTCTCCCACCACAACTCTCCTGCGGTTTGCCAGGCGGTGCCATCGAACCTGAGCATCCAAAACAACACATTCATCAGTCTGACACTTTGAGCGCCCTGTTTACCAGCGCCTCGGCAGCCTGGCATCAAACAGCCCACACCTGCTGGATGGGAATTAGAGAGGCTTTTTCCTTCAACCCTCCTTGGCACATGTGGAGAATTTAAATTTAGATGTAGAGCAGAGGCAGGTATCCGAGCAGCTGTGCTCTGGAGGCAGGAACAATGTGGCAGCATAAAGCCCTCTTAAAGTCTCATTTGAAGAGGACAGTTTGGAACAGAAGGTGCATCACGGCGTAATGCTCAATGGTGTGGTGCAGATCACGGCGGCTCCGGTCAAACACAGTTCACATCGGTGTTGAATTGCTAACAGATTAAGCTGCTGCCATATGCAACAGCTCCATGTTGAGGGGCAGAATTTAGACGCGCGGTTCCGTCAAAAAAAGATGCATCTGATGCAAGCGTTTTACTTTACTCTCATTCTGAGGAGCTCAGTCATCCAGGAGAGGCTCGGAGTAGAACGTTTGAGGAGCTTGTTGAGGAGGTTCTAGTGGAGTTGGACGCCTCCAGAGTGAGGTCCTCTCAATGACAACTCTTTACCATTTATACAGTCTATTTGTTTTCTTGTGAACGGTCCAAAATGTATTTGAATTTAACTTCCAGGCTTGGTTAGACATGGCCTCACTTCAAAGCGATTGGGTTTGTTTTCAATGATTTCCCTTGATTTTAATGGTCACATGACCAGCTGTGGACGTTTTGATTCAATAAACAGAATAAAAATGAATCGGAATCACTATAATAAATCATCTTGTATGTGAAAATGGTGACAAAATTGATGATTTACCAGCGTTTATAAGTGCTATTCATTCATTCCCTTCAGACTGGCCGCTTCTTTGCGTCTTCTAAAGTGCGCCATCTGCTGTCCATTTGAGCTCATTACACTCAAGATCTATCGATAAGGTACATGCAGGACAATAACTTTGCTTGTCTGAGGTCTGAACTAACAGTGTTTACTGTTCCATGGTGAGGTTCAGGTGATCTGTCCAGGGTGTCCCCTGCTTCTCGCCCCATGGAGCTGGAATAGGCTCCAGCAAGAAAATGAGCGAATGACTAACAGACTGACGTATGGACGCTTTAGTGGCTGCTGATTTATCATGACCAAAGCCCAAGGATGGTGACACATGAAGAGGCCGAGGACTGTGTCACTGCTCAATAGTTCCACGATGCTGCTTTCCTTTTCTGTCACAAGAAACACGCACGGTCACATGAGCCTTGTTGATAAATTGCTGTGTTGAGCTGCGTTGGACTTGCATCAACTATTCAGCAGCTGTGAAGAGCTTCTCCCCGAAATCAGCCATGAAATGCCAACACGGAGAATTAGATCCAGAAGCTGTTGATCCTGGTCTATATTAGGACTCTGGTTGTTTGGTGATCACATTTAATGCGCCTGCTTCTTTTCCCAAACAAAAGATGGTTATTCATTCGTGCTAATCTGGCCTTTGACTTTCAGCGTCAACTAAACAATATCTGGAGCAATAATTTAAAATGATTCAGTCAGTACATGATGTAATTGCTCAGAATATTCTTCATCCGATCAGATGGGGTCAGTGGTGCGTAGAAAAGTACTGAATTCATCAGTCATATTTTATTAAACCTGGCATCATTTCAAATGCATATTTATTGTTTGACAAGAATCAAGAATAAATATAAGGAAATATAGGGAAACATGAACATCAAAAACATTATGAAGCACGAGCTGAAATCAGTGTAACAAATACATAATACATTAAAATACTTAAAAAGGCAAGAGATTAAACGCAATTAATAAAAATCTAAAGTTCAGGATGATTGTGAAATATATAAAGAAATTGGGATGTGATATTTTACTCGTACCGGAGTTACTTGAACTAAATCAAAATATTTATTTTAGTGTTTATTGGTCATGTATATGTTCTATTTACATTTTACCGAAACAAACTTTTTTAAACGGTGTTAGAGAGCTGGTTGACGGAGCTATGTTTATGTTACGTTCGCGTTACTTTTGAATGACAGACACAGCACAAATGTTGTGTGTAAACCTGCTGATCCAGGAGAGAAGGTCCTGAATGTATTCGAGTCAGCTTTTTCTCGATTAAGCTCAAAACGTCCCTGAGACAGTCATAAAACATCACCGCTGAATCAGCCTTCTCTGACACACCGGTTTAAAACAGCGAAGTCAGAGCTAAACATTGGCCTTTATTGTGATGTTTTGCAGCCACTGGCTCCGTATAAAGATGACATCATCGTTCCGTCGTCACATGTTTGCTGTCGACGATGACGTCGTCTCCGTTGGCCC
Organism: Synchiropus splendidus; assembly: GCF_027744825.2. Taxonomy (NCBI): domain Eukaryota; kingdom Metazoa; phylum Chordata; class Actinopteri; order Syngnathiformes; family Callionymidae; genus Synchiropus; species Synchiropus splendidus. Next base: position 17,107,877 of record NC_071350.1, on the reverse strand, counting down.
ATTAAAGCGAGGGCCAATAGGATGGCAGAGGGAGCTGCCGTCTCAGCCAATCACAGAGAAGCTGTCAGCGGTCTGCAACTGGACGCTGTCTGCGCCTGCGTCGGGCGGCACGCTGACAGCTTCGGCACCGGAAATCAGCGATCACAAATAAAAGGTCTAAACTATAAACAATTCCTCATTTGTTATTCAAAATATCTATTTGTCGCTCCATTTAATCAACTTGAAGTGACCACATAAAAAAAAAAAAAAAAAAAAAAAAAATCACGTGGACCATCACATATATATATATATATATATATATATATATATATATATATATATATATATATATATATATATATATATATATATATATATATATATATATATATATATATATATATATATATAGACTTAGACTTAGACTTAGACTTAGACTTTCTTTATTGTCATTGCACAAAACATATTACTATATGATGGCAACGAAATTTCGGTCTGAGGCCTCCGGTTTCCAAAAACGAAACGAAATGTCCAAAAATAAATAGATAGATAAATAATAATAAAATAACAGATAAGTGCCAGTCCAGAGGATGTACAATTGAACAAATACAATATATATATATATATATATATATATATATATATATATATATATATATATATATATATGTGATACTTTAATCCTTAGTTGTTAAACAAATCCTTAACAACTAAGGATTAATAATAAAGCAAGTATTGTACGCAATAAAGACAGGAGTCATGGGGAAAAATAACTCGATTATAAATTCGGAATAAACGTTCTAAAAGCTCATTAAAATAAAGTTAAATATACGGAACAGCAAAAGAAAGACAGTAATTATTAGCATGAAAAGTGTAATAAAACGAAAGCATGATAATATTGACGTTTTCTAGTTGTCAATTGACTATTTATAATGTTGGACTGCCCTCTTACTTTGAAATCCAGAAGCGGAAGCGGTCCTTTATTGCGCCTAGCTTGACGCAAAGTCATTTCCAGGGTGGATCTCCCACTGGCGGCTGTCCTCCTCCCTTCAGCGTTAAAACCGTCACGTCGTAGCTTTCGGCGCGGCAGCGGAGACCGAGCGGCATCCCCGGCAGCGTTTGACGAGCGCAAGAATCGCACCTCGTGTCGCCCTCTCGTGTGAATCCGCCCCGCAGCGAGTTGCAGCGCTCACTCCCCCGGAGCCAGGCAGCCATGGACGAAAAGGCGTTCACGAAGGAGCTGGACCAGTGGATCGAGCAGCTGAACGAGTGCAAGCAGCTCACAGAGGGACAAGTGAAGAATTTGTGTGAAAAGGTGAGATCATATTTCATCGTCATCTACATTCATCCCATCATCGTCGCCTCCCAGACGGTCTTAAAATGGCGTCTTTAGTTTACATTTCACTGCGCCGTCTTCGATCCCAAACATTCAATTCGTGTATAAATACTGTTAGTGATTATTTATTTAAGAAACAGACCAACAGGGAAGTGTGTTTTTTTCTACCCGCCATGTTGTGTATTTATGTCATTGAAGAACGTCATGTCAAGGACCTGTAGCTCGTAACCGTTAGAACTTCTACACTGTCATTAATGTTAAGTAATATGAGAATTTAAGCTATTAATACGCTGCTGAATTGATGTGCTCTGCTCAGAAAAGGTTTTGGTTTGATGTGACGGCAACATGATTTGAGAAGTGATGACAGATGTGGTGACTGAAGTCCACACTTGACCCTTGTCATTTATAAACATGCTGAAGTGTTAAGTAGCCAGTAAATGACTTAGCAGAAGCACAAGTGCCGTGCAACACCGTCATTTCTCGGTGAATTTTAGCCTTTTTAAGCACTTATTTTTATCACCGGCTTTTTTGTGGTTGGTGTTTGTCGTCATAACACAGGGATCCATTCCAGTATTTGGGGTGTTTTTAAATAATTATACACGATTTTTGAGATTTTTTTTGTGTTGTAATTGACCAACTAATTCAACTTTTTCCCATTTTATTCAGCTGAATCAGGTTTAGTTGAAAACTAAAGTGAACTAGAATTTTCTTCAATTAAAGACAGTAATAGCGCAACACTTTGTTGTCTCTGAGGTGGAACTACTTTCCATTCCTGAGCCAGATTAGTCAGCGTTTCCTGGAAATGAAACCTGCAATAATACACTTTTCTGGCCAGTTTCTGCTGGGACCAGCATTGACTTGTGAACTACAGTGGCTGGTGTGTTGGCCCCGACTACACAGGCCAGCATTCACTCCCCACATGCATCAAGCAACCATGACATTCCAGGACCCTGTTGCTGTTACGCTTTTCCTTCTCTGTATTTTACGCAACTGGCCGTAACGTCTGTGGCTGATTTCTGGTCGGCGATTGTCACCTTTTAACTGACATGAACCTGGAAAGCTACAGGTGGCTGTTCTGGTTTGAATTACTCAGGACAACGTTCATCTTCAAGGTTTCAGAATCTCTTAACACCACATGGAGGTGGACAGGATTATGGTGGTTTTTGGGGTGTTTTTAACCCTGTAATGAAAGTTTTTATAATTTAAAGACAGGAACAAGTCTACCGAACTAAAGTTGCAAATTATTTCCTATGATAAAAACCCTGTTTTTTATCCTCACCCATTCAACAAATCTCAAAACTTCTCCATCTACTTCCTTGGTTTCCCTTGAATTGGTCGGGCTCTGCCTCGGTTTCCAGAAATCCTGGCGTAAACGCTGATCTTGTGAAGTTGCTGACTCGTTTCTGCACGTGGTTTGGCCCGGAGAACTGACCGACAGACTCTTGTCTTGTCTGAACTGCAGCTTAACCTCAATCTGTCCCTAGCACAGTCTCCACTCAGACCATCTGCTGAAGTCCTCCGTTATCTGCGCAAGAAACATTCCTAAGGATTAAAAAGCTTTTTTTTCGGTGGCTACTCCTGCGAACAGAGATCTGCCATGTTTCCGTCCATGTTCAGACACATCACCTTGTTTTACTCCCGGCCTCCAATGCACCACAGATGCAGTGGAAAGAGGAAGCTGCGCAGTTTCCTCTCCCTGCAGCCTGGTGCTGATGCCACCGCGGCTCATGGCGTCCGTCCTCCAGTGAACATATTCGGCAGCACGCACCTACACAGCTTCCTCCCGCGTGTAAAAATAACCCGGGATATGATTGATTGTGCGTTACATCAGTCACACTATCAAAGCCTCTGCCGCTGAGGGGATCAGAGACAACACCGCTGGTTGTGACTCAAAAGCTGCCGTCTCTGTTTTCGGGCCGTACGGGGGCTGGAGAGGAATGAGATGCGGCCGTGTAATGCGGGCTGACTCCCTGTTGTTCCTCGGGACGAACTGAAACCGTGGATTGTTTGAGGTGCTGGAGCCGGGAGCCGCTTGTTTGAAGGGACTGGATTTATATCCCAATATTGGCGACTGCTCTGCACTAAATCGCGTGTCACGTAATGCCATTTAAAATGCCGCACAGATATCTTTGCATTTGTGCCATCCTGTGGCGGTGACCTCTGCAACCATACAGGGATCACGTACTCAGAATAGCTTTGCATCAACAACTGATTTGAAGTGTTTGTATGTTTAATTTACAAAATGGCTGCAGAGCTAAAACTGCTGTCTTAAATGGGAGCGCAACAAGGACTACAAAAATGGCGCCCCGTAGGCTCAGGCTTTTAGCTAGGACTTAAGTCTCTGTGGAGACAACTCCCTTTGTCAGTAACGGAGCTTTTCCATCCTGTGACTACTCAAATTGAGTGTCGCGCAGGCTTTTAGCTAGATGGCCGACTGCAAAACATGAAAAAATGGACTCCCGATTCTCGACTCTACCTTAGCTGCCTTATACCAACCTAATCTGGTGGCTAAGATACGGTTGAGAATCCATTTTTCCAAGTTTTGCAAACGCCCAGATGCCCTCCTACCTAAAGGCCTGGTCCGCGACTTGTCACGATGTATATATAGCACCCGCAATGGCAAAGCTACGGCATCACAAAGGCATAAGAATCTGCGGATTTCGGTCTAATCCATCTGAATTACAGGGGTGAAACACCTTCTTCATGCCGGCCGGTGTGATGGCACTATGACTAGAGCGCTATAGAGGCAGTAACGATTGGAAATTTAGGACGTCCTGCTGAAAAAAAACGGTGCCCAATTTCAAGTTTAAGCGAGATAAAAGCCTGTGTAGGATGGATTCTAAGTGAAGTATTGTATCCTGATACTGTGTTTAGGATCAAAACTAGGGCTGAATGGTACAGACAAAGTTTTCAGACACGATGGCACTATATCCTTCATTTAGCGATATTGGTATCTCGACTGTTCAATGCGTAAACAATGTATGTTTGCAGCCCTCATCGATACTTGGTTAGGCACAGTTTTGAAACATGCTGACAGTGCGAATGATTCGGCTCCAAAGCCTTGAGTTTTCAGGTGCTCACGTGTTTAGCTCGCTCGATCTATGAAGAAGGACCTTGAGTTAGACTCACAGCTGAATGCGTTAAAGCATCTGCCGCCTCGGCGTGTGTCGTCTGGAAGGCAATACTGTGAAACCGACACGTGTACAACGGAATTCTTCAGGCCTGTAAATCTGATCTACCAAGTGTGAAGAGGGAAGTAGAGACTTCTTGTTCACTGAATCACATCCCACCTTTAACGTCCCATCAACATGTGACCATGAGCTGGCGGAGCAGGTTGATGGTGAGACAGCAGAAACCTCTCTAGAACGCGCTGACACACTCTTGTTTTATCGTCTGATGACTTCCTGTCAGATTAAGGTTTGTCTGCAGAATGATGAGGGTTAATTACTCAGCTTTTTTTGCCCCATAAAACCCGAAAATGAGGCCATATCTCTGACTTGGACCTGCTTATGGGTTTAGTATGTGTCCAGGAAAACCTTTGGCCGCATTAAAACTCATTTTAGTGGGATTACATTTCTGCTGGCAGGGAAAGTGCTGACCTCGCCTCTTTTGCTGGCGACTCTGGGCTTCCCTGGTTCCTCGCGGTGCGGGCGTCGTCCCTGCTGGCGTCAGAGACATTTCTCGCACAGGTGTGGTCTGTCATTTTGGGAGTTCTGATGACCTAACTGTCGCACCTTTTATTCATCACTGGTGTTGTTGCTAAATACTGAGCTATGAATAGTTGGGTTTGTTTAGCCTTCCGCGCATCTGGCGTGACAACTATTGACTCTTGAGAGGCCATGCATCCCTTTCAAAACAAACAAACCATGGACGCTGCCAGCTGAATCGCAGGCGTGAGTTGACTCTATAAAATGCTGTGAAATCAGCAGGAACTTCGCTGTTATTAAAAGAAGCCGCCTCAAACGCCTCCACACGTCGAAGTGTTGCTCATCACGGAATACTGGGAAGTAACTTGAAGCAGACGTCGACATGAACCAGGATTGAGGAAGCTAGCTTGTTGACATGGTTCCGCCCAGGCAATGGTTTCCAGGTATACATAAAGTCGGATAAAAATGAGGTCAGAAGAGCACAGTTTTCCAGTCGAGGCATTTTGAAGCACAACAACTGAGTTAAAAGCTTCTCCATCGTGGCTTCACTGACCCTTTCTTAAAAAGAAAGTGATATGATATACATTACTGTAGTGTGCTTTAGAGCAGTGACTCTTAACCATAGAGCCGGGTCCCATGGTTGTGCCGCGAGCGCCTCCTAGAGAGCGCTAAAAGTATTTTTGTTTACACCTCTGGGCCGTGAGGACTGCGAGACACTCAGTTTTAATCCATTGTCCATGTATGGTGGCAGTAATGTGTCATTGACTTGACTTGACAGCTGCAAATATGTGACGGTTACCAACTATGGAGAAGTTCTTGAAAAGAAAAATATGACAAAGGAAGTGATGGCGCCCCCCCAACAGTAAAAACTGTCCCTGGCATTGCGTGGAAGACGTGCTTTCGTCCTGAGAAAACCAAGACGCTGGCTCGGCCGTTCCTCGGGGCTTCTACTATGGAACACCACTTCCCGAACAGGCGCTGCTTTTTTGGCATGGCAGACAAACTGACCTGCTCCATTTAGACCTTGTGTTTGCTTGTTTACTCTCTGGCCCACTTTTGTTCATCCTCCAGGGATGAAAGTCTCTTGCTCTTTAATTCATGGCGTGGAATGTTCTCTCTGTGGCTTAACAATTCGCCCGCTGTCCGGTTGAACGGCCGGGTCAATCTGTCGTCCAGCGTTGCACCGTCATCCAAAGGCCTGATGGCACATGGCAGCGCGGGCACGTGGGCTGCTTTTATGTAGGTCAGCGTTGTGCAGTGCTGCCTTTATCACTCTGGGCCCGAGTTTACTGCCGGTTAATGCCTTCACATCAGCACATGCTCGTAAACTTGTGTGACAAGCAGGGAATTTGGAAACGGATCCAGAGGAATTTGACTGAGGTTCAAAAGTGAAGAGTAGGTCTTTGTTCTCAGTTGGAGCTGGACACAACCGAGGTTATTATAGTTCACGAAAACTAATGTCGAAAAGAACTAGTTAAACTTTTAGTTAGTTAAAGTTTTTCATGAAATAATTATGACCTGACCTGTGCGTTGTCTGTTTACAAAACAAACTAAAATTATAGCGAAATTGTCCCTTCTTTATATCATAAAGAAGCATTATGAGATGATTTAGAATCTGTTTATTTTGGCTCGGCTAGTTTTTTCAGCCAGGTGCTGCATGTCAGGTCCGTCACCTGACAACGCTGACTAGCACGATGGTGTTTCATGGGCAGAAGGGTCATCTTTCCAAACGTAATGCATTTTTTTATATGGTGTTTTTATTACTGACTATTTTTGTGGCCTATTTCAGTCTTCAGTCTTGTTCCAATACCATATATAAACCCGAAATAACTAATAGTAATAAAAAAACTTAACTGAAACGATGCATTTTTCTGCATTTAACTGAATCAAATTAAAATTGAATTTGAAAGACAAAAATTCAAAACTAAATCAAAACAAAAACTAGTGAAAAATCCAAAACATTATAATTTTGGTCAGAACTTTGCATCGACGCAGTTGTATTATCAGTTAAATATTTCTTCACATGAGGCAAGCATTACGGCGCATTCTTTGTTAATAGATCACTTTATTTTTGGCCTTTGAGAGACCAGGAAACCAAGAAGAGTTGAGGGCCCCCTGAGTTTGGAGTGTGGTTCATGTCGCTTTAGAACGGCGTCGCCGTGTGACACGTCGTTTCCAGGTTGTCCATGGTCCTCCTCCACTGCTACTCGGCGACTGCTGCCCACATCGTTCATCTCTCAGTGTGAAGTTCGGATCGTGCCCTGATTTTTAAACTCACCCAGAGTTTGAGCCGTGGAAAGAATCCAGCTACGTTCTGGCTGTTTTTCCCTGCTTCGTGTGTCTTTCTCCCGACAGTTATGCAACTGTAACGCCGTGTTCCCCATGCAAACATCGATTCTCCGCCACAGACTGAGTCATGCGCTGGGAACGGCACGTCTTCAGATGCACCACAATCGACTGCAGAGGAGAGAGGGAGAGCCTTGCTGGCAGTGGCTGCCTCTGCTGTCCTGCTATTTTTAGTGGAGCCATTTTAGAGCAAATGTTTTAAAGCTTCTTCTCCTCTCTCTGGATCGCAGTATTCCATGGTTTGACTGCAAAGAAGTGGTGATCGAGGGCCGACGTTTTAGTGGCTGTCGTGTCGTTTTTTTTTTTTTTTTTTGTTGACCTACATTAAATATGATTCATGAGTTGATGTTTGGGGCCAGTGAGATGAGAATAACCGGAGAGGAGCACTTGATGCGATGGATGTCGTCAGCCATTCAGCTATAGTTCACTTAACATGCTTTTCTTTTGTGTTTTTTCAAACAATTTGACATCAGTTTTGTCGAGTATCCTCTAGATGTGTTGTGTCTATATAGCCAGATGGAAACTGTCCAAATTTGAGCCCATTTTCTACTCAAAATACAGGAAGTAGTGTTCCAAAAATGTATGGGGTCCCCTCCCAGACACCCCCGACAACACTTAGTGTCTGCGGGTGATGGGTCAATGAGGCTTCATGACACAGTGTTGAAGGGTCAATGAGGTTTTATGACGCAGTATTGAAGGGTCAATGAGGTTTCATGACACAGTCATAAGGGGTCAATGAGGTTTCATGACGCAGTATTGAAGCGTCAATGAGGTTTCATGACACAGTCATAAGGGGTCAATGAGGTTTCATGACGCAGTATTGAAGCGTCAATGAGGTTTCATGACACAGTATTGAAGGGTCATTGAGGTTTCATGACACCGTTATAAAGGGTCAATGAGGTTTCATGACACAGTATTGAAGGGTCATTGGGGTTTCATGACACAGTATTGATAGGTCAATGAGGTTTCATGACACAGTGTCCTGATTTCCATAGGCCACCAGATGGCACTGTCTGCTGCAAAATGTTTACACTTGAATAACTCATTCAATGAAGCCTCACGTGATGTCGAAACCAAGAGACGCCATCTAGTGGCCTCTGAACATTAGGACACTGTTTCAGCAACTCTGCAGTACTGTTTCATGATCCCTCATCTACCCAGATCAGCACTGAGACCAGCTCGTGGAGAAGATCAGGGACTCCTGGAGATGAGAGATCTAGAATGTTGGAGATGAAGAAGCTGTTAGGTTCGTGGATGTGGTGAATGAGTGAATCACACTGTTGAATTGATGCTTAAAAACATGTGCACCGCACATCGATTTAAGGAACTCTGTGGTGGAAGATCTAAGGAGACCATCCTCATCCATAACAGTTGTGTTGCTGGTGATGAGATCTGGTGACACCTGCCCCTGATAATCACATTTGCAATGTCCCCACTGTGACCATGTGACCCGCTGATTTCCGTTTTCACGGCTGTAGTTAACTCGTGTGCGCCGTGATGTGTTGTAGGCAAAAGAAATCCTGACCAAGGAGTCCAACGTCCAGGAGGTGCGATGTCCCGTGACGGTGTGCGGAGACGTGCACGGCCAGTTCCACGACCTGATGGAGCTGTTCAAGATCGGCGGGAAGTCTCCGGACACAAACTACCTTTTCATGGGCGACTACGTGGACAGAGGGTATTACTCCGTGGAGACCGTCACTTTACTAGTAGCACTTAAGGTGAGCCTGCAGGAGACGTGCGCACCGAGCCGCGTGCCAGAGCTGACGCTCCTGTCCTGTCGTAGGTTCGCTTCCGCGAGCGCATCACCATCCTCAGAGGGAACCACGAGAGCAGACAGATCACGCAAGTGTACGGCTTCTACGACGAGTGCCTACGGAAATACGGGAACGCCAACGTTTGGAAGTACTTCACAGACCTGTTCGATTACCTGCCCCTCACTGCCTTGGTAGACTCGCAGGTAAGAAGTCATTTGCTTTCTTAAGTATTTCTGGGGGAGGGGCCTCTTTTGGGTCTCTTTATTTGGGCTGCTGCCCCCACAACCCAACGTCAGATCAGCAGAACAGAATGGAGAAATGTTTCTCCCCTTGTCTGAAAAAAAACCTAGAAATTTATGTCATAGATTCAGGATAGTATCATTGAATATGTCCAGTAAGTCACATGAAGTGACGCTCAGTGGACTCAACATGGAGCTGTGTGTCAGAGCCTTCTGCTGAACTAGTTTCTCCTCCCTCCAGATTTTCTGTCTTCACGGTGGTCTGTCGCCTTCCATCGACACGTTAGACCACATCAGAGCTCTGGACCGCCTACAGGAAGTGCCACACGAGGTAAGTCAGTCAGTCCTGCTGAAGAACCACAGCCGTCTGACGTGCTCCGCTTCCGCAGGGTCCCATGTGCGACCTGCTGTGGTCGGACCCGGACGACCGCGGCGGCTGGGGCATCTCGCCCCGAGGGGCGGGCTACACCTTCGGCCAGGACATTTCCGAGACTTTCAACCATGCCAACCGCCTCACACTGGTGTCCCGCGCCCATCAGCTGGTGATGGAGGTGAGTTTAGTGACGGTGGCTCTACACTGAGTCTCTCACAGTTGCGGACATCCTGAACAAGTTCCTCATGTGGACACCCAACTTCGATGTTTTGAGGAATTCAAATGGTATTTTTTTTGTCCTTTCCAGGGCTACAACTGGTGCCATGAGCGCAATGTGGTGACAATATTTAGCGCCCCCAACTACTGCTACCGTTGTGGCAACCAGGCAGCCATCATGGAATTAGACGACACCCTCAAATACTCCTTGTAAGTTGAGAATGACCTCGACCTTCTGTTTGTTTCGAGTGGTGCAGTGAAACACTTGTGCTTTCAACAGCTTGCAGTTCGACCCGGCGCCGCGCAGAGGGGAGCCGCACGTCACCCGTCGCACCCCCGACTACTTCCTGTAAACCCCGACCCTCGTCCAGTCCAGCATCGCCACGACGACGACATGAAGGAAGAGGGAGTCATCAGCAAGGCGGCTGCACAGCAGTGCACATTGTACATTCACACAAGACCTATTTAAGCATTTTGTCTGTGTCGATAGATGGACCAAAAGGTGCCATAACTATTAACAATATTCATGGCTGAGCCCCCCCTCGCCCCCCACTGCGTCACTGCTCACCTAAGAAAAGGTGTTTGTATTGCTCATCCTGTAGCTGGACTGCTGGCACTGAGGTCCAAAAACAAACGCTACTTTAACCGTGGAGAGGTCTGGTGATGATCTGTTTGCACTTTTGTAAATCTAAAGAAATGTAAGATATGTCAAAAGAAAGAAAACACTATAGATGTTTCTTTTTTATTTTACTGATAAATAAAAGCCCCCCGTGAGGAACATTTTACTTCTTTGTCCTGTGCAACTTTGAAGGAAGCATCTTTTACACATTTACCCAGCTCGGTGTTTTACTCTGTATATGAGATGACCACATGGTGGCGTGTTCATCCGCATCAACTCTGAACCACAGAGTCTGTATTAACCAAGGTATTTCAATAATAAAGAATTAACATGGCTCCTTGATGCGACTCCTGTTTTCATTTGAGCGACCGTGGGTCAAGCTGACGAGTGAGGTGGGACTGGGATTTCAATTGAATTTGGGATGCCGCTCCGCCATCTGTCTGCCACTGAACCCACTGCACAGTCCATTAACAATAAACTGGATCTTAAATATGAACATTTTGGCGAGTGAATCCCAAAGATAAATCAACAACCACGCTGAAGTCACACATATGCGACCAGTCTTGTTGTACTTGATTTTGTCATCTGAATTTAAAATATAATGAACCACCAAAAATAAGATAAAACACTTAAAACGAGAGAGATTTGATTTGGATTTATTGAGCCAGGAATGGACGGTTTGGGATTTAGATTTAGATTAATGTGGTCAGGAAAAAAAGTAAATAAATATTCTTATTCTAATGGTTCGTAGAACTTGAGATAAAAATTATCTCGAGATACTTATTATCACGACATAAAAATTATCTCGAGATAACTGTTATCTCGGGATATAAAAAAAAAGTTATGCATGTCACATCCCAGAAATGTAAACGCAAGTATGTCACTTCCAGGGCTCCGTAGCACTCCGGTGTTGTTCAACGTCAGATTTTACTAAGAGTGAACTGAGTTTTAGGGAGTTTCCAAAGGTCAAAAGGTGACACCTGGTGTTGCTCTACAGTACTGCACATTCAAGACATTTGGAAAGACGCTCTGACACTTGTTAAAATAAGACATTTCCCACCGTCGTGTCATCCGAGGTTGTTCAAGCGGGGATGCAACGGAAACACATAAAACCAATATATATATATATATATATATATATATATATATATATATATATATATATATATATATATATATATATATAAGGACAAGGAAAAATGGGGGGAAGAGATGAAGTGAGGTAAAGTGTAATTATACAGTTGTTATTGTCAATATCACTTCGACTGGCAATGAATAGTGGCTTGGTACAAATGTGACTCTTGTTTACCAGTGGGATCATTTGGAAAACACAGGAAATGAGTCGCGTTCGATGAGCGTTTTCCCATCGGTTTCCACATGAATGTCAGGCCTCTCTGACGCAACAAGGTCTTGCTTTCGTCCAGACAGTGACGAGAGCGTCGCACCTGGACGCACTGGCGGAGCCGCGCGCGTGAGTCGATAAGAAGCGGCGAGGCTCCTCCCTCCAGCGGTGACAAAGCCACTCTTCAGGCGGCACGTTCACCCACTGAGCTGCTCGCGACAGCTGCGCTCCCGCGATACACCTTCTCCGCTCCAGTGAAACGAGTCGTAAAACGGTTCGTATCTGGTGATATCGCTCTTCTTTATCGCGCCGCGTTTGTTGTCGGGGCTGGAATCGAGGTGAAATCTGCTCCGCTGTTGATCTGCTGCTCGCGCGGGCCTAGCTAGCGCACGCATGCTAATGCTAGCTCGCTGCTACACCAAACAGATGCGCGTGTTTTCACTCTTTCAACCCACAAAACACGCTCGTATCTAAACCCAAACACCGCAAGTCACGCACCTGACTCTGTCTAGGTTGTTGTTTTGCGGTGGTAGCTCGCAGAACAGGCTCAGGATGTGTCGTTAGCGGAGTTGGAGCTAAATGCTAACATAACGATGCACTCGCCAAATGTTTCAACTTTCAGTCGTTCTGTCTCCGGTAATCGCTGTTTTTTTTTTTATTGTGTTGTGGAGGGAACCGATTAAAAGATCCGGATGTCTGCAGCGTTTGAACGACAAAGTGATTGACAGCTGTTTCTGTCGTTATTATTATTGTTGTTTTTTGTTGTTTACTTATTTATTATTATGATGTTTTGTTCATTATTGCGCGTCGTCCCTTTCTCGCTGAGCTCGGCACTGAAGCCGATTCTGACCTGGATGTTGTTTGTCAGCAGGCGATGCCCACAATTAAACTACAGAGCTCCGATGGAGAAATCTTCGAGGTGGATGTTGAGATCGCCAAGCAGTCGGTGACCATCAAAACCATGTTGGAAGGTGAGTAGACGTGAGGGAACGTTGAGGCTTGGCCTGCTTCCGTCACCGACCCTCCCGTCCTCTGAGCAGATCTGGGGATGGACGACGAGGGAGACGACGACCCTGTTCCCCTGCCCAACGTCAACGCAGCCATTCTCAAGAAGGTAGGTAGAAGTTCATTGTCGGGTTTGTTGTTGACACGAGCGTGTGAAAGACTCATGCTCCGAGCTTTGAGCTGGGGAGTCCAGTTATGGAAGTCGGAAAAGAAGGTGGATATACGCCACAGAAACACACATTCACTGAGTCTGAGTTTTTCTGAGGGTGTTTTTGTTATCGTTTGAAAACCTGTTGACGTTCAGCGGCGCCATCTTGCTGAGGATTCTCCCACCTTCCGGCTTGAAAAATGGGGACAGGGACATAAGACCCCGCACTTGCTTTTGTTTCCCTTTGATTTAAGGAAATATTCCAATTCAAGACCGTATTTTTTAAATTACAAGCTTAAATGCGAGCAAATTTTGAGTGGATTTTGGTGGATCTGACAGCTTCTCAGGGTTTCCGCCTGGAGACAGTAGCTTAGCCCCTCCCACCTGTTTCTTTTCAGCACCTGAGATTTCAAGCTTCTCAATCTGTCACTGCTTGATTTATTTGTGCCTCTGTGTCGCCACCTAGTGTAGCGCATCACAAACAGACAGGAAGTGGAGACTGCAGTGTGTCACGTTTGGTTGAGAACTCTTCTCGTGGTCTGTTCTTGTGCACAGACTTTACGGCTGGTTCCTTCAGAACGATAAACTTTTGCAGCATTTTAACGTAATAACTGTGAAGGCGCAGCGGCTCTTGTTTGTTTCCGTGTTCTTCTTGTCGCGACGTCTCACTCCCGTTTCCCCTCAGGTGATCCAGTGGTGCACTCACCACAAGGACGATCCTCCTCCACCTGAGGACGACGAGAACAAGGAGAAGAGGACAGACGACATTCCTGTGTGGGACCAGGAGTTCCTGAAAGTGGACCAGGGCACCCTGTTCGAGCTCATCCTGGTAGCTACGTCCCTCGCTTGTCACGTCCGTGTGATCAGATATTCACCTGGACATCTGACAAACCATGTCGGATTCGGAACGTTCTCTCAGGTTTCAGATGAATTTCAGTGGAAGAGACTGTGAGGAGCTAGTTGAGGATTGTTTTTAAAAATCCTCGCGAGGAGATGCCGCTCATGTCCAGAGATGATTCCGTCAAAACAGGGTTGATTAGCGAGCCTTGTTGCCTAGCAACAGCAGAGGAGGCCGTAGCGGGGGGAGTTGGAAAAATGAGAGCCACGATCGTGTAACATGTGAGGACCTCCTCAGCCGGCGGAGGTTAGGCAATAGGCGCTGCTGCAGCACACGCGCGCCAGAGACTGAAACCAGAGACCGTTTCCAGCGGAAAGCTGAGTGTTGTTGATGCTGCTGTGTGGTGGAGGAGAGGTGATGTCATCTCACTGTGTGAAGAGGTTACACACAGCTAGCATGTGCAGTCGTGTCTTCATTTCCTGAGGCCATTAGAGGGCGCTCTTGGTTTATAACTTATGTGAGGTTTCATTGAAATGGTTGAAGTCTGAACATTCTACAGCAGACAGTGCCACCTGGTGGCCTCTGAAAATCGGGACACTGTTTCATGAAACCTCATCAAACCATCATTAGTGCAAGTAAAAGTGCAATAAGACTCTTAAAAAATAAAAAATAAGTGTATTGATGAGAGGTTTTGCAGCAAAGCACCACTGACATCACATTTTGTTTCAGGCTGCCAACTACCTGGACATCAAAGGACTGCTAGACGTCACCTGCAAGACGGTGGCCAACATGATCAAAGGCAAAACCCCTGAGGAGATCAGAAAAACCTTCAACATCAAAAACGACTTCACAGAGGAAGAGGAGGCCCAGGTACACGTGCGCCCCGTATCGCTGGAGGTTCAGTCCTGAAGACGCACCCTGACTGTTGTCTCCCTCCCGCAGGTACGCAAAGAGAACCAGTGGTGCGAAGAGAAGTAGAGGCTGCCCACACTGACCCCGCTCAAGCGACGGCGCCGAGACTGCTGCACTGGTGTTGTTCATACTTGTTAATATTTAGTATCTTTAGACGCCCTCCTCTCCTCGCTAGCATGACCCTTTTAACTGGCCTGTGTGGCGCTCTTATTTAAATAAACCTGGTTTCCACACAAACCCGTGTCGTGAATGAACGTCTGGCTTTCATGGCACCCGGTTCTGTCGACCCTTTCCTTGCTTTCCTTTTGAGATTGGACCCACAAAAATGTCACGCGGCTTCTGACGGGTTAATAGTTTCTGCTCATTTAACTTTTTTTTTTTTTTAAACTTGGTGTTGATTCCTCGTTCATGTTGTACTGAATCAGGAAGTGTTGCACACAAACTGTTGACTTTTAAGATGATAAACTGAAGGAGTAAATAAAGTCTATAAAAGCTTCTTCTGTGACGCTGGTTCATGACTGGGCAAAACTTGTCAGTAGGTGGCGCACCTTTGGAAACTGAAGCCTTGATCAGGCATCATGAAACAAAATCCCAATTTTCATAGGCCACTAGAGGGCGTTCTTTGTTTCGACATGCTGTGAGACGTCAATTGTTCTAGTCCACACACTATACAGCTGACAGTGCCATCTGGTGGCCCCAGACTGTCCCATCACTAGCAACTCTAGCCGCAAATAACGTTCATCATAACCAAAAATCTGCGACTTTAAACAGCCTCAACAGGATATTTAAACAATTTATTACAAACAAAAACAAGAAATACAACAGTTGAGATGTAAAAAAAAAAAAGGAACTGGACCAAGCCAAGCTAGCACAATAGTACCATCAGCTGGCGAGTTGCTGTACAAAATATTTGGCGCATCGAAACAAGTTAAAAAAACACGATGGAACATGCAGTGAACATGTGAACGACAGGAATCCACAAATGTAAAAACGCGACGTCGTATTGCTCTATGAATATCTGAATCATTTTTCTTGATTTTCTTTTTTACACAAACATATAAAGGTTGAACAGAATCCTGACATTTATATAAAAAAAAAAACAAAAAACTTTACAACACATTTGGTCTCAGTTTAGTTTACAGAGCTGCAAAAAGGTTCAGTCAAACACTGGGGAATCAAAATAACCATAAAACCCCTCGTCTTTTCTCCAGCAACGGAAGAGTTGGAAATGTTGGTTCAGCAGGAGGCGCCGAAGTGCCAGAACGTTGTGAGGATCGGGACGCGGTGCGCGGTCGACTGTCCCCCCCGAGTTTTTTGTAACGCAAAGGTTTAAAAAAAACGATTTTGATTGTCGTGAGTTTCACAGTTAAAAACGCTTTAAAAATCAACTGGAAAAAGTCCCGGCTTGGACGTGACGTCCATGAAGGTGAGAGAAGTCGGTCCCGGCGACAGAGGAGAGGGGCGGGGTCACTGAGTCTCCATCAGAACTTTGAGCGACAGTCCGGCAGTTTTGGCGGCGGATAACGCCGCCGTGGAGTTGTGCGTCTGCTTCCCTGTCAGTTCACGGTGTGTGTGAGAGTGTGGCGGCGAGCGTTTGGACGGGGGGGAGGCGGGCTGCTGGTGATGTCGCGAGGGGGGAGGAGACGGGGGAGAGTCTATAGCACTTAGATCTGAAGAAGCTGGACTGAGGCAGCCTCCTCCTTGAAGGTAGCGAATGCACTTCTTTTTCCTCCTGAGGACAGTCAGAGAGAGTTATCTGTGAATAAAGTGTGGATGGTAGACGTCAGCAGGAGAGATGACACAAACGGCAACAAACACACAACATGGACACGATGGCTTTCAGGACAGACGGATGATCTGAGCTTCTAGAGAAGGACGGACACCGCGGCGACACAAGCCGCAACTCATGATCTGCGGTCGGTTTACACTACTCGCCAAGTCAAAACATTTTACGAAAAAACACCTGAACGAGAAACTATTTAATTCTCACTTCTTTTCCGCACTCAGTAACTACTACGTACAAAGCATCGTACATCAATGCGACTACTGAAAAGTCAAGTCGGGCGCACAGGAAGTTAAATGCTTTCACGTGGGGTTCCTCAAGGCTCAACGTTTGTTCCTTTTTTTTCTCCTTCTTGTAACTTGAGGTCGCACAAATCGTTCACGGACGAAGCGCCACAAGATCGGAAGGTGATTGAGTCTGAGTCAGTGGGCGGAGCCACAAACGGCATCATGGCACGGAGCAACTAAATCCAAGCACAAGTTTGTGAACAGATCCCGAGTGCGGGATGTTCTTTTGAGGTTTTAATTTTTTGGCATTAGCCCGACTCTTTCGGTTAAAAATGTCGAAAAAGTTGAAGCGGCGCGGCATGATTCGTCGAATGACCACATCAAATTCGAAGTGAGAGACGGAGGTAAAAGATGAGCCGTGCAGGGAGGAGGACGTGACCAGGGAGG
This sequence comes from Synchiropus splendidus, assembly GCF_027744825.2. Taxonomy (NCBI): domain Eukaryota; kingdom Metazoa; phylum Chordata; class Actinopteri; order Syngnathiformes; family Callionymidae; genus Synchiropus; species Synchiropus splendidus. The sequence goes on along the minus strand of NC_071350.1, from coordinate 17,090,666 downwards.
AGTCAGTGGTGACTCGAGTCCCCTCAGTCGCTGAGTTAGTGACAGAGCGAGCACCAGGATGAGCGGGATGAGGAGGCACAGATGGTGACGATGGAGGGGCAGAGCGGATGGTGGTGGACGTGGGCTACACACCTGCAGGGACCACACCAGTCCGTCTGTTGGTTGAGACCGAAGCGAGCTCGGCATTTCTTAGGAGAACCCGGGTCTGAGCCGCATGCAGGAAAGGAGAAGAAGTTCAGACGGAAGAGAAGAAGGCGGAAACTTGGAGCTGCACCTCAGATCAGACCTCGTGCAGAGTTAGTGCAGGGCTTCCCGAAAATACAGGTGTGAGTAGATTAGTGGGGAGCGAGGGTTTTATTTATGTGGCTACATCAGCGAGCACCAGAGGGCGCCAGGAAGAGCGCTGCTGATTCAAATCTTCAGATGAATCGGCTCACTTGGTTCTCAGCAGGAATCGCTCCCCTGTGACTCGACGCACTCACCAGGAAGTGCTTAGGAGTCAGAGTTTACAAAGTGAATCCTCTGACTCCATAATCATGACTCTTAAATAAGTTCAGAAAAAAAAACGTCGACGTATAATGCTTCATCAATTGGAAAATAGTAGCTGGAGAAGCAGGAAGTAGCTCAAGTTTGAGCATAGCTTGTTGCTAGCGCACGACATGAGTGGGTCAGTAGCCAGCAAACGATAAAATTCACAATAAAATAATTGTTAAAATTATTCATGTGGGTTGGTGGGAAGCTGAGGATGTAGTTTGAATCTAGAGTTCAACGTGGTGTTCCTCAAGGTGCTACAGTAAGCCCACCACTTTTTTTTTTTTTTTTTTTTTAAATGATGGTGACTTGCGCTCTGACGCCTTATTTGCAGATGAAGCCTCTCAAGATCTTAAGCCTAAATACGAACAAAAAAAGTCACACAAAACACTGTAAAATATCGTAAAATGCTCGAGGCAGAAACAGGAAGGAGTTAAAGCTTGTACCTAGCTTGATGCTAATGATAAGGATCTACAGTGAACTGTTTCAACGGCTCAATGTCTACGTGGGGTTTTTTATCATGACTTGGGCTCACACAAATCGATGGCCAAAGCATCACAAGATCACAATGTGGCCTCAAGATTTTGAGTCCCATCTTAAAATACTTGCAGCGGAAATGGGAAGCAGTTTAAGCTAGTACGTAGCCAGATGCTAGTGCGCGTAATGAGTCGCAAATTTCGCAACAAAACATTTCCCTTCTTTTAGTTTAACCTGAGCGAGTCTGTGTGAGGCCTGGCAGCAGCGCTACACTGAGTCTCTGATCGATGACAGGAGTAGCTTTTTAAAGTATAACTTAAGTTTTAATATCTAGATTTTCTGTTTAAGATTAGTTTATTTTACGCAAACATTTGAGGGGCGTGTCCAGGAATTTATAGAGCTATACTTTATAAATAAAAGCACTAGATTTGTATTAATTTCTTAAGTCTTCACCTGTGTTGGAGTCCTGCTGCTTCTCTCGTTTCCTCCTCTTCTTCTTGCCCTGCACAAAAACAAACACGCGTTTTAATGGAAACTTTCATTCACACGTGTTTCATCACAACTCGGGAGCCGATCCGAACTGTCAGACTCGTCGGTTGGTTTCTTCCTGACCAAACTTTCAGATCTCCTCACGACGGGCAGGATGACTGACACGATAAGCGCATTTGAAAGCAGCAAAACCAAAGCAAGGAAAGGAAGGGAAACCATCCGGTTGCCTTCGGACATGCAGAACTGAATGCATCGCTGCTGAAGTAGACCAGTCTGCGCTGGTGGTTTCTGAGTGAGACGGAGGATGCGGTGGCACCAAGCGACCGCCCACGCGCCGGAGGTGCCGACGCGGTTTCCAAAAGTGACCCAGACTGCACTCGTGGGCGAGGAGGAGCTCCAATATCGTCCGACAAGATGGAACATGAGCGTGTTCGTAAGCACACACGCCATTATTCCAATGTTGCAGCCCTTAGATAAACGTCTTCTTCTACCCTCCATTAGCATAGCAGGAACTTAAAAGGTTTACGACTCATTTTAAACACCCAACATGGAAGCATCAAACGACATATTAGAATTTAACAGAACAGTATGTGTCAAACGCCAGGCCGCGGGGCCATTTCTGGCCCGCCAAATCATTTCATGGGGCCCCACCGAGGTTTTAATCGGCCAGTCATTTGAAGTGGCAGAAAACTAGACCTCTGGAGGATGTCTACGTCGTGTTCCAGTTAGAAAGAAATTTTGGATATTTGATATTTTGAGGGGAAACCAGAGAAGCCACTGGACCAGATGCAAACTCAAGCCACCAATGAAAGCATACCACCTTTTACATTGTCTTCAACATTGGCCTCTGACGTCCAGAAAACACACGAGCAGCACATGCTAGCAATGATCATGATGGTGCCGTGACACGTCACAGGTCTCATGAAGCAGTGTCCTTATTTCCAGAGGCCACCAGACGGCGCTGTCTGCCCTCATCTAACACAACTGGGCGGAGAACGTGCCAGCGCAGTCAGCCATGCAGCCCGGCTCTGTTAGTCAGCAGGTCGGGCAGATTTATACCTCTGTGTGACGCGCGGTCGTCACCACGGAAACGTGCTTCCGTCACTGACCAGCGGTCGTGTGGCGTTTGTGCGGCTCGGGTCAGTCAGAAACATGCAAACGTGGTACCCACAATCCCTCTCATGCAGCTCGGCTTCCCACCACAGAGGCATGAATCCACCATAAGATGAGTCCCTACCCAATCGGCTTTATTCTTTTCCCCTGCGACCCCGCTAAGGCCCGCCTCCTGAAAGAGTTCAACAGCAGACTGACAAGTCAGAGGCACAGAGCAGCCCACACACATCAGAGCACCAGCGCTCGGACCGGGACCCCACAGAGGCTCTCTGAGTGGGGAGCCTCTGAGTCAGCTCGGACACCGTGTGACGTGTGTGTGTGTGTGTGTGTGTCTAACACACAACAGTGCACACAAACTCACACACACCATGGACGTGACGGAGGTTACTTTCTCATGCACCGACGTCCCTCACGTGACCAAAGTCTCTCAATCGCTCGTGAGGACAGCACAACAAAGATCAGGAAATAACACACTTTGACATGTTGAGTCAACAGACACTTGTTCATGGAAGTTTATGATTCACGCATCATGTGCAAATCAACAGCAAGCAATTTGTAGTTAAATAAGTAAAATATTAATGCTAAAAGCTAGTTTAAAGAAGTTTAAATACTTTTTAGTTTAAATTTGATTGAATCATTATTGCAATTTATTCACTGCATTTATTTCATTTCCCTTTCATGCACCATTTATGTATAATCATTGATTTACATTATTATATTTACAATATGTATAATATTGAAGCATTTTTAAAATACCCATTTCTCCTAAATACATATGACTTTTTGCCGTGGTGACAAAACAAAACAAAACAAAAAACTAAAGCCTTTAAAATATTAGTATTATGTATTTATTTTGACTACTCGATTTATGGCCATCTATTAATCAAAACAATAAAAGCAAAGAAGAACTAGTGGCTAACTGTTAGCATCAGATGGCTCACCATGAAATTCGAAATCAAATTTGAAATACCCTTGTTAAAAATACATTCCGCAGCCAGAGGTTTTGATTTAGATATTACATTTCGCAGCACTATGTACAGGTGCTGGTGTCTGCGTGAGCATGTGAGCGAGCGGGACGGTGCTTACGTAGTTGTCTCTGGCAGACCAGGTGGGGTAGAGCTGCATGTGGAGCTGTCTCTCCTTCCTGGCCAGCTCGTAGTACTTGGCCTGCTCCTCTCGGGTCAGCGCGTGCCACTGCAGACACGCAGGGGAGAGTCAGCGCCAAACACTCGGGGGCGAGGGGCGCGCCCCCCCCATCTCAGTCACGTGGCGTTTCTCACCCTCCGTCCCAGGATCTGGTTGATGGCGGCGCTCTCCTTTAACGTGCACTCTGCGATGACCTTTGCCCTCATCTCCTTCATGTAGAGCATGAAGGCGTTCAGCGGTTTCTTGATGACCGGCTTCTTGGGCTCCTTCTCGCGCTTGACCTCCACCTGCTGCTTCCTGAAGCCCAACAGGACGAGACACTGTGTTTCCACTGCGACCGGAGAGAGCCGCACCGCGTCACACGGGGACACTCACCCGTACATGCCTCTGTCATACTGGTCGTGCTCGTGTTTGCCCGTGGGCGGGACGATGGCCGGGTGTGGGATCCCCGTGGGGTGCATGCCGGACGGACCCAGCATGAGGGAGTGGGAGAACCTGCAAGACAAGAGGTCGCCATTACGGTGTCAACTTCATGAGAGCAGAGAGCGCTGAAGCAAGAAGCAGCTGAACGGGAAGCTTCGAAGCCGCGCGTGAACTGGCGCTGCAATCCTACCATTAGACCTGTCCATCACCTGTCATGTCTTATTGTTTATTGTTGTCCATTTTTATTTCATTTATTTACTAATATGTTTTGGTCATTATTGCACTTTCCTGGTTGGTGGGATCCTCACTGACCTGATTCTGAGAAACGTGCCAAGTTCTTTATGTCGCCACTAGAGGGCGGAAGTGCGTCAGAAACAGCTGCACAACTAAGGGCTACACATAGAATTAAAGCAGAATTAAACATGATTCATTCACACGTGCATGGATCGCAAAAAAAAAAGAATCCTTAAATAATGATTTTTTTAAATTTAAATCGAACTAAATATCCATGCAAGTCTGACACAAACCATTTTAATCTTCCTGAAACGGAATTGCAAGCAACAGAGCAACAAAATCTAATGCACAAAAAACGCTGCTTTTTGCGTTGAATTTTCAAAAACGAGTGGGATGTGAGGTGAGACTAGTTTTGATCATAGTAAAGACACCAAAACTAAAGGCATTTTAATGTCCTCAGATGTTTATATGACAGAAGTGAGGTCAGCTGAGGTGTAGTTGCCCGTCTGCAGTGGTCAGTAGCTGTCTATCTTGAAGAGAGCCGAGGGCTGAATGAGCAGAGCTGCGACAAAACGGAGGCAACACTGGTTCAACAGACATGACTTGAACAGGGCAGCGAGTCGGGTCACATGAAGCGGGCACACTTGTGAAGCAGAAGCCCGAAGCGCCTGGGCCGGGCCGGTCCGGTTCAGTCCGAGTGGCCGGCGCTGGTACCTGGAGTAGGAGGCGGCGCCGGAGAGGTTGCCGGAGTAGGACTGCCTGAAGGCGCAGGAGGACAGGGCAGGGTAGACGGACTGACTCTGCCTGCCGCAGCCACCCGGGGAGGAACAACAGCAACAACTTCACTGGGGTGAGCTGCTCACAGGCGCGTTCGCGCACTCACAAGTCTCATAACAACAGAACCGCCCCCTAGTGGCGACTCTGGGTTACTGCAGGAGCGCAAACTCACCGGGGGAAAGGTGGAGGGTGGGGACGACACCTCAACAGGAGCCTTTGATGTACAAGAAAAACCACACGTTGACCCCCCTGAGAGCCAACTACCTGATCCCCGACACTCTCCGCTTCGCACACTTCCTTATCTCTCCTCCACCTCCAATCACAAACACGTTTCACGTAAAGCTCACGTTACTCCTTCAGCTCGGAGAGGAACAAAAGAGCTGAGCCAGAGGGCACAGCACTCCAACCAAGCTCCACTATCGAGCACAACTGAGGCATCAAACTTTGTATGACTGAATCATGAAAAGAGTATCCCTTTACATATACATTATATTTAAAATAGTCACGAATTGAATCTAATATACTTCTATTAAAATATTTAAAAGTATGTCTAACTATTTATACATTCAGGTTTAGTTCAGAAAAATAATTCAGACCTATTTACATCAAATCATTTGCTAATGTCAGGCATCAATGACAGCTTTTTCAACCAGCTCCTTGGTGAATTCATGTCACCTAACTTTTGTGTGTTGAAAACCACCTGGGTCTGAATGTTCTCGGTGTAAAAAACCTCACTCTGAGGGGTCAGCAGGAGGCGCTCTCAACTGCAAGATGAAGCCAAGCGCCTCCGCATCGTGCTCGCAGAGGCTGCCCTCTAGTGGACAGCAAACCGACGGGAAACGGCTAAGACTTCGTGTGGACCTCAGGGGCCTCCATCCTGGATTAGATGGGAGGGAATACAGTGACCACAACACGGATGAGGAAACAGCACAAACTTTGCTTTGGGGTCCGGAGGGCCAGCTTCTTCTAAATGTCACATGTTTGATGGTCCTTCGTCCTCGGGCGATATTCCACTCTGAGATTAGCCGGCAGCTTTATCAACAACACTTGACTCCAGTATTATGACGGCTAATCTCCTCTAACCCCGATGATCTGCTTGTTCGGGCCCCTTGTAATGTGAGGGATTAGTTAAATGTCACTTCTGTTTTGCGTCGACATCCACAAAGCTCTTCCTCCACTCGTCCTCCGAGTGGACCAGCTCTTAAGACTTGTTTGGACGGATTGTTTTTAAACCTGATGGCGCGGTGCTGCAGTGGTTTGTGCTGCAGCTTGAGGAGCACTTCCACTGAGTGGACTCTGATTTCCTCCCACAGATGAGGAACTCAAACTTGAAGCGTTAGTGGGTGAGCAAGCGGGATGGACTGTCCCGGGGGACCCCTGTGTCTCGCCCCAAGTAGCTGGGACAGACACGTCCTCGATGACAGATTCACCCACTCAACTGAACCATCATCAGCTCCTTATTTGTTGCATTAAACCTCCAATTTTAATGACAAAAGCTAAAATAAAAACAGAACTGAATTATTAATTGATAGAGAGCACACTTGCGACATAAGTACGTGAAAATCTTTTTGTCCAAATATCTGGACAATTGTCATTTTAACTGAAAAAAAAGTTGATTTCTCTGTGTACGTCAATTTCAATCTTAAAAAGTGAAGAAAAATCAAAATTTAATTTATTTTTGTGACGAATAAAAGTTTAATAAAAGTTCTCTTGACAAATCCTGATGGTTAATATTAATAAATCAGTCTCATTTTTCTGCATTTTCAACATCTTTTCTTAAATAATAATTGATATAAATAAACAATTCTTTCAAGCATAACTGTCTGATTTACGGTATTTTTGGAGACTAAACGGATTAAATGTTACATGATATATTCAAGTTGTTATGTGTATATGTAATATACAGCATTATGATGCACTTAAAATAACAAAAAATGAATACATAATTATGAAATAAACTGTATCATCCTCACTGGATGTACATAAAAAGACTAAAAAAAAAAAATCACCTTGTAATTTCATCTTAAGTCTCCAGCTCTGTTCAACCACTTCTTCACTTAAAATAATATTTTTCTCAATAATGATTTTATTTTCTTCAACTGAGTTTTGCACTGGTCTTTTGTAACCAGCTGTGTCGCCTAACTTGCGTCCAAAATGTATAAGCTGCAGTTGTGCACATTCCTCTGGTTTTTACCCCAGAGGTCAAAGGTTAAAGAGCAACTCATGAACTCAGAAGATCAAAGACTGGGGTTTCCATGACGACCGGACCATGAAGCGAAGCTCATTTGTGATGACCAGTGTTTGGTGTAGGGTTTGTGAGGGACTCACCAGCTCATGGAGGGAGTGATCTGGCTCATGCTGCCTGGAGGGAGGGAGTAGTAGCCCGAGAGCTCCTGGGACTGGTGCCTGTGAACGCCTGCAGGGCACAGAAACACAACTTCAACTGGCGATAAAGCCTCAGCAGGTCAGTGGCCCTCTGGTCGGCAGCGCAGCGTTGGGAGTCAAGAGCGCCATTAGCAGCCCGGGAACCTGGAATTAGGGCTGACACAGATGAAGCCACTCACACTCCCATCCTGGGTGTGTTTCCTGGAGCCGCCATGTGACTCCCACACACACACACACACACACACACACACACACACACACGTGCGACCAGACGACAAGAAAAACACACCGAATCAAACTCGATTCCCAATGGAGCAGGGACGGGCAGACGTCACGTCTGGTCGTCGTCACACAGTAACTATCCAGACTCGCTGGGCCTTTGTTCCCTTCAAAGGAAGTCATTTGTCAGCAGGCAGCACCTAGCACTTAGCGCGGCCCGGCTGCTAACCTGTGTTTGCGGCAGAGGAATGCGCTGGATGACTGTAATTTGGCCGCGGCTCCGGGCCTGTTCGGGACCCCGAGCCGCAATAAATCTGGACGACAGGAATGTGACCGAGTCAGATGACCTGTCTCACCACACCGGTCGCGGCTTTCATCAGCGTTAACCCCGCCCTTTTTTTCCCTTTACTTCCTCCTCAACTCATCTTTTCTTGCTCGTATCAACTCTTCTTTGTCTCTCGCAGTAACTTGCCTGGAGGACATCAGAGTGGAAGTATGACCCCAGAACTGATGCTAGGTCTTCCAGATCAGTGATTCTTAAACATAGGGTCGAGGCCCATGGTAGGGCCGCCAGCGCCTCCTAGACGGCCAGTAGAACTTTTTTGTCTTTCTCTGGGCTGTGAGATGCTCAGTTTTAATACACTTACCACATGTGGTGGCAGTAGTGTGTCATCGACTTGTGATAGTTACCAACTGTGAAGTTGTTAAAAAGAAAAAATGATAAAGAAAGTGATAGCGCCCCCAACAGTATAAAGTGTTCACCTGCTTGGAGCAGTTTTTAAAATTAATTTTATGACGATACTTTCAATTACACTTATCTTTAGAGTTTATTTATGAAAAAGAAAATCTGTTTTGATATTTCAATGTTTTATTGTATTTATTTTATTCAGAATTTTATTCATGACGCACAGTTTTTTCAATTTTCTCAACAGTTTGCATCAAGGGTATTTTTTATTTTACTTCTTTTGTCTTTAGTAAATGTGATGAACATGACAAACATGAACTTGCAGCTGCTTCTGCTGCTTGTTGGACTTTTCGATGACAAATATCTTCGCTGTTCATTTCACAAGGTTTTGGTTTGTTTACATGTCTGGTTATTGGACATCAATGAAATCAGTAACTATTCCTTGTTCTGGAAAAGGTGGGCCCTGAGATCAGAAAGGTTAAGAACCCCTGCTCTAGATGTTAGAATATTTTCTAAGGAAGAAGGAGCAGCTCTACATTTTAGCCATTGCTACATCTCATGAAACATCACCAAACTTCAAATAGGAGTTGCTTTACAGCAACACAACGGTCAAGCAATAAAAACGACGCAGCAGTGAGGCTTTTTATTGGTACAGAATGCACCAAAAGAACGTCTTTAATAGTGTTCAGGTCGTATGGCCTCACTAAGAATATCGCCGGCGTCTGTTGGGAAACCAGATGGGGAAAATTCGCTTCAGTAATGGGGCTGTTGTCTTTGGAATGTCCCTCTTAAAGGGACCGACTAATAGCTACGAGCGCAACCATCTCTCCACATCAGCGGCTCCAGACGGCACTTCAAAGACGGAGGTGAGTCAAAGCGGCACAGCTGAGCTCAGTATCGGAACGCGTGCGAACCGAGGCCGGAGAGTAGAAATTTGTGCCGCGTGAAAACGTGTTGTGGTGTTTACAACCACTGAGAGTGAAAGTGCTGTGTCGTCTGCAGATGAGTGGAGGACAGTTGAGGGGGAGGGGGTGGAGCTGGAAGTAAGAGTTTAGTTACAGTAAAGAGCGAGGAGAGATTTGACTCGACGGCAGCAGCAGCTCGCTGTTCAGGTTCTTACTGTACAAATGTACAGAGTGTGTAAATCACAAGTCACGAAGGTCTGTTCTGTAAAATGAACCGCAAACTTGAAGAAATGATTCCAACCAGCGAGTGATGGAGCGGTTGCTAATAATAACTATGGACGGTTCAACCCAGTGAAATGAGGAAAGAATTTCCCAGGAGGTCACAGGGACTTTCTTCATCAGCAACAAGGTCGCAGTGGCAGCAGAAGGAGTGAAGAAGCCCAGATGTCCTACACCGTGAACCAACCGAGACACGTCTGCAGTGAATCCTGGGTCAGTCCTGGGGCCCCCACCTAATCCACGACGGTGGTCCAGGAGACATCTAGACAAGGTTTCAACAAGCTTGTCTTCATAGAGACGAGAGAGAGGTTCTACGTTGAGGGTGTCTAAGCTCTTCAGTCAGCTCTTCAGTTGAAAGGTGGCAGCTGCGTGGAGACGACCAGGGTCACGCAGACATTGGACCAGGTTTCCACCGAACTGGTAAAGCAGTCAACTAACTCCTGCGCCACGATTTCGCGGCACTACTGTAGCGCCTGGCACCTTGCCACAGCAGACACAGGACTGCAACACGGCATAACAGTTGGGCATTAAAGGGAACAATAAAACATCTTTGCGGGAACAGCGAGTGTGTGCGTCAAGGACGCCAGTGTTACTGGACCAGAGTTCTGGAAGGGTCCGACATCAGGTGAAGTTTGGAGTCCCAGACTTGGACTGTCTGTCTCACCCATGTCACGCATGCTTGCTCCACATTTCCTCGCTGTCTGTGGCGTCCAGCATCATGTGACGGCTTGTGGCCGGTGCCGCAGCCAGCGCCGTCATGTCAGTGCTTCGGAGGAAAATGTGATTCAAAGTCTACAGTGTTTTACTTTGGAAATTCGATGGATTCTCTTTGTGTTTTTTGCTACATTCATTTAGCGCAGCGCAATGGCATTTCTGCAACATGGCGGAGACACTCTCAGTGACCACAGCTGAAGCAGATCAGCCGTGACGTCATGTGACACCAGAGGTCAGATTAATTCAGAAGAAGCAGATGATTCTCCCAAGAAAAGAAATGGACGGATAAAAAGCAATACCAGTTATGAAAGCAATTGGAGCAAAGTAGCGCGACTCAAAATTCAAAAGTTTCGTTTTTGACTACTCAAAGTTAACCGAGCTTCAAAAACAATACAAATCATAGTGTTCCACTTTCTCGGGTGTTTTTAAAGCCAGAGACATGAGCAGGACGGTTTCAAATATTACATAAAAGAGGCTTTCACTGTGAAAAAAAAGTGCTTTGTAAAAGCCATTCCAGTCACCATGGAAACAAACATCCACGTCGCCATTATAAATCTCTGATTTTACTTGTGCTGCAGCATCAATGATGTGAAGCAGGGATTAGAGCCCACAGATTATGCACCTCCACAGTCATGTTTGGGTCTAATTTTAGACGTGGGATGAGGAAATGCTCATCCTTGAAAGCAGAAATGGTCTCGCTTGAACATCGCTTAATAGCGGAGTCTGACGGTGACACAAAACCTGGGGAGGAGGCGTTGACAGGATCAGCTATTTGCTGGTGAAAAGAACAAACCGCAGATGACCGTGCCGCTACATGTTTCCGATGTAGAATAGCCAGGAAGTGACATCATGGATGTGGCGAAAAGAGGTGGTGAGAGATGGGCTGAGTGAGGTGAGGTGCTGTCTGGATCCACGTTTGTGTGAGAGTTGGACACGGAAGCCAGGTGTGTGTGTGTGTGTGTGTGTGTGCGTCCAAACAGGTGGTTAAGTCTGTCATTAAGTGCTGAGTCACTCCGTCAGACATGAGCACACACACACACGCGCACACACACACATGAACAAGGGCCGTGTTTGTAGTCGCCGGGGATTTCCAGACTGAGCTACGAAATTCGCCCGAGGTCTTGAATATCAAATCACAGCCTTTGAGCCCGTAACTTTTTCACACCGCGTTCGCACTCCGGCGGATTTTAACACACGCTTATTAGCATCTTTACTCGTCTCACCCTGGAGTGGCGGAGTCGCGGCTACCGCTCAGATGTTTCCACACTGTAGATTTAATCCCACTGCGATCCGCATTTCCAATATTCTGGGGTCAAATCTTTCACGAGGATCAGGCAAAAACGAAACAAACAGTGCGTGTTTGTACGTTCAGCGCCGGCTAAACAGAACCGTGTGTGCGCTGCTGATAGTTTTGTGCGATTGTCAAGCTAATTGTTTCCATCTTGCGCGCGAGTGTGTGTGGCTGGCCGTCCCTTCAGAGGAGCCGACCACTTCAGAGCGGTTGTGGCACCGCCGGAGGGGGACGGAGCCGGCGCTGCCACTTCATACGCTGCAGTGCGTGCAAGGGTGAGTATGGTGGGGTGAACGGAGCATGTGTGCGCACACAAAAAAACACCGACTCGGTGGTGATTCGCCAAGAAGTTCAGTGACGGTCAACATGGAGTCCATCATCTACACTCGCGGTGCGGTTCTGACATGATTCATTTTGGATTTTTCCTTTAGAAAAAAAGGAACTTTTTGAGGGGCCACAAATGTTACGGAATTTATTTGAGTGCAGATAGTGAAGACTGTGAGGAAAAGAAACAGGAAGTGTGTTCGTATCTAAATATATTTTACAAACTATGATTCAAAATATTAGCCTTCAGTTTACAGATTATGAAAATATAAACAAACTCAAGGTCACGCCAAGGTCACGGGTCTCAAGCAAAAGCATTCAATTTGATCTTGGCTCGATACATAATGCAGGCGACCCTTGCGTGACTCATCACTGTCACATATTTCTGAGAGTGATTTTTCTTTTTTTGACTATTTTTGACTCATTGTTTTTTGGCTTAATCTCTTTGAATGTGTTTGTGAATACTTGGACCACAAAAAAACCACAGGTAAAACCATGCAAACTACTTAAGAACACTGGTTATTAGATGCAGTTTCCCTCCCCAAATTTTCATCTCTGCACTGCTTTGGTATCAGAGGCAGGACTCGTGACAAGGCTCGGTACTCATGTCATACTTCCACGTTTCCAGAGTACCAGTATCTGAGGCTACCAGATCATACAGGCGAGGACGGGAACCCACTGGACGATGGCGGTGCGAAGCTCTCACCTGTCTTCTGGCTCATGTCTGTGGGCAGGTGCGGCGGGCTGGGGCTGAAGTGCTCGTTGCTGTAGGGCAGGAGGGAGGTCAGCGGGTGCATCCCGTGAGACTGCTGGACCACCGACACCTTGTTCGACTGTTGAACACAAACAAAAGGAGCCGGCGTTAACTTCGGTCCGCATCAGACCGGGGAGGCGGGGAAGTGGAGCAAAACAAATATTGAAACTTCTTATTTGATTCGTAAGAACACGTGTCGGAAAAAGTAATTTATCAAAAGAAAACCATAACGGACTCATCTTAATAAGTGTAAGTTAATATGACTTAAATATTGACTCACAGTCCGTCTCAACCTGCCGCTTCACGCTGGCCCTCGAGGTTTACTTAACAAAAGAGCCGTCAAGTTTGTTTAAAAACTGTCAAAAGGCGAAATCCTATGTGCGTTTGATATGTGGAGGCCTGACAGACTCCCAGAGTTATCATCACCAGTTGCTCGCTAAAGTTGCAGACCTCAAAAGTAAGAAGGCTTTTTACGGCTCGATAATGTTTCATGACGGACGGACTGTGCGCCTCAGCATCTCCAGTGTGTGTGTGCTTCAGATCAGCACTACAGAGGGAAAGATCTTGCGCTCCTTTCCAGGGCCTCCTGCTGCGTTACAAAGTGAATACCTTATCACTAAAAGGCAGAGCTTCCACACGCTCCACTCCACATTAACACGCATACAAACACACTTTCCACAGCTTCTTTTCTATCTGGCAACATCTGTAACTCTCACCGGACACACGCTGGAGCGTGCGCTCCTCAGCTCGCGGCTCCAGATCAAGCTTGCTTTGAATGTTTAGACACATGAAGACAAAACAGTGGCTGGAGGGGGTCGGGGGTGCAGTGGAGGTGATGAAGAGGGAATACAGGAGCAGGGAGGCATTTGAGGTTCAGCTCTTCTGCTCTCACCCTCGAAGTTGGACTTAAATTATCCACATCATGAGTTGAGATTCGGGCTTATAATAACTCACATTTGTGGCTTGTCAGAGGGGTGGAAAAAAAGTAATACAATATTGAATTTTCTTAGGATCATTTTAGTACATTGCCAAGTGAAAAAGAAACTTGATGCGTATAACGTTTTCAAGTATGTGTGTAACACTGAATGGGACTTAAATAAAACAACATTTTTAAATGTGTCCTTTAAGTTGGGAATAACACAATATTAATAATAAACAATATTTTTGTATCGGAAAGCGTATTGTATGGTGAGCTTCTCGCGAACTGGAGGGACACCCTGGACACATACAGACAGTCAAACACACACAATTTAGAGTCATCAATTAACCTGAGTGTTTTTGCTCTGTGGGAGGAAACCAGAGTGCCACACAACTTCACTTGGGAATCAAAATGGGGAGCCTTAGATCCCTCTTAAGACCATCACTTTAAAGTGATTTAACAAGGGGAAAAAGAAATATTAACAGGCTTTAACTCCCATTAAACTTCAGCTCTGGTTACAGTCACATCTGCTTCTGAGATGTTTGCGACTCATCGGCAATAACTCGTAAGATCACTTCCATTTTCCAAGTGACGCTCTTGACGGAGCTCCATCCCCCTGCACAAACAAACATCTGCGACCAGCCACTGGAAGTCTTCAAACGTATCGGCGGCGGCGGCTCGGTTACACACGCAGAGGTTCGCCGCCGTCGCTCTGCTGCAACATTATCGCCACAAAAATCGTCCATTTACGTTTCCTCTCTTCCTCTGGGTCATTAGCCGACCTTGAAGTGGCTTTTGCTGCTGCCTTTTTTTTCTCCAAGCGCACAGTCAGGGAGGCTGACTGAGAGCACTCATTTAACCCATAATTATCAGGCTCTCTGTATTTAAAAAAAAAATCCCCCACTCCTCTCCCGCACCACACACACACTCACACACACACATAATTACCTGCGCTCACACCGACAAGTGCGTGCATGCCCACACACACACACAGGACCAAATGACACCGACTGTGGAACGGGTCAATCAGATGCATGTCGCTCAGTAACTCAGTAGAAGATGAAGTCGTAAGAGCACGCGTCTGGAGAAACGTCTTCCCTCACCCTCTCATTCAGCCAAACTTTGCCATTCACCCTGTGATTCAGGAAGTTGTTTACATTTCTCAACTCAACTCATCCTCAACTCAGTCTGCAGGCTTCCCTCCATGTCCAGTAGAATATCGCAATACGCTGAAATTCACCAGTCGGTGGAGTTCATCGAGTCATGACGATGCAAACTTTCGCGACTTCTATTCCAAGATATCAATATTACGAACTCAGGCGGTGTGAGGTGTTGATGTGTTCATAAGGTGGCAGATTGTGTTCTGTCAGGTTTATTTTGGGGTTAAATTGTGGATTCGAGACGCGGTGAGTTTGAACGACAGAGTGCCCTTAAGTTTCGTATTAGCCAACAAAAAGGGTGCCGGAGATGCTGCGCTGAAATTTTCAAAAAGACAAAAATCCGTGAATATTTCTTTCCTCCGGTAAAACCCCATCACGGCAGGGAGCAGTAATATAGCAATATAACAGCCGCACATATGAGTTTTCGTGACTACAGCCATCGCCATCATGGCCTAAACAGAACCACCATCGCTAACATCATCCTTGTGACTCCCCGGCAAAGTAGATGAAAGTTGTTATGGGTTTAGTCAAAAAAAAAAAAAGACGCCCAACATTGACATATATCGTGCAACGTACAAAATGTGGTGCACGCTTGATGTTCCCAACTTACTTGTTAAACTTATTTAAGTATCATTCAGAGCTATATTTGCACGCAAACCAAACGGGGGTTTTTGACTCCAATAAATTTGGGGTGGTCCGACCTCTTCCGATATCCGATACTGCAGCCTTGTGCATCGGTCGACACCGATCCGATATCTTCTAGTTGTTACTCAAAAAGCTGTTTAATGTTTAGTGAAGTTATAGATGGAAACTGCTTAATACTGCCACATAAAAACACCAAATTAAAGACGGTTTTGTTCAACTGCTTTGGCTTTGAAAACGTAAAGCCTTTAACTGCATAAATAACAGTGTGACATGGCAAAAATATAGAAAAAATGAAACAATCAAAACAAAATACTAGGCTATGCATCTTCTTTGACGCACCATCGTAAAATCAAAGCAACGCTACGGCATGTCATGCAAAGTGAGATTAAGGATATTTGGGATTATAGATGGGATCAGACAGGTTGGTGAGAAAATCGGACCCCGATCCAATTGGTCAATGGTATTTTTTCGGAGAGGATCGGACCTACTACCGATCCAAGCCGAAAATATACCATTAACTAGAAATAACAGCTCAGGTAAGAATCAAAATGGTCCGATATTGCGACCCTCAGTGCGAAAAAACTGTCCCACTAAATGGAAGGATAAGGCTAACAGCGCCTACCAGGATGAGTGCTACAACTCCCGCACCAATCTGATGCCGAACACCCACTGAATAACAAATCTTCTGCTTGTTGATGACATCAAAAGATGCAATTACTTCAAAGATGCGATTACTTTCAAAATTCCAATTAGATATCAACACCTTTTGAAGTGAAACGGTGAACCTGCGTCCCTCTGTAGTCCAATTTCCCCCTCAAAGGCCTTTGATTTCTCAACATATTGTCGACGCCTTTTATCTCCCGTTGAACAGAAATCTACTGCCCACCACAAGAGTTAATGGGATCTCAAACATCGCTTGTTTGTATTGACCCCCCACCTGAACCCGGACGCCAAATCACACGATCCCAAATAGCGAGTGGCTGCACACAAAACAGGGCTTTAGCGGACCTCGCGCCCAGCTAATATATTCTTTAGTTTTTAGATGAGGCGGTGAATAGATTTGCCTCTTTTAATTTGCGAAGCGGAAATTGAAGCGCTTCGGCTTTTGTTCTCCTCGTGCTCAAGTGCTTTTTGAAACAAAATGTCTTTAATCTTACATTTCACAGGGATGGCACAGGAGAAACACACACCTTGTTCTGTGGCACCGCACGGAACCTGACAAAGAGCGGACGATAACAGGGTCCCACTGACCTCGAGTCATCACCAAGGTTCACTAATATTCAAGAGACGTGTTTGTAATGAAGCAGCCCACGTCACACAGCAACAGACTAAAATGAGTGAGACCTGAGAATCCCCCAAACCACTTGATCCCACGGGAAACTCGTGTTGGAATGCAAAGATTAGATCAGACTGGAATTAGTTTGAACCTGTCGAGATTATTGCATTTGAATACCTGACGTCGATTTGTTTTTTAAACCTCAGTTTAAGAGAGGAATGAAACCTGTCCAGCGTGTCGCGGCGGTGACCCGCTCGGTCCCTCCTCATGACCCCCCACAGCCTGTCCCACCCCGGTATCAGTCATCTGGAAGTCATTGCCATGTTCAGAGGCAGGAGCCCTAAATGAGAGCCTCTTAGCGGGCTTTGATCTTGCCCAAACTTTAGTCTATGTTTAAAAAAAAAAGGGCAAAAAAACACCCCCTAACAAGCACGCCCACTCCTCAATTACACACACAAATGTTCATGGATGTATGCGAGGACACACCCGGCGACGTGCGTTCCGATGAACACACACAGACACAGACACACACACACCACCCGAGCATCTGGACTAGAGTGATGATACCCTCTTTGCTAACAGATGTGTAGCCCAATTCTGTAAATCTTTCTATCAATTTTGCCAACTGTGCAAACGTTTCTTCACCAAAATAATTATTAAAATAAATGATTAAAAAAATATTTGGGGCTTTTTAGGAACATGTTGGTGATGCCATCCTATGTTTTCAAATACTTTCATGTACTAAAAACATTTAGCTAGTGTTATAATGCCAAACAAGGTTCACTTTTACTTTCCACTAGGCCTGTGAATAAAGATTTTGAAAGTCGACTAGTCGCTGACTACCTTAGCGATTAGTCCCCTAGTCATCTTATGACGGGTACGGGTCAATGGACTTGTGAATATGTCTGATTGTAGTGGTGTAATGCAAACATAAGTTAATATAAATTTGGAAAATGATATAAAGGGCTGTAAATAACTGTGTTGAATGCCGTTTTGAAACTTTATATTTGAATTTTAAGTGCTCAAAATGTGGTGAGACAGGTGAAATGGTCCCACACTTTGGACGTTTTAGGTCGCGATGGTCATGCAGCCTGTTTCTGACCGTCAAGTTGATGCTGCCTAAACTGGCTAATAAAGTTATTTGGTGGATCTACTGCAGAGTTGTATGCATTGTCTAGAGCAGTCCTTCTCTAATAGTGGTCCTAGTGTTACTGAAGTAATACTTCAGTACTTAGTACTTTCTTTCTTTTTCTTGTCTTTAATGTCAAAAAGGATACAATGTTATGCAGATGTATTTATAATAACTTTATAGACAGATACTAGTTACAGAGGCAGCAGAGAGTAGAGGGGAGCGAAACGTTGACTTCTTCCTGAGGGGGGCGCAACAGAAAACAATTGAGAAGCACTGGTCAAGAGGAGAGAAGCATCAGCTGTCCTGCAACAGGGCGAGAAATGGAATCACCCCACTCTGAAGGTGAGGAGAGGACGCTGACGTAAGACAAGGCGTTTGTCAGCGGTGGTGAAAACCACCTAAAATTCTGCATACCAGAAAAAATCCAATTGTCAGTGTTTTTTTTTTTTATCCCTCATAAGTCAGTTTTCAACACCTAAACCAGTCAGCAATTAATAGCATCCAAATAAAAACATCCCCTCAAACATCCCCGCTGTGTCGGTGACGTCTAGCACAGGTCATGTGGTCGCGTCCCCTGCAGAGATGACTCCCTCTCTTGCTCATTCTGAAAGGTTTCCTGTTCGAGATCTTACTCATCAGCTCAGCCGAAAACACAGAGCCACTTGCCCAAATGGGAAATGCCACCAAACATGAAAAGCCAACACCCCCAGCTGTGACATGATTCTCATCTGCCGGGATTTGACACACAAACAAACCAAAAACCACATTTAAAGACTCGCAAAGGCCACGGCTTTTTAATTAATAACCCGACACTCGGTGCTGTTTGTTGGCGACAAGAGACGATCTCGGAGGAGGGGCTATCCAAACCCATGAAGAGAAGGGTCACATGACCTGACGGGGTTTCAAAGTATCCAATCTGGAAGATATTATGCCTTTCCTATATCATGGTGGATTTAAAACAGAGCGGCTCTTGATGTGGGCTGGAAGCTCAGAAAACAAATTAAAGAAGGAGGCCAACATGCTGCATTAATTCTCCCCAAGTTGTCATCCAAGATTTTTATAACTTCATACGTTCGGTTCCATGCACAGAAACGTCTTCTGGATTGTGAGAGGAAGCTGGAATACGTGAGGGAAGCCTTGCTTCAGGCAAGCGAATCGCACAAATGTTGTAGAGGCTGGAAAAACACTATTTAAATTTGAGTTCATTTTGGACTGGTTCTAACTTCTCTAAGAAAACTGTCATCACTTCCTGATTTAATTGGAGTTCGCAATGGCAAATCCCATTCAGAATAAAACAAAATGTTCTGCGTAAAAGAAGCAAGGTATTGATAACTGTTATAAGAAAGTTATTTCTGTTTCACTTTCATTGGAATGAATCAATGCTGCTCACCTCTAGAATTCTTTTTGTGTACAGCCAAATACAAACGTAGAACAAGACTGTGAAGGTCATTTTAGATCTGTTGTTCACTCCTTAGCGATTGTTGAGCTGCGATTATGTGCGACAAATGGTCGTGTTACATTATGGGAGCAGGAGAGGGACGTTGCCTTAGTGTATTTCAAGCAACACATTTGAGGCAACAAATGCTGAAGTTGAACAATCTGAGCTCCAGCAGCAAGCTGCAGCACGTTAACAAATCAGAGCACAGATTTTAGGTGAAAAAATGCAGCTGAAAGCACCTCTCTTGGATCTGACGGACAGAGAGGCGGCAGCATCCAACTCTGACTGGGTGTCCTGTCCAGGGTGTCCTCTGCCTCTTGTCTAAAGTCGCTAAGGCTAGGCCATTGTTTTTCAACTAGTGTGCCGTAGGAATAATTCCAATTTTGACATTTGACTGGAGACATTTTAAATAACAAAAAAATGGGTTACACTTCACTTAAAGGTCTCATCTATAATGCATTAGTAGTACATTCGTCGTAATGCATTTATAAGGCGTCATGAATGTTATGAATGTTCATCATGTCCGGCAACTTGACAAGTTTATTCAGAATTATACGATGCAGAATTTGAAAGAAAAATGTCATCTTGATGATGATATACTACTACACAACTTATATTTCATAAACCAGCTTAGTATACATGACTATAAACATTCATAACATCTTCTATAGAGCCTTATAAATGCATAATGTTTTCAACATGTACTAAAAATGCATTACAGATAAGACCTTACAGTGTTACCACTAAAATTCATCATCATAGACGAGTGTCAGTAGCTACAATTTTCCACAAATTAAAAGGTATTTTTCTATTATTTTGACAAAGCTTTGGCCAAAGTTAGATTGGTGTTGGTTCTTGGGATTTTCTTTCAATGAAAATAAGTGTGTCTTGGCTCAAAAAAGGTTGAAAAACACTGCACTAGATGAGCCTCCAGCTCACCACCAGCCCATTACGGAGGTAAGTGGAAGTGAATGAAAGAATCCATTTACTGCTCTTTGAAATATTGTAACAACGGAGGGGTGGTGGGTTAACTTCTTATACAAAATACAACAGCACATCACACTTCTGCAGATGTGTTGCATGTGGAAAAGATGACTTCAAGTCGCATCATTCAAGCTACACGAGCGAAGATTTTAGGTCATAAAGCCTCGGACATCGACCAGCAGCTGCGACATAAAAGGTTGGTGTTTGAATGTAAATTTAAGTCACATTTTAGATGGAGGAACGTGAAAACAAAAATTAAATTGGGAAGAGGAAAGATGCCGACATAGCATTTGAAAAAAAAAAGCACAAAATGTCTTGGAGTTTTGCCTGTAATCTGGATATCAGAGTGTCAGTTTGAGACCAATTTAGGGAGGTGGTTTGTCACGTGCAGTGGTGAGACAGTGTTGAATGGTGGAGGTGGAATCGGAGGATTGATGTGACAAGAGAGGAAGGGCCTTAGGTGGAGGACACACTGGTGGGAAATGTCTCAAGATCTGTCTGCAGATATGTTGGCTACATTTAGTTAACTATTGAATACAGAACATGTGTCGCTGCAAGTTACACGGCTCAATCCCGCAAACAAAGATAATATGTGACGGTCCGGGAGACAGTTTGGAATGACATCAGCAACAGTCAAAGCCCTGTGGTCACCGCCCAATCAGCTGATCCCTTTCATCATCTCTTGGAAAGGTCATCTTGTTTTAAAGAGGTATAATTCCCAAAGATTACAGTGACTGGAAGTACAAGAGGTCATTTATCAGCGCTGACCGCGGCCTGCGCCGACACAAGTTCCTCTCAGAGGACACTCATCTTTGTCCAGAGCGACGGTCTCTGACCTTTGGCCCAACGACATGGAAATTATAGTCAAAGACTGTTCAGTTGACCCCAACAGGCAGAGGGCGGAAAACAATAGTGTATGAGTCCGAGGCCACTGCTCCCCACAGTCGGCAACTCTAACCAAAGCATCCTCTTTTTCAGTGTCTCATTTATTGCCAGTGTCACTACATTTCTCCCCCCTCTCTTGTAGCGTACACAATTGTTGGTCCACCTTCTCGACTCCCTCACCATTTCATCTAAGTTATAAGAAGACAATGCTGAGAAATGAACGTTTGGATTCCATATTCGAGCGACAGCGGGCACACTTTTTCATAGTGTTCCGTTTAGAGTCTGAATACCGGTGAAAAACTAAACCAACAGGGAAACGGGGTGTATAAAAATATCAGCGCTGCATTAAGAACTTGGCTCCATCATGCGCCTCCTAATAAGCCATAAATGAAATGTCACCGAGACCGTCGGCTCATAACCAGAAATCCAGAAAGTTTCATAAACACCTGAGAAAACAGATCATGTTTCTCCCTCCTGTGAATTATCGATTTAACTCGCGACCACAAGTGGTTTGGCTCACCCCCTTGGTGGGAGGGTGGGTGGGTGAGGGGTGTAACGGCTGCAGTCAGTTACAGTTCAGCAGCTGCTTTTAGGAAGGAAATTAATGTCCAACGTTTGAGAAACAGCACTCTTGAGAATTTGTTTTTGTTTTCAGGAGAGGGCAACAAAAGATTGTTGAAACTTAAAGGAAAGGAAGTTCTCGAGCCCCTTTGGCGTCTCACTGAGGTAGACCTCTAACCCAGTGGATTGGAACTGAAGCAGAGGTGACAAAAATTGATGTGGCTCACATATTGAAACGTGGATTTGGTCACAGTTGTTACATGAAACAATAGCTCTTGTGCGTCTGGTCGACAAAAGAAACTTACAGGTAAAATTTTGAGGACTCTAAAAGGTTGTTTTAAAGAAAGATACTAGCAAAAGCGTAAAAGCACATCTATGTATAGGAGCCAAACACTCAAAACTCACTGCCTCCCTTTTTGATTTCACGATGTTTAGAGATGCAGATCATACTTTGACTGGTTTGAATTATAGATGTAAAACATGGAGCCACCCTGCTGCTTGTTTGTTTATTTGTTCATGACTTGGAAACAGCGAGAGGATCACAAGAGGAGCAAGTCAGAGGGAGATGAAATAGGATGAAAAGGAAGATGAAGGAGAGATTGATAAGCGAAGAGGGAAATGCAAGAAAAAGCAGAAGGATTGGGGTGAGGATGAGGAGGAGGAGGGGTGGTGGGTGGGGGGGGAATTGTGGATTTGAAATATGGATGAAAAAACAAACGGTGCACAAGCACCGTCTTACATCACTGACCACCCATCCCTAGTCCGCCCTCAGCGGTGGTCACCCTAAATCCGAAGGGGGACCCTCCTCTGCCTGTCCCGATCACATTACAGAGCACGCCAGGCTCTGATGTGGCTTCAGATAGAGCTTGGTCCATAACCACAGCGACCAGCTCAGTGCAGGCCCGGTCCTGCGGTCGCTCCGCTATATGAAAGAGTATTTTTGAATCCCCGCTATATTCCCGAGCTCCTCTAACATGCTGCTCTAGATTAGACGAGGAGGTGCAGCCAGCGAGTGGTTCTGACGTGTTATTCTGAAAAAAAACAAAAACTTGTCCATTTGCGGACTGGTAAACTCTGGTAGGAGTTGGAGAACAGCACGACTAATCAATGTCAGAGAGACGTGTGGTCGCCGAATGTACTTTTCTCCAAGGCATGAATGATGTTACTGGTGCAGACCGAGAGACTCCAAACTTCGACATTATAAACTGTCACCCAAATTAGGACCAGACAAACAAACTTGTGGCACTGCAATATGCGTGCGGCTCGCTGAATGCGGTTCAACTGAACGTTGAGTCCAGTGTTTGCAGCGGTGGAGATCTGTTAAAGTCAGGAAAACATTCACCCCAAGTTCGATATCTCACTGTGAGTTTAGAGAACTTGCTGGTGAGCACCTTGCAGCACCTTTGGAGCCAAGTTTCCAAAGATTAAACCTTTCCTACACCTCAAAGAAAAGGGCAGAGTTTCTCACAAATTTTCCTAGCGACAGCACAAGCATTTGTTTGTGTCCACCGACCAGTGCCCGACCTTCTGACTGGGTATGGGTTGGGTGCCAAGCTTCTTAAGGAGCTACTGTTGATCTTGACCCCGCTAACTACCTAGCAAAAGAACAGTGATTGGGTTTGAACAACATCCCGTCACCTCCATGGTCTTCGTTGTCTGCAGATTTGTCATCCATTAAACCGTGGCCATAGCCTTGTGAGTTGTCCAACAATCAACCACCTTAGGAAACCGGACTGCTTCAACACATTCTCCTTCCTAAGGCGTTGCATACTGATGGTCTTCAAGTGGACTGTAGCAACCGATGTGGCTTTTCACTTTGGGTGAATATATCCAATCAAATGTTTGGGTACTTTACTTGTGCTGGTCACATGAGGTATCAGGGATCTCCAGAACCTTGTCCCGGCACTACGGGTGTCTCAGATCAGGAGGTCAGATTTTGACATCAGGGAACACAAAAGTGGAGGGCACTGTACATGCTTCTTGGTCCTCCTTTAAGTCCGACTGTAAAAGGTGTAGTCCAACTGAACACACCAGTGAGGGAGCATCAACATTGGAGTCACTTTCCACTACATTTACTACCTCCACACTGGGATTTTCCCAGTTTAAGGAGGCATGCCATGGCTTGACCGTTATTCCAACCATTTTGTTTTAGAAATCCAATGAAAGAGGGAAACACTTGATGCAAGCCAAATGTGTCAACCTGCATTGACAACTGTCAATATGTGTCTCAGGACATTATTCAGAGTTTAATCTGTTCCAAGAGGAAACCTTGCTTTTCCACCTCTTTCTTTCATAACTTAAATCTTCACCGTTTTGATGTTTTGTTTTCATTTTCCCGCCACGCTTGCAGAAGGCGCATTGTCAATGGAGTGCACAGCTTTTCAACAATGTAAATGACAATACAAGAGAAACAAATGAACACATGGCTGCTGAACTACGTTAAATAGCGTCCAGACAAATGGACTCCAGCTCATGGTTGAGTATAGAAGTGATTACAAAAGGATCCTGTGAACTTCACCCCATTACGACACGCTCGGGCCTCACCTTTTCATCCCGCTTCCTTCCACACATCAATTAAAGCCTCTTCCATGAGCCAGCTCTTGTTCTACATTAGCACCTTTCCATGCCTCTCTCTGTGCTTCTCTTTAATCTTCAGGACATGTTTCCATTGATGGCTCTATTGATTTGATGTTGCGCTGGCTGCTTTCATCTCCACCAGCTCTAAGAAGTGCTGCACAGAGGAGGCCTCCATCCCTTCGCCCATTCTACTTCACAGGACAGGTGAAGGAGCCTCTGAAAATGTCTTGTTTAGCTGTTGGTAAGTGATCACAACATCACACTCATGAGGCTAGCAAATGTGCTACTCAAAAACAAACAAAAGCTTCATGGAGTTACTGTTCTTGTTTCACTACTCTGATGCTGTCACTGACTTCAGTCAACCTCATTGCTGCATTGGCCTGAACCACGTCTTCAACCGTGCAGATGTTGTATGAACGTTTTGTCGAGGGATGTAACCAACAACTTCTTTTCGTACTTGACTTCCACCTGCTTGAGCTGTGTTCCTCTAGTTCTCATTTCAGCACACTTTTTAATTTTTTTTTTCTATTTGAAAAATGGAGAGTCAGTACATCAGGAATGTCAATGAACGACACCAGACAATTTATCGCGGGCTCCGTTCCTAGATTAGAACCACGTTGAGGACTTCATGTCGTATGGTCAGAGTGAAGTGAAGGGCGCTTCCCTCCAGCTGACCACATATGGAGTCGGCCCAAAACCAAACCGGGGTCGGTGCTGGTACTTAAGCCACAGGGCAGAGGCTTGTTTGTGCGTGCGCGTGTGTGTTACATGGTCCCCAAGGGAGCACGGCAGGCGTGCGGTCTACAAAACGGTCCGGGAGCTGCCAGGCAGTGGAGGTTTGAGATTCTGCTATCAATCATCTCTACTAATGATATGGTGACTTTCACACAGTGTGTGATTATCACCCCAAAAATAAAGTGGCTGGCTGTACTGAAGGACCTCGGTCTTAAAATCAGAATTGTCCTCTGGGTCGGGTTTTTTTTCGTTCTATGGTCCAAAACAATTGAACTGCACGGCGTCATGTGTAAATCCTAAACCAAGCGGGTTCAAATGGTCCATTTTCAGGTGCCGCCTGGGTTACGTAAAGATTCAGTAGGCTATATTGATGATACAGGTAGAATCAGCTTTTGGCAGGTTTAGACTTTGTCTAAATAATTCATGAATTTTGCTTCAACACCAGAAAAGACAGCAACGTAAAACAGAACAAGATCTCCCCCTTGGTGCGTGGAAGGAGCTTGGGTGTGTTTTTAGGAACATACACTTAACAACGTAGTCCGGCGTCGGTCATCCTTCACCAGTAGAAGGATTCTTGTTGCCCTCCCTAGACAGCCAAAACCACCTGGAGCTTGTCTTAGCCACCACCTCTCATGTGGCCTTCCGCTTTCTGTACCAATGTTTTGGAGGTAGCGATGGCAGTGGGAAACCTCTGCAGCCATCCTACCACATGGGCTGCATGGGTACTTTGTTTGGCAAACCCACGTCCCATGACCTGGGACATGTCTGGTTACAGAGTGATGGCAGCCAACTCCCATCAGCTTGCAGCAGTTACTCGAGATAAAAACTAAAATCCTGTGTTTCTAAAGTTCCTACCACAGCTATATAGATATGCAGAAACAAGCGTACAGTCATATTCATTATTCTAGTGTGAGCAATATTTCTGAGGGACTAGCTCTTAATCTACACAAGATCAAGTCCAACACAATTCAGAGTGAACAGAATCAAGTTCAGTCTTTTTTTCCCTGCCAAGTATATATTTTTGAGCAACCAGTACCCCCCCCCAAAAAAACACCCAGTGACAGCAATATTTTGTGGTCAAGAAGTTGTTTTTTTTGTTTGAGGATTTTTAAAAACGTGGAGTTGCAACGTCCTTGATTCTGACACGATGCCACCTGAGTCACATCCCCACAGCTGTGCTGGTGCAGTCAACTGAACATGGAGAGGAGTCCAAATTTGTTTGCCGTTTTCCGCATCATTTTTGGGAGCTTTGGGTTGCGATTAGGTAAATGATCAAAGCCTTGCCTATCAAACATTAATTTATGCTCACGTTGTACACAAGCCATTAGCTGCACTCCTCTGACTGTATTTATTCTTGTCACCTTTCATCCCTCTCTTCTTATTTGCATTCCCTCATCTTCTCACTTTTCCACCCATCACTCCGATCCATCCATTTCATCATTTGATGTTCCATCGTCTGAGAATTGTTTAGTAGTGATTTGTAATGTAAATATGCAGCAGAATATGAACACGGAGCTCCCGCTGGACCTCGACTGAATACACTCAGAGACACACACACACACACACGCCGACAACACGCTGGGTATACAGAGGACATCCAGCAGCTGCCTGGCTCGCCGCCCTCTAAGCCATAATTGTTCCCGGCCCGATCCACACTCTTTGCTCTGGTCCGTTCCAGCCCAGCGGCTAACCGCCAGCAGCCCTCACGTCTTGTGCTTCCAAAGTGCCCAACCAACTCATGATTGAGCCCAAACCTGCCACATAATTAACTTCATGAGGCAAAGTGGGATGAGGAAAAAAAGGTAAAAATTAGATTTTCTTTTTGAGTGGAACATGGAACAGCATCCTAATATCATTCAGTATTAGCAGAACTGATAGAAGAATTAGAGCAACTTCATGGGATAGAAACTCAAAATTCCTTAAACAAAATTCAACTTAGTTAAATATATTGAAAATGTTTTATCTTTAATAGTAGTTATATTGCAACATTTTTCACGAGGGCATCAGATATGTTTTTTGTGTGCTACAATTTATTGGTACCAACATATAGGCATGCACAGATGCGTAAAATGGAGGAGTGGAAACGTTGAACTTTGAAGATCTGATACAGACCGAGAATGAATGTCACCACACAGACAAAGGAAGAAAAAAGGAATACAATAAAAAGAACATTTGTTAGAGGAAGAGCGCTACTTAACTGACAGCGAAGTAGGAATGTCATTGTGAGTCATACTTAAATACTATATTACCACAAAAAAGGTGGAAAACTAGCTTGGCTAGCGCCAAAAAGAATCCCGAACTTCAATGTACAAGCAACTAATTCATCAGACGAGATCGGTAATTTACCAACTAAATTAAGGTTTAAAGGGAGGTTGCATTAACAACTTCAGAGGAAGTTGGATCCTGCTCAAGCAACATAACAAACATGGCACCTACTGAGGGGAACCTTCTTCAGCTCATGGCTAAAAAGTTTAATTCTTCAAAACCCTCTTTATTGTCCATAGGATTCGACTTAATGCCATTTCAAACTATCATGCGTCACTTATTTTGTTCACGTTGCGATCGCTGAGTTGAAGGGACGGTTTGCGAAACATTGATTTCTGATCGCGATTTCACAGCACATGACTTTCCACAGCGTGCAGTGGTGTTAAGTGATGGTTCGTTTTGGCAATATGAGAGTGAAGCCAAAATGGAGGACTTGATATTAAATGAGCCCTTTAAAATGTCTTCTTCAGAACATCTGTAAGCCTTTTCCATACATGAGATTTCCCATCGTCCTTTTGAGTCACCTTAGGAATCCAACTTTCCTCCGCTGCCATTTTTTGGTCTCTGAATTGTTTAAACTGATTCCAAAACACATGTCGGGAAACCAGAAAACCAAGCACTTCAGCGGAGCCAAACCAGTGATCACAGCGAGCATCCTGGACTCCTGCCCCTTCTTCCCCGCCTGCAGCGAGCACTGATGCCACTACAGAGGATTAATCGACTCTCAAGCCAAATTACTTCACTGATCAAACCCCTGCCCATTTTTTTTCCACGGCGTCTTTGTGATGACAGTAAACATGTTAATATAATGAGCTAATGTGCAACAAGATTTTCCGCGATCCCTTGCACACATGGGAAAAGTTAGCGCAAGAGCACCACCAGGTCAACAGTTGCGTCTGGAAATGTCAAAATTAAGTAAATAATAAATACAAGAAAATAATATTCACACACAATATTTATGAAAGGAAACACAGAACATAAATTCAAAGTAAACAACGACTTTAAATCGTCTCAAAAGCATCGACCAAACACTCACTTTGTTTACACTCCTGCAGAGTGCTGCATCTATTTTTGTTGTCGTGCAACAGAACAATTTCCGTGTTTAACCAGGCGTTGGAAAGAGGTTCGTTCACTCAAATGAACCCTTGAAATTTTCCACCTTCAGTACAGTGGTGAAGAGAGAGGTGTGTGCGTCGCTCAGGTGCTGCCTTTATTTTCCACGGTAAACCACAACCTTTCTTCTTTGCCCGCGCACACAAAGATGCAAACTTCTAAACAACTTTCACCGTCGTCGCCATTTCACAAACACCCATATCTGGCTCATCAAACCGAAAACTCCTCCAAAAAAAGCAACCAGTTCCCCCAAAAACGTCTGGACGCCATTTTAGCGTCTTCAGTTTTTCAGCTCAAGAAGTGGGGAAACAACATGAAACCATCAGTCGCTGACTGATGCAAGTAAATATCTCTACATTTTCGCCAGAAAACTCACAGCTAAGTCGAGCTAATGGCTACGTTTAAGAACACCATGCACTCTAATAGTGAATCGTTTAGTTCTTCAAGAACTCAAATAGTATAATTTAGCATTTGAAGCTGAGAAAAACCCGAGTAACACACAGACGTAAGTGAACAAAATGATGCGATATTTAGCTAATGGCTGCTTAATTGGAAGCAGTTCCCCCTCGATGGAAGGGGCCAACTGTGGAGAATAAGTGGAGCCGGCGTGGCAGTCACGCTGCGCTGCTTGTTTGTGACCGTGTCAGTTATAGCTCTTTTAATTGGCTGCATTTACTGCCGACTCGCTATTTCAGGGAAGTTAAATGGAGAGATGGTGGCCACGTTTGGCGAAGTGAAGAAGTCCACAAGGGTTAAAAGATGCCTCGCGTGCGAGCCAGCCGGCTTTTCGTTCAGCGCGGCTTTTTAATCACACAGCAGCATCGTTCCTTCATAAACAGTTTTCCATTTGTTGTGATAAAGAGTGTGGCCCAAAATGAACAAAATGATCTAATAAATACAATAAACTGCACTGAAAACACTGTTTCACTTTTCAAAATAGCAAACATAAATGTTGAGGAAATAATAAATAAATGACAATAAATGAGTCCAACAGTCTCTGGAGAAGAGCAACGTCTCTGCTGGAAACAGATTTGATATTCGGGTTCTCTCAGGCTTCGATCGTGCAGCTGTAAAACGGCGAAGCATGTTGTTGAGTCTGCGGTTTTCCTTTATCAGGTGCTGTATGTGGTTTATTGCTGACTGTTCAGCTGGCCCACGCTTCTCTTCCATTTCTCCTGCCGCCGTGATACACTCTTTAACTTCTGATTTTCTGTTTACAAGTTCACCAGTTAATCAACCGACTGAATGAAGTGTTACTTTTGTTCTCCACTTCCTGCCCACCCACACGCTCCCTCTTTCATCTATACAGTGCTTCCCTTCGAACATGCCCCGTACTATGTGCAGCGCAAACACACTAACGCGCCGAACCACAGAGCAGCACACCTCAGAGTTGCTCCACTTTTTGCATGGCCTCGGCAACCACAACACCTTACAAACATAGAGATGAATTCTTTATGAGCTCTGCGGCCTTCCTGGAGCTACAAAAACACAGGCACAGTTGACCTCTCGGTGATGACAAGTATGCAGCTTTCTCTCATCTTTCACGCCTCTTTTCGAGTGCATCTTCAGCCCCTCCCTTCCTCCATATCTGCCTTCTTTCAAGAGTTCCTCAAGGCCAACTCCTGCTTCTGATCCTTCAAAGCTTTGATGCAACCTTTCAGACGGAAATCTAACATATGTTCACTCATTAATGGTTGCAGTGGTTTGTCATTTTGGAAGCTTCAGAACGTCGCTCACAAGCCTGATGCAGCGTGCGTGTTGGGCCTGGCTGTGGCGCTGTAATGAAGTCATATGGAACACAGTAAGGTGCCGTTGACAAGGTCGAACTCTTATTGCTGGTCATACTGGGCTACATTAAAGTCTGTAAACCCAGAGCTAAGGAACGGCGGAGCTATAAAAATGGATGTCCATACAGATGAAAACAGTCATATCTATCCACTCTGGGATTTGGTTTCACAAGGTTGTGGTTTCGTTGACTGAAATGACACCGTCTTCAAGTGGACGGGCCTTTGAAGTGTGTCGACAGTGACTATTCCATCGTGCCAATCGGCGATTCCTGATGATGACACTCAACAGACAAGTTCAATATGAGTCTCTGTGAGCTCTTTCCCTGAGACACTGTGCGTCGTAACTTCAATCGAGTACACAGTTTTGTTGAAGTTGAAAATTTGCTTGTAAATCCAAAACCGACTGAGGGTTTGAGAAAGATGAGGAGATAAGTGTGAGAAGTACAGCTGAGCGCGAGATGAAGGTGTATGAGAGCATCTTCTGCTGCGGGATTTCGACTTCTGTTTAGTGAGTGTTTGCATGTGTGTGATCATAGCCATGTGTGCTGGGCTTATTCATGCGGCTGCGGAGGCTCCGGCTGGTCTACCATGGGCACAGGGCGGAGGACGGGTTTCATTTCGTTGACCTATTTTTATGGCCACTGTCTTAATGGTGTGTATGTTTGAAGGAGAGCGGAGGTCACAAGGGTGGGTGAAAAAACAAATCTGCTCAGGGTCGGTGAAGACAAGTTAATAAGACCAATAGTGGATCGCACACTGAGGCTTTTGATGGGGACAGATAAAAAGAGGAAGGATGTTAAACTCATGTATCGCATCTGGAGGTGACGGCAGGTTTGACAGGAAATGACAAAAACAAGAGCAAATTATGTGAAAACAGTAGTTTTCTAGAGGTTGGAACAGGTTCTTTTCTTGCTTATAACTAACTCTTGCCCCAAATTATTATTGTTAATACACTTATAATACTCAATAGTAGAAATGGAAAGTATTTTCTGTCCCTCTAATCCCAAACACCTCAGATACATATCAAAAAGGTCATAGGTTCAATTCCATCTTGAACGAACTGGGGTCAACTGGGTCCTGCACTCTATAATATATAATTGAGGACTCTAAATTGCCTGTCTATAAATGCCCTGTAATGTGTGCCCACCTCTTGCCCCGACTAGCTGGCACAGACTCCGACCTCAGCACTAAGGAGAGCTATGGAAAACATGTATGAATCACAGCATTTCTCCTCCATGCTGAGATAAATGTGACCATCACACATGCTTGGTTGGAATGTGAGATTTCACTGGACTTTGAATCTTTACACAAACCTGGGAGGGTCACTGCTCCCGGTTGCAATGCTGGCACAGTCACCTAGATACCTAAAATGTTACCTCATGGATCTTTACTCACCACTATGAAGTGTGAGCAACAATTACCGTAAATTGTGGACTATAGGCCCCAACTTTTTTCTCCCGGGCTGAACCCTGTGGCTTATGCGGCACAGATGATATATAGATTTTTACGGGTAAATGAGCTTCATGCCGCTTCATGTCACATGAAACCAATGAAGTCACAGACCACTCCAAATGTGCTGTCTTCACCCCGTGTGTCTGCTGTTCGGCAAACAGAGTCGATCCTCCGGAGGACCGGAGACAAGTGGCAGCAGCTGACACCGGCTGTGGTGTCGGAACTTCGGGTGCGCAGGTGAAAACGCCGCATAAATTAAAAAAAAAAGCCATAAATGAAAGATGTGACCGCATGATACGAGTTCAGAACATTGTTTCTTGGGTCAGTCTCCATGCTGGACCCCGTTTTCAAAACTAGTTTAGAAGTGATCCACAAGTGTTTTTAAGACGGGTACGTGGGAATCAATGGCCTTTCTACTGTGCAGATATAAAAAAATATATTTTCCTTCTTAAATTTATTGGGTGCAGCTTGTATTCCACTGCACCCTATAGTACCAAATTTACGGTACATATGAAGCTTAGCCACCAATCCAGATGCTTATTTGGCTTCATGTGACTGAAACTCCTCTCTGCAAACAATGACAAGAGACTCTTTACTTGGTTTGACATCACAGGGTCAATGTCCTGTCACACGCACACGTCAAGTCAAGCTCCTGTTTGACTCAAAACATCAGGTCGTTGCCCATCAAATTTTTTAATATCAATCTAAAAGTGGAACACAGGTGACTCATCCTTCGCTATGATGGTTTAACAAGATTAAAAAAAATCCCCAAATATATGGACAGAAAAATAAAACTTCCCCCACAAGTTCCAGCGTGTCCTGGAAGAGCGCTCACCTGGTTTAAAAGAAACTCAAAGAACATTCCCCCGGAAGTGTTTTTCTTTCAACAAACAGGTGAAGGAATCTTTTGGACGCATATAATATTTAATATCAAACACACTTCCTCTGCCAACACCTGTCGTTTACTGCAGTGCCGTTTCCCCCCTCAGCCCCGGACAGGAATAAGGGGATGAATAATTGCAGGTATAAACACCTCGGGGCAATCACAGGGTGGTTTTTTTTTTCCCACCTTTCAGATATTCTTTTAAATATTTCTTCTCTTCAGGTGCCTTCACAAGGCGCTACATCAAAGCTGGCTCTCTTCGGGTCATTTGGATTCAGAAATCTGTCGCAGCTTGCCTCTGCTCCCATATATACAGCCCAGTCTCACAGCTTTAAAGTTCACAGCGTCACTTCATCTATTTTGATCTCGGCTGAGGTTTATCGGACACGCCTTCGGATGCGCTGCCTACGCACGCCTTCACTAACGCAAACATCAGTGGGGGTCCTTGCCCTCTGAACATAGGTGTGATGGAATTCAAGATGTCTCTATGCTGTTAAACATGGTTAGCAGTGAGAGCAACTCATATCCACCAAGTACTTGGCAAATCAGAGCATCGACGAGTCAGAACCACTTCCCGTCTGAGAATGATTCTGTGTTGTCTCAATTAACTGCAGTGGTTGTTAGGTGTGTAAGGAAAAATCTATCCACTGAGGGAGACTACACTGCAGCTCACCAAATGGTATTTTGAAAGGTTATGAGACCAGCTGTCACAACATGGTTGAAAAAAAAAAACATTGGTGTAACAAGAGGCAAAACCCAGCTTTCAAAGTGTTGTGCCGATTGTCCAAAACCAAATTTTTTGGGGACCTTATATTGAATGGGTGTTGGCATCCAAAGCACTTTGCAGGACGTTAAACCAGGTCAGGAGTGTGAGCAACTCTTATCCACAAAGTACCATGTTAGGACACTTGAGTCAGAGTTTATCAATGAGTCTGAATCACTTCCTGAACTTTCCGAGGGGAGAACATGTGCTCTATGTTGAGCCAAAGATGTTTTTGTTGCTATGTCCCACTATTCTGTAGCCTGCTGCTGTTGGGAGAAATGTTGGGTTGCTGTGGAGGATCTAAAACAAATAACAACGATGCAAAGCTTAGTGGTTTCAGTAGCGGAAAACGTTGCCGGTGCAAACAGAACAAAGCAAAACCCAGCATGGAGTCTGAGCGATTCAAGTCCGCCACCATGGGACTCCCGCTACACTTGAGTCAGACACAGTATCAACGAGTGTGAACCACTTCCTTTCTGAGTCCACTGAGCCAAACAATGTGAAACAATAATTCCACGCATCAGTAGCAGAGTGAGAGTCACGCTCAATGATTCTCACAGTCTCTCAGAGAGACTCACCACGGTTGGTGATTTTCTGCCAAACTTCTAAAACACTTGTGGGGCACAGAACGGCAGCGTCAATATGAGGCACCCACCGAACTTTCTCAGCTCATCAGCAGAGTCATTAATATATGCATTACAGTTTCCTCGACGGGTTCTTGGCATGTCGTTCAATGGGAAACAAGCGTAACACGGCACCTTTGGAGATGCTGAGTCTCTTACAAGCAGCGCTTTGCTGTCTGCAAGTGAAAGCTGCTTTTCTTTCAGGCCTCTTAAATCTAAATGGCTGTCCTTATCGTACCCAGTCAGAGACGGGGAGGCCCCCGTGCCGCTCATCCCAGCCCCTGGGTCTGAATGGAGGGGGATTACGGAGGCCTCAGCCAGTATTGCTGCCATTGTTTACCTAGGGACTAGGGGCTGGCTGAACAACCCCCCTGTCAACATGGAGACACAATAGGAAACAAGGAAGTGGAACCATCCTCCAGATTTGCACACACACACATGCCATTCCCTTGATCTCGGAGAATCGACCTTGTATTATTGGGAAGAAAAAGGGACGGGTTGAGAAGCTTATTAGCAACTTCACTGGACTTTCATCACGGCAGCAGTGGGGAGCCTCCAAACAAGAAAAAGTTGCAGCGATGCAATGTTTAAAAGAGACGACTTGTCAAAAAAAGTAATTGTTTTTGCTGTGCGAGTACCAACTTCTTGCAGCAATGCAGAAAATGGAGAATATGACCTCATTAAATCCACAGCTAAACCTTTATTTCAACAAACGACACAGACAGCGGATTAGCAAGCAGTAGGAGAAAACAAACACATTAATAAACATATCCGAGTGTGTGCTGCAGCTTAGAACAGAGCAAGGTCCGCATATTAAAATCATTTGTGAGGAATTGTCTACATTAAATAACCCCCTTTTACCCTTAGTTGTAGCACCTCAATGGATTGGGTCACAATAGAACAAGCTATTTCCCCCATTTTATATAACTGATCTGGAGCTTTAAAGCTTCAGTCAATACAAAAATTACACACGAAATAACTTTTTATAGAGTTGCGTGTTGATTTATATTATGTTGAATCCTGAATTCGGACTTGTGATGCATAAAAAAGTGATGCTTTTAGCTGCTAAAAAATTGTCTGTCAGACCCACCAGCTGAAACGCTACACGCACGCTCCTACATCCACACAGCAATCACGGCCATTTCTGCGCGTCCCTCGGCAAACCTGTAGTTTCCCAGCCATCTTGTCCTTCCATTATGGCCCCTCCCCGCCTGCCTCACCTACACCGTCCTCCACCGCCGTGCTCAGCCCTTTCAAGTGGAAGGTAGCAGAGGCTACCACCTCGCTAGCAGTCGGCTAATTACAAGGGAAGTGGCAACAAGTGAGCATTGTGTGGAGTCTTCCAGGCTCACAGAAAGAAAGTGCTCTTTATCCTGCCGCCTGTAACCCCCTGTCTCTTCACACCCACCCCGCTTTTGACAAAAACAATGAGGGGCCACGCTGGGGTTCTACCTGCAGAGCTAAAGTGGATATAAACAGCATTAAACCAATTAAAAATAGGGATTTTTCATCCCGTTAAAAACTGTATTTTCTTGTATCAAGTAGTGTCCATGAAGCAGCAGAATTCTGAGATCAAGATCAGAAGATCAAAACTTTTCAGAAGATTGTCAGCACTTTAGACACCGTCTACAGCCATTGTGACCAAAAGATAAACTCCGTGGTCTCCAGCATTTCCACATCAGGCCACTGTAGCCGGTCATGATCATCCTCTCCTCACACCTTCACATGCATGAACCTCACTCGTCGCCGTCACCTTCAACATCAAGGGTCCGTCACTGTCTCTCCTCTCCACATGTCCAAACCATCTGCCCAGCAAATTGTTCTTTTCCAAATAGATACACTCAATTCTGATCTTGTCCATACCTGCATCTCTGACTCTTTTAACTCTTGACTCCTCTAAACTGCATCAGGGCCATAAACACAGCTGTGCCTCCCTTGGTCATTTACATCGACTCCATCATGTCCGCACTCACTTCTTCACCTCCCTACAACAATGTTGTGTTGCATCCATAGTGTAGTCAAGCTTTTTACTAAAATACATGAAGCTTATTTTACATTGATTTAAAAACAACAGCAAGGTGAAAACCTTTTTTTGAGCTCCTTAAACGTGCAGTCAAGATTCAATATCTATTCATCAATTGCATTTCTCTCTAAATCTAGCAAGTCAACCACTTTTAAAACAGCTGGATCATCCAGTTCCAACCGAATTAAGTCCCCAGCTACCACATAAATTAAAGCATACCATATTCACTCACTTTTTTTCATTCAATAACCCACCAATTTAAGCAAAAAAATACAAATAAAATAAAGAAAAATATTTTTTTGGTTGGTTTGTGTGCAGAAACATCTCTAGAGAAATCTCAAATGAAATGTGCAGCTGCTTCTTATTTGTCAGATGAATAAGAACCACAGACTCTCACTCAATCCAACTGTAATTTTGTTGCAAAATGATGAAGCAAGAATGTTTTTTAACTTTACAAAAGTTCAATAGAACAGTTTTTTAAGCAATGAAAGGTTTGTTTTCAGACATAATGTCAGTGAAAACACAAGCAGGTAGGATGGAATTTAACATAGCATGGATCGGAGTACAGCAAGGTCTCATTACCACAAAGCAGTGAAAAGCATTTTCATATTCACTCGCACAGCATCAGACTCACATTTCTGAAAAAACTTTAAGGGAAAAGATATGCTAAACTCATTAGGAAACACAAGAGACCCAAGGCGTTTGTGGTTTCATGTTCGGTCCAAAGCAAACAAAGTCCTGAATACCGTCACAAATTGAATCATCATGCTTTTCCTTTTCTTGTCAAGTCAGACACAATGAAGCTAAAAGTCAGCCAGGGTTCAGAAAAAGCAGGTTCTGGTCGCTGCTAGGAGAAACACTGACAGCAAAGAAGACCAAAACCAAAGGTGTGAGCCAGTTAAAAACATGGACTTACAGGTGGAGAGACTGAGCTGTTGGGGATGTAGGAGTCAGGCAGCATCAGGAAGGGGTACCCCGGGTACGCCGGCGTCTTGTACATGCCTCTATCTTGCTTACTGGACACTGAAAATCCCAGATAAACAGAGATATTTACCAACAAGAGCAACTCTTCATTCACCATCAGAAGGCTATAAAACTGACTTCCACTCTTCAGAGTCGCCATGCATTCAACTATTTACACGTCAGCGGGTTACAACATGTTATATCCTCGTGTGAGTGCAGATGACGACACTTGAGACAAAAGTGTTACAACTGTCACCAGGTCCGAGAGACGTAAACTCCTGTAGCCTATGTGTTAACTCGGCTCTCACCACCACCCACATCAAGCGACACGCTGTGGCTCTGACAGCGCTGCATGAGAACAATAGAAACCCCATTTGCATACTAATAATGACTTATGATTTATATATAGGCATATACTGTATATACACACACACACACACGAGAAGTACAGATGCAACTTGTAATACATGTAGGTTTGACCTCTAAGAACCTTTAGCTTTCTTAGAAAATAGAATGCCCATTTAAAATAGCGAGATTTAACTCCGCTTTACATGCGTTCCAATAGTTTATTTATAGGGTGAAACACTGGAGTAAAACACTTGCAAATTATAGTTTGAGTAGTTAAGTTAATATGGAAACAGAAACACAACTTTTATCGTGATTTAACTATTTTACCAAATTAGTTATTTATGGAAGTGTATTTAAATATATTTTCACAGACTGAATCAGGAGGGGTTTTCTAAATATATAATTATTATATACGGTATGTGATTTTAAGAAGATCAGCCAAACGTGTTTATAAACTCTTTCGACTCGCCAGCATTGTAACGTTTTCGGGGATTGTGTTTTTCCAGATTATTGAAAAGAAGAAAAGCTACTGTTGTAAGAGTGAAACACAATATTTTTTGATTCCATCTGACGGTCTATCACTTAAAGTAGTGCACAGACATGCAGTTTTAGGTTCATTTGACATGGCGAATATATTAAATACAAAAGATATATTTAGTTTCAAGCATTTCTTTAAAAAAATACATGTACAGTGAAGCATGAAAACAGTGAATATAATGGTGGCAAGTATTTATTTCAATAAATATTTTGAGTATTGCATTCGTTTATTTTAGCTTTGTTTTTTATGTAAGCATTTTCATAAATTCACATTTAAGCAACCCGAATTAAGAGCTGTGCTTTGTACCCAGGGGCAGGACTCATCTCCCCAGGAGGTTCCATTTCCCAAATATTTGCATGACTCACATACCGGGAGACGTCTTTTTTTACAGAGTGCACCTGAACGCAACTCTTTGAAGTTAAAGCAGCAACACGTGTCCCACTGACCAAAATACCCCACGCTCGGTCGCAGTGGGGGGTTTTATCGCTCTTCGCTCGACTTTCCCAGATACCATGGACCGGATAAGAGCAAGTGTGAGGTGTGTTTTTGTCTCACCGCCGTCGAGATGTTCCCGGTGTTTGTCCGGAAAGCCCCTCTGCTCGCCCTGGTGTCCCCGTCTGACCGCCTGGAAGTCGCCAACAAACAAACAAACGGGGGTTCAGGCGACTCGCGGAGGCAATGGGAGACAGTTTACACACACGCGCACAAAAAGTTCACACGATTCAAGTTTCATTCACCGTCTTGTTTCGGGCACCTACCGCCGCACTCGGATTCTGACTCGTCTCCGACTCGTTGACCAGCGAGGACTTGAGGTCAGCCAGGTCCCGCTCCGTCAGCTCGATCTCTTGTATCTTCTCCTCCTGTTCGCCCTCGTCTTTGAAGGCGATCATCTCATCGTTGGCTCCCAGGTCGTCCCCGCCGCCGCTGCTGAGCTGAGGCATGTCGACTCTCCCCCGGCGGGCGCTTCGACCAGCACAACTCTCAGGAAACCAACCCCCGAAGACGCGGAGCTACGGCGACTTGTCTTCAATCTCCTCGCTGGCAAAGGTCTCCAAAGTGCCGCCGCATCGAGGAGCCGCGCAGGGAAAAGTTGTGTCGTCCTCCGGGTGGGTGCGAGAGAACTAGTGTTTCCTACAAACAGCAAACATCTCATTTGAGCTCCAGACAAGACGAGGACTCCCGACATCAAAGGGCGCCGTCCGGGTGATTGACAGGTCCGATGACTTGTTGGGGAAGGGGAGGGGAGGGGGGGGGCACGATTGTTTGGCAGGGGGCTGAACTTCTTAAAGAGAAATCACCGCATTATTTATGACCTCCAGGGGCGTGTTCACACCGTCCACGTCCCCTCGGCTGCCGCGGCTAATAAAAATGTGACAATTGCCAACGTCACTACAGTGATCCCCCCAAAATAGTTGCATTCGTCAAACACTCACTTTCCCCTGCTCACTTCGCGAACATAAAAGCTTCACCATGTCTTTCATTCGCTGCTTATTTGTGTTTTGTTTTGTTTATAAAATATTTTTTTCACCATGACACACGATTTAATTCTTTTTCCTTTAAAATTTATTAGTAATTCATTGAAATTAGCACTTCATCGTGTATAAAAATAAGTAAATGAAAACAGAATCAAGTTCTTCGGCACCTGAAGAAGAGCCGTGCTGTTTCATTCATTTTGTTCATGTGCATCTTTCAGACAAGCCTGTGGTCCTGGCATAGACTTAGACTTAGACTCTTTATTGTCATTGCACAAAAACATGTCACTGTATTATGGCAACAAAATTTCGGTCTGAGGCCTCCAACTTCCATAAACAAAAACTATAAATATTATATATATATATATATATATATATATATATTATCAAGCCTGTGGTCCTGGCATGGTCCACCAGGTGGCTCCGCCCAATCTTTCAAAACCCTGCTATTCGTAAACAAAAGATCTAGAATGCAGAGTTTCTTTCGTTGGGAATAAAGCCCCTGAGATCATCGAGTCGTCTCCTTATGTCCAAGAGCAGGTGAAAGTAATGCGTGACTGGTGGGCCACATGTGGCCCTTCGGCTTCAACTCTGCGGTCATGGTTTAAAATTCCGTTCATTCGTCTGCCTTGAAAGTTATGTAAGTGGAAACATCAAACGCATCACAGGAAGTGATGATTTAAGACAGAAGTGAATGAACTGGGTTGATGCTGTCGCGTAATTCTGCGGGACTGATGCCTTGGTTTCCGGAATATGATCGATCCTCAGTATCGCACTTGCTACTGTGACACAAACGTGCGACTAACCATCATGTTCCAACATCATGTGTGTGCGAAGTATTCCGGTGCCACACCTGATATAAAGAGCTCAGTCTGAGGCTCATAGTTTTGCCATGAACAAAATGAAAACACCTCTCAAGTATGAATAATAATGAATAAATAAATGATCACATTTCAGTGAATACAAAAATCAGTGGTTGACTCCTGTGATTCGTGGTAGCATGACGGACAGCTGTGAAGAAAGAATATGCTGACTGACCTCACCTGCCCCCTGGTGTGCGTTCAAGCTATTTATACCTGCATAACTCCCAAAACAACATTTCTACATGTAGATGCATGAAAAATGCTTTAAAAAGTGTGTTGTGCTAGCGAGCATGAGCAGACAGGTTTGCCCCTGTTTTAGCACGCGCAAATCCCGCCCTTCGTTTCCACTCACAGATACATCCGTCCCGAGCTCCACCGCTACCGCTTCACTTCGATCTCCTCCCATGCATCGGTACCAGCTGTTGTCTCGCTGCTGGCTCGGCACATTTTTGGAACAAATCTTCTCATTTGCATGAGCAGGAAAGTGGGCGCTCAGGCGCCGCCAACACCAAAATGTAGGACATTCTGTGTGAAACATCAGACAGCATGGCGTGCTCATCAATAACCAAAGCGCAGCATGTTTCTGGCTGGTCCTTACATCTCGCGGATTTTGTAACTGTCTCCAAAACAGCACAAAAAAAAGTGCTAGCTGTTGCAACAACTCGTTCGGAGGAGGGAAGCAGAAGAAAACACAGTTCAAAGATTGTAGATTTGGAGTTATCAAACTGCCTCCCTCTCCTCTGCTCCCAACGCCAATGCATTTTTAATGCTGATACAGTAGCGCGCTGGTCTGCAGAGTTTTTAATTGAGAAATATTTATACACTCCCATGCTGTGACTTAATATTTGACTTAATGGGAGTCGGTTGCCTTGAATGAGAATGAAGAACCACAGCTGGGAAACCAAATGAAATACAAACAAAAATCAGTATTTGCATAAAACTGCATATTTATACAATATCGTGGATGCATATTAATAAAAAGATTAAAACAGTTTTAATGTATGCAAATCTAAATTATAAATGAGTTGTTTAAACGGCTTGTTTATTCGCCTTGATTAAATATAGACAGCTGTTTATCCGGAGAGAAGCCAAGCTCTCCTGCGAGGGTCACGGCGCCTCGTGAGCTTGAACCGGGACACTTTTCCCATGATGGTTGATCCTCTTCATCACATGGGTTCACATGAGGTCACACACTCTGGTCAGGCGTCTGCACACACTCGAGCTCCCGCTCTGGTGAGCCTGCTTGTTTATTTGATTCTATCTTCTCGCGCTGGGTTCCTTTATCACTCGGTGGATTTTACCGTCCGACTCCGCGCGTCTTATCTCGTAACAACCTTCATCACATCATCCGAAGGCAGGAAGCGCCAAATAAGGAAACGTGCGTAGATACAAAGAGAGTGAAGCCGCCCACACGATCAGCTATTGAAGTTTCCACTTCAACAAAAAAGAAAATGTTAACCTAAATGGAATTTATGATTATGATTTTAGTTTAATAACAGTATCCTACTCATGATCCGAAGAGAAAACTAAAGTAAACAAAATATATGTCATGTTTTCATTTACCTTATTCCATTTGTTGTGGTTATTATTTTAACTTTCTGGCCCCAGATTTTGTTCCTTCAATAAGGGTTATTTTAAGTTCAAATTTGACTTGACTTGAAATATATATATATATATATATATATATATATATATATATATATATATATTGAGCTACTGGGCCCTTAATTTTATACATTTATCGCTAGACTTTTTAAACTGAA
Organism: Synchiropus splendidus; assembly: GCF_027744825.2. NCBI lineage: Eukaryota > Metazoa > Chordata > Actinopteri > Syngnathiformes > Callionymidae > Synchiropus > Synchiropus splendidus. Next base: position 17,048,752 of record NC_071350.1, on the reverse strand, counting down.
ATTAATGGTGTAGAGTGACAATTACCCTTTGAGTTCCAGATTTATTTTGCCTGTTTTTATTATATTTGTTTATCACAATATTCGCTAGTGAAAATGTAAGTATACTGCTCGACTCAAAATTCACACTTCTCACTTTCCATTGTATTTTCAAAGAGGGTTTTGGTCATGAAAATAAGGAGTCTATGCTAAAATTATTCTCTTTTTATTATTTACTTTTCTTATAATGATCGACTGAAATTGTAAAAATGTCTCAATTATTGGTCATTTTCACAACAGCATGTTGTGCTTTATAAATTCATTAATACATTCTGGAATTAATTTAGAGCCAATTATTAAATCTTTCACATCAATTGAAAATATTTTTGTTTTTTAAAAAAATGAAAAATACTGGCTGACATCTCAGTGACACTTTGAGGAGCGTCATGTGACTGTTTAACGTTGCGCTAGCTTCCCAATGATGAAAGTTTCCAGCTACTAACAGCCGTCGAGCTCAGGAAACCCATTTCAGCAGTCAGATTTGAGATCGTGTTCTGCTGCTCATAATCCAAACTCTTGCTCATGGCTTTGCCTTCTGGCTCACATCACAGAAAGCTTTATATTTGAGGCGATCTGACGCCTGTATTTACCTTCTGCCATCAGGTTTCACCTCACAGTCGAGAAACACCATGCGAGAGCGTCTTTTATCTCATACCCACCTGACTTCTCCGCTCTGCACGTGCCTCACTTGTTGCACCGCAGTGAAAGAAGTGTTGTCGGAACTAAAAATACAGTGTTAAGTAACTACTTTTATTAGCACACATGCTTAATGAGTTTCCTTCTCGCCCTTCATCTCTGGAAACGCTGCTCCTTGAACGTTGGAGAGATGAATCGCAGAAAACGATTGCACACTCCGGGGAAACATCAGGCGCATTAAAAGAGCAAAGCCATTAAATCATGTCCTTTCATTGGGGCTACGCCACATCCAAGAGAGCGACTCTTAACTCGAACCACTTGTGTGCTTTTTATTGGTAGTTCTTCTCCAATCTGGACCACGGCCTCGGAGGCAACATCCAGACGCCACTGTGGAACGTAAACAAACCTCCTCTGCAGTTTGATTTCATTTCTCTCCTTTATGCGTCACGGGAGGTTCATATTCGATCGAATATTCCGGAGGTTTCAGCGCTCACTCTCTTCTGCAGTCTGAATACGATCATCGACCAGCAACAGAACTGGGATGATGAAGATGAACAGGCTTCAATAATGTGTTCCCCACTGACTTTCATTCAACATCCAATGATAGATATACTCTTTTGAAGGGAACTTGGACTTGGACTGAAGGGTGCTGGATAAAAACACAGCTTGGAAAAGCGAAGAGAACTGCCTTTCTTCCGTTTTCATTTGTGTTTTGTGTAGTTCTTTTTGACATTCAATGTTGTAGATGATGGGTGGAGAGTTCCAGATCCCCCGTAGTCTTGTAGACCATGCACCTCCACCGAGTTACGGAACTGGTTACTGCCACCTGCTGTCACACGTGACTTTGACTGGTCATCCTATTTCAAAAACGTATCCTTTTATTCAGATACAATGAATGCAGGTCAATAGTGTTGGCTGACACTTTCACTGGAAATAAGCTGCTTGGAGGAGGTCTGCACTTGTCATTTTTAATGTATCTTCATGTTATATTTTTGCTCTATTTTTATCTATTTTTGATCTATATTTTTGTTTTTAACCCTTCCACACGTACGTCTTCCTCCCTTGGTGCTTTACTTAGTGAGTTGCTGTGATTCTGTCTCTGTTTTGTTTGCATGTATTTATTTGTTTATTTTTGTGTGCATGTGAAAGTCCACTGGTAGTTCTTTGTCGATAAGCATGTTTATCTGGTATGCATGTCTTGAATGTGTGTATTTGTCTGTCTTGTATTTGTTGATTTAATGTGTTTCAACACAACCATCAAGGTGGTTGTGAAGACTAACTAGTAGCAAAAAAAAAAACTATGAAACAAATCTTATTGCTCTAATGAATCATATTCACATGCGTATTGATGGTTAAAAATAAATAATAAAAATCTAAAATAAACAAATAAATAAACCCGAAACACACAAAGCTGCAACGATGAATTGAGATGAAGCGTTGCAACATAGTTTTTGAATGTTTATTAGGTTAGAAAATTAATTGGAAAGTGGTTATAATATAGTATTTAAATATGAGTGTCACTCCATTAAGCTGCAGAGTTCGATGGCATCATGTTCTACATGTTTACAGAAAATGACTGTCATGTCACCTCCGTGACAAGGAGTGGTGCCATGAGCTCTTCAGTGACAGTAGAGGAAGAACACTGGAAGCTGACAGGTAGCGAGGAGCTGTTTCAGACTGTTATACTGAACTCATGACACAGCGGTCGTGCTGAATCAGCCTTTTCAACATGGTTCCTTTGGCACTTATCTGGATTAAACTCATAGGTTTCTGAATACAAATAAATATTCAGGTGTTTTTTTTTTATTACATTTTTATTGCATTTTTACCAACAGGTCCTAGAATGTAGGTAACGTCTCCTCATATGAACAACAGTCAGTGAGCCTGAGACCAAGCAGCTCAGTCCTTCCCAGACAAGTTAAAAGCACAGTTTTCAATTGCAAATGTCCCGTGGTTCAGATTTATTAACTCAGTTTGCTTATTCATATCTTTTCTGAAGCTCTTATAAAATAATAAAGTTGATCAATCCGGTTGTGTTTTGTCTTCTTACCATTCAAAAACCAGATATGTAAACTGTTACTTGGTCCAAAGGGGGCAAAAGAACAACAAGAATAATTTTATATCTTGTAAAATCCAAAATAAACACAGGCATAATTGTAATAGTAAGAGTTAAAATGGATCAGTATATCAGATGGAATGGGTTGAGGTGAAATGTCAGAGCTGAGTACCAGACGGTGATGTGCAAGGCAAGGTTGACTAAAACATGTCTGGAATAGACTTGGCGTTTTATTCACAAGATGCAGATGAATTCATGTTCAGATATAAATGGACTTCCAATGTACCGCTGGGGTTATTACCTCAGAGAGAGCACACACGCACACGCACAAGTTTTCCACCGGATAATGAAGCCTATTTGAAGTTGGGCTTTGCTGACTTGTTGCTGATTTAAATGTGCCTGTCTCTTTTGATTTAGCGGCACGCCGTCCCTTTACCTCTTCGTTCGCTCCTTATCAAACATTTATGAGCTCCTATCACAGATCTGTGGAGAGCGTTGGGCTGGAATTCAACAAACATAAACAGAGGCTGAGGAAAAATAACCCTTGGAAACATGGAGACCTTGTTTATTTGTGTCGAATTTTTACGACAGACAGGGACGTTCCCGTATTTCCTGAAACACAATGCGCAAACATTGGTTTAATCTCATGTCCATTCAAAACCCTGAGATGTCAGCGGCTCATGAGCGAAGCAAGACATTGTGGTTGGAAAAACTGCTTCTTCTGCTTCTAAATTTCCCCCCTCGATTAAAGGCATATGTGAATAATTTAATGAACATCAGTGAGAATCAATGAGTCAGTGGATTTCATCACGGACAAGAGTTTGAGTCTTGCGCCAGGAGTTTCTTTCCCATAATGCACTGCAACAGTTTCATCTCTGATCATGGCTGTTTTCTGATGGAAAGTTTTCAGAAAGAGGTTGTGCTGGCATATTTTGCCGAAGCGCGGGAGTCACCTTGGACGAGCGCAGGTTAATTTGCTCACACTCAAACACACACACACTCACACACACACACGTTGTAATCTGGGAGGCTGGAAACAAAAGGCCTTGTTAATGCAGAGACTCACAGGAGCCTTTGATGTGGAGCCAAGCCATTCACTCCTCTCACACACTGTTTCTCTCACACACATTCGCAAGTGTACTCAAGGATGCAGTGCACCCAAGCAGAATCTCTCAGCAGATAATAATAATAGTAATAATAATATAATAACAGTAATAATAATATGATAACAACGATAATAATAACAATAATAATAATAATAATAAGAAGAAGACGATTACGACTATTACTACTACTCATAGTATTTTGGAATCATGGTGCACACACGGCAGCTTGATCTCCAGCAGCTCACATGGGAGCACACATGCTCACTCCCCCCCTCCCCAAACCCAAACAATGATCCATCTTATGAATCCACATCCTCCTCTGGGCCACATCAGTCCCTTTGCTGCGGAAAGAAACAACTGATCCCGGAATGGGCTGCTAACCGTCAGCTGCAGGACTTCCAGCCGCCCACTCACCACTAGAAAGAGACCATTGCCAGCGCACACGTTTAATGGGCCTGCCATCAGAGCGAATGGATGATCGTCGCAGCGCTCTGATCTCAGCATCGGGGTTTTGCTACACTCATCTTTAATTCTTTTATTCGAGAGTGAACACAGGAGAAGACGTGTCTTAAGTTTAGAATTGAATTTGTTCTGGTTCATCCCAGCTGTCGCTGAGGTTTGTGTGGCCGTCTGTCAGCGTTTATATCTCTACGACTTCATTTGTTGTTTGGATGACACAAGACAAAGGATCTGTCTCTTTTTGCCAACACACTATGTACACAGAGTAGACTCTCAACATTGATTTTGAAAAATGATAGACAAGAAGTGAGGAACACTAACAGAGTCTGCAGTACTGACCTCACCACGACCACCACACCAGACTAGAACACATGTAGCTCCTTGTCTCTACACAAGGAAGCGAGGAAGCGCCCAATAAATGGATATATTTATATATTTAGTAGTAATAAGCATTTGTTATTTTTAAAACAACATCTTAAATGAAAACGCAGCTACAGGACAGTTCACTATGACTTCATCTGTCAGCCATTTTTAACTCGTAAAATCCATTCAAGAGTGAGTATATGTGCCCATGGTTCACAGAGTATCATTTATATTAGCTGTTTAGCCTTTTCTCTTGCATGTCAAGGACTCAATTCCTGACCGGAGACTGGACTGATGAACCTTTCAGCCTGCAGGGTGATGAACAGCAAGAGACATCCCGACCATATCTGTCTTAGCGCTGCGGAGTCTGGCTGACCATTGAGTTTTCTGCTGTTTATTTATCTCTCTCCAGGTATTCAGGAGCTCCATCCTCTCTGACTCCATGTCTCATTTACTCGCTCAAAGAACTCGCTGTCTCTTCCACACTCCTCTTCACACAGAAGAACGATAGAGTTTACGAGCGTGTGCCATGCGGTCAAGTTCGCCGCTGGTTCATCGTGACCAGATCCTCCCACACGTTTTGGCCTGGTCCGATGTTTCATTTCCTCTGTCGAATGAACCATCTGGAGATTGTGAATGCGCTTGCTTTTTGTGCACATATGAAGGTGAAGATTGCAAAATTCAAAACCAATAAAGTTCAAGCCTTCAGCCGCTGTGTTTCTATAAAAAGAAGCTACAGGCAGCATCACTGAGTGTGGTGTTTCTAACATTTCATTACCTGAAAAACATGCAAATATTGAGTTGTTTAGATTTCATCTGCTTGTTAAATGTAACATTTGACACTAGTATGTAAATGAAAGTGTGCGTGGAAGTCGACAGTGCGACTCACTGCATTATCTGGAGCAAAGAACCAGCAAAGAACGTACTCAAGCACTCGATGCTCGGGATGTAAACCTGTCTCGGGACTCAGTAGAGATTCAAGATATTTAGCAGCTTTATGTATGGAGTTTTTATGAAGCCAATAAAACATCTGCTTCATTCTTAGTGTGTCTCTCAAGATTCTTCCAAGAGTCTGCAGTCCTGATTCAACCATCATCCACGTCCTCCTTATCAAGAGTATAGGAACCAATCCAAGCATGGAAATATAGATGGAGTGAGAGAAAAGTTGTACAAATACAAACTTCATTTCATTACTTAGAAGTAAAGCTATAGAAGGAAAAACATAAATAAATGTAAAAAAAAAAAAAAAAAAAAGAAAAATGCTAGAAAAGACAAGTAGAATTTAGGCTTATTTGCTGTCATTGTCTACATCATGAGAAACAGTTGATCATGTTTTGCATTTAGCAGCGTACGGTGATGTCATCTTATCAAATAAACTCCACACAGGACACACTAACATTCTGCTAATCAGGCCAAACATTAATTTCGATTTCAGCAAATTTTCTCCACTTTTGCAGGTAAATTTTGAGATATTCTTCTCCACATATAAGGTTGTTTCTTCCCTATTTTGGCCCATTGTAAAGCTGTAAAATCTCCACATCTTTCTGTCAAAACATTTTTTTAAGACACAGAAAAACATGGGCAAATGTTCCTTTCAAACTGGCAGCATTCAGGGAAACTTAGAAAGAGAGGGCTGTTTTGGTTTAGCAAAATGAAAAGTTTGTATTTATTTTAGAGTTTTCTCTTTGGGGCCAGGAAAAACAACCACACGTTCCCCGGCTGGGTAAGTTCATCTCATTGAAAGAAGACTTGTTGTCACATTTTGATGCGAATGTCGTGGACAGGAAAGTCAAACACAGGCGTTTTAATCGAATAGAATCATTGATTTATCAGCGAAAACAATACGCCCGTCCTCGGGAGGCAGTTGTGGTCATGTGGTCAGATGTAGCCGGAACAGGCGCTAGACTGACCTCTTGAGGTATGAATGGGAAATGTTGGCACTGCCTTTATTCTTCACTCTTCTGCGCAAATAATGTCATTTTAAGTTTAAGTTTTATTTATTTTTTATTATCTGCCTTTTTTCCATTCAGTTTTTGGGACAAAAATACTGTAAACAAACATCATCCATTAGAAACACACAAAAAAAGAGAATAAAGCCTAACAGAAAAAGAAAATTTAGCAATGAAAAGTGTCCAATATCTGATGCCGTTTTGCTCGCAAAAATGCAGGCAAGAGTCCACAGAAGCTGCACTGGAGTTTTGTGTGTTATCAAAAGAGGTAAATGGGCCGATTTAGATGATTTAGCTCGCACAATATTTACTGAACCACAGCTGCTTGTACTTAACTATGTTAACAGGGTTTCATGTTTTGACAAGGTTGGAAAGACCCCAGTGGAAAAAGCAGACTCACTGAATAACTTCCTCACTGCAGCGTTTGTAGATGTAGCATTAGCTCAACACGTAGCATTAGCTCAACACGTAGCATTAGCTCAACACGTAGCATTATCTCAACATGTAGCATTAGCTCAACGTGTAGCATTAGCTCAACATGTAGCATTAGCTCAACGTGTAGCATTAGCTCAACATGTAGCATTAGCTCAACGTGTAGCATTAGCTCAAACAAAGAGGGCTTCGCTGTCTTGGTAGCCAACTTTTATTTTTAGCCTCAGCCAACCTCAGTCATTTTCAACCCCTTTCAAACAACGGCGTGTGGCTCGCTGTCTTGCCTGGTGGAAACAGTTTGATGCTAACACGGAGGCTTTAAGGTAAGGTTGTTTTAAGGAACCAAACCTTGTAATTCCACTGAAGATATTTGCATCCTTCTATGTTGCATACCCTTGACACTCACACAGACCGATGAATTTGTGAGTAGACTTTTATTTTATTTTATTTTAGTTCATTATTGCACCTTATTCCAAAGCACTTTCCCAGTTGGTGGGATCCTCACTGACCATAGCAAGAAGCTAGGTCTGATTCTGAATTTGCTCACGCGATCTCAGTAACTCACCTGGTTCTAAATCAATTCAACCCCGCGAACTGACCATGTAAAGCTCCTCTCTCCCTCGCACCGACTCCTCGCACCACACTACAAGTTTGCGCTGCCGTTCCCATTGAAACCGGTGATTCACATGTAAAGCTACATAATCTATATAATCCGCTGGTATGAACTGCGAGGCCGCGCGGCGACGCAGAGGCCTTGTAATCTCTTCTGTGTGACTCGCCGTCTTCGCGCGACACCAGAAACGGGGGGGTTAATTACATTAATCCAAAACAAATAAACGCTTGGCAGCCGTTGAAAGACGTGTGGGAAAAGGCTGGCGACCGAACCGTCTTTTCAGTCCCTAAACCTCAAGCTTTGATGGCGTTCGCTCGACTGGAGCCTCGCCGGCTCCTTCGCCGGCTGTTTGTTGATGATTCTCCTTCTTCATCTGATTTCCTCTTTCACTTTTCCTTCCCCCGATGAAGTTTAGATCCAGCTGCTTCACTTTTCCAGCCATTAACCAAATGACTTCCAGTAGTCAGTAAAATATACAAACGGCTGCGTGAGCTGATTTAACCTCACTATTTTGAGTATTGGGATTAAACAGCAGTGTTATTAAACTAGGCCGCAGTGGAAGCCCAACGGTGTGGTTTTCCATGATGGCTCCACCTGAAGGGTGTGTGTGTACGGTGTGTGTGCCTGTTTGCTCATCATCACTATCTTCCTCATCCTCATCCTCCTCTTCATCCTCATCCTCATACTCCTCTTCATCCTCATCCTCATCTTCATCCTCATCATCATCCTCATCCTCATCCTCATCCTCATCCTCATCCTCATCATCCTCATCATCCTCATCCTCATCATCATCCTCATCCTCATCATCATCCTCATCCTCATCCTCCTCTTCATCCTCATCCTCATCCTCCTCATCATCCTCATCCTCATCCTCATCCTCATACTCCTCTTCATCCTCATCCTCATCCTCATCCTCATCCTCATACTCCTCCTCCTCATCATCCTCATCCTCATCCTCATACTCCTCTTCATCCTCATCCTCATCCTCATCCTCCTCCTCATCCTCATACTCCTCCTCCTCATCATCCTCATCATCATCATCAACATCATCATCCTCCTCCTCTTCCTCCTTGTTGTCATCATCATCATCCTCCTCCTCCTCTTCCTCCTTGTTGTCATCATCATCATCATTCTCCCCCCTTCCTCCTTATTGACATCATTAACATCATCCTCCTCTTCATCTTTATTGTCATCCTCCTCCTCCTCTTCCTCCTTATTGTCAACATCAACATCATCATCATCATCGCCATCCTCTTCCTCCTTATTGTCATCATCATCATCGTCATCCTCCTCCTCCTCATCCTCATCCTCATAATCCTCTTCCTCCTTACTGTCATTGTCACCATCCTCCTCCTCTTCATCTTTATTGTCATCCTCCTCCTCCTCTTCCTCCTTATTATCTTCATCAACATCCTCCTCCTCCTCTTCCTCCTTATTGTCATCATCATCATCATCATCATCCTCCTCCTCTGCCCCCTCATTGACATCATCTTCATCTTCAACATCCTTGTCCTCATCAAAGTCATCATGGTTACCATCTTCTTCATCCTCCTCCTCCAAGATCATCTTCCTCTTCATCATCTTCATTGTCGACACTATCTTCATCATTGACCAAGCTTGTCACACAGTATCTCAAACACCGGTTTGTTTACTAACTGCTCACACTACAGCTATCTCTCAATGCTTCCTGAAGGTTCTGCATTCAAGAGGTCAATACGTGACACAGCGTGTCTTCTCAACCATAGTTGACATTTCATAGTCAACTTTTCATCCCTGTGACTTTTGCTCTGCTGTTTACCCTCATCTGCACCACTAAGGGCAGTTTGAAGACATTAAAAAAATGACATTTACAACCGGTGAGCGGTGCGAATGCTTGTGGTCTGTGTTTGTTTTGGGGCCCTACAGAGGGTCTAACCGTGCGCATCTTCATAAACAGTTCACGCCTTAACGGTTTCTTCTCAGTCAGACCACCTCAGAACGGTTCATGGAAAAGCAGCCGCACAAGAAAGTGAAACTGTCTTTGTGTGTCTCGCTTTTGTTCATTGTGACATTTTGAATTTAAAGCTGGAGACAACAAGCAACCACCAGGCTGCGGAACACATCCCTTCCATTCCGAAGGTGAAAACGTATAAAGCTTAAAAGTGAAATTCAAAAGTTGAGAGTAAAACGACTGGCGAACCATCGCAGGAACATCTGCTTCTGTGTTCTCCAGACAAAAGTGAATTAACAGTCATCAAGACAATTTGTGGGGAGAGATTTCTAGCTGTTGTGCCCCAGAGAGGAATGGCTGTGCTCCTGCTAGGATTAAAGAAGGTTTGGGTTTTTCTGATGTCACTCTCAGGTCAGAATCAAGCAGCATAACAAGGTTCTTCGCTTGGGGCTTGAAGATCCCTGCCACGGATTAGATCACCATCTCACAGAAGATCTGAAGTGAAAACCGAATACGTATGAAGTCACAATCAACGATGGCCGCAAACTTGTTTCACCCACATCTCAACACTTATTGAATCATTCCAAACTTTACTCAGAACTACTAATTCGATTTAGAGCTTTGGCTCTGAAAACTCATAACACTCCAACTGTTGCCAGACCTGTCAAGCAATGCATGATGGGAGTGGTGGATGTTATTAAATGACTCACATTATTTCACCAAATAACACAGACACATTCAGCCAAACGTCGAAGATTTAAGTGTTGATGGTTTGTAAACAGATCAGATAAATGTTGTGACCACACACTGTGAGGTCGATCACACCTGCTCAATCGAGCCTCTTGAGTTTGTGGCCAACCACCTTCATCCCACCTTTAATGGAGATCAGGTGAAGAGATACTTGTGGCTTTCTCGGACATGAAATTGCTTGTGAAGAAAGGCCAGCAGTTCGTCTTGAGTCAATTGAGGACATTCAACATCCCTAAAAAAAAACATCACCCTTTAGAATACACAAAAAAAGAAAATAAAGCCTGAAAAAATCAAATTTGAGTCATGAAAAGTGTCCAATATCTAATGATTTTCAAACCCCTTTCAAACAAAGACGTGTGGCTCGCTGTCTTGGCTGGTCTACATCCACATGGAAGCACACTAGACAAACATCTTCTGTGCTGTCCACTGCAAGCAATGTAGTACATATGCCAGGACTGTGGGGTCACTGTAGTGCTCGAGCAATGTATTCAGAAGATGACATGGCACTAGCTTGTGCGCTAATCGTAGCACAGGAGTAGGAGATGGTGGTGTTTACAGATGACAAAATTCTTTGTTCTTTATTTGAGAAAATAAACGTTAACAATTGCTGTTTTAAGTTGAACAGTTGTAGCTAAATGCACTCGAGCCTGTAAAGTTTCAGGTAGACAGCCGAGGCAGATGGTGCCGTGACACCGTCCTTTCAGCCGTAAACACCGAGACATCGATTGTATTGGAACCCGCTTTCAAAATATTTTAATATAATATAATAATGTATAGATACAGTGACTGAAATGGTGTTGACGAAAGGCCCAATCCCTGTGAATGGGAGCGACTCCGTCTCTATGTGTGCAGGGTCTTTGACTAGTGGTGATGATGTTAACTGATAATAACTGCGATAGTACTAGTACAATCCTTAAGTACAAATTCATCATAGTGTGGCACTTTGCTGCTTCCATCCGTCTATGTAAATCTCGCTCTTATTCTGAAATAATTTATTTTAAAATAGTGGTCGGAGGATCCCCTGTGATGCAGATCAACCCATTCAAAATAAACGTACAAATGCTTGATCTTTAATAGAACTCCAGCACCAATTGTGTTTTGGTTTGTTGCTTCATTCGTCTGAATGCCACCAAATATCCTGTAATCTGAGTAAAGTTTGGCATTTCCTCGCATCTCTTCTTCTTCAAACTTTGTCTCTGATCTTATCCTGTGTTATGAGCAGCCCTCAGCTCGTCGCCAGGTGCAGACAAAACCTCGAAAAACACACACACCAACCACAGCCCTACCTGCTAGCTAACATCCAGGAAGTCATGAAATCAAATTTGCTCGGCTGCTGGTGTCTCGGGGCTGAACGCCCGGCTGTCTTAGGCGCCGGCTCACAGAGATACCACACCATCTTTTCACCTGCTTTGATGTTGGCGAGCCACCTGAGGGCCACAATATGGAGAATGTCTTGATTATAGGATCCTGTATTCAGCACACACACTAGCGTCGTGAAGCGGTGAAATCACGGTGGTGGTTTGATCACCTGTGGTCCTGGAAGGGTCCGTCACTCTGCCAAACTTGTTAGTTTAAAAAAAAAAGATCACCAGTGGCAGATGGGAGCCGAAAGAGTCCTAATTTATGCAGATAAAAAGCGGATTTTTACAGTCGCTGGTGGTGGCCGACCCCCTTCCCCAGCCCCTCGCTCAAGTCTGTCATTACCGCTCGACTGTACCAAAGTAAAACTGTCGACATTTACCTTTCTCAGAGCATCATAATGAGCACCTTCCCCGCCTTTATGAGTCAAAGCTGCATTTATCCAGTCACGTATATCAGCCATAAAAATCCTTAACAAGATCAAGAAGGCAGTTTTTCATATTAGGACAACCTGCCCATCTTTTCATTCAACTGTATTTTCACATTCTGGAACTCTTAAGTCTTCACGTGGAATGGTACGACCCAAACTGAGATGAGTAAAGTTTAGCATTAGCCACTTTACTGTACATCTCCAAATGATCTCCGAACGTCTCTGCAACTCTCTGATACTCGTCATGTCTGACTCGTCTAACTCTGACTTGCCACCTTTGTTTCCACCCTGCCTTCACTCTCTTCTTCACCTCCCTCGATCTCCTGTAGTCGTCAATACTTTGTCATTTAAACGTTATTTTTAAAGGTGGCGACAGTTGCGACACCTTCACCACTTTCCAGAATTGCGAACCACTTTTGCGCAACTTCTGTTCCTGTGTGTGGGCATTTGCAGGTGCGCCAGCTTCTGCAGAGGCAGGGGGCGCCGAAGCGTTTGATTAGCAGATCATCTTTAGATACTGAGAATTGACAACATACGTTTCCTCGGACGCCAGATAAAGATCTCACCGACAGCCTGGTTCCACTCCGACCACAGCGGAGTCTTGACATTTGTGGCGTCTCTTTTCAAAGTTCAGACCGGCAGGCTGCTTCTCTCACTTTCCTCGCCTCAGGTGCTGCGGATCCGAACATTGAAAAGGGCAAACAAAAATAGAGATACTTGTGTGCCTCGATATCCGCCCCAAAACATTTTGAAAATCTGCCTCAAAGAAAGCGTGAGGCAATATATCAGAGGCTAGAAAGACACCTGGATGAGTGATGAATTGGATGGATGTATTGAGAAGAATTGATGGAGAGAGTGATGGATCAGAAGAATGAATGAATATGTAGCTTAAGGATGGATGCATAAGACAATGGACATGAGGATAAAAGGCAGATAGATTTCGTAGTGGGAGGATGGACCTCCATGTTGGAGGGTTTAGGTGGTGGTGGTGATCCATCCCTGGACCACACATGTGACATGGGAACACCTTGGTGATCCCCATCTCTGGTGAGAAGGAAGCCTGAGCTCCTTCACTTGGTCAGCTGACCCTCAGCTCAGAGAAGGAATAGACTCATGGATGTAGGCAGAAGAGGGCGCTGCCCTCAGTGTGACCCGCCTCAGTCGACCACAGAGACAAAGGCGACAGTCACATTCAGCCACATGCTCCAAAACCCCAGCATCTGTTTGCCATTGCTGTTATTTACTCTTCTGACTGCGGCTGGGCTGATTAACATGCTGCTGTGTTTGTTGTCTTCTGGAGCGACTTTGACTGGCACTTGGTGACGACCGTTTGAAGTCGGCGCTGCGCTGTCTTTGATGCTCGCAGGGATGAAAGCTGCACATCCACAGACAACTGCAGGAGGATCTGGAGATTGCAACAGACGAGTAGCTAGCTGGTCGGAGATGTTGGTGGAGGATTTCTCTCGTGCCAGCATATGAAACATGGATGGAAACTTCTAAAACACCAGCAGGGACACAAGTTTAATGTGTTTAACGGGAACAAGATGTGGAGGATGTCACAGGGTGATGGCTGCACTTCATTCACATTTTCAAATCCTTCTCATTAAACAGTGCAGAACACCAGGAGCAAACAGGAAGTCCGATAAATACCGATTTAAAGGACGTGAGCGGGTGGATGGATGTGACCATAAGTGGAGAGAACCATAGATGGATGGTTTAACCATATATAGATGAAAGATTAAATCGTTTGCTGGATGGACCCAAACAAATTCAGAAAAGTAGAGGTAAATAAGACAACTGTATCGATCAAAAACACAATTTTTCCCAGATGGATGGTTGGATGAAACTGTGGGAATTGGAAATGATGGATGGATGCATTGATGAAAGGCTTGAGGATAGTTGTTTGGATTCATAAATGTGTGAGTGGTTGGAAAATGAGTGCAAGTATGAATAGAAATGCATATGTTTTATCGTTGATTCCAGCATAAAAATGCTCAGGTGTAGATGTCAGAGTGTCTTCCAGGTTTCAAACTGAGAAATAATTATTATTCAGTCAAGAGAGTCAACGATCCTGCTGGCGAGTAAATAGTTTTCGAACCAACTTAATCCTCCGTAAAATATTAATGTTTGCTCTTCGTATTTGCTGCGCAGATTTGAATATGCAAGCAGCAGAGCATATGCTACGCTAGATTTAGCATTTTGGTATAGCAACTTGTTAAAAAAAATGAGAATAATGAAGAAAGAATTTACAAACAAATATGAAAAAAATGGATGAATAAAACTCTCACAAAAAGTTAAATATGTTAGCCTTGTTAAATCGCAAACAATACTCATAGTGTTGAAAAATAATAACCCTTGATTTTGAATTTTAATTGATTTATAAAACATTTGACTTATTTATAGCAGGTTCAGCATTGTTAACTTGCAAGTTGTGTGTGTACTAAATTAATATTTTATATTTAATACTAAAGCGATACCGTTTAAAATGATATTTTGTGCACGCAGGACAAAATCGTTGCTGACATCTAGTGGCCACGACGTCTAAATAACGTTTACTCTTCGGATATTATTACACATATCTGAGGCAAAATGTTCTTTAGTAAAAAAATAATATAAAAATATCTCAAAAGGTGCTGCAAAACATCTTCAGTTTTACTGCACTTTTCCCCAGCCACCTGAACCAAAACACATTTTGCTACGAAGGAAAGCGCTTGGGTTTTGGCTCGGTTCCCGTCTCAGAACCACATCGTTTTATTTCTATGAAATCCTTCTGAGAAAACCTCTCTGCTCACTTTTCCATCAGCAACATGTTGCAGATTAAAAAAACAGATCAAGACTTGCGGAAAGGAAACTAAACCTCATGCATTTCCCCTGCCGTTTTTTTTTAATCATGCCGCGCTGAAATACATTTTTAAACCGCGTTGTTTGAAAGTATCTTAATGGGGAGGGGAAAAAAAAATCACTTAAGTATTTTACATTACTGGTGAATATATTAGTATCACTCAAGCATGGAGCACAAAACACTTACAAGAGTCAATTAAAACTAGGGTATTGCTTTTTTAGAAATTGCAAGAGTGGTTTAGCTGTAAAATGCATGTTCTTCAATGAAGAAATGTGAGTTCCATTTTTGTTTTGTGTTCAAACTGTATGTTATAAATTAGCTTTTAAAGACGACAGTCCTTTTGGTTCTAATTATAAAAGGCAATATTCGTGAAACTAACGCTGAAATAATACAGGCATATCCTGAATTTAGGAATTAAATGTTCTTCATTAGTTTTCAAATCACAAACTGACACATACTTCGGCGGAAATTACTGCGGCTTGGTTGGAAGGAGGCAACAGCAGGAACGCGTGTTGAAGTGAAAGAGCGTGATGACGTACACAGGTTTCAGGACCTGCGCATGCGCATCTCACGAGACGACCCCCGTCGTTTAAACGCCTAGCATCTTAACGACACATAAAAAGGGGCTATGCAGGTTATTCTGCAAAGACATCCGTGAGATGACGTCCGTCAGTTGCTCCTTCTTTCGTAAACCACATGCAAAGAAAGTGAAATATGAGGGTTGTGGTGAATAATATGACTATTTTACGCTGCTTTGTGGGATTACCTCAGACATATTTTCCACGCTAGCCCATTAATATGAACGCCTTCGTTGTGGGGTTTGAATCATCTCGATGCTCTACCCAAACGTGGACTCTTTGCTGGTCGGGGGCGGGTGCTCACGTGACTGCGTGCTTACGTGACGCCGCACCACCTCCTCCTCTCTCTCTCTCTCTCCTCCTCCTCTCTCCGTGCAGTTAGCAGGCTCCCTCTCGTGCTGGACCGGAACCACCGTCAGGTACGAACCAAAGGTTGAATTGCATCACAAGCAATGTTTTTATGACCCGGCTGGTCTTTGCCATTCGTTGGACTTTCACCTCCTTCCAGCGTCTGTCGATACGAAACGTGTGTGTTAGTTCTTCACTGCAGCCAGTGATGCTAGCTAGGCCGGATGCTACTGTTAGCTGGTAGCGGTCATTTCGCGCAGCAATGAGTAGTTGCCGGCTTGAACTAAAACCGCTTAAAGAACTATCAACTCTGACTGTTTGTTACTTCATCCCACGTTTCTGTCCTGCTCAAGATGCCCAGACGCTCTGCCCCTAACTGTTAGCCGAAGCTAACAAGCGAGCAATGTCAGTGACTTTTTCCTTTTTTAAATGAAGCCCAACAGGTTATTCAAGTGTTTAAAAATGTGATTGATATTGCTGGACTACTATAACTGCTGGAGTGACATGGTGTCGTGGCCATGCTGTACTTGACCTAGACATCCTGACATTCCTCATGACAGTTGTGCCAGGAGTCAAGGGTGAAAGCTTTAAAACTACTCTCCCAGCCTGAGCCTCTCTCTCTCTCTCTCTCTCTCTCTTTCTCTCTCTTCGTGTGTGTGCGTGTGCGTGCGCGTGCGTGTGTGTCATACACGAGAGCATCCTAAGTGGTTGCAATGCTATTTGCGTGTGTGTTTATAGACTGTAGAGGAAACATGACCGAAGGCTGCTGCCAGTTAATCTCATTCCAGGAGAGCAGACTGGATTTAAAGAGCGTATTTGGGTGGTAGTATAGATAGTGGTGATGGAGACGTTGGCCACCATGCCAAGGAAGAGTCATGGATGACGATTTCCAAATCCATGTGGACTCTGTGTGTAGGTTCTTTCCGTGCCAGACAGCCTTTAACACAAAGGTAGAACTGAGGTGATGTGCTGCCGTTGGACTTCAGGCCCCCCCCAAGACTGACACTTAGAGTTTATATCCAGATATCCTGCCGCTGATTCTGCAAGTTACTTGAATAATTCATTAAATAAAAGTACTAGTTTCATTTAATAGTAATTTCATGCAAGTATCATTAAGAAAATCTCTTTGGAATGTGACTTTTTGGAGGGTTATTTATTGGCTAATATGGGTACGGAACCCTCTCCTTCAGAACAGTATGTCCTCACAGAACCTGTCTACTACAGGGGAGTGTGCACATAGGAAAGGAGTGGACGACTGCAGTTGCTGAAAACACTGCTGCTGTGATCAATTTCAGCTGCACCTGGCTGACCCATCTGTTTTCTAGGAATTGTGCCAACTCTAGCATGATCCTGAAATGGCATCACATTTGGGTTACATCTCTTGTATAATTGTCCGCACATGTTGCTGGAGTAATTCTTGGATATAAACACATTAGATTTGTAAAATGTGCTTATTTCACCGGTGACCTGTTCACTCAGTGCAGGGTTCCCCTTCAGAACACTGTAATGATCGTGGTTTGTGATTGCCGCGAGGCTCCGGTGAACTCAAGGACACCCTCCCTGACTGCTAGATCAATAGAGCTGGATGACCTTTGAGCTGCTTGCAGGAGCCATGGGTGGGGTCCGAAAATTAATCTTGGACTGAAGTGGACAATTTGTCATTGACCGTTTTTTTTCTTGGTTGAGGTGAAATGGAAAATTCAGTCCAACCTTCGAGCCATGTTATCTGCTTCATGGATAAAGCTGTGATATGGTTGTGTTTTTCTATCTTCTACCAACATTCAGATGAATGTTATCAAAAAGTAACTTCTGCTCCCAACTACAGAGAATGAAGTAAGAACTCGTATCAGTAATAGTGGTGAAAGGCCTATTGCAGAAGAAACCTTTATGCAAGTGTGTGGCAAATTCAATTTTGAATAAGAAAGTAGACATGTTCTAAATGCTGAAGTTCTCAGTAAAGTAAGTAATGTTTTCAACTTCACTGCTCCAAATTTAATGTTCTTCTCCATGCAACTTCATTCCCAAATCTTTTACTGCATTCTTGTGGTTGCTGTTTAACTGCGTTGTGATGCTGTTGCGTTGCTGATGTCCGTGTGTGACATGTTCATGTGTCACGGCTGACAATGTGAAAAGAGCATTGTTTACATGCAAAGAAAGAAGGTCTTACTGTCTGGACGAAGACAATGCATAAGTGGAATCTTACAGAAAATCTTTCAGATTTTACTGATTTCTCAAAACCAAACAAAACATTGTAAATTGATCCTATTTCCCGAAGATGTTGCGCTGTGCTATTTTAGGTAATGTCTGGATGGATGCCCTTTATTGATCTGATTCCACCTTCCAAATCTCTGTTTTTGGAGGCTTGACATGTGGGGAGATGTTTTCCAGACACACTAGTGGTGGTGCTACTTGAGGAGATCTAAATCTGTTGCATATACTAAAAAAAATATCAGCTTTGTGTTTGCGGGTCTTTTCTAAAGTTCTAACTTCAGTGGCGTTTTTTTCTGCCTGGTCTTCTGAGACAAAGGAAGGATTTGTTGCTCGTCCAATGACTGTAACGCATTCTGACACTGTCTTCTGTGACTGCAGAAAATGGCTGTTCCTCCCACCTACGTTGACCTGGGAAAGTCCGCCAAGGATGTTTTCACCAAGGGTTATGGTACGAGACAAACCTCATTGTAACTTGCAGTGAAATGGCTTTCTTCATCGATTGTGACTATAAAGGTTTTGTATACTGTAATGTCATAATTTGATGAGGTATTCTAATGACGTGGTTTACGAATGAAATATGATGTCTATTGTCTGCAAAGCTCGTAGCATAAGGGGCGCTTTCCCTGAGAGACCTCTGTGAATCGATGCACATGCTCAGTCAGCTGCATATAAATGACTTCAACATGCTCCACAAGTGTCTGGATGCTTCGCGACTGGAAATCAATGCCATGATTTACTATGTTGTGGCCTGTTTAAATGGGAATATTTTCATAGAAAAACATTCTGGTTCAAGTTCATTAGGCATTCTCTGCTATCAGATGTATATTAACGTTGATACGAGGATGCACTTGGCCATTCTATTGAAGGCTTTTTTATCTGTTGGACAGTTGGACGCATGTATTCCTTGACTTCTGTAAGAGTCTATTGTCAGGAGCGGGCTCACCCATTTCTGAGCTCTAATGAAGCTGTCATTTTATTGTGGCCTATATTGTCGTAGGCTCTTTGTCACTGCAATTGAAGATTGCTAAAGTAATGAAATCTATTGTCTCTCACAGGCTTCGGGCTCATCAAGCTGGATTTGAAAACCAAGTCTGAGAATGGACTGGTAAGTGGCCTGCAGGCATGATCAGATTATTTGAGATGCCACTTGTGTGACAGCAGCTGCTTATTGGTAGATTAGCCTCCAGAGGCTTTTGGTGGAGAGCTGCACAGCCAGATATCTGATCTGCTGAACAATGGGACAATGGAGGCGTTTATGTAATAAGGCTCATTACAAGAAGGCAAAGATGATTTTCCACTTGAGATTGACTGTGAAGATGAGCCTTTGAGTTGGTGAACCAGTTCTCATTCCACAGCTATGAACTATTGGTGTCAAAAGCCGCTGTTTTGCCAGAGTTTACGGAAGTATCGTTCAATGTTATGTGCCAGCATGTGAGGCATCAAAGTGTACAGAAAACAATGTGGACCGCACTCATGAAACCCTCCGCTGAATGAATATTGAAGGTAATGTGAAGGACGTTCCACTTTGCAGGAGTTCACTAGCACAGGTTCTGCCAACACAGAGACCAGCAAGGTGGCTGGATCTCTGGAGACCAAGTACAAGTGGGCGGAGCATGGGCTGACCTTCACGGAGAAGTGGAACACCGATAACACCCTTGGGACCGAGATCACCATCGAAGACCAGGTAGAGTCGCTTCAATTTATCACTTAAAAAAAGTCTGTGTTGTATAGTTGATGAGCTGATATACCTTGGTTACGTTTCTTACAGGTTGCTAAAGGACTAAAGCTGACATTCGATTCCTCCTTCTCACCAAACACTGGGTGAGGAAATCGAACTTTCATTGTTTTAAGGATCGAAGTTCAGCTGACAAACTGGGAAACCTGCCCTTTCAGGAAAAAGGGTGGCAAAATCAAGACGGCCTACAAGTGTGACCACATCAACATCGGCTGCGACGTCAACTATGACATCAACGGTACAGCGATCCATGGCGCGGCCGTGGTGGGATACGAGGGCTGGCTGGCCGGATACCAGATGACCTTCGAGGCCGGCAGGAACCGGATCACCCAGAGCAACTTCGCTGTCGGATACAAGACGGATGAGTTCCAGCTCCACACGAATGTGTAAGTTGTGAACTTTGTGAATCTTTCATTTTCAGTTTAGTTAGCCAATTCAAATGCTGAATCAGTTCCGTATGTTGTCCTCAAATGTGAGTAGGTCGTTGTCTGGGCCACTCTGTAGCATTCCCAGACTCGCCTGTTTGTACCCAGCCAGGCACTTGGCCGACATGATGGTTTTTAATGCCCGTCTTGTTGCCTCTTGCTAAGGCTCTTAAGTGAAAGGTATGTCTGTCGCAGTGGATTTAATCTTCCATTTGCAAAGTCCTCAAACAAAACTCTTATGAAGAAAAATAGCTTTTTTTCTTTCCCCATCATGTTTTCCTCAGTCCAATCTTGTTTTGGTTCTTGGTGCCAAGAAAGACACTTGGAATTGACCTGCTGCCTTCCTTCACCTCGCTCAAGTAGCTCACTAGTCGCTCGGCTCGCTGCCGGCTTCAAGGTGTCTGCCAGTTATTTTTACACCCAAGTGATGGGATTTACCAGCGGAGTCTCCCCCTACTGTGCCCCTGACGAAGCCTCTTTATCAGGTCTAGACCCGTTAGGATGAGTCGAATTAGACCTCTTGTTCTTTTCTGATGATGAAACTCTAAGTGATTTGGCTGCTTCCCCACAGAAACGACGGCACAGAGTTCGGCGGCTCCATCTACCAGAAGGTGAATGACAAGCTGGAGACGGCCGTCAATCTGGCCTGGACTGCCGGGAACAGCAACACTCGCTTTGGCATCGCTGCCAAGTACCAGATTGATCCCGACGCATCGTTCTCCGTAAGAATGAAAACTCGAGCGACAAAGTGAAAATAGAGGAATAAAATCAGAACAGACAGAAGACGCTTGCATTGAAAGACATTGTTGATTTGATGATGTCATCCGCAGGCCAAGGTGAACAACTCCAGCCTGGTGGGTCTTGGATACACCCAGACGCTTAAACCTGGTGAGTGTCTGTGCTTCTTCAGTGATTTTTATATATATATATATATATATATATATATCTGTGCATGTTTTTGTATGTACGCCGAATCTGTCATAGAAACACAGTAAAAAAAAATGTTGCTCAGATTGAAGTTACAGGATTCCCCCATCTGCTGGTGTAAAATTGTAACTACATCGTAAATATTTACAGCTGGGCTTGTGAGAATGTCACCAAGCTGCCGTCACCATTTTGACTTTGGCACCCTACGGGTTAATAGCTCATGTAAATGAATGTGTAAGATAATGCCACACAATATTGACCACAAAGTCCAGTGCAAATTGTATCACAATGGAATTCTTGCTTCGGCAAAAGAACCGCATCCAAACAAATCTGTCCTATCTTGATGAAGCATGAAATAAATGTACTTTTTTCCTTCTTCCTCTCAGGCATCAAACTGACGCTCTCGGCCCTTCTTGATGGCAAGAACATCAACGCCGGCGGCCACAAACTTGGTCTGGGCCTGGAGTTCCAGGCATAGAGAGAGACCGCAGAAGCACTTGGGAGACCTCCGAGCACACATGCATTCCCTACCTTTAAATATTCCAGGTCCTAAACTTGATTAGTCTGCGCCCCACGACACCCTTCTCTCCCCTAGATGTGCTACAGCCGGCGGCCACGTCCGGGTGGAACGTGACGACCCGTTTAGACGTGCCGAAGTCTTTGAGCCCAATTCAGAACCAAACGTTCCAACAGGGATTTTGAATTGTGTTGGTTGCAAGGGCCATGTAGTCCAGTCGTGTTGGCTTCTCTCACCACTACTTTTGCACCCAGTCATGCTTTGTCTCTCTGTGCACGGATGCTGAGTTGAAAAAGGATTTTGAACCTAAAGGGTCTCCACAATGCTGCTATAATTGAATTTACACTCATTCCAACAGTGCAGTGGTGAGATATTCCTTTATATGTTATGGAATATTGAATGATAAGGCTGCCCTCGATGTAGTCAGTAGCTCAGAGACTCACGACATCCCCGCGTGTCCATTCTGTTACGTCTCACTCGTCTTTTGTGTCTGTGCATATGCCGTGAAATATTTTTTCTTACATATAGCTTAAATAAATATGAAAGTATTGAATAGTTTATTACACATGTGATGTCTTATAAAAAAAGGTCAAACAAAGGTGCGCTGTTTTAACGGGTTAAAGCTCTCCTCCACTGGTGCATGGACGAGACGGGACGTGACGGGACGGGACAGGACGGGAAATCTAGTGGTCAGGAAATGGCCATCTTCCACTGCTGGTTATGGGACTCATGCTTGGTGTTTATGACACTATTGTCATTCTATGATCTTAATAAAAAGAAATCCAACCTGTGTTGCAGTGTCTTTCTGGAATGACGACTCAGTGTTTCATGACATCAGCATTGAGTTTTTTTTATGGTCAGAAGGGTTCATTGCATCAACGTGTGGTCTGAGGAGCTCATCCTGATTCTTGGATCTCATGAATCAGAACTTCAGGCTCAGGCCAGACTCGCAAAGGAACCCATGGGATTGTAGTGTGTGAAATATATGACAGGAAAACTCGAGATAGCAGAACATATGAGCGTTTATTATGGAAGTAACAATTCTCCACTAAAATAAAGTATATTATTTGTTCACTCTACGAGACTGAAAACATGACAGATTTGGGCATAAATTAAGATAGAAAAATTCATCTTTTTTTTTTTTTTTTGAAAGGCACCTTGTTCCTGCGACGAGGCCAGAATATATCTGAATGTCTATGCACCGAGATTCATATTAATACTTGTAATTCCGGCACTCATAGCTACGAACACCAGCACGAAGAAAATAATATTAAGCATATACATGCTTTCAAAAATTTGTTTCGCTGGGAAAACGTTAATAAAGCGCATAAAAAAACAATAATATCCAAGTTTAACTATAAAACGCAGCATTATTGCGGTAGACGCTGTCGCCTCCGCCCCGTTTGCTGACGTCACTGAGCGCATCTCTACGGCCACGCCCATATCACGCATTCACGTACCAACATGGCGTTGCTGAAAGTATCAAGTCGTAGCTCTCGAGACCTTTTTGCTCTCTCAGTGGTGCTTTTGTTCCACTTTTTTGTTTCTCCGTGCCTGGCAGCTCCATTGACCGTCACACAGGGAGGTATGTTACACTTGCGAAGCACATTTGACATGTTTTCTGCCTCTGTCGTCCAGCCGAAAGGCAGCGCTAACCGCCGATGCTAATCGGCTAACACGTCAGGTGAGCTCTCGGATGACAGGCGCTCGTTGTGTTTCCAAATCACGACTTTACAGGTACATTGGAAGAAAAGTTCTGCGGCCTGTCGTGTGTCGTGTCGTGTGTTAAAGTGACACGTTTGTTAAACAACGATTCAAATGTTGTTCCCAAAGACTTGTTATTGTTTTCGCTCCCATTTCTTTTGACCTGTCTTTAAAGCTGAAATCACATTTGTTTGACCAGTGTGCGCCGCAGTCAAGGCAGGTGAATTACTATACGAATATATAAACCTTATTATTACATTACACCAGCGAAGGCGCAACACATACAAAAGTTAATCTTTTCTCTATGAAACAAGATCTTTTTGCGTTCTTATATCGTCACTCATCTCGTCGGGTTTGATCGTATTTTGAATTTAGCATTAGGAAACCTAGAGAGACTTGTGGGAATCTTCAGATTCCAGATGTTCACCTCATATATCTGTGCTGCCAGCCCCAAGCTCATTACGTGTTAATAGACCTCCTTTGTAGTTCACCCTTAGGCTGCATGGACCCCTATTCACTTTACCTATTTAATGGCAGGTTGTGTCAAGTTGATCCTGAGGTCACTTTTATTGCTGAGATTATTGTGGTATTTCATGTGCTTTTGGTTGATATAGCTTTCCTAACAATCTAAAGGCATATGATGAAGTTTAGCAAAACTGTTGTCGTAAATAAACATACTAACTTGACATAACCTGAAATGACAAGTAGCAAGACACTGCGTGATTTGGTTTGAGCACATTCTCGATTGAATTTGAACTCGCTGTCAGGTTTGTTTCTCGTGAGTTGAATGATGCTCTGCTCTCCCGCCCAAGTCTGGCTCAGCTGAGTAAATCCGTTCGAGCACAGACGTCTCCTGTTCAGCCAACGTTTATGCTCGGCCCATGTGTATGAATAGTCCCTTTCTTCGTGTGAGGACTTCATTTTCGTTCCTGAGTGTTCTCTGTCATCTGTCCTTCAACAACACCTCAGACTCCCACAGGATAAAAGTTGCTCAATGGAAACATTGATTCAGTCGGACAGGACAAGAGCAAGCTGCTATCTTAAGCATGAAATTGGTGGGACCTTTGCAACAAAACACTCATAAAATCTGCTTTTATGACTAGATTGGGTAATAAAAACAGTACACTAAATCCATCTTGTTATTATTAACTCGGTTGCGGCTGAAAACAAGAAGCTATTATGCCAGAATGTTGTTGAGCTGGCTTTGTGTGGCAGGGAACTTAATTCAGTTGCTCAGTGCCAGGATTTGTTAACAGCCTGTTGTGATTATAAAGAAAAGCGCTGTTATTCAGTCACATGTAGGACTGTGTGTCAAGCATAGGTTCACTTTTATTGCCAAAGATAAGACTTTTGAAGACATTTTCTTCACGTCCATATAAGAGAGTGCAGCCTGTTAAAAAAGATTATAATAAAATATAATATTATAATAAAAAATATGAATTTCAATGACCTCAAATTGAAGTGCGTGAGTGGGGTCAAAACTGCAGTGAAAGTTATTTCACAAAATTTCCTTAGTTCCCCAAAGATTGAGCAACGCAGCGCCAAACGTTAGCTATTCTGTGCCTCTAGATTTAACAACAGAGCTCCAAACATCCTGTGACGCCCTCTACATCTTGAAACAAGACTCAAGATTGTGTTGATTATGGAGGACAAATATTTCATGAAACAACGCTGCTTTATTTTCTCTCATACACCAGTTACATGATTATTTTTGGCATGTTCAGTAAGTCAATTCCCTCCGGACGAGTGCTGCCGTATCAAATGTCATTTCCTCATTTCTCGTTCCTACTTTCTCTCTTCTTGCTACAGACCATGTTTATGACTCTTGGTAGGGATTTTTTTGACTATCTCTGTTTCGTTTTGACCACTTACTTCTCTCATGTCTTTTGAGTCACTCACCCACATGTCTTGAGGTTAGCTCCCCTGGGTAAGATAAGTTTCCACTGTTGCCAACAACAGTCTTGTGTACAGTTTATACTCTCAATCTGGGAGTGGCTCTTGTGAGACATTAACAAAACATTTGTTGCCTGGTTTGGTTTCCAAGGCACCTCATTCAGCTCTTTAAGTGACATGTTTATCTAATAATACTTTGTAGTTTGCAGTACTTACAGATTTATATTGACATAGTTTCCCCTGGAATTAAATACAAGGCGGTGTTTTTGCTTTTTTTCCAATCTCAGATGCATGTGTTGGTCTTTTCTTTCAGAATTAAAAGCAACAACCCAACAGGGAAATTCATCCATAATCATCCCTTCGACGGCTGCAAATAAGGATCAAGTTGCCGCAAAGCAAACCTCTGCCCAACTTGCACCCTCAGCTCCCAATACTCCATCAAAAACGTCCAACACCACCAACGATACAAACGCAGCAACAGCGGCGCCGGCAGCAGATGAATCTAAGCGCAACCCCGCGGTAACCGTTTCTCCTAAAACATCCCCGGAAAATGACAAGGCGCCAGGAGTCAACACTAACAACACCTCAGCGACCGGCGTGAAGCAAAACCCAGTCAGTGCAGGAGACCTGAAACCAGATGAGGTGAAGGTGAAACCAGATGAGGTGAAACCAGATGACGTGAAAGTGAAACCAACAAAGACCCCGGAAGCTGCGCAGCCCACCAACAGTCTCGCCACTGTGTTAATGGTCACTGACTCGGACACCGCCTCTCAGAACCCGTCCCTGCTGGAGAAAGAGCCCATCCTTCTGACAGCCACCGAGAGGGGTCCCAAGCTACCCATAGACCTGGATAGTTATCCCGACGATGGGGATGATGGGGATGACGACTACACGTATGATGGCGCTGCTAACCTCAGCAACGATTACCAGCAGGAAGCCATCAATGAAAACAAAGACCAGCCTGTTGCTCACCCGACGCCGTCGGACGAAACGGAAGACTCTCGAGTGTCCAACGTCTACAACAGCGATGACCAAGACTCCCACTTCTTCTTCCATCTGGTCATTCTGGCTTTCCTGGTGGCCATTGTCTACATCGCTTATCACAACAAGAGGAAGGTAAGTCATTTAAAGTCTAGAGAGCCAACTTGTGGTGGGAAAAACAGCAGTGCACTCGCATTAGGTATTAGATATATTAGACTATTAATGTTGTGGCTGGCTCAGCCCATATCGCTTGAACACTTTATTACGGCGATAACCTCCCTGATACTCTCCTCTCAGATCTTCCTCCTGACTCAGAGTCGACGGTGGAAGGACAGTCTGTGTTCTCGCAACACCATCGAGTATCACCGCCTGGACCAGAACGTGAACGAAGCCATGCCCTCGCTCAAAATGACCCGGGATTACATCTTTTGATTTGGGGGTTAGTGAGTACATAAATGTCGGAGCACGTCACGAACTGAGACGACCACAAGCAGAAAGAGTCTGTGCCAGAGTGTCCGACTCATTCGGTACGATCCATCCGGTTTCTGCATCGAGAGATTGTTCTTTATATTTGTCATAATAATGTTTCTTATTTTTCTAAATTAACCGGATGGAAACTAGCTTTTTTTTTTCCTTTCATTTCTCCAAGCCTGCCTTCAGTCTAACACACTACACAGGCAGCAGTATTTGGATGTTGATCGGAGCAAATACTTCAAGGACACTGCAATGTCGACGAAGTGCTATGCAAGTCTGGCCTGGCAGATAACAAACAAACAGAAAAGTTGTGCTAACAGGTATGTTTTCACTGCGTTTACGTGATGCAACTTGACCCTTAAATCATCTGAACAGAGGCGAGAACACAACACTAAAAACTACAAAGATGCCATGAGAGCATCACGCCTCAGTCACTTTTGTTTCTTATCCAAATATCACTTTAACCATTTGTTTACTTTTTTGTTGATATCAAGTTGTGTTACCTTAGCACCAGTGAGGAAATGTATTTGTCCGTATACTGCTGTAGCTCCTAAACACTTTTTCTTGTGCCAGCAATCGTGGGCGTCCGTATAATATGGAGACGCATATGGTTTCGCTAGATGCTCATAGAAACAAACTATTGACAAATCTAAACGCCCAAACAAAGAAGTTAGTTTGTTGTGTGCAAAAGAAAACATATAAACAAGGAAGACTTGAAGAGCTGAGCCGAGCAAACAAGCAGTCTGTCTAATGGTTGTAGTCTCGCTGGTGTTTGGGGCCACTGCTGCTGATAGATTAGCTTTTCGTGATACATTTTGTATCTTAGTTATCAGAAATGGCTCTGTAATGGCCCCCAGAGGGGGCTCTATTGAAACTTTGGCTTTGGAGTTGGCGTTAGTGATAGGATGCCCGTGTGCTCAGTTGGTACCAGTGGCATTGTTAAGTTGAAACTGAATCTTGTGTCAAAGATTTTTTTGCGCACTAAAGCAAAACGTCTCTGTTTGGTTGAGGAGTCTGGACTTCATGTCCTGGTGAATGCTCTGCAACCTAATATACAGTCTCGTACATGTCGTCGTCGTGTCCCGAAACAACCCCACCAGCCAATTTCCTGATGAATTTGTCAAGCTGCCACTGTGTGGATTCTAATGTCTGATGCAATTGCTGGCGAAAATAAGGTGGTGGTGAAGGTGACCACAAACGTGCTCAGTTAA
Source organism: Synchiropus splendidus (assembly GCF_027744825.2). Lineage (NCBI taxonomy): Eukaryota > Metazoa > Chordata > Actinopteri > Syngnathiformes > Callionymidae > Synchiropus > Synchiropus splendidus. The sequence continues at coordinate 17,020,787 of NC_071350.1, read as the reverse complement.
CAGCATTATAGCGGTTTAAAGATCCCCGTCTTAGACGTCTGCAGGTTTGACTACTAATCACACTCCTGTTTCGGGGTATTACTTTTCTAGTTATACTAAACTTGATCATTACTTCCTGCTCTTGCCCTTGTCAGGGCTCTTTGTTTTTTTTGACTTCGATGAAGTTTCCAATGTTGTGTTTCGGTTTTGCCTTGTGTCACCATCTTAGTGGACTTTTCTTGCACAAACATGTTCCGACCGACACAGTCGCCATCGCTCACCTGTCATCTCCAGCTGTCTTGTGCCGACAAAAAGGTACCTTTGCGGCGATGACCAACGTGAGCTCTGCACTGTGCTGTCGTCCTGTTTGATGGACGGAGGTGCCTGGGGCGCGGGTGATGGATCGACACTTGCTCTCGCAATCAATTGTAGAAAATACTTTTTTCAATAAAGCACAACTCTTGTAAGGCTGTCCCGAATTTGTTTTTCTAATAATTATTCGAATACAAATCATTTTGAGGAGTTGGGTTTTGCGTCTTCCTTTTTTCCATAGGTAGCAATATCACTGTTGGCCACAAGGAGACAGTATAAGCACACAAATAATAAGGTGTGTCACGTGTGCTCAGGAGAATTTAGTTGTCTGGATTGACGCAGACGTCACGCACGATGTTGCTCTTCAGTAGTATCCTCTGTCGCACCGTCTGCTTGTTTTTGCCAACAAGACATTTATGAAGTTTCCTCGCCGCTTGTGTTCAACTTTCACAGAAGCTGGGTTTTGTTTATGTTCGCCGAGGGGTTTTTATTGAAGTGCTTTTAATGTCCAGGATGTTTCGGGCTGGTGGTGTTAGAATCAAGCGCAGTCATCCGGGAGAGACTCAGTGTTGCACCCCTCATTATGAGGGGCCACTTGAGGTGGCTCAGGTGAGAGGACTGTGACCTGAGCTGCCTACTACCTAAACATCTTATTTTTTTCTTTCACATTTTAATAGTCTTAACTTTTAGTATTTGTCCTCAAACATTTAATTTTCTCTCACGTTCTTGAGGGTATATTGTTAATAAAATGTGTAGGTTATTAAACCACCATGAATGCCTTTTATTACTTATCTCACTATGTGATTCTGCTCTTCTCACGTCTTTATTTGAGAGTAAAATGTTTTTTTTTCTCATCGTGTTAGATGCATTTGGTCAAAATGTTTGGACATTGCAGTCATCCAAGTTCCTTGAAATGACATGGCACTTTGGAGAAATTAATTTTGTTCTATTTTCACGTGATCAATGTATCGTTTTTGGAGATGTTTGCCATCATTTAATGTCTCATCAATATGTCAATTTCTCACCTGAAAGTTCTGGATAAAAGCCCCCAAGTTGGCCAAACATTTGACTTAAAGGTGTTTAAGTGGCAAAATGTGATATTCAAGTTGTCAGGAATGATGAAAGCCTTTGAAGAGAGTGGCAAAGTTCTACGTGCATATCTTTGTTTTGATTAATGGCTGCCACAGTCTGTCGCCGCTGCTGAATGAGTTTGGTCAGAAGCCAATAAATCCTTCTTAAATCATCCAGCTGCACCGGCAGAGACAGAAAGTCATTACAACAAGTCGAATACACACAAACAAAGTTTCCCCACCGTCGCATCGGTGTTGGAATTGAACACTTCTCAGTGATAGATATGGGTCAGTGGCTTTTACAGTTTGATCTGTGTGACCGAGTGTCGGGAAATTTTCTTTTTAAATGTCGTGTTGCGATGTGCAGCAGGCGTTCAATGTTCAATGCAGCCATTTTTAATGTTTAATATTGAAGAAATTGGAATATTTTTACTTTTTTCCTCACTACCTTATTGGTTTTACTGGGACCACCTTGGGCCTTGAGTATGGGACACCAAGCCATGTTGGCTGACGCAGTGACCTCATTCTCAGAGCTCAGTAGGTGGCGCTCTATGTTTATTATTTTAGCAGCAATAAAATGAGAGTGCCAACTAGTGGACTCTGACAAGTTGCTTCATGAATCAAAACAAAAAACATATATAAAATATTAGCTATTATTCATGAGCTATAAACAAAAAAACATTTGATAAATTCAGCAAGTACAGTAAAATAAAAAAGGGGATAAACATGACAAAAAAGGCACTTGCTGATGAAAATGACATATTAAAGCAGCTCTGAAAATAGCATTGGCGGGTTCGAGCAAAACAACCTTCGCCGTGTAATTCCTGAACCGTGAGAGTGACAACCATTTCTATTTTCCATTTCAGTTGACAAACAACCTTGCATGTCGGAGCAAACCTCTTTTTTTTCTTTTGCTTTGACTTCATTTGAGTAAAAAAGACATCAATCAGTATTAATATTTATTTTCTCATGCCTTCAGAGTCACGGGTCGACATGAGCGAAAACAACTAAAAATATTCAGGGGAAGCAAATTCATTCCAGCGAAGAGGGGATTTTAAAAATCAATTTGGAAGGATGAAGATTGTTTATGATGGGCCTGGTGTGTTGATCGACTGCTGGTGTGAGAATGTGATCCACTTTAAATGGTGCAGAAACACGGCTTCCGTGTTTATTATCTGTGAAGTAAAAACTGAATAGATGCAGGTTTGAATCCCAGTGTGGTAACCGCTGTGGACTCTAGTTATGTTGTGGACCCTCAGTTTTGAGGATTTGACTCCCAAGGAAGCTTAGGCTGAAGGTTCGGTTGCGATGCTTCCTGCATGTTGCCCTGTCATGGTTGCAGCTGAGTACCACACGGTGATGAATGCGCCTGGAGTGGCTTCCACTTCCTCAGTTGTCTTTCTCTCTTGTGGTGTTGCCATGTTTGCGCCCATGTTAAGACATAAACCCGGACTCAGTCCTGCTCAAATTAAGCAATATTTTTCCAGGAACAGGTTTTTAAATCAACACATCTAAATGAATCTCTTTCATAAGGAAGGTTTTTCTATCGATGTTGATGGAATAAAATGATGTGTTTAGTTGAGGACTGAATGACTTATGCAGTGCGAAATGGATGTTTTCAAAAGGAATTATGGAGAGCACAATTTTATTTATGGCTGTGGGAATTCCCACTGTTGTAGTTGTCAGTCTGATTCATTTTGGTTTTTCCCATGTCAGAACTGGGCTAACACGCTGGAAAACATTCTTTAAAATCAGATAATGTCTTTGAATAATTGATAGAAGTGGAGCAGTGCACCAAGTTCACTTTGGTTTTGAGGCGGCTTATACGTTCCACAAGTCTCATCTGAAACACTTCCTGCCTGGTGTAAGATGTTGCTCCTCTGCAGTACATGACCCAGTTACGACAAAAAGTGGAACCCCTCAAACTAGTCACCCCGTTCTATCTTCCTACTTCAGTCCTAAACTGTCCGAACAATTCCAATCCAGTTTGTGCTCACGATGGCGCTGAAACAGCTCCTGTCACTCACAGCCTTTATCCTCTTGGGGTCCCTCAAGGTTCTGTGCTTGGACCTCTCCTTCAATTTTACACCTCGACGGCGCAATTTAATTGCTCTATAGACCAGAATAAATTCCAGCACTCCACTGGTTCCATTCCGCTATCACCGCCATCCTAATCTGAGTGGGACACAGACGCGAACTCGCCTGAAACACATCTGATTAAACCAGGAGCATGGAATCCGTGGTCGTCTTTCTTGTACTTGCAAGTCGATCACAATCCGCCACAAAATTGAGGTGTGAGCTTGAGGGAGCTGCAGAGATAAAAACAGTCGGGTTGAGGCCAGGGCTTATCAGGGCTCACGCTGTAGTGATCAGATCATGTTGGCAAGCAGCTCACCGGGAGAGGTCAAGGTGAAACCAGCGCTCATGTGCTGCACTGCGCTTCATAACCAGTTCGCTCTGCCACTGAAACACACACAGAGAGGAGTGCAGAAGTGATCTAGATCTATATAATACCATATATATATATATGTATTACCTTTACTCTCAACCAAACTAAAATCCAATTATAATAACCTAGTTATTTTGTAGCTTTAACCCTCAAACTGTAGCTTGACAAAGTGAGGACCGTCCAAAATGTCCTCACTGTTGTTTAAAAACACATACAGGTTCTCACAAAGAACACACACAGACATATAAATATATATGTACACTTTTTTATGCTATTCTTGTACCCAGTGATTAACCTTATCTCTGGCAGAGATGAGTGGAAAAAGAAGCTCAGACTGTGCAGGGATTCAGACTGAAAATGCGTTAGTCAAGGTGCGCCACAGTCTGACAACAACAGCAGACCATGTCTGTGCGCTCCACGACTCTTATAGCTTCCTGTCAGCGACTCTGCTAAGCTAAAGCTGTTGGCGTGGTGAAGTGAGGACTGTTTATTTCAAGACGGAGATACGTCGTGAGCTTCCTTGGGGGAAACCCTGTAGTGGGTGTCAAGTGAACTCCAAATGCAACATGGATCTAAGCAATAATTACACTTTATATGTTTATATATAAATATGATTGGTCCATTTGTCTGCAAAATATCTGCAAAACAGAGTGTTGTTTTTCAGTAAAACTGTCAGGGTTGGTTGGAATTGAACTAACTTCCAAGGGTTTCCATTTTGGTATGATCCTGATGGTTTGCAAGTACCTTAATGTGTTCTGAAAGGGGGAAAAGAAAAGAATCAAAATGGTCCAGTTTGACCTCTACAGTTGGCATAGAAGGGCCGACCCTTGTGCTAAAGATGTGTGGCGGATGTTCCTTGTCAGAAGCACCAACCGAGAGATGGGGGCCTGTTGGAGGCCTCTTTCATTTGTAACCCAATATTCCATGATGCTGGTGTTAACCTGAGTCAGTTGCCTTCCCCATAACAGACACAATAGTGCTATTTATATGGTGACATACTTGTTTGGTTGGATGGCTGAGTGCAGCATGAGCAAAAGTGGCTTCCATATTCTCTTTGCTGCATGAGAGTGAAATGCTTTACGATACTGCATAACATTTCCAGTAGGAGTGGAAGCTTTTTCATGCTTTGCAGAAAATGCAAAGAAATATAAGCCCCTTTTTTCTATACCGCTGTCGATCCCAGTGCTCGAGGTGCCTTTCCCTCTTCCCTTAATGTTTAATTTCCTTGCAGTGTATTTCAAAGCCCCGAGTCTCTGAAGAAAAGAACACAGTAGCCAAAGTCCAAGCCTTGTGTTTGCTCTCGTCTGTTTTATCGTGCAGAGTTTTGAGTCTCGGTGTTGACAAAGCTTAACTACTCCTCTTCTTTATCTCCTGGTCGACTGCCTCCGCGGAGACTGCTCATATTTCCCTTTGCTCTGACTCCCAAGCAGGCTTTAGTACTGCAGAGGGGAAGGATGGAGCACAGAGGGAGGGAGGGAGAAGGCTTCTTTTCTTTCATAAAATTAACTAGTGTTAATAATATGTTTCAGAGGATCCGTATCTCTGTTGTACTGAGAGCTTGGCATCGCTTGGGTTTATCAGATGATGTCACTCCGTTCAGTATATTGCTTACTGCTAACTGCAGTTTGACTCCTCAGATGAGAATCAGAAAAGGCGGCCCAGCTATTCAGGGTGAGTGGTGGCTTGTTGCTAACCCTCTTGCTAACTGATTTCAGCTTTGAAATCTAAAATGCCGCATAATGCAATTGAATTTTATGTTGTTTTGCCTCCTGAAAAAACAAAATATTGATCGATCGTATTTTAATGTTATTACTTTGAGGGATAAAATCTTCTGCCGGCATAACAACCTGCCTGTTAGTGAGTCAACTAAACTATGTTTCAGATGTTAACGCTTCTGCCGCGAGTGGAGATTGGTAGACTGTGTAAAGCAGGAAGTGAGTGTGAACAATGAATAACGTGTCGTCTGGTTTTCGTCTTTGAATTGCTCAAATCTTTGCTGGTATTTGCTCACAACTTCCTCCGTTTCTGTGCAGAGTTTATGTCGCAAGCTTCACACTCGTCTGCATCGCGGTTTATTTCATGGTCATGTGTGGGAACAAAATTGTCTGTGAATAGTATTTCTTCTTTCTCTTGTCTTGGTTGAAATGATGTCAGTTACCCTCTTAGCTTTAGTTAGCATCACATGACCAGCATTTTCAGGGTGTCTTCTCTCATTTTTCCTCACATTTTCTCAACAATATTTCATGAAAATTTCTGTTGATGTGAGCAACACCAATGCCAATAGACGGCTAGCTTCTCAGACCAGTCAAACCTGGGAGGAGCAAGCACTGCCAGCGATTATCTGCAGCTCCTCTGTTAAGGACGTAGCCTCCAGGTTCCTGCTAGTTCACCTGAAAAAAAAAAATCATTGAAACCACTGATGGAAAATGAAAAACCTTTATTTTTGTACCTACATTTCAGTCAATAGACTTTCTATTTGACTCTCACGCTTCCTCTATTCCTGTCTCCTGCCCTGACGCTGTTCTCTATCTTCCCCTTTGCTTCGTATCAGCATCATCTCTCACCCTCTGCTCTCTGGCTGTTCCCACTTTGATCTCTGTCTCTTTCCGATAAGCAGCGGGGTCTGTCTGCCTGTGCGCCGACGCTCTGTGTTTATGTGCCGCCTTATGTGGAGCACATTTACTCTGCATTAATTGGCATTTTTGCTGTTGCTTTCCGCAGTATTTCTCAGCAAAACGTTAACCTCTGGCGAAAAGAAGCTTTTTAATAACCCGTTTATTCGGAATGAAAGACAGAGGGCGAGAGCTCTTTCTAGATTTCTGAGAGTCACAAGGACACAGAGGAAGGATGAGGTCTTTTTCTGTTAAACAGCAGCCGATAATTACTTTTCTGGTGGTAAAAAGCCGAAATATGAGACCGGCAATTTCGACATTTCCTCACCGGGTTTCTGGTTTAGAAAATGTTGTGTTGTGATTAACTGGTAGCAGTTTTTAAAACGACTCACCTTGGACTTCCTGGTATGTTCATCCAGAAAGTGTTTTGACTCGACAGCTCAATTATTTATCGCGTCACTGAAGAAATGTTTCGCTGTTCTCCTCTTTAAATCCTCAACACTCACACTCGCTTCAATGAAACCTCACATTTCTAAACCAAGAGCGCCATCTACTGGCCTCTGAAAATCAGGACACTGTTTCATGATAGCTATCCATCACTACTTGCAAGTATTGGATGCATGTATAGCTGTCATACTCTAGAGGTACTATAGGTTCTTGACACTTCCTTTTGCTTCTTATGCCACGGAAAGCGGAACGTGCGTCGACATCCATCACTGAAGGCTTCCTTTGGTCTCAGTACGGGATGCAAAAATCCACTTTCCAATGTCAATTTTTTACACCGCGGGACAGAGGATGCGTTTCAAAATGGCTCGGGAGATGGCTAAATTTGGCTATGACTCCATTTGTAGCGACCTCCAGGACAAAAAATTGCATTTTTTACTGCGGTCCAAACAGATCCCGGATGAACAACACTTCCAATATACCAAAAAAACTCCAAGATGCTCTCAAAAATGTTTGTCTTTTTAGCATAAGTTAAGATAAAAAAAACAAGAATTGTTCCCGTTTTTTTTTTAACCAATACAATTTCTGTTTTACATTCTCTGAAAATACAAAGACCTAGGCCACTGAACAGCTGTAATCCCACTACTTTGCCATTACGAAGGACCTAACCCCGACTGTACTAGCGATCAAATATCACGAGCGCTTCACCATCTTCCTCTAATTCAATACGTTTATCTGAAGCCGAAAGAAGAAGATCATGAGACCTCTGCTAGCTTAGCCGCTATGCTAATCTGTACTGGGTGGTTCCAAAGTTCTCCCCTCGTCCAGATTCTTGTTGCTCTTGTTGAACCCATTAGCTGTGTCAAATTCACTGAACCTCCAGCAGATGCTGCTTGATCCGGAACCTCTCTGTGATCCGAACTGATCGGGTTTGTCAGGTGGTTAGCGCCATCTGACATCAGCCGCAGACGCATTGTCGCGCCACCTGCTTCGCCCGTCACTTAAACACACTGTGATTAGTGGCGGCGTCACGCCAAACTAACTACTGAACGCAGCTGCGCTGCATTTTTACAAGTGAAATGTCTGTTTAAGCGTTTTGCTAATGAGAAATGAGGCAAGTTCTTCAGCAGACTCCGGTCATCAGCGCTTCATCTGGTTAATGAAACACTTAAAAGTTCTCTTCAGGCACTTAGACACAAGCTGAAATGTTTGTCTGAAGAGACGCTCGACTGTTCCCACGCACACAGCAGTGGCAAAACAGAAACCTCTTCTGGTCACATCCGTCTTTTTTTAACCACAGAAAGAAACTTTATTAGCACATGAGTCAAAATCGGCGACAATCCAAACACTAGCTGAGTTTCATTTCCTTCTTTGTTTTCGTCTAATGTTTGTCTTTATTGCTCTTCTTCTGCCTGAATCACCCTTTCTTGTCAACTCCACATTCATGTTGGGAGTTAGATTTGAAGGACAAGAACAACAGCTACATCTTTGGAACACACACACACACTGACACACACACGCTGGTTGACTTTCTTTGTGCTAGCCTGCGGAAGCCTCGTGCCCTTGTAGCTCCACTTTGATGAGGGCAGCGTCCGTACACAATAGGACAGAAGGAGAGGAGGATAAAGCCTTTTTGGAGCAGAGAAACACAGCAAAGGACCAACGCAGAAAGCAGGAGAGGACTATTGTGGCTCACTGGGCCACAGAGAAAACCAAATATTGGAAGCCAACTTTGGAACTATTGCTGCTGCTTTTGGTTTATTGTTAGCTGCACAAAAACACCACACTGTGCCACAGGTTTGTGCGCCATTTTTGGATGGTCATCTTCACGCTGAAACAGATGTTGTTACTCCGTTCAATATGTTGCTTACGACTAACTGCTAACTGTGAGTGGTGTCATGTTGCTAGCTCTCGCTAATTCACATTGTTTTTGTGATAATTTCAGCTCATTTAAGGTTGAAATATAAAATGCTTTGTAATGCATCAACTTTATGTTGTTTAACCTCCTGAAAAAATGGTTTTAGTTAGTGAATGTTTACGACATTTCGTCATAGTTTTTATTTTTAAAAAACGCATTTTATGAGTTTATCAGGTTCACGCTGAAACGTTTGTGAAACTTGTTTGGGTTTATCAAATGTTGTTACTCCATTGACTATGTTGCTTACTGCTAACTGTGGTGGTTTATTGCTAGCGCTTTCGCTAATTCACATTGTTTTTGGCAGCTTGTTTTGATTTCAGATCGTCTGAGGTTGAAATATAAAATGCTTTGTAATGCATCAACTTTTTTTGTTTAACCTCCTGAAAAAAATTGTTTTAGTCAGTGAATATTTATGACATTTCGTTTTTTTTATTTTAAAAAAAGTGTTTTGTTAGATTATCAGGTTCATGCTGAAACTTGCTTGTGAAACTTGGTTTTGAGGGCTGAGGTGGAGGGTTAGGTGTCGAGGATTAAGGGAGGAATTGGATTCCTCCTTATATTTCCCTTGTCTGCCTGAGATGCAGGAAACATTATGACCATCCAACAATCCATGGCATGTCAATAAGTGGAAAGAAAAAGAAAACATGAGGAGCTTCTTTGCACTGCCCCCACTGGCCATAGTGGGTACTGCAGAGAGGGCAGTGGCACAGTTGGACCTGGACTCTTCAGACTTGCGAGCCTGCTCCCAGGTGGCCAACATTTCGGCGTTGTAGCCTGGATCCAGACCAAGTCCACCCAGATGAATTAAAAAACTCAGTAAAGTCGCCAATACCTGACTTGGATGCAGGAAGAGATCACATTCATGTCGCACTCTAACTCCTGATATAAAAAATGAACCTCAGCGCACTTGAAGCCCTCCGCTCGACATTTCACCGATTCCACGTCCTGACACGCCGGTGGTCACCCGACGGAGGCGAGCTGCCGATTCAGCTGAATTAGAAGCCGAGGGATTCATCCCGGAAGAAGCAGAAATATCGGAATGAATTTTTCATCGCAATCTTCCCTCTGTTTGACAAGATGTTGGACTCCAAACGAAAAATGTCAAGCTCAACTTCGGCAATGTCAGGGGATCATGAAAGTCGTACTGGAGGAAGCAGCGGAACATTTGGCGAAAGATTGACTGAGTGAGCGGCGTGTAGATTGACGACTTCTCCTCTGCAGGCGCCAATGTCACCGGCGTGTGTGCGCTGGGGGTTGCGTGCATTCATCCGGCTCCTCTGTCTGATATGATCCTGCTTTATTCCACGCTTCTGCCTAATAGAAATTCAGAGCATGATTTGGCACCGAAAGGGACAGGCCTATTAGATAAGTCTGTCAGCGGGAGATGCTTTATTGCGGCGCTAAAACCCCGACACTAGAACAACAGGCGGGGCTCGCTCTGGTCAAGGAAACTATTTCATCGCCTGACAGCCGCCATATCGCAGGAGGAAATACGAGGGAAGAGTCGCGGCAGCGCGGCGCTGGTGAGGGATGTTGAGGAGAAGCTGCTGGTTTCCACAACATAAACAGTCTGAGTTACGGAACTAAAGTGAGTCAGCTGTCTTTGTTACGGTCACCCAAGCCTCGGACTCAGCCCTGGTTCTGGGTTGGTGCCGCTCGGGGATGTTTATTGAAGTTTTTTCATGGTAGAGACTTGCATTATAAGACTACAAAGCAGAGTAGGGCTGGAGGATTCTGGCAAAAAAAAAGAGTTTATTTTGCTTCATATCATAATCTCGATTGTTCAACGATTTTATGTTTTGCAGTCATTGAACTTTATTGAACAACGATCTACAATAAAACAATGCGTAAACAATAATTTAACCTTCACCATGTAGGTTAAATGTTTCTCTCGAGAAACTCCAATCTGTAACGTCTGGGTTTAGGGAGCAGTGGAGACGAGAAAATATTTGTTGATCTGGCACTTGACTGGGATGCATAGATTTTTCTGTGGTTCTGATGTTGTAAGATGTGATTTCACAATCCAAGGTTTTTTTTTTTTAGCCGTTTTTCATGAGATCATGAGAGAAGTCTTTTGTTAAATTATAACACTTCCACACCCGAGCGCTCTTCCTGCGTCTCTGCAGCGTGATGCATGACAAGGAGCGCTTGTTTTCATCACCTCTGTCTCAGGTTGAGCGCGAGCGATTGTTCTTATGCATTTATCCTCTTCCAAACAATCATTGTTTTTCGGAACATCTCCAACAAGCAGCTGTCACTGTGTTGTGACTCCTCGGAGGTTCTGACGCTGAATACCATGCCGCCGTTGTACTGAGTCGGGAGCTAACAGTGGCTAATGTTTGCGTCAAACACGCTGTGTAAGCAGAGGCTCAAGCTCTCTCGCTGACAGGCAGGGCCTCGTGCTACTCTGTGTAGCAGGTTCACTGTGCAGCACGCATGCGCACGCAACACTCCTATCGTCAAAGCCGAAAGCAACGCGAAAAATAAACGCGCGACTGAGGATAACTTTTGCTAGTATGATGCGCCGACCGTCGTCAGCTAGCAGCGAGGCGAGACGATCCGTTTTGGATCCGAAATTGGAGAGTCGATATCGGAATTTTTTTTTGTTCGAATTTATTTTTCCCCGTATAAAAGTGGTTATACGGCGTACATGATTTGAAATCGTACAAAAACATTTAGAATACGGGGAAAACGTATAAGTTGACAGGTATGCTTCCGGACGAGGCGTGGTGCAGCGTTTGGGTGCATCGGGACAGAGTGAGAGAAGTTGGGGAGACGGGTGTCCGGCTAAATAATCGCTTCATGTCTATCGCATAATCGGAGGAAGACATCGTCGTAATCCCGATAAAAAAATCGCTTAATTGACCCGCCCTAAAACAGAGTGCCATCTAGTGGGCAGCGCCCCACAAAGCTTTATGAATAAGTGGGCCCCCTAAGATTCTAAAACTTTGGCTCCGAAAACTTCCGTGAAGTATTTCTAATAAATATCACCAGATTTCTGTCGAGACGCCGTCAACAGCCGGCGACGGCTTATTTCCTCTCTTGTTTTCAAGCCTTCACTGAGAAATCTGTTTTTAAAATGCCAACCGTTTTATATTCCATGATGCGTCTGGATTCATCTGTAATTGTCGGAGGACGAGTTTATGCAGACGACTCATCACTCATACACCACCGCTCCGTTTAAAAGCCACACAATTTATCCTGCCTTTCTGTCCATGGGGAAACATCAAGCACCAGTCGGCGATGTGTGAAGAGGAAACGGAGAGAGACAAATCTATAAGCAGCGAGCGTCTACTCAACTAACAATGGGCCTTCATTCGTTGTGACAAAGCATCGCCTCTTTCTTTTGTTTTTCCTCCAGTCAGTTATGGAGTCAGGACTGAGAAAACATCACCAGCGAGTCGATACTTGAATCAAATACAGAGGATGTGCAGGACGTCATCTGGGGCAAAGGTCTGACTGAAGCCGCTGGATGCGAATGTGGATGCTACTAACCTGAGGGTTAGACTCGGCTGCTCAGGTTCTGTTGAGAAAATTGAAAAAACTGTACGTCATGAAAATTCTGAAAAAAAGAAATATTATAAAACAATGTCATAAAATATCATAAAATATTTTCTCTTTCATAAATGAACTCTAAAGAAGATAATGAAAGTATAGCGACAAAATGTTTTGATTCATTTTCAAAACTGCTTCAACAGTGACTTTCGTGAACTGTTTTTACTGTTGAGGGCGCCATCACTTTCTGTATCATTTTTTATTTTCAAGAACTTCTCCATACTTGGTAACTATCACAGATAGCAGCTGTCAAGTCAATTCAGTGACACACTACTGTGGCAAATGTATGAAGACTGAGTGTCTCGCGGCCCAGCGGTGTATAACAAAATGCCTCTAGCAGCCCTCTAGGAGGCGCTCGGAGGGCCTTGGCTCTATGGCTAAGAACCACTGCTCTACTGTGCCACCAGAACAAGACTCGTTTCACCTCAGAAAGGCAACAAATAAAGTCCTTCGACAAGTTTATTATCTGTCCGCGCGGAAGACTTTCCATCCTGACCTTGAGTTTCCAGATGCACTTCATCTTCTCATCAAAACAAAGGCAGAAGCCACCGAGTGAATCTGAAAACCGAGTTTAATTGCTTTGACTTTGTCTTCCCAGTTTGGAAGCAATTGAGGAAGTCGTCCAGCTTGTTTTGGACCGCAGCGACTCTTGACTCATGGGATCGGCATGAAATAACGCAACTTTGACCAACACACGGTCGACTGATCCTGTCTTTCCTTTAACTTCTGCCGAGGTTTGTGTCAAAGATTTCCTCCTCGGACGGAGGATTCGGTGAGAGTCTTGGATGGAGTCATCTTGCGAGAGCGTGGTGGGAGCAAGTGTGAGATTGCAGCCACCAGCCTCTTGCCTCATTGGATTGTTGGCTGATTGAAGCTTTTGGACTTGAAATTGCTTCTCCATGAGGAGAATGATGAGGGTTGGAATGAAGCAATAAGACCCGGCTCCTTCTCTCCCCTCATGCCGTGTTCCTGACACGTCGGCGGGTGTATTTAACCAGCGGCGACCTCTGCTGACCGCCATCACGCTGCCAGCTGTGGCTGAGAGGAACTGGAGTCAGACAGAGGGCACGCGCTCCCCCCGGAGGGCTCTGCTTTCCATTACGGCCGGGCAGCTGTCGAGATGGCATCACATGTGGAAGCAGCGGAAAAAACTGCACGGGGAAAAAAGAGAGGTGCGAGAGACGTTTTCACAGAGGCGGGACCGGAGCCAGTCTGGAGGCTCGGAAACACCTGGCTGAGTGGCGGCTTGTAAATAGATGTGGACAGGAGGTCATTCGTGTGCTTTCGCTTATTAGCGCAGCCATGTGTTGCACCCCACTGTTTGTCATCCATCACACCAGAGGTGAAGGTTCTTCCTCAACCAAGGTGCTGTTACGTAACCGAGTTTCTGTTTGTCTGAAAGGATAATTTCGGAGTTAGACGCCACGTTGAGGACAACCGATGAACAAGAGCAGGCGGGGAGGATGTTGGAACGTTTGGACTCGGTCATGAAGAATAGATGGAGCCGCAGGATCCTGTGTTCCAGTCTGCTTCTCTGAAGATCCCTGCTGGGTCTGACGGGTCGCGCCGTTGGATGTCGACTGTCACAGCAACTCTGTGTATGTCATCAGGTTTGTTCAAACATGGCGCATGAATAAGTCATCTCCCACTACTTTTGCTTCTTTCTCTGGATTGTAAATGTATCGCTGTTGAGAGGCGAGTGTTGAATTGAACTGACCTGTTTTGCAGGTTAGTAGTTGTGTGAGGTGGTGAGTTTGACCCAGGAGGTGGAGCAGAAGGCTCGGCCTGGAGGGCAGTTCTGTGGTCGGTGGCTTCCAGGTGGTAATATGAGGCTCACTTTATATTTCTCTCTGCCTCGGCTGCGTGTTCTGAGACTTTGACGGAACTTGTTCCAAGCCAAAGATTATGGAGCAGAGAGTGCCGTCTAGTGGGCTCAGAAAATGTGACCTACTTTTTGCTGTTTAACTCTAGATGCCTTTTCTCATCCTGCCTCTGCTGCTTTGTTTTTAGTTGGGGTGGGATTCGATTGAAAAATGAATTAATTAGAGAATTTATGGTTAATTTATCTCAGTTATTCACAGTTTAATACGATAAGAATATTTGCCGCAAGAAGCCTTATTTTTCAATTTGAATGTACATACATTTAAACAACAAAACATTGTTTATTTTGCATCGGTTTGACAACAGCACAATAAATCACCATGGTGACTATATTCAAGTTTTTATATCACCTTATTAAAACTAAAGCTCTTTCAATGTCTTGAAAATATTTGTATAAGAATTTCAATGTTATTAGAATTTCAAATACATTCAGAGTAGTGGAAACCCTGGTCATTGTGTCACGGAAAACCTCCCTGAACAAAAGCAAACAGATTAAACAGCAAACAGTTAAAGTGCCATTTCAAGTACTTTTAAAAAAATGACCATCAATTCCATATAACGTGGCATTTCTACCTCTACTTGAAGCGCAAACTGCTCCAGTAGTTTCGGTGATGGCTGCAACATGCTTTGCGTTCAGGTGGTATCGTAGACTTGATGTGCTTCGGTGGTATGCGAATTCCTTTTTGCATTTCCATCAGGCAGCTTCTTAAAATGAAACTTGCCCCCCATGTTTGTTGTTGTTGTTCTCATCCTAGCTGCCACGTGTCTTGTGCGTCAGTGTGATCAGTGGAGCAGGAATAACATAAAATAAAATAAAATAAAATATTTTAACACGTTTTTTTGTCGTACTGAATTAATCGTAAAGTGCCACCACTAGTTTTTAGATTTCCTCATATTTTCGGGATAATATCAGATTTCCGTCGCACGAATCGCCGTTTTTCACGACAACAACGGTGACGTTGGCTACTCAGTCGAGCGATGACAGCAGTTAGAGAGCGGTGTATGCCAAATAAATTTCACCCGACTCCTACGTGACACCCAAAGTTTCCATGGCCAACGTCGACGGCTGTTCTGGGCATGGCCTTGTCGCGGTCCTCCAGAGTACAAACAAGTTCATGACACAAACAAGAGCGGAGAGACTCCAGCGAGGCAGAGAGGAGTGTCGGCACTTGTCCTCGCCGTTTTCCGGACCTCTCTCAAACAGCTGCTTCCTGTCAAGCTCCTCATCCTTCCAACTGCTTAATTTATACGCTCCCTCTTCTCCTCTCCCTCCTGTCACCTTCTGCAAACAGTAGCGGGAGAGTGAGGTGAAGTGGCGAGGCTGGAATGAGACAGAGGGGGAGGGAGGGCGGTGATTAATCCGTCCAAACTGCCGGCTAATTGAATTGACAAGGTGCGAAGTCATTGTCTTGATTTGCTGCCGTCAGTTTTTAGGGCGGGTGAAGACAGGGAGCAGATGGCAGGAGCTCGGCGGACGTCCACACGCGTCCTCACTCTGGAGTTGATCTGTATTTCTTGGTTCATCGCAGTCTCTGATAACTTTCATTACAAGGTCTTCTTAACCGTAGCCATTAGCGTGTTGATAACCAGGCGGCTCAGCATCGTGTCCACACATGGAGGGCTTCCTTTGAGGGTCCAGGTCACCTACCTTCATCAGTTAGTCCTTTCACTGCAAATAATCTGGTTCTGAAGAAGAAACTTTGCTTTAGAAGTGTTAGATAATGTATCTTACTTTAAGCACGGATTTCTTATTTCTTCTTCTTTTCCTTCACTGGATCATCTTCCTCCATCTCACCCTGTCCTCTGCTTCCTCTTCTCTCAAACCTACAAACCTCATGTCCTCCTTCACCACCTCCATCAATCTCCTCTGTGGCCTTCCTCTCCACCTTCTCGTTCCAACCTCAACATCTTCATCTACCAATGTACTGGCTCTCTCTCCTCTGTACATGTCCAAACCATCTCCATCTGGCCTCTCTGACTTGGTCTCCTAAACACCTGAGCACACGTGCTGCTCCTCTGATCTACTCTGGTTTTCAGAAGAATCTTATCTTGAGTGTAACCTAGTCTTTTTGTGCCTATAATAGACAGGGAATCTTAAAGTGAGGTAAATAACTGGTATAATATGATATTTTACATCGCTGCCCCCTCATATCAAACTAAAACACGTTGCTTCACAAGTGTTTATTATTGCTCTTAGTTCCAAGCATGTGGAGATACAGCCATATCACAACCCATCACCCAACTGTCTTTTATTTCACCGTCTTAAAACCAGATGTTTTATGCGTTGCCTCTAAAGCAAAGGATTATGGGAGTAAGGTTGAGGTGTAGTTCAGATAGTTGTGTGATGATGTGAATCATCTGTCTTGTTTTTATTTATCATATTTGTGTAGCGTGTTAATGTTTCCCTTTCTAACAAATACTAATATATGTGTGGAGAGGACCTGTGTTCTGTTGCTGCTCTTACTAGAGTGAAAAGTTTTAGCTTGTCTTTTGAAACCTTTTTTTTGCAGTATGTTGTTCAGAAAACATAACACACAACTCATTTTATGAGGAGAAAACTTGCTTCAGATTTACTTTATTTAGCCCAACCAGAACATTTCCCAGTATTCTAGTACTTGTTATGTAGACTTGTAGACTGTAGACCTAAAATCCCTATTTCTCGTCCTGAGCTTGTCTCAAGACAAACTTGTCAAGAAAAAATATCTCAATCCCTGGACAGATAATTTCACTAAACTCAAACACTCTTTATATTAAGTGTTAAAAGCTTGACTTTGGAAGACCCTTTTTTGTTGTGTTTAAAACCTCCAAAACACGGATTTTGAAGAAGGTGTGCGAAGCTCTGATGGACGTGACCGTGATGCCACACGCTCCCACGCCTCTCTGCTTCCGCTGTTTCACTCTTATTGTCATCCAGTCCAGACCTGTTTATTCAATTTTAAACTCCTTTATCTTTGAACCACTTCATGGGACATTCAATTTTAATTTAGGAAATTTAATATCGACCCCCCGCCCGCGCCCCTCCTCTCCGTCTCCCACTGTAGCACTGTGCTCAGCGAGTCTGCTCTCCACATTAAACGGAGATGGTATCAGGCTCCAAACACACATGTCGCCTCCGTCACTTCAAACACATCTGTGATTATCATTTTTAATCCAGTGCTTGTTATTCAGCCGCCGACTCTTGTTTCTCTTCTCGCTGTAATTCCATCTGTCTTGCTGAAGTGTAGTCGAGTGACTCACACCGACCAGAATGATGAGCAGATTCGTCCCTCTAGCAATAGCTTCAACAAAGACGTACCTTTCATACGAGGAACGGCGACACCAACAATCCGCAGTGTGGTGAAGCCAGTTTCAGTAGCTGAGTGATTTACTTTTTGATGTGTTGTAGGTGTTTGCAAGCTCAGTCAGGGACTCACTCAGGTGTGTGGGATTCCTGAGCTACCTCCTCCTCCACCTGCATGTCTCCAGGACCCAGAGACGTGCAGGTGGGATCAGAGTCGACCCTTCTCACCCTGGACATGGACTGTTTGTTCCTCTTCCCTCTGGCAGGAGGCTACGGTCCATCCAGACCAGAACCTCCCGTCACAGGAGCGGCTTCTTCCCCTCGGCCGTCAGACTGTTCAATCCGTGATCGGCCTTTGTTGTTTGTGGGTTATTTTATTTTATTTTCGAATGATTTTTATTATGTTTTTGACACCTTTTTCCCAGCCGGTTTCTCTTGATGTGAAGGAGTGCAGTTGAACTTAGAGTCTCTCCTGGAGAAAACCCGTACAAGATACTTGAACTTGAGACTCTCCTGTAACATGGACAAGAGCTTTTCAGAATGAGAACCATGGTCTTGGGGGCTGGCTTTTATCTACGGGGCTCACCACTTGCGGTTAGAGGGGTCATAAAGAGTCAAACCCCAAGACAAAATCCAATTTTACAAACACACATATTCCATTCCTCAAAAGGCGCCTTACATTCACATATTCTCTGCAACTCGATTATATGCAGCTAAGAACTCAGATTTCCCCAGACTACCATGACACAACAGAAACCTTTCTGTTGACTAATGCAGCCGAGGAAACTGGACCTCACTAGAAGTGTTTTAGATGGCAAACATGAGTGAAATTCTTATTTTTATCAGACAAACACAGCGGACGTTTGGAATGCAGACAGTTCAACAACAAAGTCAAAGAGGTGACTGTACAGTGGTGAGCGTGAACATCATTCTGTGTCTCTTACAACTGGAGTCATGTATCAGGCATGGCTTGATCCACTTGATAAATATACCTCCACATTACCGACTTGAGTCCCACAGAGGAAGGACAAATGCAACGCTGGCTTCAAAAGGTGAGCTTTAGAAAGCAAAGGAAATGTATCTGATAATATCTTACTTGACAAGTGTGTGTCTAGTAATAGAAGTGGAACTGGCGACTCAAGTGAGTCCCACACCTCTGTGAATGTTTGGGGACTCGAGTCCCAGCACACCTGGGTCTAAACACCAGTGTGGTCGGACGAATCGTGCTGACTAGGTTCCACACGTTTCCAGCTGGTTTTACGATGAGTTCCAAAAATGCAAGGGAGGCAGCGACGCCTGAAGGTCAATCCAAGGCATTCATTTTGTGGGAGTGCCAACTATGAAACAGTATAAACTATACAATGACTCCCAAAGTGAAGTATCCTCACGATGACGGAGGCGGCGGCCGACTTTTGGGGTAGAAGCAGGCAATACGTGGTGGATATTGGGAGAGACCAGAGGGTTGCTCCTCTACTGCAGCTATTAACAGCTGGAAATAAACAATGTCTCCTGTCTGTCCTGGGTCTGCCCTGGGGCTTCCCCCCAGAGACCGGAACCCCTCACCAGGAAGGAGGGTTCGAGGTGTCTCCGCTCTGCCCTCAACGACCTGGCCTGACACAAAAAGATAAATGGGATTTATTAACCAGGGTTCGACTTGAAAGTGTCTCCAGTTGCAAGTCTCACTCTCGTCTTGTCTCCCTCAAAACTTGAACGCACCAAACAACAGGAGGCGGAAATGTTGTGAGAATTGAGAAATGCGGTGCATAAAAAAGTGCCTCATCTCTCCGGGAAGCAAGCGCCCTGTAGGAGGCAGCAGCCATCCACTTGCTACGGTGGAATAGAAATTCAAATTCCTGATAAGAAGAGGTTGAATCTTCAACAAAGAGAGAGAGGCCGGTGTTCACAAAGACACATGGAGCTGATTCACCCAGAATGTCCCCGTCTGTGCCTCGCTGCTATCTGCATCCGACTTTGATTTGAAAGGAATTTCGCATTATCCGTGGGCACAGTCTACTTAAAAAGTCTAGAAGAATCCTGTCAGAATAAGCTTTCTGGAAGCGATGTTTCCACTGCAGTTGTGACATGAGATTAACTTAATCTTCGGTGTGTGAGGCAGCGGTGGCGGCAGCTGCACGGCGCCACTGTAAACAGCATTACCACCCCCCCCTCACCCCGCCTTAACTTGCGGGGCTCCGCGGCCGCCTGAGTAATTCCATCGTGTGGAGCAGGGGGCACCAACCATCGTGGACGGCGGCGCTGCAGGGCGCGGGGCAGATAGCGGGCCGCGGCATGTGGCTTCTCTGCTGCGGGGGACAAATGATCTGTTTCAGTGGACATGAAGTTCAAAGAGCTGACGGGATTAGAGGGACCGGGACGGAGGAGAATATTCGTCCAGGACATACAAAAATATCATCTTTCAGCAGAAACATTATTTTGTTATCTCAAAGTAAGAATCGCACTCATCACTTTCTCATGATAACCCGATATTTAGCATCAATAATTCAAGACTAAAAGGCCTATTAATCCAGGAGTGAATTTATATTTCAAGCGCGTGAACTGTTGTGTTTCTATGTCTATGAAGTTTTTTAGATCTAAACAAGCTTTAAGCGAATTTCGTTTCATGTTACCAGCCATTATGAATTGCAAAGCAAAGCTAATTTGACTTTGAATTGACTTTTATAGGGGGCGCTGGAGTGTTACGCGTCTGTCTTTTTCTGCAGTGGGATAGAAATGAAGTCCCAAAAACAGTTTTCAATATGACACTAGCTGCCGTATTTTCCCTTCATGAGAAGTGCTCATCTTTAGAAAGTGCCCATTTGTGCTACCTTTACGTATGAAAATGCTCCTGCCTGTTTCAAACGTTACCGCCACTGATCACGTACTTCAATGCGTTCCTGGCGTTCACCAATGTTTCCACCAGGGGGAGCAGCCCACAGTCAATAGTTTATGAAAACAACAAGCTCAAAAACAAAACATGTAGCTCTTGCACAAATGGAGGCAGCGTTGTAGGAGACAATGGTCGGTGAGGCTTTTACGTAAATCGCCACTGGAGGACGAAGAATTTCCGCAGTTGTTATGTCGTCTTTGTGTCTCATTACAGCTACGTATCGGGTAGTAACAGCCACACTGCCCCCCATGGTTTCCGGTGGTACTGCTCCGTATCCATAAGCTTTGTGGAAATGTTCAGAAATACGAACAAATTGAGAGAAGTTTCTGTCCGTATTCAGATCCGTACGTAACGTCGAACATAAACAAATTGTCCCTGGTGAGGTCCAATAATGGGAGTGAGGTAGGTGTGGCCACTGAGTCCCACACCCCATAGTTTTTGGAATGGGATGACTGAGACCCTCACTGAAGACATCTCAGTTACTGAGGTTCTAGGTCCCACAGATTCAGGTAAGTTTGATTTAAGTCCGACAAATGCAACTGCATCACCTTCTGACCCTTTCTACCTTTGACTCCAGACCTCTCCATGTGTCCCTCCATTTCTGACGCCGCCCTTTCTTCTTCACCCCCAGAACTCATTTTGAATTATAGAAACTTCTTTTCCTCCATCATTTTCCGTCCTTGGTTCTGTCATAACACGCACGTGTAAAAGAAACTCTTGGGTTGCAGAGCCGCCTGAGCAGCATGGTTCTTCCGTGAGGCATTTGTATGCAGCCATTCTCTCAAAATAAACACTCACGATGATTGATTTACTCTTTTATTCCTCAAATAAAGACGACATTAAACTGGAGGGAATTGCTGATTTTCGGGCGACCCGATGAGTAATGTCGTCTCATTCCGAAGCGTAGTTGCCTCATTTTTCTTCCTCTGTGCTCGCTCGGGGACCGACACTCTCTTTGATCATCACGTGTTTAATATTAAATGTACATCCATATTTCACTCCTCTTTCTGTTAGATAAACATTTCCATAGAAATCCGCTAATAACTGCTCGCCGCCCAAGTCTTTTTCCTCTGTGGCTCTTCTCTGATGTGAATGACTCCCAGGGCTTGATGCTTCCTTTAGCCGAACATACATCGACATTTATCTTGAACCTGTGCAGGTCATGAAATTCATGATTTACCTGGATTGACCACTAGGGGCGACATTTATAGCAAAGGTGGACGACGAAATCTTTGAAACATATTTCATTTTTTTTATCATAAATAGACAAAGATTTTTTAAATAAGCTGCGAAATGTGAGAATATTTTTTTTATTTTAAAAAATATTTCTTCTCATTTCGAGTTGAACTTTTGTAATGAGGGAAGTAAAAAAGTTTGCATTTTTTTTCCAACGTGATGTAAAACACAGCAGTAGGAGTTCTGAACAAATGAAACGCACCTAAGGAAACAAACACATTGTTTCCTCTCCGTCCTGCGGATTTGCTTCCCGCGGAGTGCGAATTTATCGCAGGCATTAGCGCGACTTTCATGGAGGTCACTATTTTCTTTTCTGACTTTGAGAACTGGAACAGACTCAGCTGTGACATCATTTCCTGTTCCACCTTCCTACTTCTGAGGTAACTGGAATCCCACATTAGCGCCACCCACTTCCCATCTGGTGACAATGCGACTTCATATTTGAAATAAAAAAAAATTCACGAAACCATCTTCAACCAAATGAAACTCATTGTACTCATTTTTTATAGTTGTCACAACATAATTTCATTGCTACAACTTTTTTTGTTTTTCATTGAGCTACATTGCTCGTGTCTATTTCTGCGTCTCCTGCTGTTCTAACATCATCAAGAGACTGAAAATATTTTTTAAAAGCCATGAACCAAACTCTGTTTGCACCTGTGGGGTCATCCCTGTTTATTCAAATGAGCTGTTTCAGGCTTTTCTCTTTGTCGCCGTGTGGGGATTGACAGCTTTTTTAGCGTCCCTCATCTGTATTCAACTCCCGGCATGAAAGTGCTGGATAATATTCCGCTGCATAACTGAAGTCCATCTCTCACTCCGATGGAAAAAACAAAGCCGTTGAGAGTAGCCACCACACGCCATGTTTCCGATCATTAGTGACCCATTTCAACGAAATCTGTCAAATGAATATTCATCTTTTCACCACGTCGCTATGTTTAAATCATGGCGGCGTGGAGGAGCGGGAGGTATCGCTCCGTTTGGAATTTTGTGGCCGTCACCGCCGGAACATTTGAGGAATGGCACACAGCGCAGCTGGTTCTGCAGTTGAAAGCCACTCGCGGCAGTAACATGAAATAAACGTTCCTCAGCTCTGACTCTCCTCCAGGATTTTAATATATGCAGTTGCCTGAGTGACACGATGAGGGCTCATCGTTTTACCGCGTTTGTCTCTCGGTGTAGTTGGCTGGGATGGTTAATAATCAATGTGGACATGTGACTACAGACTCGGTGAAAAAAAAAAAAAAAAAAGTCACACGGAGGAAGAGTTCTCTCCTTATTTCATTGATTATTGATAAAGTGAAGCTTCTGGAAAAACTGGGTCAGTTCTGCGTCGATGTGATTTTAAGGCGGTGTTACAGCCTGCTGTGTTTTTAACTCCTCCACCGTTGTGGCTCCGCACGCTTGGCACCACGTTTGTGTCAAATCCCAGACACACACGTCACATCACAGGTGCCTCACGCTGAAACTGGAGGATTTTTTTTTCTTTGAATTTGTCGTAAAATGAAATTTAAGTAGTATATTTCCATTCTCTCGTATCCACCAAAACAGGCTTCAGAGTCCAGGCTGCATATCTACACAGGAAGAGGATAAAGTTAGTACTAGAGACAAACATCAGTGAGACGTGCAGGTTTCCACAAAGCCGACAGATACTGACCAAACGGAGCAGTGCCTCAGGAAACCATGGGGGGGCAGCGTTGCTGTTAACTACGGTGGCCCCAAAGGGCAAACGACAACGCAAAAGAAAAGTACGACCACAAACCAAAAAGCACATTTACAAAAACGGAATCACAATTACATAAACAAAATGGCTACTGTTGTTTGTTTTTGTCCGATCAACAACAGGCTTTATAGCTGGTTCCCCCCCTTCCTACGTTTTGCGTCAATGTTATGCGATTCCCTTTTTGTAAATGTGTTTTCGTTTTGGAGATTGCGATTCTGTTTTTGTGAATGTCCTTTTTGGTCTGTAGTCGTACTCTTCTTCTGTATTTGTCGTTGCCCTTTGGGGCCACCGTATTGTTGCCTCAAAAAGTGTCTCTTCCTTATATAGGAACCACAGCAGTTAAAGGCCCACTGATGCTCCCTTCACGTACAAAATGGTACCCTTCCGTTTCACACCACCTTAGCGTCACTGATCACATGCTTCCATATCTTCTTTAGGTTGCTGTTTACCAGTGTATCCACCAGGGGGAGCAGCCCTGAGTCAAAGGTTTATGGCAACAACAAACTCCAGAATAAAAATATAACGTATCTTTTGCACGGAAGAGGAAACAGAGGCAGCGTTGTATGAGGCGGTGGTCGGTGAAGCCGTTAAATATATCGCCACCGGAGGACGGAGAATTTCCTCCATTGTTATGTCTTCTTCGTGTCTCAGTCGAGCTACGTATTGGGTTAACTACGGTGGCCCCCGAAGGGGAAACAAAAACAGAATCGCAAATCTCCGAAACAAAAATAACGAAAATACATTTACAAAAATGGAATCGCATAACATTGACGCAAACCGTAGGAAGGGGGGGAACCTGCTATGAAGCCTGTTGTTGATCGGACAAATCGGACAGTTGCGATTTTGTCTATGTAATTGCGATTCTGTTTTCGTCAGTGTGTTTCTGCTTTGGGGATTGCGATTTTGATTTTGTGATCGTGATTCCGTTTTTGTAAATGTGCTTTTTGGTTTGTGGTCATACTTTTCTTTGGTGTTGTTGTTTGCCCTTCGGGGCCACCGTACACGTAAGGAGGTTGGGGAAAACTAGCGACCACTGCGCTGCAAGTGGTGCGAGAAACGTTGCCAGGTTTGCTGAGATACATGACATTCAAGCGCAGCCTTACATTTATGAGGAGTATAGTTTCACCTAAAACATGGACTAGGTGGTGGATACAGTCCTCCAACATTGTCCCATATCTCATTCCATCAGCTCCAGTGCTAAACCCTGCTTTACTCCAACAGTCTGAGGCAGTAGCAGTAAGCAAGTGGGCGTTTGTCATTTCCAGTTTCCACACTTTTTCCTCAAACTTTGGCTCCACTGTTGCCAAAGGTCTGCAGAGCCGCCGAGGACTGGCAGTCAGAGACAGTTTGATTAGGTTTCCTGACCAGCAGCACTTTTGAAGAGGTGCTGAGCTCACATTCACCAAGAGAGTTTCGACTTCCCCCCGTCAGTTCACAGTCCATTTTACTTTTCATTTTCAAAGGAGAGAAACGCTGTGGGCCAAACTCCACCGACGTGCTTTTAACTCTTTCAGAAAATGAAAACAAATAAAAGGCAGCTTCAATATTAAATGGACCAGCACACGCTCCAACTTGTTTGTCGCTGTTTCTGGAGCCTCCTGAAGGTAAAGAGGCTGGTGAAGTGACAGACATGCACATGTGATCAGCAGTGAATACATGACTCTTTTCACTGCAACGTCGAGATGATCCTGCTGTCGCTGCCAAAACACATTTGAGAAAAAAGACGTTTAACTCAGTTAGAATCTTAAAGACCCTGATAAGACGCTGTGGTTAGATTGAGAGTCAATAATAATCGACCACGAGAGAAAAACTTCAGTGTGTGTGTATGTGTGTGCGGTGGGGTGTTGGGTTTCGTGCTCGCTTGCAGAGAGCAAATTCTGTTTAGAACATAAACAGGTTCAAAGGGATTCTCTCCGTCTCTTCGGTTAATTTCTCGAGTCGTCTTTGACGTCTGCGGAAAATGAACTTGAATTTCTCAAAACAACTTGAACAAACAGCAAAACAAGATGGAAGAGGTGCAGAAATCTGTCATTTGCTTGGCTCTTAGGAGCAACACGACCGTGTCACGGTCCTCAGAATGACTCAGACGACACCATCACATAGCTGAGAATCTGAAGGATGTGTGGGTGAAGTTTGGTCAGAAAACATACCGTAATTTCCGGACTATAAGGCGCAATTTTTTTCTCACGGGCTGGAGGACGTGGCTAATATATGGACTTTCACAGGCTAAAGAGCGTCATGCTGTCACACATCAAACCAGGCATTGTATTCAACATAAAGTGCTCAAAATGTGCTGTTTTTCGCCCGCGTGTCTGCAGCTTCACCCGCAGAGCCGATCTCTCCTGACCACAGATGAGAAGCTACAGTTGAGACCGACTGAACTGTGCGTTTTGAGCACTTTAATGTCACTAAAAGATGCAAGGAGTTCATGATTCCAGTTCAGAACATTGCCCAGTTTGTTTCATGAGTCAGTCTCCATGCTGGAGCACGTTTTCAAATCCAGTTTGGAAGTGATCCTCATGCATTTTTAAGCCGCTGCAGACAGAACCACTGCACCCGCGGCCAACAGACCGCTGCCGCTTATGTGTGAACAATCTATTTTCCTTCATAAATTTGATATTAATCTAATTTTCCGGTGCGCTCTGCAGTCCGGAATTTACGGTGCATGTTCTGTCGACACGGCAGAGATGGTGGCTCTGCCTCTTGCTTTGTTTTGCCTTTGCTTGACTCTTCCGTTCTCAGCCATAGTGTCGCGCCCCGGCTATATGCTCATGTGTTCATCACTGCTTTAGAAGAAAAAAAAATGATTGCAATGTATCGGAATCTTTACGACATATTTTGCGTGTTCAACCATATAGAGTCTTGCGTCCTTTAAGAACCTTTAAGAACCCTGGTTCCAGTGTAAAGTCTGGAAATACAACCATCATTTCCTTCTGCTGTTGTCAACAAAAATGCGATCCCAATTGAATCTCAGTTTCCCGAACAAATCTGTCGCCTCTTGTTGCTGACTCAGCAGAAAACGAGTCTCCTCTAGTTTGACTTTCTGTCGTCGCACTTGTTTGCGCCGTTCACTTGGAGGAGAAGAGGAGGACGTGAATCAAAGGTGAGTCAGAGGGAGCTGATAATGGCCTAAAGTGATGGCAGCTGAAGAGGACGTGGAGACTGGAGCAGCTGACAAACAGCTAGGGCGGGTGGAAACAGGAGAGCAGTTTGATGCTCGCAGGACAGGTAGATCAGACGTCCCCTCGGAGAGCGCCACTGAAGCAGATGTGTCTGTCAGCTCATAAATTGTTCCGAATTAGCGGAGCTTTCAGTGAAGCATATGCCTGCTCACAACGGAAAAAAAAAAAAAAAAGACCTGAGATTTACACGTTTTTCCCCTCCATCCCAGCGGCTCAGGCGAGTCCCCCCCCCCCCAACTGCACGCGAGCACCAGAACTCCGAAACCGAGTCCTGTCTGAATATTCATCGGCCTCATTTGCATATCCCGCAGATGGCGAAAACAGATGCTCGTTACGGCAAGTGTCAATTTTCTCAAATTTGCTTTCATGACAAAACAAATAAAGCTATACAGGAGGATGGAGCGACTCGACACCTGCTGGCGGAGCTGCCAAGTGTGTGTGCAAACCAGCTCTTCCAGGGTACACTTTGATGACGCTGTTCGTCACGTGAGAAGAGGTCGCAGGTCGGAGATGGTCCAGACGTCCCACCACGCTCTTGTCCAACTCTTCCTGGTCCTCAAGTCCCGAGTGCGTGGTCCTGCATGACGGATCAACCGTGCGCAATACTTCACCTCCCTCACTGAGTCCCTAAAAAGTCAGCTCACGAAAAATATTTCCATGTCTTCGAAACCAAGGGCGATTTATTGTTTGGTCCTCGGCGAGGAGTGACAGGTCACCTCCTTTATCTCCAGCATATTCACAGCAACACAGCGAGCCTCTTCCCTCCAGCTGCTCAGGAATGAAAACTCTCATGCAGAACAATTCATTTGCTTCACTAAACAGTTTCTCGGTCACGACTGATCCACACTGGGGCGCAGTGGTTAGCACTGCTGACTGTCAGCAAGAACCTACCTGGCTGCAGTCTAGTGAACTCACACAGTATTTACTGCTCTGAGGTGAGTGATGTATCTGTTGGTGACCTGCAGGGGGCAGTCATGCCCATTTCTCTGCCAAAAACTGACTAAGAAGGGAAGCAAAGAGACGTGGCGAGGATGTTCCGGAGCCTTGGTCCTCAATGTGGCCCGCCTGCCAGACATTTATACCTCTGATGCAACAGCACCTGCTTCTCAATGGACTGAGCATTTAAATGCCGGACTGTCCGGCCAACACGAAGCTGACATGTGTTTCAGAATTTGTCATCCGGGAGCTTCTTAATATGGTCTTCTGACAGACCGCAGCTTCTCAAGGAGCTGCGCAGAGTACCATCGTGTCCGTCCATGGAGAAGCAGGCGCCGTCGGAGCATCAGTTCAAGCTGTTATTGTATGTATGGAGAATGGCTCTAGTACTGTTCGTACCACGTTAGAAAGTTGAAAACTACAATTGTGTTTTGCCTTTTTTTCCCCAATTTAAACCGTACAGATGATGTTTAGTGAAGACCACCTCATCCGAGACCATGACCAGAGCATACAGAGACCAGGTCCAAGACCAGGACTTTGAGACGTTAGAGTTGAGACCAAGACCAATGAGGGGGTTGAGACCAAAGACCATGACCGAGACCAAACTGAGTACACAATACAGAAGCTAGTCATGTAGACACACGTTTATTTCTTCAGTTTTTCAGGACGGAAATGCTTTCGCAGAAGAAAGCATTTCTGTCCTTCTCAGCCGGCTCCTTAGTTTCATTCTTCTCGCTCCGTTTCTCTTCCTCCTTTATTCTCCAGCTACATCATGTGTGAGTGTTTTGTGCAACACACCTTTTATTTTCCTATTGCTATCGTTATTTCCTCGTGTGTGTCTATCTTTTCCACCACCAAGCGTTTTCTGTTTACTGGGCCTCGTGAGTTACTTTCCGAGTGTGTTTGCGTTGTCCCCTTTAGTTAGGCTTGATTAAAATTCGCCTCTTTTCAGTTTCAGGTTTTCCTTCCAGGTGTTCTGGTGTCGGCGCCCTTGGTTCTCCGCATCTGTTCGTCTTTGTACGACTCGTCTTTGTCAAATAAATCTCTTCATTTAATCTTGTTCTCCGAGTCTTCTGTCAGTCAGCATCACACTGCACCTGGGTCTGACTCCATAGGCAGCCATGACACAGGCTTCCCTTTGGTCTCAGTCTTGCCCCTCATGGGTCTTGTTTTCGATGGCCTCGATTACAACCTGAACAACTGACACATTTTGCCAGCTTTGTTGCATGAAAGAGGTGTGATCCAAGCTCCCCTCCAAAATGCGAGTGGTCCGGAACAGATTGAGTGAGTTTAATGTGACAAAATGGCCTCAGGTTTGGAGCATTTTAGGTTAGTTCACGACGGATGCTGCCCGTAAATCAGCTTACATGACTCTGAAGTCTGTGTTGGCTTGGTGTTCATGCAAGGTATGAGTCAGAGGAAGAAAGTGGGAACATGTGTTACGTGTGCACTCGAACTGAGTTGGGGAAACCTTGACGGATGTAAGTGGACGTGAAAGCCGACAAAGTGTTGGCGTTCATTCTTCCGCCGCCTAAATTGGTATTGACAATTCTGTGAAAGTCTGTGGGAGGAAAACGGAGGGACACAACCGTGACATAAATTTGAATGAATGCAAGTTTATTGCATCATTGATCTCCAGTCACGCAGACTATTTCCGTGTTTAAAGACACTTGTCTGAGCCGTCACATTATTTTAATCACGTCCGTTGTGGGAGGAATGTGAAACAAGAATTCCTGAGGTCGAAACAAGGGGGCAGCGAAGAGTCCCAGTCATTGCTCTCCCCTGAACCCTCCTCCGGCTGTGGACTCTCTTTCGTGTCACCAGCAAATCTCAGCTCAACCTCAGCTTCACTTGTAATGTCATCGCACCTGAGCAGGAACTGGTGCGTAGCCTTTCGTGGAAACTTAGTTGGGAAAGAATCCTTCTGCACTGTCAGCAGCACATCTGGCAGAGCCGATGGAAACACGTCACCTCCACATCCTCAGCTTGTGCTGACAGTCGGGGGCTAATGACCCGGAAGATGCACCGTCCCACTACATATGGGCCTGAGTGACGCTCTCCAGCGTGTGGTGTGTGCACACTCAGTAAACACACTTAAACCCTGCGTTGGAGGGAAGAAGTTCCCGCAGTGTTTATGCGTCGCTGGTAGACGAGTGGCCTGGGACCTTTCCTCGGGTGCCTGCGGAGTCCCAGTGCATCTGGGCCGGTGGCCACCCCGGCTAGCTGAATAATTAGGACAGGACATGCTGACCAGCCTCCGCTGACAGAACAAGGACGGGGGGAATTATCCACCTGGATGCTTCTCTGAAGCCTTTTTTCCTTCATGATCTAAAGTTTCTTTGTGACCCAGTTACAGGAGCGAAACCAAGCCACTTTTGTTTCATTGTAACAGTATTGCGGTGCTTTTAATTTATATGATAGCTAAATAAAAATAGCATTTCAAATATAGTTGATCAAAGGAGAAATTCAATTGAGCTCAATGGAACAACAGGTGGCAGTAGTGCTCAGGAATTGACTCGCAAGTCGGTCAAGTTCACGCAACATGGTGGGCGGAGTCGAGCAGGTCCCCACTGAACTTGAACTCATCGGTTCCCATCATCAACATTTCCTGAACAGAGAAAATGAAAGTAAGAATCTGGTTTGAATGTCATTTGTTTTTGTTTTTTTTTCATTTTTGGTTGATGTCTGACATTTAAAAAATACCAGCCTGTTATTTGTATGCAGACAACAGCCCAAACACCGCTGCCCTTTACCCATCATGCAGCAGGAAGCCCCCACTTTTGCTTCCTCATAACCAGACCTTCAGTGACACGTCCCGCTGTGTTTCTGCCACGTTGTTCAAAACTGCCTTCGAATCAACAATTGGAGTGGTGTCCGTTTTTACCTTTCATGGTAAAGCTGCGTCAAAGTTGGTCACACACACGAGACTGAACTGGACCTGTGGCGGGAGAGTTGCTTGCACTGACCTATGGGACCCGTGGGGCCCATTTTTGCTCCCTTTACGTACGAAAATCTACCCGTCCTTTTTAAACAACGTTTCAGTCACTGATCACATACTTCCATTCGTTCTTTACATTGGTGTTGCTGTTCGCCAATATATCCACCAGGGGGAGCAGCCAAGAGACAAAGTCCAAAAAGAACAATGGCGACTGTGGAAGAAGTATTGATCATGTAGCTCTGTAGGAGGCGGTGGTCACATTAAAAACTGTGACGTTTTGAGGGGCCAACATGCCAAAAGAAAGACAGCGATGACTACAAAGCATGATGGAAAAATATCTAAAATTAAGTAACAAGGACAAAATGAACCTAAAAAGTAGAAATGTAAATAAGGATATGAAGAAGTGTGAGTATACCATGAAACCTGTCGAGATATTTTATTTTATATGCACTTAATCTGAATATAAATCCGCTATGGACGAGATGTTCAAGATAAAATATATGTTCAGTATTTTAACAACAAAGAGACAAGAATGGCCAATGAAAAGAAGAAAAGTTCAGTCTTAAAACAGTGCTGAAGTGGTGGTGACTATAAGAAACAGAACAAAAAAGGCAGAAAAATAAGGACATATTAGTTTTGGTTTTAGTCTCACCTCAAACGGACCATGAAAATACAGACATCGGGCCGCATATGGCCCCCGAGCCGCACTTTGCCGAGGTGTGCATTAGAGCTATGTATCGTGTAGTCACAGCAACACTGCCCCCCCATGGTTTCTGGTTGTACCGCTCCTTTTGTCCATAAGCTTTGTAGCATCTTTGCGGCGGAAATGAATGCAGAGCGTAACACTGAGCATAAATTGAGCCCCTGTCTTCTGTCAGCATGGCTGTCGTGTGTTTTGACTCCTGTGGCGGTGAAGACAGGTGATACTTCGTGGTTTTCCTCGCTCTGAACGAAGTTTACTTGATTTACTATCTGTTGAATCGGCCTTCCAGATCCCACGTGTCCACCTGAATCTCTGTAAATCACATGTCGACCGCAGACGGCCGGAGAAACAAAACATCTGTTATTGTCCGGGGGCGCCGCGCGTCACCTCCTGGGCTCTGGCTCCCGGTGAAGAGATGTGATTTGGGGAGGATTATCCCAGCGCCGTGCCATCGACTCCCATGATTGATCCCGACCCTCGGCCGAGCTGCCGGCTCTTCCTCGTGATTTAAAACCAATTACGTGATGATGATCCGGAGCGTCGTGAGTTACGTCGTCCCTCCAGTCTGCGAAACATTCGCCGTCACTTTGTCGCCCGTCAGTTGTTTATGACCCCGTTGTTGTCGCATCAGAATAACAGCTCGACGTAGCGAACTGTGATTTAACAGTTTTAAAATTCCACATTAAAACAGTCCGATCGATATTTGTTGATGGTTCTATACATTTTTATTTATTTTCAATGTATTTATTTCCAAACTATTTTCCTGGCTTTTTCTCACCACGCATCTCACTCCTTAAAATGCTTTTTGTTGACCTTTTATAAGTGTTTCTTCAGTACTTTTTGTGGAACAATCCACTTTATTCTGTTCAGTTCTGTCCTGTCACAACTGGAGGCATGAAGCCAGTCTGAAGCAGTGGCCCTGCACCGGGTGCTGCTGTCTTCCTCACCCACAGGTCTGTGCTCCATTGTTGAATAGCTTCAAACACGCACTGAGAACTGGCTGTATAATAAGAGAAAAACAACAAAACCGCTCCACAAAAACGCCCTTCATCCTCCCCGTCCTGCAGTGTCACCTTTACCCCCTGCTCTTAACACCTCCACCGCTCCCTGCTCTGGTCCAGGTGATCAGATAAGATGTTTAATTCGCTTCCTCTCATTTGCTCTCTGGATGTTAACCTGCGCGTAATGACGCTGCCAGCTGTCCACCACGTG
The DNA here is from genome assembly GCF_027744825.2 of Synchiropus splendidus. NCBI lineage: Eukaryota > Metazoa > Chordata > Actinopteri > Syngnathiformes > Callionymidae > Synchiropus > Synchiropus splendidus. The sequence continues at coordinate 16,988,470 of NC_071350.1, read as the reverse complement.
CGCACTGCCCTTCCTCTGCGTAGACATGAAGCCCTCTGCTGTGAAGAAGACTTTCCTGCTCCAAACACAAATTCTTCAGGAAGAAATGAGGCAACAAGAGTGTGGAGAGAAGTTGCAGCACGTCAACGTGTCCTTTGATGTCAGTGTTCCTCTGTGACATGTGAAAATACAGTACTTGTCTGTCAGTGAACCGCATTTCTACCACTCACACCTTAAGTCCCATAATGCACAGCAACAATTGTCGGTCAGTTTGGGAGCCACTCTTTTTTATGTCACCATTTATAATAATAAGTATAATTTCCCCTCCAAATTTGTGTTCTGCTGCTTCATACGCGGCGCCCAAAGTTGGCGCTGACACATCGCTTTCCACTCTCCTTTCATGCGTCTCTGCCTTTTAGAGTACTTTCCTGCCGCTTAGAGCTGAGCGTATTAAAGCATTCTCTTTTAAGGTGCTCAGACATGAAACCCTCCGCTGCTCCTCCAGTCCCACGTTTCTGACAGATGGACCAAAGAGCCCCTGCTGACGGAGCGTCTCCCTCCTCTTGTTAGGACATTGTGTTTAGTTTGTTTGGAGTCTTATTTGGAACCAAGCTTTACGAGGACGTATTCCGTTTATTCAACCGAGCGCATAAACTCATCCACTCATATGTACTGTAAACATTATGGATGACCTGAAAACGTTTGATTCTTAGACGCTGTCTGGTCAGGCTGAACTTAGTCGCCCAGGTTATAAATCACTGGTCAATGAAGGCAGCACATCTGCGTATCGAGCGCAGCGCAGGATCAATAAGAGACGGCCCCGCTTATGAACCTAAGTGTATTACATTGATTTAAAAAGCAGGAGGATGGAGCTTCGTCACAGCGGCTTCCTCTAAGCCATCAAATGATATTCAATCAGATAATGCTGGAAATTATTGTGTTTTGAGGTGGAGTTACGGGCCGGAGAGAAACATGTGACTCAGGAGGAGAAACCTGTAGAGTGTGGAGGGTGAGAGGACAGAGCTGAAGGGAGGCGAAGAGGAGAGTGAAGCCACGGTGGGAGCGGCCATTCACAAAAGTTTGTTATCATGAAAATACTGACACAAGATTTATGAAAAATAAAAAACTAAAGTAAATAAAGATTTTTATCAGCAGAAAAAAGTAGAACTGAATTTGAAAACGCTTTTCCTATTGAGTTCAAATACTAAAATGTGAGAGATTTCACACAACAATTGATGTCTACAGTATTAAAAATACTCTAACAATAATCCCAAAATGATACTGAAAAAAGTTCTCCTCGTGAATGGGCAGTTGGCTAAAGCTGAGTTATTAAAGGAGCCGAACATAAAAAGGTGTTCCTCGCGACCATGAATCATCGGTTCAGCAGCTGTAATTTCTGACTGTATTGTAACTGCAGCCCTCAAGGTGAGCTTCATCAACTTCCTCGACAGAAACAACTTGAGTTTATCAAGCCGAGGCGACTGGTTCTGGTCCCAGACGGCACATTAGCGTCACCAGAGCTCGCCGTGGATGATTGCTGCCTCTGTGATTCTCTGTGTGTGCGTGTGTGAGAGACACCGATATCTGCTCTCCTCGCAGGGAAGTCCAAACACCGACATCCGTCTCCGGGAGGTAACTGGCTCTGCTCACTCAGGTGGGATGGAAATGTTGAGCGCTTCGTCTCCATCGCTCCAGGGATGAACCGAAATCTGGGTCACGAGAACTTAAAGTCATATTATTTTGCGATTTGTTTTAGTTATTATACATGAACTGCATCATAAACACTTGTACTGCACGCCCCATAATGCATTGCTACTGTTAAACAGGGACAGAAAATGAATTTCATGATCATGCTGGTTATGCCAGTGACTTGTGGGCTGGAGCTGGGACAGGGATGAGGCCAGTCTGGGACAGAGCCTGACTTGGTTTATGACTTTGTCACAGCCAAACTGCACAGAAGCGCACATTCAGAGCTGGACACGCACCGGGCACCTCTTCACTTCTGGAGAGACCTCACTCACTCGGCAACCCCTCCCACATGCAGCGGCCACACACATAGAGGAACAGACCTATCAGAGCCCAGAGTTTATGGTGACGTATGCAGAGGAAGTTTCGGAGACATTTCGTAGAAATGAAACAGAAAAGAAGCTGATCGTCGCAGTCGCTACCAATCATGACTCTCCAAGTCCTGCTGACTTGTCATGCTCTGTTGAGAAAATAGGAAAAACTGTACGTCATGAATAAAATTCAGAATGAAATAAATATAATAAATTCTGAATAAAATAAATATTTTCTTTTTCATAAATTAACTCTAGTCAGAATCAGAAATCAGAATAAAAAAACTTTACTAATCCCAAGGGAAATTATTTTTGTAACGTGCACTGTACTCAACATATCACAATAAATGAAAAAGAAACGATATTAATATATAAGTGCAAAAAAAAAAAAGTCATACTAAAGAGCTTAGAAACCATGTGAACAAAGAAAAATGTGCAAGAAAATGCAGTTGAAGAAGAAGAATCAAGAATAAAGAAGTTGAGTAAAGTGTAAATGAAAGACTAGGCATAAAATAAAAATAAAAATAAATTAAATTCATTTTAAACAGATGAACAGTGTTTACTGTTGGGGGCGCCATAACGTTCTGTATCTTTTTTTCTTTCCAAGAACTTCTCCGTAGTTGGTAACTATCACAGATTTGCAACTGTTAAGACAATGACACACGACTGCCACCAGGTGTGGCAAGTGTATTAGAGTCTCTTGCGGCCCTCGGAGGCCAGCGGTGCTAAAAAAACAAACAAAAAACTTTGACTCTCTAGGGGGCGCTCGCGGCTCTATGGTTAAGAATCACTGCTTTATATCACGTTCCTTCAGTCAGAGGAGTCCAAATGATGGACGGACCGCATGCCTCCAAAAGTCCCCTCACTTCAGGTCCTTGACCTTCCCAAGTCGTCTGTAGACCTTCTTTTCCAGTTTGATGTTTTATTTCCATCCTCAACCCTCTTCAGGCTCGCGCTAAATGAGCGCACTTAAAATACTCCACCTCTGGCCCCGGCTGTTTTGCCACCAGGGACCCCAGACAATTTGGAGGCCAAACCAGCTTGTCTTCTAATAATAGGAGAGGAGACCACCATGGCCACTGCCAGTCTGAGCCAACAGCCTGAGCTCTTCCTCTGGACCAGAGGTGCCTCGTCCATGTTTGCTTTGCCCTTCTCAGACAGATGGTGAACAAAACCAATTAACCCTGGTCCGCGTCCCGCTCCACCGTCCCGCTCACCTGCGCTTCCTGTCCGTCTCTTCCAGGTGGAATCTGGAGCGCACTTCATCAAAAAGTGATCAGAAGAGACAGTGATGGAGAAGGTATGAAGGACAGGAGGTTTGGCCCACTACAGTTCAGCGCGACGCTTACACGACAAGTTAAAATACAATATTCAATGTGAGCAAATACATGGACTTGAATTTTATGTTAATAATAATAATATCAGAAAAACTGTAAACATGTTTCAAAAAATACTTCTCAACGGGACGTGAGCATGGCGTTTTCTGGGGGCCGTATGTGGCCCTTCTTATCTGACCCTCAGAGTAAAAAATGTTTAACTGTTTATGACTTTTGTTTTATTATTATTTTTCAACTTAGTTTTCACGTAGTAATTCGAAAACTAGACTTAGAAACTATTTAACACCATTTCAATTTGTGGAATCACTTCTATAAATGAATATATAATAATATCATATTGGTTAATAATAGTGACCTTTTATGATTTTTTATTCCTTCATTTTATTTATTCATTATTATAATATATTATATATTATATTTATTTTATTTTTGGAAGTTTTGTGATGACATTTACTTCTGAGAAGCATATATATATATATATATATATATTCACACAATTGAACAACAATGAACAAAATTACAATTACTTCAAAACAGATATTGACATGGTCAAATCATATATGAACACCACAAAAATAAATAAACAAATAAAGCGCACTGAGTGTTGCATTTATGTCTGTGGGAAATGAAGATGTTTTGGGTTGTTTTTCTCACACATTCTTTAGACGTTGAGTGTATATCGCCATGGTTTCCATGCGCCCACACCGGCTGCGGGTCCAACCCCTGGTCCTGGCACAGTCGGGGCCTGCGGGTGGCGCCAGAGGAGTCGCCCCTGTGCTGACTTTCAGGTGATGTTTTTGTGACTGCAACAGAACGACACGCCGGTGCAGACCTTGTGTTCCTGAAGCCGCGTGTTAACTAACCCACACATCCACCCATGAACGAAACCACACGGATGAACGTGTGAATGAGAAACTCGGGAAGCGCTAATCAGGTAGCACCTGGCTTTTGTCGGCTTCTGTCGGCTGGAGTTCTCTTCCGACAAACCTGGCACCAACCTCTCATACATTTCTAAACAACGCGGTGTTTAGATCGGTTTAATAAGCTCAGACAGTTGCAGAAAACCCGTTGCAGCTCCTGATCTCCTGATGTCGTGGAGCTCACGCAGCGACAGGAACAGCTGAGCCCGTCGCCGCCGTCACCGTCCTGATGAACAACCCTCTTTGTCTTCGCTCACAGGTGCACGAGCACAACGTTCCCCCGCACTCTGTCGAGGGCTGAGTGGCAGGAAGTGTTTGATGGAGTTTCACACAGTGTTGCGTGTCTGTCTCTCCATTATGAGACAATATGCTCGCTCAACCTTGGCAGCAGCTTTTCTGCGGCGCGGAGGGAGGAACGGCGTATCAGCTGCCTCATCTCTGGCTACCTGAAGAGGCCAGATTGATGCGTCGCACGTGCTCCCGCTCGGAGGACGATTCCAACAGGGGTTTGTGAATAACGCTCCACGTTGGTTCATCTGCCGCTTGATCTGTTTAGCTGACGCACACAAGTCAATGTGTTGCATCTAAACAGCTGGATGAGAATAGCTGCTTTTAAAGGACCCAAAACGTGCACGAACCTAGCATGAAACAGTGAAAGAGCTCCAAGCAAAGAGGACGCCATAGCTTTCCAGGGTGTCCCACAACTAACTCAAAATCTGAGGCTTCGTATTGTTGAAACATTGTTGTTTGCTTTCTATTTTGGTTCCTAGAACTGACGTAGTTTCAGAATGCCTCGGCACAGCTGGAGCTAGGGACCGGTGCGGAGCAGGCGCCTTTGGGCCTACTCTGAAATTTGACTACCACCCCTTTCTAGCATCACGCTACGGGATCCCCAGCATGTCACAGACTGGGACGTTCAGACCCAGAAAACAGTGTTTCAAAACCCCAATACTTTCAGCAAGAATGTGAAGGTTGCGTTGCAAGGTGACCAAAATCATTCGGTTAAAATATTCATCCTGCTGTGAAGCAATGTAGCAAAAACAAAACCCAAGACGAATCACAACTTATGCAGCAGCCTGAGGTGTTGAAACCCAAACCATTAGTAGGTACGTGTGGCAGATGTATGGCGGAATATTTGGCCTCTATCAGAATAGGTTATGGTGTTGATGAGGCTTCATGAAACACTGCCCAAATTCAGCCCACTAGATGGCGCTCTACTCTAAGCTTTGAAACCCTCTTTCAGCGAAACCTCACACCCTTTTAACGGAGACTGTTTCTTGAAGCCTCACAAGCACAACACCTGATACGGCATCAATCTGGTAGCTAAGATCTTTAGTTAGGGTTGCCAAGTTTTGTGCACTGTTCTGACCCGCATGTGTGTGTTCAGTGTAAGTAATAAAGCGCTGGCGTTTTACGGAGACTCTACCTGCGCCTGCAATGACCCAACACTCCATGCTTCAGCTGACCTCACTGTAGACCTCAGGTCCCCCTCCGACACCATCTCTACACAATATAGCATAAAACCCTATAAGGAAAAGAGGGGCACTTGCTCACCCCTGAAATCCGGCTCGTCCTTTGAATTCTTGGCTATAAACACGATTCATTTCACCGCTAAAGTCCATATTAGAAGGAGTCTTCATGGTGGCACCTCTGGGCTGCTGCCAGTGATGGTCTCTGAGATGCACAGTATTTATATACGTCTCTCCTCTCTGATGATGCAGGTGAGGCATTACTCCACTCATAAATTCTCCCGCGGGCAGGTTGACCTTTTCCTTTCCCTGGTTTCCTTCCTTCCTTCCTGTATTTCTCCTGCCAGACGGAGGCTCTCCCTGTATCATCATTTCGGCAGGTTTATCAGGCCGTCTCACTCCTCACATGCGACTCTTTGACGGCATTCCTGACCTTTTGAAGACAGAACTGGTGAGCGGAACTCTGGTCACCTTCACTTGCTGTCTGACAGTGGAGACTCCTAAACAGCCCATTCTATAGAGCCACGGCACCGTCTCGCGATGGGGCCAATTTAGCCGCCCGCCACCCAAACTCACCCAGCGCCGCGTGTCCAGCAGTCGCTAGTCGGCTGAGAGCGGCGTCCAGCATTTATCCCACCTGCAGTAAAAGACGAAACATCTGCCGACGCTGAAGTCTGGAGTTTCATAGAGTCACTCACCAAGTGATTTGTTTACGGGCGTTCGGCCGCCTCATTAGCTGGATTTACAGTTTGTTACCCTCTCATTAAAAAATGCGAAAAAAATGCAGGAGAACAATAAAACTTTAATGAACAATCTTTTGTCAGGCTGAATGAATTAATGACTCTTGCGATGACTTAAACTGGAGCGTATTTTGGGAGACGCCGCAGGGTGTAGCTGTGCTTAGAAGAAAGCGTTCCGTGGAGGCTTAGTTTTTTTTTTTTAGGCCGGGTCACATCGTAGCGTGCCATCGTGTCGGAAAACGCGGTTGCTCCTGGACCAGCACTGTCGCCTCTGACCCCGAGGCGAGTGACTTGTTACGTTTCAGTCAGTAATGCTATAGAGAACAAAGGCGACTTTCAACAGGTTTTTCTGACTAGCCAGTCTCGATTCATTGACATCGTTCGGATTAGTTTCGATCTGGTTCGTGATCATTGCAAAAATTCGTACAGGTCTTGTTCAACTGGTCTTGGTCTTTGTTTCCCTCCCAAATCACCAGCAAACTTTCGACCTCCTCACCAACATGATACCGTCGCAGCTGCCTTTGTTGTTTTCCTGAATGGGTGGCGATAGTTACGTACATTTTCCCTTGTAGAATGCCCGACTGCCCTAGCGACTCTGTGCCGTTCGGCAACTCGGTATCGGTCACACTGACAGTAGAATCTGAGCTTTCAGTCAAAGCATGGCAAGTGTGACCCTGAGAACATGAAAGTCAGAACAGAATACAAATTTAGGATCAATCCTCCTGGTGAGGGGAGGTGAAGAAGAGAGAGCACGGGTGGGAAAACAGGCCAAGATAAAAGAGTTAGCAATGAAGTGAGGTTTGTCTCAGCGTAGGGGGCGTCACCACTCCAGGGGGTGTGGGAGGGTGCTGTCCATGTGTTTGGGAGTAGTGATATTGTGAATCCTACAAGTAACATCCAACTTGCGACCTGCTCGTCTTAAGTCCACCCGTACTCACGACCACGACCAGCGGATGCTTTTTAAAAAAAATTCCATTTCTGCCACCGCAGCACATCGTAGCCTGGCATCACGTACGACGGTTCTGGCAGCACGGTATCCCAGCATCTCGCTCTCACACAGCCATCTACCACTATAGTAGCACCTATAACCCTCGCGTCGGCTATTTTGAATGGCATTCGACTTATGTCCAATCTCACTTACAACCAGTTGGTCGGAACCGATCCCGTTCATAAGTCGAATGTTACCTGTACTGGCATAGGGGTTTCAAAATCCCGGAGCGGAGGCCAAGTGCAGGGAGACCCCTGGATGGGGAATCACAAAATGTCAAGCTTGACCAGATTTTGTAGTGTATTTTACAGAAATTATGTAGACGAAAATGGTTATTTGTAAAAACTCTTGCAGGTCCGGAGTTAAGAAGAAGTGTTCTGGGGCTCTTCTCTTGGTAAGGCATCCAGCGGTGCGTCCACAAGGGTGCGATATCTTGGTGTTGATTGGCTACGTGTGAATGAGCCCTGCTTAACTTGATAACAGCAGTTCATTTTCACTTCCAGGACGCTTCTGTGGTGTCTCTCGCCCTGAGAAGCTGGGACTGACTTCAGCCCTTCACGACCTCTGAAGGCACTCGGCGGAAAAAAGGCAAATGAGTGATGAGAAATGAGTCAAGACAGAGGGGTGCAGGGCAATGGGCCTGTTACCCAGCAGCTCAAGCAAAGTTTACGATGTGAATTTGAGGGGCGACTGTGTCCTTCCGTCCAACTCATGCGAGGTGCACATACTGCCGCACGTATGGACCCGGCTGCTGCGTCACTGTCGCAGCCGTCCTTCTCCGCCTCATCTGTCTCCGGGCGTCACTGATGAAAGAGCAGCGGCTGACCATCCAACAAAAGATCCTATTTGTTGTGGCCGCTCCACCCAATCAACTGTCTTTGTTTGCTAGCGATTTTTCCATCAGGGTCCCACAAAAGACACAATCAAGAATGGTCCTGGCGAGTCAAGGGGAAATGGATGTTGGCGCTCACCAGTGAGGCGGAAGAAAAAGCTGGAAACATTTAAAAGAAAGACGGGATTGTTAAAGAAGCCGGAGGGGAAATTGGGGCCCGGTGGCACTGAATGTTTTTCTATTATCTTCCGAGCTCAGGACCCTGGGGAGATGAAGAATCAGAGGCTTAAGATCAATGTCCTCGCAGGGAACTTCTTCTTCTGTGTCACTCGGCTCCTGATATTTTTGCTTAAGAGTCATTCTCGGGGCGAAGGAGTCGCCGCTGTGTCTGTGACGTGTGTCCAGTTCACTACATTCAGTTTATTTGCTGAAGCAGTTTGAGTCGTCTACGAAGAGATTTCTCACATGTTCTGTAGTTATACAGTGAAAATTTACCTTATGGAAAGCATTTAGTATTTTTTCTCTTATTTAGTTTTTATTTCATATAGTTATATTTCACTACGAAGTGGAAAAAAAGATGGACCTGACGAATACATTTTTTACTCACCATAAATGAATAGAATACGTTTGTCATGATCTTCTTTTATTTTGTCTGCTTGTTTCCTGTGTTCCGCACCCCATTCTCTCCCTTTGTTGGTTCCAGCTTATTTCATTGATACTTATTTCCCGCCTTTTTCCCATGTGTTAGTTTTGACCATCACGTTACTTTCTATTGTATTTTACTGGACTTCATTTCACCACAACTGAGTGTCTGACAATATTTTCATAATTTGGAAGATTTCAACCCATTTAACGTTTTATTTCACAAAACAATGTAAAGAGAAATATAAATAATTATGAAAAAAGTAAAAAAAATATCAATTCAACTTGATCAACTCAAGCGAGTCCATCATAAAAGCATCATAAAACTAATTTGTCTTTATCAGACTTGTCTCTGGAAAAACTTCCAGTCTCGGAACGTCTTGGAATTCGAACAAAAATTTCTACATTTTTTTGCTTCAGATTTCGAACGAATATCCAGAACTTGATCATCTGACCCATGACGCGCTTTGTTATTGTGTATAACGCAGCCTCTGTATGCAGACGTGTCCCGTTAGCTCCATTTACTGACTGTTTTTTCTTCATACTGAGGTGTAAAACCTTTCCTGTCTCCACACTGGACCGTGGTAGAGTGTCACAGGGGAGGTGCTGGAGCGCTCACTCCAGGGTTTGATGTCCTGTTGTGGGCTGGAGCTGGGACAGGGATGAGGCCAGTCTGGGACAGAGCGTGACTTGGTTTATGACTTTGTCACAGCCAAACTGCACAGAAGCGCACATTCAGAGCTGGACACGCACCGGGCACCTCTTCACTTCTGGAGAGACCTCACTCACTCGGCAACCCCTCCCACATCTCCACAGTCTCCATTTATCGGTGTTTTCTGTGACTCACAACAATCATGTGACCTATTCAGAATGTGAAAGAGAAAAGTTCTCTTCTTTTGGGCCCAACAAAAGGCACGTAACAGACCCCCTCTACTGACTTTCCTCTCTTGAATCGCCTGAACGAATCAATGGCCAAGGTCTTAATACACTTCTGTGGTCGATGGATCAGTCGCGGTGTTTAAATGTGGACTTTAATGAATGGAACTTTAAAGCTGGGAGGCAGCGGCGGCGGTTTGTCCACCCAGGCTGAAGAGTCTCCTGCCGTGAAGAGTCAAAGGCACCTTGAACAGGTTCTGACTGCTGGTTGCAGGAGACGGATCGCGCTCGCTGACCTTTGACCCGTCATCTTCCAAATGCATTTGTCATGTTAAGATGGATATTAAAGAAAGAGGGGCAGGAACGCAGGGGTCAAAGTGAAGTGGAGCCAGAGGTGGCAGTAAACTTGCTTCAGGAGGAAGTGAACTTTCTTGTTCTCCCTTCTCTGCACATGAACCTCCACTGACATTTACATCACATCCACCTGAGACAACACTGAGTCAGATGTGACTCCAGAGATGGAGAAGATAGAAGAAGATTGTTTCTGAGTCTTGTTTTACTTTATCATGACACATGCTTTTCTCCTGAGTCCTGAACTGGCTTTTCAATTACTTGTGATCTTTGAAGGAAATTCACGACTGAAAGTCAAATGGAAATGTGAATTGGAATCATACATGTTTTATGGTATTTTCCTAACGGTATTTTCACTTTCATTTGTTGCATAATTTGTCAACGTTTTTGACACATTACATCACTTTGTAGCTCCAACGTTTATTACTCTTTCATCATGCTTTTATTATTAAAAGTCATTTTCGTTTTTATTTATTTATAATGTTATTAAACAATATTATATGCAGCGCAATGGGTGTTTTGAGTAGACTATTTCAGCATGAATGCAACTTTTGAATTGTTTTCAGTCATTTTCTCTTTAACTGTTTAGATTAAATATATATGTATGTATTTAAATATATATTGACCAATTTAAAATTCTAATTCATACTTTTCTCATTTCAAGTTTTTACTTTCAAATGAAGTATTTTAATACTCCGAATGATATTATGATTTTTTTTGTCTTGTTTGAAATTATTATTATTAAATTGTTTCCACAGCACATTCATTTATTACCAGGACTTTATTTTGCATATATATATATATATATATATATATATATATATATATATATATATATATATATATATATATATATATATATATATATATATATATATATATATATATGCAGATTAATCTGCCATTTTCTTTGCGATGTTAAAAAACTAAAAATCTAAAAGGTTTATATATATATATATATATATGGTTTATATATATATATATATATATATATATATATATATATATATATATTCTTTTATATATATATATATATTCTTTTTTTAATATCAAGTTTAGCCATCCAAAAAAAGATTTTGTATTTAAAAGGTGTCATTTTATGTCAAATCCAGCAAACAGAATTCATTAAAAAAAGAATAAAAAAAAATTATATATATATATATATATATATATTTTTATATCATGTTGAGCCATTCTAAAATATTTTTTTGTATTTAAAAGGTGTCTTTTTTTCGGTGGAATCCAGGAAACAAAATGACAGATCCATCCAGGTTGATGTTCTGCTGTGAGGCCAGCGTCACCTTCCCTTCAAACTTGATCAGATTAGAACAGTCATGCACCATCGTCACTGAAGCCACCATGAACCACAGAGCAGAAATCTTCCCGCTCGGCGTCGACTCTGGAGCGCTGGAGAGCTCTTGCCCAACATGGCGCCCAACTCTTCTCTTGAGAGAGGCACCAGAGGCCCGGGAGGCGCTGGCCAGCAGCGGCGTATCGATCCGGTGGCGGGCCTCGGCGGTGCCCCTGCTGGCCCGGCTGCCTTCATTTAAGTGACCTCCATCTCCATCTAATCTTAATGAGATATTGAAGTCCTTTAATTAAAACATTATCTCTGGCAAAACACGGCGCTCCGGGAATCAATGAGGATGTCTGCGGGAAGACGTGAGAAGAAGACACCAACAAGACTCGCTGTGTCCAATTACAGGCAAATGACTTGCTTTTCTACTGTTGTTTTCCACTCGTCAATATTCTCTAAATCTCTCTGTGGAGCGTCCCGCAGACAAGGCAGACTTTGACTCAGGAAAGATAAGATTATCTCCCGCGACGCTGTAGTTGGTGGCAACGTGTCAAGCGGGATCAGTCCCAGCGCTTTCCTCCTCATGAACAGAGCGTCGCCGGTTTGTCCTGGATCACATGGTGGCGCTCACCTTCATGAGCCAAAGACTATTTCAAATGATCTGCTCCACCAAGAGGATGCCTTTCCTGCACCAACTGGCTCTTTATTTTTCAGTTTGTTTAAGTCCAGCTGCAGGTTTTAATCAACTCGATCCTGAGTTGACTTGGCGAGCGAGCTTTGCTGGTGCGCCCCCTGCTCTATCTTCCTGTAGTAGATAGTCAGTTGCATCCTGCAGTGGGATGCTCACAGTAGCCACGGGGAGGTGAGGCTTCATGAAACAGTGTCATGATTTTCAGATTCCACCACTGTTTTCCGTACTGTGTGTGGACTTCAGACTCATTCAGTCATTCTAAATCAAGAGCGCTATCTAGTGACCTCTGTAAATAAGAACACTGTTTCACGATACCTTATCCACCCATCACTCGGTCACAGGTTCGACCTGTGCTCCACAGTCCGGTGAAGCAGAATCCCTGTGTGAGGATGAAGGGAGAGTTTCGTCTTCCTCTTGAATCAAACTCAAATGAGAGCCAGAGCCTGAAAAGCCAGCGAATAAACCATGAACGGAATGATCGTAACAGTGAATGACAGTGATGGCCTCCCACCACCAGATGGCAGAACAACTATGACTAAACAGGTCAACATAATTTGCATAATAAAAACAAACAATAAAACGTGCTTCTTGTTTAGTTTTGTATTGTTTAAACGTTGTCGGCTATAGACTCTTCAAAGTGATGTTCTTGCAACTCTCAACACTTCCTGTTATCTCCAGTCAGAAGTCGGTCACGGTGCTGGGGGCGCGTCTAAACACCAACGCCTGCACCGGTCATTTGACAAGAAAACACTTGCTTATTTCAGCAGTTGTTTGCTGTGAGTTTGGGGGAAGGTGGTGGTGGGGTGCTTCGGGGTAGCGCTCCGAACTACAGAGTGAGTCTCACCAAAATATTCCTCTGGTAATGACGTCGACTCTTCCGCCCGATTTGACAGCTCTCCAGCGTGCGGAGCTTCAATTGCCACTTCATTCCCGAGAGCAAAGACACCGCCCACAGGAAATGGGATCAAAATTGCAGAGCGGGTTCAATCCGGTTTCAAAAGGAGCGATCGATGCCGAACCGGCCGGCAGGTGATCTTGGAATCTTCCTCTGTCGGAGACGACCGCGGTCATTGCGATTCAAATGAACTGGACGCTCACTTCCTGTTTACAACTTTAAAGTTTCTTTCAAGACAAATCTGTTTTCGGCAATGTGAATTAAAGACACATGAGTCCTACTTGTTATTGGTGTCTACAGTCGAACAAAACAAGATATTAAAGAGGAAAATGACAGGAAATTCCCACATAAATAACTAAACTATAAACTATTGTACTTAAAAACAGAAAAACAGAATAATCGCAGACAAACTTCCATTGATCGGGAACATTTTTCAGTGCATCATATCTGATATTATAAGGTTAAAAAAACTTTTTAAAAAAAGGGCATATTAAAATGCAATTAAGTATAAAGTGTAAATTAATGAGTGAAATTAATTTGTAATAGTCCCACCCCTAAAAAAATGACAGAAATTATCAGTCAGTTTTTGTATTCTGTTCTTGACATGAAGCTTCATGAAGCTTCACCGAGTCAGATTTTAAATAAATAGATAAAAATCTAAATGACTGAAAAATAAATCTACATGCAAATAAATAATTCAATAAAAAACAAATATTATTCTAGCATAATAAAAAGCAACGTTAATATTTGACAAAATGTGTAATAATAAATAATAATAATTTATTTATTTGAGCAGTTACAGTTAACAATGTTTGCTTCACCAAAACCCCTTCTGACGCAGAAAGAAACCCATTTTTGGGAGTCTTTTGTGTTGCTGTTGGCCGTCCCTCCTCGGCGGCTTGTGAGAGGCCCTTCGTCTCCCTGTCGGCTCCGCCGGCTTCAGGTTCAACAGGCAGAGTAAATGATGATCCGCCCACGAGCGATCTGCCGCCCCCCACCCTTCTATTTACACCGCCTCTCCTCCGGGGTTCGGCTCCTGCTCCCTCCTCAGATAGTTGCCTGTATTAATGCTACACAGCGGCAGAATTAATCGCCTCCACACAGGTACCATCTGCCTGACCCCGAAAATGAAATCGTGCTTTTTCAGTCCCGTAATTATGATTAATACAGTAAGAGCAGATATGCTGCGGAGGGGAGGCGGCGCCACCTGGGGTTACTCTCCACGCTGCCCCCCTGGACCTCGCAGCGGCGGATGAAGCCGGCGTGATGAAGGTGAGTTCTGGAACCCAGTCGAGTTCCATTATGAGCTTCATTTGCTGGTGGCAGGACGTCGAGCTCCAGGACAGTTTGACGCTGCCCTCTTCAGGCCTGCTGGGCTGGAAAAGTCCAGGTCAGCGGATCTGACACGGCGGCCCACACTGAGCTCAACTGAGCTTTGTCAGCCTGCATCACTCGTATGAGGCACTGGTTCTATTAACACTCTGAATTCCATGTCAAGGTCTGGTCTCCAGATCCACTTCACCCTCCAGAAGGGCCCTCAACCGTGATAACAAATATCCTTACTCACCCATCTATTTTATTTACTTATAATGGGACAGTAAAGTTCATGATTTCGGACTGGGGGTCGTAAATATATCGCGACTGGAGGACGGAGAATTTCCGCCATTTTTATGTCTTCTTCGTATAAATATTATACGTATATTATAAATATTATATATTATATTAAATATTGATTCTGCTGACTTGAACTGAGACGTAGAGCAGAATGTTGCCTCTCATAAAGCGAACTGACTAAGAGACAAGAATGACTATGGCTGCGTCCCGTTTCTCACCCTAAGACTAACTTCGTTCTGAATTCCCTCCACTATGAAGTTCCCTCCGACGACGAAGTAAAGTGACTGACGTCCGTAAGACTTGGGACAACACTTCATGACGTCACGCGTAAAGACAACGTGTCATTGTCTGCCATGCTGTGTTTTGTTTCCTGCATATTGAGTGCAGGAGACGTTTAGGAAATGCTAGCTCCAACGTTTTTGCAGCCTCTTGCATCGGCGCTGACCATCTTGGTTTGGTGAACCAACGGAGAAGAAATGGGCGGAGCCGAAGCTGCTATGTCGCAGTGATAGATCTGTTAGAGGTATGAGGATGCTAACGTTAGCCTGGATGCTAGCCCACTGTTGTTTGTTCAGAAGAAATAAAAACATACTGTTGCACATACATGTATTGTTCATGTTGTCGGACACGGGAGACCATTTGGGTCGCTGACGTGTGATGCCAGAGAAAGTCAACAAACGGAAGAGTCGTCCTGGCTACTAACATGTCCCTGCTGTCCTATCCAACATAGTTTTTAAATGAAGTACTTTGGTATCCCGGAAATCTATCCACACTTCATATTCCCACTTGGCTTCAAAGTCAGCTCCGGGGGTCCCTCGGTTTGAAGGGATCATCAGAATCAGAATAGAATTTATTGGCATGGTCAGTGGGGGTCCCACCAACTAGGAAAGTGCTTCGAAATAAAGTGCTGTTAATAAAAATAAAAATAAAAATAAAAACCTTGTACTTGTACCGCTCCTGTGGTTTTGAGGAGTCAGCGACGGCAACACTTGCTGATGCCAAAATAACCTTGAAATATGAGCGGGCAAGCGAGCTACCCACAGGTGAGGATGTTAACCACTTAGAGCAGCATTATTAAAATGATCTCTCCGCAAACACGCTAAATGCTCATCACATATGGAAGCGCTGGCATGAATTACGAGACGGGAAATCCAGCGTATCATCTCATGCATCAGGCACACGAGTGGTGCCGAGTCTCACGCAGCCGCTCATCAGATCTCTGAAGCCTTGTCAATAATGTAGGACTCACAAATCATTCATAAGGCGACTGCTTACGCACAACAAGGCGCCGGCGCAGCCCTCGCTCCTTCATCGCCTTTAATCGGTTCTACCTCAGTGAAATAAAGGCGCCGGCGACCGGAGCGCTGTCGGCGGTGAAGCCTTTAGCATCTTAACCCTCTGCCTGTAAATGCGTGTGAAAGAATGTGAGCTCAGACTCGGATGCTCTCAGCCGCGATGATGATGATGATGATGGGAAGGGGCAGTGTATTCTTCAGCTGAGACTCTGCCTCAAACTGGGAGGGATGGTGACCTCCAGTTGCTCACTCCAACTGGCATTTTCAGCTGACGGAATTTATGTCTTCTTCTCTTCCTGTGGTTGCTTCACTGCATCACCTCGCCTTGCTCTTCACACCTTCACCGCCTTAAAGGAAGCGCGAGGCGCCTTTCTTGACGTCGTGAAACTTCAAATGAAAGACTCGCAGCCACGTGAGACATTCATGTCAGAATGGAATAGAAAAGAAACAAACAAAACCGAGAGAGAAGTCGAGTCCTGATGAGCAGCTGGGAGTTGAGTGATGTAAAATATTGAACATAAGGTGTGAATGTGTGAAGAGGCAGCAGCAACACTCTTTCATTCACGGCTGACTTGGTGGCTTTTATCCGCCGTCACTGCCAGCAGCGGCAGATTGATCGTGTGCTGGCAGATCTCGAAAGTGAATTGATAAGAACAAACAAATCCATTTGTTGATCCAGGAGTGTGATTTAAATTTAGATATCACTGTTGTTAAGGTCAGCCTTCAGTTGCTGGCCGAGATAAACAGAGGTTATGGGCCTTTTCTGAGGCTCAAATGGAAATAATAGTTGGATATATTGGGGCGAGAATTAGACTTTCTGTGGATAAAGCTTCACATTTTTTTGAAAATACACTCTTCAAAAGTGCCTTATGTTTCATGTGCTTTTCTTTTTATTGACAATAATAATAATAATAATATGGTTTTATAAAATCATAAAATGTAAATGTAAAAATATACACAATAAAATAAAATAATAAAGCAGATTAAATTCATTATTAATCGTTCAGAATCAAAAATCCTACCTAAAAAGGTATTTGTATTTGCTAGTTGCAAAATGTAGTAGTGAAGATATCATTTTATATATTTTTATATAAAATTATATGTTTTATTTTTATATTTATGTGATTGTTATGGCTGCACTGATACCATTTTTTCCCAAAGACGAGTCGTTGCATTTGAGTACTCACTGAGTACTTATGCCATTATAAAGTATGTTGAGTTTTTTTTTATTTTTCCATATATATCGTTCTTTGAACAACATTGCTCAGTATGTTTTTCTAGTACATCGGTGATGGTCACAAGTTTCACTGCAGTACAAAGACATTTAACTAAATCTGTTTTGTGGTACCAACCATTCCCTGAGTACGAGTACTGAAGCCAGGTATCGTGCGTACTTAATTCATATTGTTATGTAAATGGAGTGGACTAGTATTTCGATATGTCCTGCTACTTTAGGAAGGAGAAGAGGCATCTGTGGGATCTTGGAGAACCGCTCGCGGCGTCTCATGACTTGACTCTCCTCGGGAGTCTCTGAGGCTGCATGGGTTGAACTACAGTCAGTCGTTTGATTCTCGCCTTCATTCTCCTTCGCACAAAACTCTTAAAACGATTGGAGTCTTCACTTCTCACACTCGGGCGATCCGGATTACCTGAATGTCCCCGCAGGGCCGTGAAACCCTTCTGGAGTCATGGTCGCTGCCCGGCCGAGTCTGCCTTCATAATGGTCATTAACTCACTCAGCAAAAATGAATGGCGGAAAAATCCAATTCTGAAAGTGAAAATGCCCTTTTTTCTTTTTTTTTTAAACCAAGAGGCCTTGCACTGATGGCAGCCAATTTCACATCTCATTCGCCAGCAGTGGCTTTACTGAATGCAGGAAGATGGGGAGACGGGAATAGCAGCGTGGGGTTCCTTTACATTTCTCCCGCTATCATTTAAATCTGCCTTGTCCTCCGCCGCCGTCGGACCTGGCTCATTGTCAGCCATAATGTTTTCCATTCACCAGACTCGCCATTCATCACAGGCGATTTGGTGCTGGGGTTATTTCATATGTCACGGCCATCAGTGGGTCATTTCCTGGCTCCATTGACAAGTGTCTTTCTACCGAGTCGAGATAACAGGATATAATCCCCCTCAGATCTTGTCTGGAGGATGTATTCAAGCTGGAGCCGCCTCGAGGGGCGTGTGCGGGGTGTCGCCCCGAATTAGCGGATCGGGATCTGATCTGAGTTTCGGACACTTATCAGGAAGCTACGGCTTCGTACCTTCGCCCTCTGAGCATCAGTCTCAGTGGAAGAGCTTCGTACCTTCGCCCTCTGAGCATCAGTCTCAGTGGAAGAGCTTCGTACCTTCGCCCTCTGAGCATCAGTCTCAGTGGAGACGCCGGAGAAGAAGCCGTACTTGTGTCGTCCAACAGCACTGTTGAGAATGCGACCTCACTGTCTGGTGCTATGAGAACACCTGCCTCTCTTCAGTCTTCGGTCGGTCAGCTAAGAGGAATGAGACGCACATGAGCTCCTCAACTTTAAAGTACGAAATTGTACTGAATTGTCACTGACCACGTGCTTCCATGAGTTCTTTTTTTTTTCTTTTGGTGTTGCTGTTCACTAATATAGCAGCCTTGAAAACTCCAACATGGCGACTGTGGAAGAAGTATTGATAACGTACCTCTTACACAAAAGACAAAACCCCGAAAAGCAGTTAAATGTATCGCGACTGGAGGACGGAGTATTGCCACCCTTGTTATGTCTTCTTCGTGTCTCATCAGAGCAGACCTGGGCAAAGTGCGGCACTGGGCCAGAAGCGGCCCTTTGAGTTTATTTATGTGGCCCTCAGGAGTCAGAGTAAAACTATAAAACTTACATTGTTGCTGTCTCTGACATTGTTGTCTTGTGCGTTGTTTTTTTTGTTCATTATCATGCAACTGAAACAGAACTTTGTCGTTTATTATTCTTAAATATTCGTTTTTTCTGTTGGCTATTTTAGGAGTATTTATTGTCCCTTAAAATACGTTAGAATAGACAGTCGATTTTGAAATGTATGAGACACATGGAGAATCTTTAACTGGAATGTGGTTTAAATTAAACACAACAAACCATAATTTTCAAGTGTCATTTCATGATCACACATGATGTCACCACTTGATTTATGTTTTCAATTTTCTCTTTCCCTCCATTCTTTGGGTTTGATGGCCCCTCTCAACGGTCACAATACATAAACTGGCCCCCACCTCTGCATTAGAGCTACGTAGCAGGGTCGTAAGAGCAACACTGCCCCCCATGGTTTCTGGTGGTACTGCTCCGTTTGGACCGTGTCCGTAAGCGTTGTGGAAACGTGAACGCAGAGAGACAGAATTTTTCCATCTGTTTCCGGATGCGTATGTTGTGAATAAATGGCCTTGAAGGCATCACATCGTGGCGACCGTCCAGTCGACGTCTGTGTCCACAGAAGTCAGCGTTCCGCCTTGCATGTAGCGCATTAAACATTTAAACTGCAAGAAATGTTTCCCCTCCTGCAGCATTTCCTGACGTTCACAAGGAAACCGCGAGGTGACATGACAAAGTCTCCTTCAACAGTGAAACCTGAAGGAGCGCCTCCCCATGGCTTATCTGATAACAGCAACTTGTTGGACCGCCCAGTGAAGCGAGTGTCAACATGGAGATGCTGAAGAAGGGGATGGGAGACTGACAGTGAAAGATTGATGTGGTTTCATGAAACAGTGTCCTGATTCCCAGAGGCAACTAGATGCCGCTGTTACATTAGAAATGATGTGAAGTTTCAGTGAACTAGTCCAAACATTTTGCGGCAGACAGTGCCATCTGGCGGCTGAAAAATTGGACACTGTTTCATGAACCCTGCAACGCTGTTTCATGATGCCTCGTCACTACGTTCCTGGATGAATGACGGTGAGAGGGGGAGGACTAGTAGCTCAAGTACACATATGCTTTACTTTCTCTCTGTATGCTATAACAAAGTGCAGAAAACTGAATCAGAAACTGGAGACATGTTGTAAAGGCGACGTTGAACTTGGGTTAAACATAATTTGTGGAGCACACAAAGCGAGTCGGTCCTCACTGCGGCAGCTGCTGCTGACCCACATGTCCTTGCAGGCTTCCTTCCTCCCCACCTGTCCCCATCCGTCTCATTCCTACTTCCTTGGATGGACCCACAGGCGAAACTGGTCAACGTCCCATCTGTGAATCCCACCACTGTTTCCTGGTGCGTTTCCGCAGCAATTCACTGACCTTTTTTCCTGTCTATTCTCCTCTTCCCTATCAGACAAAATGGGTTCTCATTAATAGTTCATGGCTTCACTCTGTTTCTTACATAGATTCACCTTCTTTTTCTTCTCCTGGTCTTCTGCTTTTCAGCCAGCCGCCCTGCTGCTGTGCTCTCATTTGCACAGATGCCTTTCTATTAACCCTGGTGCTACTGTCTGGTCACGTCTCTCTCTCTCTCTTCCTCTCTCCACACGTTTTTTATTTTTTCCCGTTTCATCTCCATCATTTGCGGCGTCCCGCCATATTAGAAACTTCTAAACTTGGCGGTGGCGCCGTAACAAAAGCACAGGCTTCAGGGCGTGACCTTCATAGGGAGCAAGATTACTTTTGTTTGGCGCCTGGTTGAAGAAGAAAAAGTGTATTATTGCATCAATGCTACTAGCGTAATATGAGGGATGAGAGGAGCGAATGGGCCAGTGGACAGAAAATCAATCTATTTCAAATTAAATTGGAAAACGAAATGAAAACAAGATTGCGTGTTCATCACTGACACTGGAATCAAAATAATATCGTGAGAGTTTCTCACCCTGAGCACCAACTTTCGAGCAGCTCTTGTGTGAAACAGACACTTCGCCGTCCTTTGACTCTATGAAGGTCTGATTTGGATCTCTAATTGAAAAGCGCCTCTTGAGCCTGACAGTAATATTTCACCTCTATCTCCATCATTCAGAGGAAAGGAATGCAGCAATGAATCAACTTGTGTAACCTTCAAGTCAGTCAACAGTCAGAGGCGCAGCTCTTTTTGTTCCTGCACCTGATGCTGATAGTAAAGAGGCTTAGATGTCACGACCGGGTCGATGAGGTATCATGAAACAGTACTGCAGGGTTGGTGAAACCGTGTTCTAATGTTCGCTTTTGATAGATGATGTGAAGTTTCACTGAATCAGTTGTTCAAGTCCAAACATTTTTCAGCAAACAGTGCCATCTGGTGGCCTCTGAAAATCAGGAAACTGTTTCATGAAACCTCACCAACCCATCACTAAGTGTGGAAGGCACAACAGGGAAATATTACCCTTCAGAATAAAAGAATTCATAAAGTTTTCATATTTGACATGTCTAGAAAACACAGGTTTGGGGTGCAAACACACACAGGGTGGTGTCTTCTGATCAAGCGAAACTCAGCTCGCCTCACCGG
The DNA here is from genome assembly GCF_027744825.2 of Synchiropus splendidus. Classification (NCBI taxonomy): domain Eukaryota; kingdom Metazoa; phylum Chordata; class Actinopteri; order Syngnathiformes; family Callionymidae; genus Synchiropus; species Synchiropus splendidus. The sequence goes on along the minus strand of NC_071350.1, from coordinate 16,967,072 downwards.
ATTTTGCAAGACATGTTCATCTGACCGGTGGAGTTCTCAGAGCCAGTCCATCTGCCAATCTGTGCTCTGGCGTTTCGCAACACAAATGCATCTGAGGGAACCCTGGGTTACGAGTGACGTGACAGAACCTGATAGATTCTGTACATACATACAACCCATAAGAAGGTTGTAGGAGAATATTTATATATCAATAAGGCAACTGGACTTAGACCCTCAAACATGAGCAGCTTAGTGTGGACTCTGCCCTACAGTCAGACATGCAACCCCCATCCAGATCCAGGACTTGGTCCACTCCTAAAGCCTCATGAACCTGACGCGTCGAGCACAAGTGCATGCGGAATAAATTCCATTTTTTCATCTGTCACTAGATGCAAACAGTAGGATCCTCCACTCCAGTACCGTAAAATGCACACTCCAAAGCGTTTCTACTTCAAAGATAAAGCAAACCTGGTGCCCTCAGACTTCACACACATATTCTCTGGCGGAGGGGTCAAGTCTTCGGACAGTTATATAGGGGAGAGCAGTTATTGATTCGCATGAGAGGGATGAGAGGAGGAAGCAGTTATATCTAATGTCTTTCATTTTGTCCGAGAGGAAACATGTCAGGATGATCGAGGCTGAAGAAGGAGAAGGTTTTTCTCCCTCATGTTGTTTCTATCAGACCCTTCATGTAAACGCCAGGCTGCACTTTAAAACAGTGAAGATTATATTTAAAACAAAACAAGAACAACACAGTTTCTCACCCAGTCAGACCCACAGTGATCCGAGTGGTGCAGCTGGAGATGCAGATTCAAAAGTGCGAATGCACTTGATCAGCAGCTCAGCGTGAACTCTCTTACTTATATACTGCTATAATAAGCTGCCAGTGAAAACCATGCGGCAGGGCTCGCGTGGTTTTCAACGTATTCAAGTAATGAGTGTTCCACTGCAGCGGGAGCCCAAAATAAATGTTTATTTTTGAACATACGCCGTTCCTACACTGCTTGTTTTACTTTCTCATTATGACATCTTTTCGAGAGGTTGTCAAGGGAAAGCAGACGCCATGACCCTGAAGGCAGAAATAGCGCCATCTTGATTTTTTTTTTTTGCTTTTTGGATCCTGAAATTCTCTGTCTATGAGTGGCAGAATGGCGGGCGGTATTTGGACTGTCTGTAATCTGAAGGGGGCGAACTTGGGTCGCAGGGTCCTTACCGTTCACCAGGTTTCAACCAATAAAGCCATGGAGCTTTGTTTTGCCAGCAGCCCACATCACTTTCACACCTTGCACTCTTCAACCATGGCACTACGGTGCTAATTCATCCATCCATTTCCTTTCATTCCAGTCGTCCAGGGACACAGTTCGTTGATGTCCAGGTACCTAAGATAGGGTGCCGGTGAATAGGCTGGTGAGTTAAATGGGTACAGCACTGGAGGTTGCGGATGCTAATCCAGGGAGGCAACCAAGGTGATGTCCCTTGCAAGACTTGCTGATGACATTTAAGTTGTGTTGGTTAAAACCGTTACTTGCGGTGCAAAAGGTTTGCCACATTTGGGACCCCAACTGGAGACCGGGCTACCTGTGCCAGCAAGGTTGGCGAGCTGAGACCAACCCATCCTCACTCCCATGGCGTAATATATTGTCATTATGAAGTGGACTTTTGCGTCCCACACTGACGCCAAGGGCAGCCTTCCACCTTGCAAGTTGATGCATAAGCGTTTCAACGTGGCACTGATGGTAAAGACCTTTAAATAGCGATTGACAGGTTGTTGTTTGGAGACGAAGGAAGCGCCATCCCATGGCTGACCTGGGCCAATCTCCGTCTTTCTTTTCTGCCTCCCATGGCGTCAGAATATCCACGTCCTTCAATTGAAAGCCCTATGTGTCAACATGCAACACGGAAGGCCACCTTTTTCATCAGTGTAGGACACAAAAGGTCACTTTCCTAGCGTCACTGTGGGAAAGGAAGCACCAAGTACATTCAAAGGTTTTTGAAGTCACGGAACACCATCCAGCCAGAACATCAGCAGTAGAATAAAGGGAAGGAAAGAGAATAGACTGCATCAACATAAAGAAGATTCACCCTTCCACACATCCAAAGACTTATATATGCGTAAGCAGCTAAGCCGCTCAGGGAGTCCGTCGGCCCACGGTGCGCTGCCATGGATTAGGACAACAAACCCAAATTCAACTGGTCCCGCTCCTCTTTTTAATCAAGGGATCAATACACCGAGGAGCCTGTTCAATTTGACAAGCATCTACATGAGGAGAGAGACATCCGCTTAGCACCGGCAGCTATATGATATTGACTGAGGGAGATAAGACTTAGCCGCTTCATTCGCGTGGGGAAGATTGGGTGCGAGGGTTGCAGGCATGGAGCCCATCCAGAGACCCCGCGCGGCAAATCGAGCAAAAGGCTGCAGTGAAGAAGAGTGGGGGAGAGCTGAGGAGCAAACATGCAGACAAATTTGTCCTGTTCCTGTTATGAGGGACGTGACAGAGCGCGAGATTGAATGTTTGTATGTTCCAGCGAGTGAGACGGAATGGAACGGAAAAATGGCTTTCCCTGCTTGTGAGTGTGTAACATTGTGTCATTGGATTATTGGCTCTGAAACAGATGTGGAAGAAGACTGTTTTCCACTGTTCTCATGTGGGTTTGTCCGCTTTATAAAGAGGCTAAAAGAGTTGATTCAGACTATACACCTCAGTATTTGACTTCCCCCGTTTAAGACATCCTCCGTCAGGCTCCCCATTTTCCCAGATTTAAAAAAAAAGCAAATATAATTTACAGATCAATTTAAGGCAAGGCTTGTTCCTTGGTCCTTCACTGTCGATGTCACTCATCTCCAGGACTGAATCTCTGCCATGTTAAGCATAAAATAAGCAATATAAAGCGCCTTAAAAATCACACACTAAGACAGTGATGTGGCAACATCTGAAACGCCTGGAGCAATTGGGGGTTAGTGAAAGCTCTCGGCCAACCACTCGACCATCTGAGCCACAGTATGTCACCCAACATGTGGGGTATCACCCAGGACTTGAAGGCAGTGGATAAGATGCAGGAGGCTACAAAACGAAAGCTCAAATTGAGATTAAAACTACTTGTGTTTGCCACTAGAGAACAGACTGGTCCACTGCTGGTAGAAGTGTTACAGAGTAGCCCCTTCTGCAGTCAGAAACCAGAGTAAACCCGCCGCCACCGCTCCACTTTAACAAGTCCTCAAAGTCACAAATCACTTGGCGACTTCTACGCCAGTCACTAACTATAACTTTCCTTACCAAGGAGTAGGTGACACGGATTCAGAAGTTCATTTCCGATACCTGTAATTCAAGCAACGTAACAGTGGCCGCTCATTGGCTTGGATCCCAGTTGTATATTGGCCTGATGATTCCTTGAGGAGGAATGTTGAGGAAGGTTCTCAGGGGAAGTTGTGCCCTCACAGAAGCTGGCGGACCGTGGTGCGCGAGGACAAGGGAGGCACCAAGGCACGAGTGGAACCTGAGAAGCCACTTTGCTTCCCTCTACCTTCTCCGCGAGTCGAGCTGTGATGGACGGACTCTGTCTCCACTGTGTCTCATTTCTTCTGCGATGTGTGGCTTCATTTATTTACAAGCTAGCTGCTCCATTGAAGAGGAGATGTCAGCTGTGCTCCAGCGGAACCAAGGAAACCTTGTTTCACGGTCGACTCTTGGCTTAAAACAAGGTCATCTACATTTTAATTACAATGAAATAATGACATTCTTTGGTTCCTGCAGTGGAGACTCATCTCTCTTTTGCTTCCTTCATCAGTTCTCCGACGTCTCCCTTCCTGCCTGTGTGTCCTGCCGCCTCTCTGTATCTCCTCTGGCTTGCTGATTTCTGACAGCACAAGTGGCCTGCAGCAGAGTCCAATCAATAGCGAGCTAATGAATCACTTTGCAGGTGGTTTGCATGTGCTGTGTGTGTTGGCGTGTGCTCACCATCCCGACTCTGACTGTTGAGTTTCATCATCCCATGCACCCGGAGTGTTGATCCGGATTGGATTCCTGGTGGCTGGACTGAAGGATTCCGGAGGGTACGAGAACAATTATTCAACGCCAACTTTGTATTGACTTACAAAACTGGCTGCTCTTAAAATAGCACCTGAGAACCACCGTTTTTTTTTTTCTTCTTCACTCTAATCTCGTCTGAAAATAAATGCAGCAGTGTTGGCGAACTATCAAGAGGGTTGAAGAAATGGGCGGGTGCTCCTGCTCTCAAGACCATGGTCCTCAGTTGGGGACAGGTGGAACGTCCGGGTTTGAGGTAAGGTTAAGGTTAAATGTTGTGGTCAGGGCGGCTCCCTAGTGGGGTGTTCTGGGTGTTTCCAGATGGGATCAAGCCCAGACCTGCGGCACAGTAGAAGAGGGGGTGGAGAGGAAAGCCTGTGCCTTAAGAAGGTGGAGGATTGGCGGCAATATTTGTGGGCAAATATGAGCATTTTATGTCGCCCAATGTCCTTTTTAAAGAAAGTTTTTCGAATGCAAAGTGGGCTAGATTTTTGTTTATCCACGTCTTTGCATGTTTTGGTATTTAAAAAATAATTTTTTTTTGGGCGCGACATAAGAGCTAAGTCGGGCAAATCCTGACCGAAGACGAGGGGAAGTCGCCGGCGTACAGCTGACACCGAGGTCACGCCGACACGGACACAAGTGCCGACTCAGGAAAAGCTCGCGCTTTTCCCCTCACAATAAAACCCTGACGTTTTGATTGATGGCTTTCCTAATGAGCCATTTATTTCCGTCGCTCATCAGAAGATGGATGGGGTTTTTTTATATCACGCCAGACGGAGACGTCGATATCAGACAGGGTGCGATCCAGTAAGTGGAGCATCGATTGAGCTCACCTGGCTGATGCACATCGCAGAGCGCCTGTTAAACTTGAGTTTCCCTTCAGTGCTTTCAAATCCTTTGCTCTCGTCTGTTACACTCCGTCTTTATTTGGGAATGTCTGGCGTGAACTTGGGCCCAGACGAGTCATAAAGTCTATCAAGGGCTTCCACATTTAACTATCACTCACATCAAGCAGAGTGCTATGTGCTGCCACCTGCTAAGTACAGGGTGAATTATGTAAATACCATGGATATACGGCAGTAGTATTGGGCAATAAAACAACTTCAATGTGGGCGGGAAGGAGCAGAGATACGAGATCTCTCGGAGGCCAGTTATATCTGCAACACTCATGAATGTGTTTCTGCTCAGAAGCAAATTCATGCTTTTGGATGTGTTTCCACAATTTGACACCGCAAACAACAACGCTTTTCTCACAAGGTCCTCAAAGGTCGATTGGAAGCCAAGCGCACCTTGCCTTCGTAGCCTTCCTTCTCGCCTGCGCTGAAGCCCGAATAACTCCTACGCAAAACTAACGTGAGACCTAATTTGTTTGATGCAAGCTGAGTCTAACGTTGAGCTCCAAGATCTTTTTCCGTTGCATTTGAACGCAAAAGCCAAAGAGCCTTCCTCAGACAGCAGTCGTCACTGTCAGTCACACTGTGTCTGTAAGCGCGACGCTCACTGCTGTACAGTATTTAAATGATGCATGAAGTGTTTTATTCCACTCGGACCAAGATAAAGGTGTGACCCAGTTTTACGCAGAGCCCAGTTCAGTCCGCAAAACACAACGCCACGCGCATATTTTTGAGCGAAGATGCAGAAGAACGGTAGTTTATTAAACTAAACTAGTTCATGAAAACATCGCCACTCTGTTGTGATCAATGATTTGCCTCCCCAGCAACAAACATCCCACGATTCATAAGTTCAAGAGAGGCCGTTGCATTGTGCCGTCTTGGACGAAAGTGGCGAAATAAAACCTTGAATTTATTTGAAATAGTTAAGTGGAAAAGTGGTGGGTCTGTTTGCCAAAACTTCTAATAAAATGGCAAAGTCATAATGAAATACTGAAGGTATTAAATATTCAAAGGTGAGGGAGGTTGCTGGCCACAGGCCGTGAAATTGTGTGTGTGTGCGTGCGTGTGTGTGTGTGTGTGTGGAGGGGGGCCACAAACGGCTCACACATACAAGTAAATAAGCAAACTGTTCGGTCCTTTACTTACAAAACAGTGACTTGGTTTTCAGGGTCATCCATTTTCATTTCCCTGAGGTAATAGCTTCAGGAGCTTAACACACAGTTGAAGGTGGATTTTCCTCTCCAGTTATTAAATGCTCAAAGACAAAATTGTTTGACATTGTGTACCAACACCATCCAACCATTTTAACCGATCCATCTGCCAAACTTTTCCCGACCCTCAGCCATCACTTCTGAGCTATCGCCACAATGAACCATGAGAAAAACAGCTAATTTTTCTGCCCACGTCGCTTCAACTGGGAGCCAAAAGAAAGACGGTCGGACTTTCCATTTGCTCAAGGATCCATGTTTAGAGGGTTCGAGTGACTCGTGGTTGGTCACTCCCAAGTTAAAACCTGTCACCCAGTCGTGGGCCACAAAAATGCCTCTTGAGGGCCCCAAGTTTGAGACCCCTGGTTTATGATCACCTCCCTCAGGAAAGCGCTCCATCGTAATTTTAAGAGTCCTCATTCAGTGTTGTGTTTTCTAACTCCAGACCAGCTACACGCTGAGACACTTCTCCTCCTCAGATTCACATCAATTTATCGTAAAGCTAGTTGTAATTCAGAGCTTGATACTGACCAGAAGACCTGTTTCAACATGCTCTCAGATCCACCAGGAGAAGAATGAAAACAGAGCAAACATTCTTCACTTTTAGAAGCAAAAAATGAGCCACATTTCAACAGTAACATGTGGTGGGTATTATCATATTACTACGTGTCCATTGATGCCCCCTTTTCTGATCTGCGACGATCCCTCCTTCCTTGACAGATGGCTGCTGAATGGATATAAGACACACAAAGTGAAGTATTCCGCCTGCCATCCATCCTGGAGTACGGTGCATGACTTTCATCAATGCTGCGCTCCGCCGTGGCATTCGTGTTCTGTTCCACCGCTGTAACAGGGAGAGACACGGCTGCAGAAATGGAGGAAGCTGTGCATTATATATGACAGCAGACAATGTTGTGTTACATGTCACGCCTCTCTCATGCCAGCATGCAGCCTCACTTCTCACACTCCATGGCTCCATGTTTCCATCGCTGTCAAGCTCATTTAGCGGAGGCAGTGTGATATAATCCGTTTGCGGCTCAGTTGATGGCTATGTGCTTCATTTTTGCACCTGTTTTTCAGTTGATGGAGGGTCGATTGTTCTTTTTTTTTATCGTCACTGTACATGTTTGTTTGGTTAAGAGACTGTGAGGGTAAAGTGAGGGTCCTGGGGTGAGTGGGAAATGTTGGAAATTTCAAATATACTTTGAAGTAAGCTTTTCAAAGACCATAAACATGTCCATACGTTGTCCCCGTGTGGACGGCTTTTCAAAGGAGCACTGGTCGGCTTTGGATTTCCATCTGAAGTTGGACAAACTAGGCCTTGCCAGTTACCCTTACGGGCCTAGAACATAGGGACTGTGGGGTACCTACAGAGCTGCTTCTGATGGACCAAGTTTGAGGGTGACTTTACCCCGTGGAGACCGCAAGCAGTGTGGATCCTTGAGTTGATTTTCCGTGGAGACCCAGCAGCCCTTGAGGGTCCCAGTCCAAGATTAGCCCAGCGACACTTCTAGTCCACTTCTAATGCCTGTGATCCATCACAGTGACTGTGAGCTGGGTGACAGATAGAGCAGGGTGCGTTGTGATGCTGGCTTCATGATGACCTTTTTCCAAGTGCATCAATAAGCCTTGATGGAACTCAGCTGCCCTTTGTGTCTGGTCCCCTTTGAGACGGTCGGGTCTCAGCCTTGAAGAAAACTGGGATGAAAAAAGGTGGCTTTGAGTAAACATAGATAGATAGATAGATGATAGATAGATAGATAGATGATAGATAGATAGATAGATAGATGATAGATAGATAGATAGATAGATAGATAGATAGATAGATAGATAGATAGATAGATAGACAGAAAAATACGTAGATGATAGATAGATAGATAGATAGATTGATATATAGATAGATAGAAAGATACGTAGATGGATAGATAGATAGATAGATAGAAAGATACGTAGATGGATAGATAGATAGAAAGATACATAGATAGATAGATGGATAGATAGATAGATAGATAGATAGATAGATAGATAGATAGATAGATAGATCGATAGGTCGATAGATAGACAGAAAAATACGTAGATGATAGATAGATAGATAGATAGATTGATATATAGATAGATAGAAAGATACGTAGATGGATAGATAGATAGATAGATAGAAAGATACGTAGATGGATAGATAGATAGAAAGATACATAGATAGATAGATGGATAGATAGATAGATAGATAGATAGATAGATAGATAGACAGACAGACAGACGGACAGACAGACAGACAGACAGACAGACAGACAGACAGACGGATAGATAGATAGATGGATAGATACTATATTAATCTCCACATGGGGAAATTCAAAAGGCATTAAGTAGAAAACAGGTAGAAGACAACCGTTAATAAACAATTCATAGGAACATAAAAAACATTCTCTCAAAATACCACCATGTTTAAAGCAACAGTTACATCCATAACACTTTTGTGTTATCAGGGAAGTAAATGTGAGGAAGAAGAATGCGATGGGGATCAGACGCCGCCAAACAAAATGGCACCACTGGCTCGTGTTATAAATAACAGATCGTGTGCAGATTGTTGTCAGGAGATAAACAAGATGAATCAAATCATCGCACATGCAATTCCACATTTTTCAATATAGCCTTGACAGTAATTCTTGCCACATGCTGTTTGGCCAAAACATCATTAAAGCTGCAGTGTGACAGAACAGAAGAAGACATTTGTAATTTTGGCATGATTGTTGTTTGGTTTTAATGTCATGCATGGAGCAAAACTGTAGCATGTTTATGAGAAGGAAGGGCCGGAGATTTTTATTGTGACCATAGTTGCTTTGTTCAGGCAAGTTTCTGAAATAAGTAAAAACATAAAATTGAATATTTGCAACTCAAGAAACCTTGATAAATGTGGGACCATGGTGCCCGGACCCTTATTTCCTCACTACAGGTTTTAGCTGATCATCAGTCATCATATGTGCCATGTCCACGCTTTGTTTCTTTCTGTTCCTCTTTGTATTCACGTTCTGCCGTGTGCTTTTATTTTGTTACTCTCGGTTGTTCCTGTTTCCGTTTCCCGTCTCCTAACCAGGCAAACGCAGCTGGTGCTCATCTCCAGATCAGGTCTTCCATACATATATTCCCTGTGGTGCCAGCTCCGTTTGCCAGATGGTTTCCTTTCGCTCTTCACCTTCACCTTCACCTTCTTCTGCCGCTTATCCAGGGTCGGGTCGCGGAGGCAGCATTCGGAGACAGGAAGCCCAAACTTCCCGATCCGCAAAAAACCTCCTCCAGCTCTTCCGGGGGATCCCGAGGCGTTCCCAGGCCAGACCGGAGACATCATCTCTCCAGCGAGTCCTGGGTCTTCCCCGGGGTCTCCTCCCTGCAGGACATGCCCGGAACACCTCCCCAGGGAGGCGTCCAGGGGGCATCCGGATCAGATGCCCGAGCCACCTCAGCTGGTTCCTCTCGATGTGGAGGAGCAGCGGCTCCACCCCGAGCTCCTCCCGGATGACCGAACTCCTCACCCTATCTCTAAGGGTGCGCCCAGCCACCCTGCGGAGGAAACTCATCTCAGCCGCTTGTATCCGCGATCTCATCCTTTCGGTCACTACCCAAAGCTCTGTTTAAGGTAATTCTTTCAAGACTCCCGTGTTCTCGTGTTCCTCCCTGTCCTTTTCCAGATTCTCCCTGCACGCTCGAATTGTATTTCAGCCGTATCCTTTGTTCCGTGTTCCTCCTCGCTCCACTTTTGTTTCTCTCCCAGTTTCCATCCAGTCCGCGTGTGAGCTGTTAGTCTCACTTTTTAGTCGTATATCTCTGTCCAGTTTAACCCTCGAGTGCGTGTGTGTATCAACCACCACCTTTCAGTTTATCACCACCGCGTTGAGCTTAACTCCGGGTGTGTTTTCTGTTCTCCCAGGCTTGAATTCTAATTCACCTCTCTTGCGTTTTAGATTCTTCCCCAGTCCCTGAGTGTTGTTCCCGGTCCGCGTTTTGCTTCTTTGGTAATTTAATCTAGTCTCCCGTGCCTTCTGTCGACCAACACTTCCTGCACTTGGGTCCATCCACCCGGAATCATGACAATATGCTTGGCTTCTGGAAAAGGCTGCAGTAGTACCTCAGTCTAAAGGCGCTTTTAGTACAGTAAGTTTTTGAGTTATGAGGAGTGATGTGCCTTGGGTTTCTACTGCCCAGAGGGATGGAGTGGATGGTTCCCGAGCTTTGCTGGTAGAAACATCCTGCTTTCCAAGTGGTCTAAGGTCTTGCCTGGACTCCTGGCGGCCCAAACCCTTTCTCAAAAACATCCTTTTGTGACTTTATTTGTTGTCAAACTGCAGCACTTCGGGTCTAGTCGTCGTTCCTGCCAGAGTTGTTCATAATAAAACCATTTAGAAAGTCACTGTCGAACTCTCCGAAACGAATCCCCGCACTTTCGTATCGCCCAGCAACGTCACCTGGTCCTCATATTTAAAGAAGCTTAACATCCCGCTGAGTGACGGCGGGGACAGCAGGCTGCCTTGAAGCCATGAGAAAACAGTGTTTGATAGCAAATCAAACCAGGAGACAGACATCTTGTGATCAGACAACAGCAGCTGTGGCTCCGGTAAACATGCTGGCTCCTCAGCAGTCATCGTATCATCATCAAATAGGACCCTGAGGTCAGACTAAGCTGAAATCCATACTTGGGATCCATTTGGCAACATTGACAATTCTGTTGTTTGAATAATAAACGCTCTTCAGTTCAGTCCGGAGGCTTTATCGAGCAGCAGGAGACGCTGGCACTCCAAATCTCTGGGACGCTTTCCCTTCCTGTTGAGCCTGAATCACTGTCCTTTTCCTCGGCAACATCTCCGCCAAATTGTAGTGTGTACACCAGGGGGCACAACATTTCGCTGACTGTTCCAAAACGAGCGGAAAACACGCTAATGGCTTAATCACAACTAGTCAAGTACTACTGTGTGAGGTGAGAACTGGAGCGAAGGGAGGGTTGAAGAGAGTGGATGGAGGACAGAATACATTTGTGGGGACCAGAGGGAGGAGGATGAGGGGCCAGAGGAAGTGGGAATAAATGGGGTCAATCATCCACAGGACAGAGAGGGAGGTGAAGAATAGAGTGCAGCCGGGTGGGTTGCAGCAAAGTGAAATGGAAGCTGTGTGGGATAGTAGCGGTCACTAGTTGTCTGCTTGTCAGACTCAGAATCAAAATCAAATGTATTGCTATGGTCAGTGAGGATCCCCCCAACTCGGAAAGTGCTTTGGAATAAAGTGCTTTCATAAAATAAAATAAAAGGAAGCGGGACAAACAGTCCACGTCCAGGATGAGAAGGGTCGGCTCTGATCCCACCTGCACGTCTCTGGGGGCATACAGGTCAAGAAGAGGTGGCAGGCTGCAACACATCACCTTCTCAGCAGAACGTACGATGCGCTGCAGTCTGCTCTTGTCCCTGGAGGTGGCACTGCTGTACCAGACAGTGATGGAAGAGGTGAGGATGGACTGGATGCTGGCTGTGTAGAGCTCCACCAGCAACTTCGTCGGCAGTTTTCGTAGCTGCCTCAAGAAGAACATTCTCATCAGGGACCTGATGGTTGGCTCCCATTTGAGGTCCTCGGTGATGGTGGTTCCGAGGAAGCAGAAGGTGTCCACAATAGAATTGTGGGCTCATCATTTGGAGAGGTCAGAAGGTGGCGCTCTTGGTTTAAAAATGTAAGGTTTCATTGAACCTCAAAGGTAAAGATTTTAGTGCCGATAGTGCCATCTAGTGGGCTGAAATGCGGACACTGTTTCATGAAGCTTCTCTATTGCAACGGGAGTGAGGTTTAGAGACTCACGTTTCAGAGGTTGTCAAGAGAGACTAGAAGGGTGGCCATCGTCTCCTCTCCACATGTCAACCCCGACCATCCCCAACTAGAGTCTGGTCCTCTACGATGCTTCCAGTTTTCTCCATGTGAGCGGTGAAGTGCCTGACATTCGATACAGCGACTCAAAAACCTACCTTGCTGATCCAATTACATTGAATTGACATTCCACCCACGAGGTTCATTTCTGTGCTGTTAAGTCCTGGGTCCCATCTGGGCTGCATTTACCGAACATCTGCTGGCTGACTTTTGCAACGCGGCTATAGCCGGCCATTACATCACAAAACTAACATTCAGTGCCATTAGTCGCCTGCTGCTCCACTCCTCCGATAAAAACCCAGGCACAGGAAAAACACTGGCTGTCTGCGCTGCTGCTCGTGCTCCTCCTCCTCCAAATGTGTTTTCCCTCTCTCATTTGTGGCCACTGATAGTTTGGAGCTGGCCTCCGTTTCACCGGCCGTCAGATCATAACACACTCTCAGCGTTGCATGTTGCCATTTCCCCAGTTTACGCTCTGCGTTTTCTTTTACTTGTAACTGTATTGCAGCTCTCTCCCAAAGAGACACACACCGCTGTTGATTTGTTTTCATGACCTTGATGATACCGCAACAGTTACTGAGTCAGCACACGGATATTTACACAGCATGTCAACCACAATGTCCAGACGTGGATGTGACTGACTCGATGTCCATGAAAACATGGTGAATCTGTTAAAACTGAATGCGAAATATATATATCTATATATATCTATATATAGATATATATATAGATATATATATATGAAGCTTCTCTAGCAATAGAGAAGCTTCCAGACGGCCGTTCGAGAAGCGATTTGTTTGACATCTGAATGGATTTTTCCCATTACAATGAATGGAAAAAGCAATAATGCGTTCCAAGCCTTAAAATAGACTTTTGTAGGAGTGAATGTAGAGTGTCTGCTGCAGGTGGCTGTTCCTCTATGTGTGTGGCCGCTGCATGTGGGAGGGGTTGCCGAGTGAGTGAGGTCTCTCCAGAAGTGAAGAGGTGCCCGGTGCGTGTCCAGCTCTGAATGTGCGCTTCTGTGCAGTTTGGCTGTGACAAAGTCATAAACCAAGTCAGGCTCTGTCCCAGACTCGCCTCATCCCTGTCCCAGCTCCAGCCCACAACAGGACATCAAACCCTGGAGTGTGTGCTCCAGCATCGGAGGTGTGGAGAGCGACCACCTCCCCTGTGACACTATATATATATATATATATATCTATATATTTAAGGGGTGCAATTTCTCACAAAAGAAAGAAAGTCAAGAACTTGCCCTCCCGAAGGGAAAGCTAGAGAAGGTGCTGTCCTCTCGGGGCCGACGTTCGGCCCATTGTTGGGTGCCCCTGGTGCAAGCGCTGAGTTCTCCTCTGAAAAATGGGAGTCCCCCAGGGACAGTTGATGGAGCTCATAGATCTTCCTCTACTCTGGCTTTCTTTTAGCTTTTCATCCACTGTGTGACCCGCGAGTCTGCAGTCCTGAGTCTGGAACACCAGAGAGAGTGTGCAGGTGTGTTGCTCAGTCTGAGACGTGGCCAGGCTCAACAATAGTCATGGCTCTGTTCCATACTGATACTGCAGCCTCGAGGATTGGTCGATTCTGGTACTTTCTATTTGTCACTCAAAAGGTTGTTGATGACGTTTATGGATGTGAACTGCTTATTAGTGATGGGTAGATAAGGTTTTGTTACACAGTATTGAAAGGTGGATGAGGTTGAGATGACACTGTCTACTAATAGAGTCAAAGCTGTTGTGCATAACTTCAGTAGTGTGGTGTTTTTAGGTGTCAATAACAAGCAGATTTAAACAGATCTCCAGTTTTTGTCAAGACTGCAGAAGACTTTCTACCACTCCTGAGTCGATCGCTATTTTTTGCGATGCACCATGGAAGGAAAAACGCCAAAAACATTTCAAACCTTTCTGAAAAAGGTAAGTCGCCGTGAAGTTTACTGACTGAATCATATCCCACGTGTAGTGTTCCAAACCTGCCCACTTGAGAAACGCTAGAGAAGCGGGTTTCCACTCAACCAGCGAAGTCCAGTTTTTCCATATCTCTCGTCAAATCTTGTCAAAGCAGAGGAGAACAAGGCACAGCTTGAAGATGAATTCATCCGTGTGGAGCGTCAGCGGCAGCAATAAAGACAAATTTGTTTTCCGCGATATCAGAAAATGAATTCCGCTGCACATGCTCCGGTGACTCACTGTCGCAGATGCTTCACTTGAAACCAACCAGTGCCTCAATCAGACACCTGCTGGGGATCAATCGTACGCTTGTTCCCCACTTCCCTCTGTAAATGTGATGAGGAACGCTGTGTGGGACTTGGGGTGGTCGCCACACGCCTGCTGCTCTATCATGTCCTCATCTTTGAGGAGGACCAGATTACTTTATCTGACTTTCAGGATGATACATCAGTAACTTTCACTTGGTTTACACCATCGAGCCAAGAGACGGGATGACGGGAGGAAAAAGAACCTTAGATTTAACTCACATTTGTATTTATTTGCTTTTATTTAGTCACTTTTACTTTATACTTAACTATTATTTTTTATATATTTTTAAATATTTATTTTATTTTATTTATTTATTATTTATATATTATCAGTATATATATTATTTTAAAAAAATCATAATTCATGGATGATCTTTTTAAGTGCCGAACACATCATATAAAAGCGTTTCATCTCAAGGAATTTATTTATGGTATCTTTTGTACATATATCCAGAGGGAAATACTGTTAAAATAGACACTAATCCTGAAGAAAATGTGTGTTATTTTAACATTTCAATATCACTAGCAAGAGCTAAGAGGGAAGAAAAACTGACACAAAAGTGGGTAAAGAAGGGAAATAAAATGGTGGTCATTTAGAATTTAAATGGCGAAATAAAGTCATTTTGTAGTGTTACTCTGTCCTCATAAGGGCAGCATAAGTGCAGGCTAAGGGCCGCATGTGGCCCCTGTCCTGGGACATTAACCTGAACTACTTCCTGGTCCTCTAGTCCTGTCGGAGCTAGCAGGCTAACAATGGCTAACATGAGGGAATCGGTGCAAGGCCTGGTCAAGGCTGAGTTTTGTTTAAAAAATCTGGCCGATTTCATTTAGATTTTGATCAGTATTATGTATTTTCAGTATTCAGTATGATCAGTAAGATGTATTTTTCAATGCACAATAATGCAGAAAACGCTTGAAGTCAGTGGCTTGTTGATGCGCCACACTTTTTCTACATTTCCTATTGAGATACACAATAGAGAGTCACAGCAGTGAATCACAGTCCACACTTGAATCCACTCTTGTACTTCCCTCACTTAAGGCTTCTCTTTCTTACGGTGTTACACATTTTCACAGCACATGGAGGAAAGTATTCATGAAAGGACGTTGTTGAGGGAAGGACCTTCATCTCCATCCCCAATAGGTCAACCGGGAAATCTCCACACCAGGATGGTAACTGTGGCCGACTACGATCCTCATGGTCCAGCTGTGGCTTCCTGAACAAAGTGCTCCACCTCCCTCTTGTTGGCACCAGCCCTGGAAGCTGAATCTTTGGACGCCAGAAGTATGAGCGCCAGTGTTACTCAACAGCACCTCAGATTCAATGGTGATAATTGCTCATTTTATTTGACTCTTATTCTTGTGACTCTGACTAAAAAGTCCACTAAAGAGAGATCCACTTGAAAGGTTCGACTTATTTGCCTCGCTGTTGTTGAGAAGACACATTTATTTACATCGATTTGATCAACCCCTAATGTGCTTAAAGAGAGACACTCTGAAAGAGACACACTTTAAAAAAAATCCGTCTGTTTTTCAGCCTAGTTATCGATCCATCCATCCATCCGTTTCCCGGAGAGCCACTCTGAAACTTTCCCACTCTTGGTTCATAATGAGACTCTTTTAGGGGAAGCAAAAAAAAAAAGAAGCATCGCATTACGGCGCTCTAATTACTCATTTTTAAAAGCAGGCTTTGCGCAGTTTACGGGCCAAACACAAATAAAATAGAGGGCAGAGAAATGTCCCTGGTAATACAAAGTGCCGCGACAAACCTAGCATCCATCTTGGGCACGCTGAGCTGACTGTTGTAACAAATGGGCTTGTGTAAGCCTGTGTGCGTGTGTGCTGAAAAGTGTCAGCATGCGCTCGGCCTTTGTGTTTGATGATGTGCGCAGGAGTACACAAAGCCGACCAGGGTTCCGGAAGTCCATCCAGAGATGAGAGATCAGGGTTAGAGAGTGAATCGACTCACGATGGATGCAAGCGTGACGCGTCGGACCCGCTGCAAAACACTTACCGAGGTGTCACCAGTTTGGGGGGCCACCTCTGCTGGTCCCTGCTCTGTGGATGACTTGAAGCTGTCAGCCTGGATTTATCCCCCGAGTTGCTCAGTTAAATGGACTATATTCCGCCATCCAACGCAAATGTAGTTCGCCATTTTATGGCCCTTTTAATGGTCAGTCGCAGAGCAATTCGGCTGCGTCCTATTTCATGCCTCCTCTTGTCTTCTTCAATTGTTGCTGAAAATATGCAAATTGCTACAGCCTTGCTATGCATACTGAGATTATTTCTCATCACCGCGGCCTGCCTAATTAGTCTGGATTAATTGTGAAAGCGCTGCCAATTAGCAGTGGCAGGCGTCACTACGGCTGCGCTTGACAGTGCTCATTTGGAGGTGAGTGAGCGGCTCGGGCGAGATAAGCCGTGGCCGAGAGTCGGCAGGCTGTCGCACAGACTGTCCGGGTCAGTTAGCGCTTATGCAGCGTGTGTGCGGGAGAGTGTGTGCGGTCGGATTCGGTTGTTGTCTCTGCACACCTCTGAGATTCTCATATCAAGAGCCTGCTTTTTTTTTCAGCTGGGTTAATCTCTTGGTGTAGCGTACACGGTGGAGAAAACCGGCTTCGCACCCAACCGTGTTGTCGGAACATCTCCAAAGCCAGACACTCCACTTCTCAGAGGCGGCACTCTCTCTGTTTTTGTGTTTAAATCTGTTTAAAAGTCTTGTCAAATCGGGTTATAGTGTAACCCATAAACAGTGGCATGGCCTTTTTGCTCGCGGCGTTTCTCACTTTCGGCACTAGTGCCTCTCCATGCCACACTCTTCTAAGGACTGTACCTCACAATCCAGCGTGTTCCACGCCGTCCTCCACCCACCTCTTGGTGCCGGGCAACACTCCTGAGGCATCACATATTGACTGCTGTCAACTGGGGTTTTCGACTCAGGCTGACGCAGAAGTCAGTGTTACATGTCACACACACATTTACTTTCAATCCAATCCAGGGTTTCCCCTCCTGAGGCACTTCCTGGTGCCGTAGGCAGCGCCTCACCAGACTGTCTAACGTGGTATATTTATTTTGTGAGGAGGCACAGTCGACTAAAGCTTTGGGTGTGAGACAGTTGCCATTATATAGTATATAATGGCATTATATATAGTACATTGTATAGAGCACATTTGAAGCTTGGAGTTTCTCTTCTTGTTGAACTTGCTTTGCCCTGTTTACTTTTGTAAGTTTTATTCTAGTTTTGTTCAGTTGTTTTTTTAGTTCCCGACCAGTTTGTGTGTTAGTGTTTGGACTTCTTCTGGACCCTGATCATCACAAATTCTCCGTCATTTTTGGCCTATGATCCGGTTGTTTTGCTTCGCCGTATTGCATTGTAAACTTGTTTGCCTCTCTCTGAGTGCTGCGTTCCAGTTACCTTGGAAGTAGGAAGTTGGAGGTAGGAATGACATCACGACCGAGTACAGCGCATTCCAGTTACCAAAGGAAGACACTCCATAAATGACCAGGCTAGCAATAGCCACTGTTAGCAGGGTCCGCATACGCTGCATGAACATTTGAAAATACACCAGGGAAATATTTCTGCGATGAACATTACGATCTGTTCGACCGATTCACAGAAAGATTTAATGGTTAGAGGTCGAACATACTCAATTTTACGGGAGGTCTCTTCATTGTTGACATTCTGAGCAGCCATCTTGGATTGCGAACTCGCGGTGGTGAGAATTCTGTCAACTCAATTCTCTCAACCTTGGGTGACTCATCTGTCAGTTTGTGCCAGTCACTTTGTGTTCCGAACATTTTAGGTAAGCCATTTTGTTGTCCTTGCTATTCAGTTAAGGAGATCGCTGTGGAAAGTGAAACCAAATAGCTGCAATGAAAAATCGTAATTAAAAACATACTTTGTACTGCTCATCAAAGAAATTGTCTTTGTGTTTGCGAATGCAGAAACAGCGTGACCCGCCATTAACCTGAGAACGAAAAAGTCTGTTTACATTCTCCATTAGAGCGAAGAGGCTTCCTCTCCAGATGCAGTAAATAAAGAAGAATATGCGGAAACACACCAAGCGTCCTGCCTTCATGCAAACACCTCCTGACTCACGAGAAACCATCTGTGAATTGTCAAGCGGCTGCATGCAAATCGGAGCATTTGACTGTTCAGGCGAAGGAGAGACTCTTAAGTGCACTTGTGTGTATCTGCTACGTGATGAGCTGTTGTCATCGCTAAGCATCACCTGCTATGATCAAGGAACAAACAGCGGTGTGAAGACACGTGTCGTGCGGGAGATTTATTGGACGCTGCAAAGATAAAGCTGCCGAAGATGAGTCTGTTCCCTTCTTATAAATAGACTGTGGTGGTGAACATTTCACCGTCCATATGTTGCTTTTCATCATTGTCCCTGAGGTGTGCACCAGGATAGGTACACGTCCCTTCTCCTGGACACTCAAACAACACGATATAATGAAATATTACGACAAGGAGTCCCGTGAGAGACGCTGGTTATTTGCTATTTTACTTGCATCTACAGAGGGGGTTGACTCTCACTCCTGATGTTGATGTTTGCCCAGGTATTTTCAAGATTTGCACTGTTGCTGAGCAAGATGGGTTTGGCTGATGGTCCGGTCGCATTAAATGAATCCGATGGTAGCTATGTTTGGTAACGTTGGGCCCATATAGACCGACAGCAACGTGACTGAAACACATGGCCATTTGAGGGGCTTTGAATAGCAGAAAGGAGCACCAACCCACAGCTTACTTTAACCTCAACCTTCATCTTTTTTTACGCGATGTGCTGCCTATGGCGTCACATCATGTCGCCAAAGTCGGAACATGTGCTTCAACCTGCAACCTGCGTCAACCTGCGACACTGAACGCTGCCTTCAGTGTCAGTATAGGATGCGGAGGCAGCATTCGGAGACAGGAAGCCCAAACTTCCCGATCCGCAAAAAACCTCCTCCAGCTCTTCCTGGGGGATCCCGAGGTGTTCCCAGGCCAGACCGGAGACATCATCTCTCCAGCGAGTCCTGGGTCTTCCCCAGGGTCTCCTCCCGGTAGGACATGCCCGGAACACCTCCCCAGGGAGGCGTCCAGGGGGCATCCGGATCAGATGCCCGGGCCACATGAGCTGGTTCCTCTCGATGTGGAGGAGCAGCGGCTCCACCCCGAGCTCCTCCCGGATGACCGAACTCCTCACCCTATCTCTAAGGGTGCGCCCAGCCACCCTGCGGAGGAAACTCATCTCAGCCGCTTGTATCTGCGATCTCATCCTTTCGGTCACTACCCAAAGCTCGTGACCATAGGTGAGGGTGGGAACGTAGATCGATCGGTGAATCCAGAGCTTCGTCTTGTGACTCAGCGCCCTCTTCACCACGACGGTCCGATACAGCGACCGCATCACTGCTGCCGCTGCACCAACCCGTCTGTCAATCTCACGCTCCCCTTTCCCCTCACCCGAGAACAAGACCCCCAGATACTTAAACTCCACCACTTGGGGCAAGAACTCTCCACCGACCCGGGGAGAGCAAACCACCTTATTCTGGACGAGAACCATGGCCTCAGACTTGACTGAGGCCACATCTCTTGGTTGGGAATATCTCTGCATTTCCCCAGTAAAGCTAAAGGAGGCGTCCCTGACATGAATTAGGGAAACAGTGAAAAATGACTGGGTGCTACAGGAGGAACCACCATGAATGTCCAGAACACCTGATTCATTTCATGCAAGCTTAAGTCCTCTGCCCCGATATCTTTATACTGAAGCTCTTTTTTTTTTTTTAAAGAGTTGACGACAACTCACTGTGATCTTCAGAGTTAAAGTTCGGGAGAGTTACAACCCTCTACTTTTGAAATGTCCTCCTCTCAAGCTACTGCTCTTCCATATCGCTCTACCACCCTTTTGTTTCGCGCCCAGGAATATGTTGGGTCATAAAAAACTCATACGACGATGATTGATGTGAAGCCAGAAACGGCTTGCATTATCTACCCTGCGCCACCTTCCTTCGCTAAATCAAATATCACCTCCTTTATGCATTCCGTTGTTCGCATGAATTACGGCCAGGACTCCCATCATGTGAAGGGTAAATGTGGCTGAGTTAGGAGGCTGTAGAGCTGAAGCCGCAGCGCAGGCAGATCGAATCACGCAGCTTGTAGCCTGCAGCGTGACTTTCACCAGGCGAAAAATTACAGTTCCCACAAAAACTGCACGTTTTCATCCGACTCTTGGGATGTTTTGGAAGCGACGCATTTAGCTTCCTTACTGTGATTCTGAGCGGAGGGTGAGTGAAGCGCCGAGAACTCCAAAATGAAGAGGCAAAAATCAAATGTTTGTGTCGCCACTCACATTTTCACGGAGCCATCAGCTCTTCCCATCAGCACAGAGTGTGTGAGCGCAGGTGTTGATCCTTGTTTGAGCACGATGGCATCAGGAGATGAAAAAAAGACAATAGCACACAGTCGCTGAGCACACAGGAATGTTCCCAGCAAATCCCATTTCCACATCCGTAAGACAAATGTTTTGGTGTCAGAGCTGCGGCATGGAGAGCAGGATTCAAAGATAGTCAGATAGTCATCAGTCGTGCTCTAAAAATACGGACGGGCGCTTTATTGAGTTGGGAACAGCTGTCAGAAAGGCTTTTCAGTGGTTGATTCATTTTCTTCTGATCATCCACCTAATGGGGTGGCAGGGAGGTGGACTGCGCAGCGATGAATTCACCCACTCCATTTACACTCACCATTTTATTTCTCTATCTTGAGTCTATATAAAGTGTGCACTCAATTGTTTCCCTTTCACTAGCAATATCAACCTGAGGTCTTGATGAGAACCTTGAAGTTTGCCCAGGTATTTTCAAGCTTTGCACTGTTGCTGAGCAAGATGGGTTTGGCTGGTGGTCCGGTCGCATGGAATGAATCCGATGGTAGCTACGTTTGGTAAAAGGCTGCGGACGGCCTCTGTCTATTTTTGCGTGATGTTCTGCCTTTGGCGTCAGGATATGAGAACCTTGAGGATGAAGACCTGCTGCCAACTCCATCTCAGGCATCGGCAGTGTGTTAGATCAGCTTTCATCTTTATGCCCAGATAATGCCACAGTCTTTATTAAACTTAGTTGTTGATGTTATTTATCGTAACTGCATTTAAGATTTATTTAAAATTGCGGGGTTGCTGGGGTCCTGACATCCCCTTCCTCCAGGGCGTCCTGGAGCACCACTGAGTGTGGCATCCATGAGAGAGGCACCGGCATCAAAAATCACTCCAGCGTTTTCATATGAAGCCTTTTACACGGCGCACGTGGAGAGTTCTGACTCATTTTCAAAGCAAAGTAACGGTAGTATTAACCAGTTGGTGTGTTCCGATGAGGAAACAAAAACATAGTTTGAAAGTTGGAGGTCAGGACCTGTGACATCATCGGTGGGTGTGGTGTTTTCTGTTTACGAAATAAGCAGGATGTCAATGAAGTGGTGAAAAGTAAATTTAATACTGAACTGAACAGTTGCGTAAGGAAGCAACATTCGCTTATTTGCTTTGACAGTTGGATGAAAACAAGTACTTCCAGTAAACCAACAGAAACTTTCAGACTATCAGTGCCACTTGTCATTTTGCCGATGTGTTGCTTTGTTCCACCGGAGTAAAACTTAGTCGCGCCCTCACACTGTAGTTCCACATAAACTTTCATGCATGCAGACTGGTTCCATGAAAAGCACCAGTTTTAGAACCAGAAAGGCCTCTGGTTGCTGCAGTGTGTGTGTGCTGAGTACCCCGGGGTTCGACAGTCCACTGTCTTCCACCTTTACCTCCACCCATCTTGAGCTTCCTCTTCTCCGTTGCTCCATCACTCAGCCTCCCGACTTCAGAAGCAGGGCCCACTGTCCCCCGGACTAAACACCTGCTCTGAAGAATCCGCCAAAATGAGCTTATTTCCATTCCGCAGACTGAATATTTATTTGGCGTCGTCTCATGATGCCATGTCAATGACGGGTCTCAGACTGGAATAGAAATATGTTCACCTTGTTAGCATGCGGTGAAAAGCCTTCTATATATCTAAACAGAATACGTCATTAGCGTCTATGGAAAACATACCTGCCCGCGGAAATGAATTGACTTATCCCCGCTGCATACCAAATTCCAGCTTCGTGTCTGTGCATTTCTTCACGTCTAAATGAAGGTCTTCTTAGATAGCTCGCCCACACGGCTTCTATCGGAAGCGCGTTTGAGTGCGCGGCGCGCAGACATGACTCCGGCTGTGTGTATAAAGCCCTGATTGAATTTTGGTTTGTTTTGCCTGGAGTGGCTTCTTTATTCAGCAGAATGTTTGGAGAGGCACTCAAAGAGGACCAGCAGAAACAAATACGGAGCAAGGCTGGAAGAAAGAGGGACTTGAAGGGACCTACAGAAGGTGGGGTGTAACCGCCGTCTCTAATGAGATCAAGGCGAGGACGGCGCTCCGAGCTGTCGACGGCGAAGGCAGGCAGCAGCTTCAGGAGACGCTTGTTGAACGACGGGGGGCCAAAAATAATTAGCTGACACTGGTTGCCAAGTGTTTACCGACTTGACTTCAGGCCTCTTGTAAAAAGATTACACTGACACCATTAAGACGGTGATAATTGCCATGTAGTCTCATAAGCCCCATGCTTTCACCTGTGGACGACGACAGCCAGCGAGGGAAGATAAAACAGACCACAAGAGCAAGTGAGAGTCCGTCCCAAGCTGCAGATGCGTGAACCGTTTTTAGTCGGAAAACGGTGGAACGTCCAGGTCCAGATGGAGTTCAGCAGGGCTTTCACACTCATGCCTGTTCCAGAAGACAGAGCAACATTTGGATGTTTTCAGTCTCTGCAAACGCGAGTGAAATCTTCCCCCAGAAAAAAAAAAATCGCGACAACGTGACAAAGACTTTAAATAGCGTTTGGTGGGGAGCAGCCTCTCCTGTTGATCCTGGAAAAAAAAAAAAAATTAAATGGTTATATTTATCCACTGATTTACACTTTTGATCTTGACACCAGTTTCAGGTTTTTATTCAAAATGGCTGAATATTCACATTTACTGTTCAAATGCAGAGAAGAGAAGCGCGGCGAGGCAGCCACCTGCTGAGCCTCACCATAGATGGCGCAATGACTCGACTAACCGTGCTGTGCAGTGAGAACGTACTGCTGTCTCTCTGTATGTCGCTATTAAAATGTTCAAACACTTCTGCCATACAAAGTAAAGTTCTATTGTTTAGCTGAAGTATATAATGAACAGTGTTTTTTGTCAACAACTGCATGTGTGTTACGAGTTTTATTGTGCTGAGCGATCATAAAACGGCTGAGAAAAGCCACAAAGTGAGGCACGCAGTTCTCCTGCCTCATGGTAGGGGGCACTTGTGATGCCAGGGATTCTTCTTGTGACAACAGAACGACAACAGAATAAGTGAAAGTGACGACAAACTACAGTCTACAGTTAGTAAGTCAAGCGCAGCGATCTGTTTATTTTTTCTTCTACTTTCAAAATGGAGGATTACATAAATAAACTCAAATAATTTTCAGTCAAAGCCGGAAGTAAGGTAAGACCATAATAACGTTTTTTTTGTTGTTGTTTTAATGAAATGTGCTTTTTGTATGCTACAGTTTGTATGTCAAAAAGCTGGTTTGAGAGTTTAAACACAACCTGTCAACTGCTGTCTGTCAAATGGTGAATCGGCTGCTCTGTTGGGTTCATGTGTTTGTGAATCTGGTTGTTATGAAGTCAGTGCCTCACCAGCCACAAACCTCACCGCACGTCACTGGTGGGGAGTGATACAGTGCAGGAAGTGATCTGTCACATTCACCAGATTTGTCTGTCCAAAATCTCACTCCTCAGGCGTCTGACTTTGGTGGATATAACGTGAACTTCACCCAGGGTGATGCTGAGGTCAGGCATGAGGTGAGACATGGGGTGGTGGTGACGGTTGACCTTCGCACTCTTCCTCAACCCTAGCGTCCCTTTTGAACATCACGAAAGGCTGTGGGAGGGAGAACATGTTTCAGTGTGTCAGCATGCAACACTGGAAGCCTCAACATTGACAAAGTCCACAGCTGACAGCTGTCAAAATGGGACGCTTTAGGAGTGAAGATGTGCTGCTTAACCCACTGAACACTTGTGGGACCGTGACAGACCCCCCTCAGCAGAGGGGGGTCTGTTTCTTGCAAACAACGGCAGAAGTGGCGCGGCGCGCGCTACAACGCGTTTCCCCTTAAACAGCAGTGTGATGAAATGGAGGGAGATCCATCAGCAGAGAAGACCTACAGTGACTTTACTGGACACAGTGGGATCATTAGGGCTTTTAGACTTGATGGGATATTGTGTTTTTATGAGCTCTGTGCAGTAATCCATTCATAGTCCTGACACACCATTAGGCTTTATTGATGACCAATGCGTGGGCGCGCATGAAAACACCATGATTTGTCATGATCTATGTTTCACGCCGACACATGGGCGACACATGGCTCCACAGGCAGCACAGACCCCTGACGCTCACCTTCAAGGACAAGTTTTTAGGCCGCTGAACTCCACTCAGCGAGCAACTTTGGAAGTGACGCCAGATAAACTGAAGCGTTCGCGCCGCCGCCACGAAGCAGCACAGTTCCACCGATGCCTGAAATAGCAGCTGCGCCTCGAGAAACAATTTTCCTCAGGTTCGTCAGCGACGAAGCCACGTTTATGAAAAGGGTGCATATCTCTTATTTGTTTAGCGTTTTCTGCAATGCTGAGTTAATACGTTTTCGTGCAGCATTGCTGGCGAGCAACTTGCTGGTGCAGACGCTCAGCGCTGCCCCCTCGGGAAATCGAATATGTATTTGCTGTTCTCTCAGGATTTTAAAAGGCTTTAGCGACATTAATAATTTCTAGAGACATTAAAGTGGCTTTTTTTGATGTATCATGTACTTGTGCGGGATAAGCAGTTGATCCTAACAGAGGCTGAAGGGAGGTAATTGGTGAAAACTGCGACTGGAGCGCAGCGTGAGACACTGAAATTCACTCATAAAAAGGGGTCATTTGCAAGTAAAGTTGTATGACACTGGAGTTGTTGAATAACTGGCTGAATTCTGGCATGAAAACATATTTGGTTAAGTCCACCATCTTTGCTTAACCACGGCTTCATGTCATCCGTGAGGCTTGTTGGTTGCCTTCTGCGTCTTCATCTCCAACACAGTCTCTCCCTGACTCCCTGCTCACGAGCTTGACTCGCAGTGTGCACTGCTCGGCACCGTGAGTCAAGTTCATGGGCTCATGCATTTGGGTACCATATGTGGGGGCTTTTACACTCATGGGACAAAGTCCGTCAGACTTCAAAGTCTGAGATGTGAACGCAAACATCCCGGGTTTAGGCTGCCTGGGCAGCTGCACCTCTGCTCGGGACGTACTTGGGACAGGGGTTGCCAACTCGTAACAACCACTTAAACAACTGCTAAACTCCCACTGAGGCATTTGACGGAGAACACAAGTCATTAAACTGCAGAGCCGGGACTCGCTCTGTGTTTGGTGCTCGATAGCTCATGTGTTTTCACCTTCATTATGTTAATAAACATCTATTTTTTACTGACAAAACTGCCTTTAAAATGTAAGATGCTGATAGTTCCTGTGTGAGCTTGATTGTTTGGAACAAAAATGCTGCGGTCCTTTGTGGAATGGTTTGGTGACCCCCAATTTAGACGTCTGGCTTTGCATTTCCCTGATAAGAATTGCTTGACCATCACAGTGCGTGAGTCACAGTGAAGCATTTCCCCAGCGTGCGCTGTGTTTCCGTTGTTACATTCCATGGCAGAGCCGTCATGACTCCACAGTTCCTTAAGAAAAGAGTCTTCGTGGGTTACAAACTGACTATTTTGCAAGCACAGAGGCGCAGCAGGGGGCGAATCGGATTCAGGCAACCTGGAACAAAGTCCGCAGTGTGAGTCAAGGTCATGGGGACATGCATTTCGGTACAGTATGTAGGGGCTTTTACACTCTACTACAAGTCCGAGATGTGACCGCAAACAATCCAGTTTCTTGAAGACAAGCGTCTTCGTGGGTCACACACAAACTACAAGTAACATTCGACTTACGACTGGGATTGGTTCCGACCAACCGGTCATAAGTCGGATTGGACGTAAGTCGAATGCCATTCAAAAGAGCTGACGCGAGGGTCATAGGTGCTACTGTAGTGGTAGATGGCTGTGTGAGAGTGAGATGCTGGGATACTGTGCTGCCGTAACTGCCGTACGCATTACCAGGCTGCTACGTGCTGCGGTGCCAGACATTGAATAAAAAAAACAGAAAAATAAGCATTTGCCGGCTGCGGTCGTAAGTAAGGGTGGACGTAAGTCGAGCAGGTCGTAAGTCAGATGTTACTTGTACTTTGCAAGGACATAGCCAGAAGAACAGAGGCGTGAGGCTGCACTGCACGGGGCGAATCGGATTCAGGCAACCAGGAACAAAGTCTGAGGTGTGATACACCACTTTATCACGTAGCATTAACTGCGTTCTAACAATGGCCTCCACTTGTCATGTCCCAACCATTTGAGTCTCAAAAAAAGAGGAAACACCTTCGTATCAATGTGGAAATGTTATGCCAAAATGTCAATATGTGAGTGAGAACTCCGACAAACGTTGAATTTTAAAATTTACGCCACAGTTGAAATGAGTAGAATGATCTTGTCTCTGTGGTGAGGGAGGAAAGCTTGACCGCCTGAGAAGGGCGTTGGAGCCTGCGTCCTCCTCTGCTGCCCTGCTGCCGGAGCCCTGATGGTCAGGGTTAATTTTCCACACCCCCATGATGAATGACAGTTATCTATTTTTACAGCTTGATATGGATCCATCAGCTCCCATCAGAGTCCTGGTGGAGTCTCGGCGCCCGCTGGAGGAGATTTTCCAGGTCAACAAGCCAAGGTGAAACTCCAAACAATGCATGAGTGGCCACCAATAGCACGCACACAAATGCCGCTGCACTAACCGTGTCGCCTTCTTCTTATGCAGGACGCTCGGAAATGTCAGCCCCTCCCAGGAGACCCTCGCTAATGTCAGGACATGTGACTAACATGGACCTGAGCCACGCCAACGCTCTGGTCCAGCTGTGGCGGGGACCGACAGCTAACCCCGCATCTTCCGCGCGCGGACCCCCTTTGCCTCCTGCCCCCGGGAGGGAAACTAATTGTGAGCGTTATTGATTGCCGCGGCAGAGTTCGGCTGTCCGGCGGGTAAAGAAGATGGATGGAGTTGTCAGGTTGTCATCAGGCGAGGTTTTCTGACAGCATGCCTCAGGGCGTGTACAACACAGTTCAGGTTAAGTGAGGCGTTCGCTGGCCGCCGAGGCCAAGCAGCAGCGATTTAGCTTTGGCCAGAAATAACAGAAGGACGCGTGTCCTACTTTGAACACAACCCAGCTGACTTCAGATGCAGTGAAATATCTGTTTAAGTGACTTACAAGTACACAAACCATCTGGCTGCAGTATGATATGAAACTGGATGAGAAGCTTCCCTTAATCCTCAACCTAAATCTTCAAAAACGCAGGTTCTCGCAGGGAGCAAGGACTGTCCCAATTCTGAGTAACAAGATCGAGGAACTCCACAACCTCCCTCGGTATTGAGGAATACCCAGAATCCTTTGCGTTGTATCAAAGATGCCGTGGAAAACCAAGAGACAGAGCTTTGAGTGTATTTTCTTTGTTAATGGAGATATAAAAGACAAAAGACATAAACACAGCTGCAGACGGCAGTAAATGCTTCTTGCTCCTCCCCATCTTCTTCTTCTTCTTCTTCTTCTTCTTCTTCTTCTTCCTCTGAATTGACAGACGGAACGGTGTTTTGCCGTAATGCTGCACCCTACAGGCTAAGGACGTAGCTGCATCAAGGAGTGTCCAATTTCTAAGGAATGAAATCTTGACCATGGTTGGTCATGCTTCCAGTTTTATTTTGATAGCGTTGTCGTGTCTTCCTGTGAGCACCTTGTCCGTCTTGTCTTGACTCCCCCTACTCACGTCATGGTCCTCACGGTCATACTCCTGCTCAAGCGCCTCTTGTGTCATGTGGCTCTCAAGTTTTGCTAAGTTGAGCCTGATCTGAAGTTTTTGTGGAATTTAAGTTTGTGGTGCTCCTTTTATTCTGACCCAAAAATAGGGAACGTGGGAATGAGGGGCAAACCTCATAAGAACTGCTCTTCTTTTCTATCTCTGTGTCACGTAATATTGTCAGATCGTATGCAGTACGTCAGTCAGGAAGCTAAGTGATATAATAGTTACAGTCTAATTTATCGGTATGATAAACCGTGTCTCATCAAGAGGTGTGAGTCATAGTTGAATTGACTGTGTACTCACTCTTCAATGGCATTCGGTGAAAACTGTAAATACATAAACAACATCACATTGTAAATACTTCGATGTTGCCAGTCATCTGAAAGATTTGTTTGTTTTAATCACAAATCTAATATATTTTTAACATCTACCATTATTTTAACAGCAGCGTTGCGTGAACAACATTTCTCAGTGGATGGTGACTGACTTGCCACACAATCCAAGTCAGTCTATCTACTCTGTGTGATGTCATCGCTTGCTGTGCGTCAAAATAAATGCCTCCAGTAACTTGGTACCTGTATGTGTGAATCAAGTATCTGGAAGAACATATTGTACAAACTACAACACAAAGAGCAACTTGTTTTGTTTGTTTCTCAAATCAGAGTCACTTATTCCACAGAGCTTTTTAAACCTCCATGTAGTCTTGGTCTTGTTTGGGTCCTGGTCATGCTGGATTTTCAGTCAAGACCAGATGGAAAAACCTCCTCACAAATGCCACCCTTGTGTCTACTAAAGAAGCTTATTTATGCTGCAGACATTCACAATTCCCTCCATCACCGTGCGAAACCATGTTTAAAGCTCTTCTTCAGAACTTCTTCAGGGTTGGTTAGAAGTGAACTTGGAGGTGCTCTGTTTGTTGATTTGGATTTATGAAGGCAAGGAGACTCAGGTGTCAGTTTTATGACGGGCTCTGACTTGGTCTCTCCCTCCTCTGTCTTTGGCTTGTTTCGGCCCACAAATCAAATCAAACGCTCAAACTCAAAAGTCGCTGGACAACTTCCATGTGGCTGTGACCCCACAATATCTGAGAGTTGTAGGGCTGCGACACGAGACTTGTCAACTTTTGAGTGACTGATGAAAAAAACTGAAACTCTTGTTGCTGGTGTTTAAATTCTGTTTTGTTTTTTTTTACCCAGAATTTACATTATTATTATTATAAGAGGCCATGTCGACATAGAGCTAAGATGCTGATGGAGCATGTTTTGAAACAGTGGTACCTCGGTTCTCGACCACAGTCCGTTCCAGACGGCCGTTCGAGAAGAGATTTGTTTGAAATCTGAATGGATTTTTCCCATTACAATGAATGGAAAAAGAAACAATGCGTTCCAAGCCTTAAAATAGTCTTTTGTAGGAGTGAATGTCGAGTGTCTGCTGCAGGTGGCTGTTCCTCTATGTGTGTGGCCGCTGCATGTGGGAGGGGTTGCCGAGTGAGTGAGGTCTCTCCAGAAGTGAAGAGGTGCCCGGTGCGTGTCCAGCTCTGAATGTGCGCTTCTGTGCAGTTTGGCTGTGACAAAGTCATAAACCAAGTCAGGCTCTGTCCCAGACTCGCCTCATCCCTGTCCCAGCTCCAGCCCACAACAGGACATCAAACCCTGGAGTGAGCGCTCCAGCACCTCCCCTGTGACACTCTACCACGGTCCAGTGTGGAGACAGGAAAGGTTTTACACCTCAATATGAAGAAAAAACAGTCAGTCAATGGAGCTAACGGGACACGTCTGCATACAGAGGCTGTGTTATACACAATAACAGTGCGTTGAGGGTCAGCTGATCGGTCCACGCACATTGTTTTTTCCAGTTTTTTTCACGGGCGTTCGAGTTCTGGATTTTCGTTCCAAATCTGAAGCAAAAAATATCAACATTTTTGTTCGAACTCCGATTGGTCTGAATTCCAGGACGTTCGAAAACCGTGGTACCACTGTACTGGTATGAAATAGGTGGCTCCTACTCAGGTCTTTCATGCATCAGTTTTCTCCAGTCCTGATGAAAAGTGCTTGGCTGCTTTTTTTTGGCACATATTTTTGCACTCTTCTTCACTCAACTCAACTTCAGCCTTTCTATTGCAGGAAGAGCAGAGGATGTGCTCCAAAACTCTCACCTCAAAACTAGGTAAAATGGAAGGTAAATATCTGATTTCATATTTCAGCCAAGTCCGAGTCAGAGTTGACCCCAGTCCTGCGTGGCATCTACAGGTTCACAGTCGCCTCTTCATTAAGAGTGGGGCGTCCGAAGAGCCAGTGGCTGCATATGAAGCAGGCGGGCGAGTTTTCTTCTCTTTGCTCACCAGACTTCCCATATTGTGTGCAAACACCGCTCCTGGCCAGGATTGCTTTGGAAACGCTGCCGAGGATTTGAGCGATTATAGAGGAAATTATTATAGCGGAGGCGCCTCAGTTGACCCTCTTCAGCAAACAACCTCGCAGCACCAGCCACTTCCTCCCCACGCATTTCAATGGTTGCAATAATAATTTGCATTTCAAGTAACCAGGTGAAATGGGAGACTCGGGGTGTGCAAACACCTGGGAGGCAGCCATCGCAAGTTCCCCTTCTCACGGCTCGGTGACAAACGCCGGCTGCGATGAATAATGGACGTGGTCAGACGTCTGGACTCCGCCTGTCTGTGGCCATTAATACTCCAAATATGAGATCTTCCTCTGTCGGGATCTGCAGCCGATAATCGGCAAGGGATTATTAAGTTGGAAAATTGTGTCCATCTCCTCCTCCTTTATGGAAGAGAAAAGCTACATGCTGATGGGTGGAGTCTGAGGTCACATGACTGCCTGATGTGCCGCTATAAAGCAGCTACGAAACAATGCAGTTGGTGAACAACTGCTGTGGTTGTCTCACGCTGCCGGAACATGGATTGTCTCCACCTGGTTATGAGAGCGACAACTAGGAATTAATGGATTACTGCAATGAAGAAGGAAGTGTGATCCACTGATTAACAACCTACTGTAGATTCATTATGACCAGGGTGTTAAAGCCAGGCTGAAAATAAGGCAGAACTTAAAGTGGCCCGATTCCCTGTTTTGTTTTTTGGTGTTTTATTAAATATTTGTCAGAAAAATGAAATGAAAAGAAAATGCATTGCGTTTACATCAACACCCCACTCCCAACTTTCTGGCGGCACCCCCTGGAATATACAGTGGTGTCTCGGTTCTTGACCACAGTCCGTTCCAGAAGGCCGTTTGAGAAGCGATTTGTTTGAAATCTGAATGGATTTTTCCCATGACAATGAATGGAAAAAGCAATAATGTGTTCCAAGCCTTAAAACAGGCTTTTGTAGGAGTGAATGTAGAGTGTCTGCTGCAGGTGGCTGTTCCTCTATGTGTGTGGCCGCTGCATGTAGGAGGGGTTGCCGAGTGAGTGAGGTCTCTCCAGAAGGGAAGAGGTGCCCGGTGCGTGTCCAGCTCTGAATGTGCGCTTCTGTGCAGTTTGGCTGTGACAAAGTCATAAACCAAGTCAGGCTCTGTCCCAGACTCGCCTCATCCCTGTCCCAGCTCCAGCCCACAACAGGACATCAAACCCTGGAGTGAGCGCTCCAGCACCTCCCCTGTGACACTCTACCACGGTCCAGTGTGGAGACAGGAAAGGTTTTACACCTCAATATGAAGAAAAAACAGTCAGTAAATGGAGCTGATGTGAGTGAGGTGGCCATTTTGGTGAACTTTAGCTAGATATAACGGTGAAAATACAATGATGAAGAATAAAATTTTGATACGAAGCCAGTCCTGGTCCACTGATTCGGGCGAAATATGATGTCAGATTCCAAACAGCAGCCCACTCCACGCCGGATATCTGGTGTGGAGGGAATTGACGTGTCTGATTCCGATGCTGATCTGTCGACTTGCAGCCCGAACTGGCCCGAATCCAGGTGCTATCTGGGACTCTATTGTTATGCGAGAGTTGAAGCCTGAAGACAAAGAAAAACAGCGAAAAAAACAGTCTTCATTTTGAGATGCTAAAACTACACTTTGATCCAGATGACTGACAAAATCTGCCTGGTTCTTAGCCTTTCTGGTTCTTGTCAGCCACAAAAACAATATTGAGGGGCCACATTTGGCCCCCGGGTCTTGTGTTTGACTAAACATCCCCCCAACTTTGCCGTCAGTGAAGACTGACATATGGACCTCCCGGTGGGGAGCTATTGTCCTGGCCATTTACCACCTGACGCCGCCACCATCACTGGTGTACGGGACAGAAGATTTGAAAGTCAACAGATTATGGTGACTTCCAGTGGAGAGCTTATCGAAGCGTCATTAGGCGACCGTGAGCCTCCCTTTCCATATCTGGAGCTAATGATGCGCGTAATGTCGGAGCTGTCCCGCTGGAGCGGCAGCGTTCCATCACGAAGTGCCGGACCTGGGAGGAGCGTTCTGGAGGCAAGGTCACGATCTGTTGCCTGGACTCGGGTGTCAGCGCCTGCAGTGGAAGCAGCACACGGCCGCGTCTTGCAGCGTGAAGGGTCAGTGGGTCGGCTGGCGTGTGCGTGGCGGGATTAGCGTGACGGCAGCCGCCACATATGGCAGAGATCAAACAATTAACCCGCCAGTGATCGGCCCCGCCGTGAGAGCGCAGTAATTACAGCTAAATGATCCTGGGACCGGGGCGGTGTCATCGGAAAGCTCGCTGGAAGGACGAGTCAGGACTTGTGTGACCCGGAGTTTCACAGGCTTTTTCTAACGGCGTAATGTCGACATCTCCATGTTCTCTGTTTGACGCGACAGAACACACTGTAAATGAGGGTTTCAACTTTTCTTTGAGGGACCTTTTTGGGCTGCACCTTCACAATACAAATCTCCAGTTGGCCTCGACTTGGTGCTCCAGTTTCCTCCCACCAACTTGTAAATAGTCTGTAGGCGTGAGTGGATGTGTGTCCCCATTAATGTGCTGGAAAAAATAAAACGACTGAATAAAAAAATTATTCCTCAAATATATTTGCTTACTTAGAAATAAATAAATAAAATTTACATTTTTGTCACTATAAAAAATATATATACACACATATATGTTATATATATACATATAAAATGTACCATCATTTTGATAAATTTCATGAAATATATTTTATTTGTAAAAGTCTGATCTCAAAGTCTTCTTTCACGTTTCATTTTACAGTGCACATTCTTCAAAATACAATAGTTGCACAAAATAAATATAAGAAATTCATTTGAAGGATGAATGATTTAAAAATGATTTAATAATTACTTCTAAAAAATAAGTGACATTTTCATTTTTCTCCCCTCCTCTCACTCTTCCTGCAGCAGTATTCAGCATTAGAATATTCAGTGTCAGAATATTGCCTGCGTCCTCTCATGGTTAGTGACTACAGTACATGTGGTTGAGAGGGTCTGATCCAGGTGAGAGGAGCATGTGTGGTGCTGATTCTTCCTGGGACCTTCACTATTTCATGTTGCCTATTGCAATAAGCGTGTGGCCCACTAGTCTCAGGGTCCATTCCCGAGCCCCAGCGGGACCCCAGCTGAGCTCAAATGGCCCTCGCCCATTTCTTTGGTTAAGAGGAAATGATGCGATACTTTCCATTTTCGAACCATCCGATGGTAGAGTGACTCCCAAAACAGCCTGGAAATGTGTTTCTGGATGATGTGTGAGTGTGGCTCACGCTCACGCGTCACCGGTTATGGTTTGTTCTTCTGGGTTAGCTTTGCTCTTTGCTGCTTTTGAGTGGTTTCTTGTTGTATTTCGGTGAGTTTATTCACCTCATCTGTCTTGCCTGCGTTTCCCTCTACTCCCTTCTTTATTGCACCTGGTGTCTTGCCTCTTCTCCTTTATCTACCCCTCTGTTCATGTCTTCCTTTGCTGGCGTGCTTCATCTGCTGTCACATATGAGTCTCATCCCACCAAGTCAATGTCATGTCAAGTTGAGTCTCGACATCAAAGCTAGAAACAGTGTGGCCGAGTTTGTCTCTAGTCACCGTCAAGTCGTCCTCTTGTTAAGTCAAGTCTCCATGTCAAGATACCGTTAAGTCTAGTCCTGTCTTGCTAAGGCAAGTCATCGTCTTGTCAAGTGAAGTCTCCACGTCAAGTCAATAAACCGTCAGATCTTGTCCCGTAATGGCAAGTCATCATCTTGTTAAGTCAAGTCTCTGTGTCAAGTCAAGATACCGTTAAGTCTAGTCCCATTTTGTTAGGTCACGGTTGTGTCATGTTCAGTCAAGTCTCTGTGTCAAGCCAAGATACCGTTAAATCTAGTCCCGCCTTGTTAAATGAAGTCATCGCCTTGTCAAGTTAAGTCTCCACGTCAAGTCAATAAACCAACAGGTTTAGCCCCGTAATGTCAAGCCATCATCTTGTTAAGTCAAGTCTCTGTGTCAAGTCAAGATACCGTTAAGTCTAGTCCCATTTTGTTAGGTCATGGTTGTGTCAAGTTAAGTCTCCTTGTCAAGTCAATAAACCAACAGGTTTAGCCCCGTAATGTCAAGTCATCATCTTGTTAAGTCAAGTCTCTGTGTCACGTCAAGATACCGTTAAGTCTAGTCCCATTTTGTTAGGTCATGGTTGTGTCAAGTTAAGTCTCCTTGTCAAGTCAATAAACCAACAGGTTTAGCCCCGTAATGTCAAGTCATCATCTTGTTAAGTCAAGTCTCTGTGTCAAGTCAAGATACCGTTAAGTCTAGTCCCATTTTGTTAGGTCATGGTTGTGTCAAGTTAAGTCTCCTTGTCAAGTCAATAAACTAACAGGTTTAGTCCCGTAATGTCAAGTCATCATCTTGTTAAGTCAAGTCTCTGTGTCAAGTAAAGATACTGTTAAGTCTAGTCCCATTTTGTTAGGTCATGGTTGTGTCAAGTTAAGTCTCCTTGTCAAGTCAATAAACCAACAGGTTTAGTCCCGTAATGTCAAGTCATCATCTTGTTAAGTCAAGTCTCTGTGTCAAGTCCAGATACCGTTAAGTCTAGTCCCATTTTGTTAGGTCATGGTTGTGTCAAGTTAAGTCTCCTTGTCAAGTCAATAAACCAACAGGTTTAGTCCCGTAATGTCATCGTCTTGTCAAGTTAACCCGAGTCTTGTGTCGTCTCAACCCTCAGTTAAACTCTGCTCTCCTGCTTTTGGGTCCAAGGCCTCATGGCAAACACAGCCTCACCGAGACGTCGCGTGCGTGATGAGGATCCTGAGCTTGTCATCGGATGGGACGTGATATTGATATAGAGGAGGTGCGGCTGAAGAGAAACTTAGAGGTTTGGACTAGTGGAGAGATGAAGTTGCTGGACAGTGAGGAAGAAAACCAGTGGGGTTCATGGATGAGGTGAAGAAGCTAAGGGTGGCGCTACAGATGGGTTGAAGTGAAAAAACCTCACAAAAGAAGGTGGGAAATAACTGTCAAATTGTAACAGTTGTGTTGCATCTAACAATAAATCTTTAGTATTACGTCACACCAGCTGTTACTCTCTTTCTTTCATTTTGATTTATCATTAGTTTTGTTCCTCAGTCATAAAAAGATCCATATTACTCCCCCCACAAAAAACCTCCTTCAATATTCCCTTCATCTCCTCGTGGTGTGGAGGACTCGACCGTGATTGATTCCAATGTCGGCGTGGAGAGATTCCCATCTGGGAGTCGATTTGTCAGATGCAAATTCCGCCACCTAATGGCGCGCGTAGCTTTAGCCATGAAATGACTGTCGGACGCCCAACGCGCATCTGGGCTTTGCTGAGTTGAAACATTCCGGGCAGATCCGCGACTCGATCAGGTGTTGTTTGAGTCAGGCTCTCGTGTCTCAACTCGGCTCTTGGTTCAGTGTGTGTTGTTGGATCTCACGCCTCAGCGAAGCTTTTGTGCGTCGCCGCCCTGCAGGAGAAACCGCTCAAGTGTTTTCTATTGACGTTTCTTTGATCCGTGTTTTCTCTCTGTGCCTTGCTTTCTGACACTTGAGTGATATTTAATCTGCTGCTGGTGTGTGTGTGTGTGTGGCAGCGGCAAGTGTGTGGATCTGATTGGACTGTCAAAGAAAGCCTTGTACCATAACATTATGACCACCGACTCCCCATGCTACACTATTGAGTCAAAGAATTTTTTTTTTCACTGCAACAAATTGAATAAAAATAAAGAGAAATAATATCAGGATTTTAAATACGTTTTACATTTATGAACAACATTTCAATAAAAAAAGTTTTTTTCTTTTATTTATTCATTTTTTTAAATGTATTATAATGTTTTTTGCAGTTGCAACGACTGCCAGAAAATTCAAACATTCTGATATTTTTACGATCGATATTTTTATTTAATTCATCTATTTTTTATGATTGGTTTTTGCGTTGCAAATAAAACTATTTTTTTCTTTTTTGTTTTACTCATAAAAAATGAGTTTGTCTGTCAGTAGTCATTTAGTTGCAGCTGTGTTTTTTTCTCATGTAATGTTGTTTTTCTCTCTACGTTGCCCTCACTCAACATGGGCGACAACAATTCTATTACCCAGCTAAAGAGCACAAACAACTTCTTCTTCCAACCAGCTCTCTTTCAATTCCAATGTCTCACTTTTGTTTTGCTCCTTGAACTCACCGTCCTCTCTCATCTAAGCCTCAACCGACTCCTTCATTCACCTTTAAATCATGAATGGTGGTGTTATCTGCTTTTTTCTCCCCCACAGCGAGTCAGTGTTTACAGCCAGCAGAAGAACTGCTCCCTGTGGATCAGCCTTTCGCTCGCAGTGTTTTACCTGTTGGACTTGTCTGGGTGTCCTATTACCTCCAAACAGGACCAGGGAGATTTACTTCTTTCTCTGCAGCTGACAGGTTTAGAGTCGTATCAAGGAAGCCAGCTGGCTGCTCCGCTCCTCAAATAAACCCACGTTCAGCTGGGAGTGTGTGAGACAGGCGGCGCCTGATCCCCGTCCTCCGCCTTCACATAATTCAGACCATTTAATGCCTTATAGGAGTCAGGTCATTCCTCTGGTCAACTTTCAGCACCGTGAGTCAGGTTGTCATTTTGACTAGACAGAGACTCAGTCGCAAGTTCTATAATGGTTAGTTAGTGGGAGTCGATTTTTGGGTTGAAGCATCAGTTGTTTTTGCTAGAAATTATTACAATTCCATTGACATGGTGTTTTTTTTTTTGTGTGAGGTGATTTCATCATTTTACCACTGTCTTATTTTTTTAAATATTAAAAATCATTTAATGAATATGTTAATGCACATTATTAAAAAAAATATATATATATATTAAAAATTGTCTTCATCATTTCAAATTAAATACAGAATTTTAATTGCACATTTATTATTTATTTTATGAGCAATTAAAATTTTTGTTTTTGTTTTTTTAAGGTGTAATATTTCAATTAAAGCCATTTTCTGAATCAGATGATTTTCTTTCCTCTCCTTCAGCGCCTCTTTTTTTAATCTTTTATTATTAATATAATGCGATGCTACAGTTTCCGATAATGCTCCGAATACACTTCACCCTGAAAAACTAGAGGCAAGTACTGAAGAGTTTATGGGCTTTAAAAGCTCCAGCACAAAATGAAAAATGGCTTCTAGTTGTGCTGCATCCTCACAGAAAGATGGTAGGTTTGATGGCAGTTGGAGGAAAGTTTTGCAGTGACCCTGGCTTTTATTGGTTCCTCCCGGTGCTAACTGCCCACAGATCCGCGAGTCCTCTGACGGGATGTGGACCTGCCCAGGGTGTCCCTCGACTCCCACCCAAACTGGCCGTGGATCGGCTCCAGCCCATGTTCAGGGAGTCGCTGGAGGAAAATGAACGATTTTCTCCTCTGTGTAATAGAAAAATAATGTTCCTGAATTCACTTATTTTGCGCCGCGTGGTGACTGATACGGTGAGGCGCGTGAGGAAAGTGCCGTTTGGAGCCGTATCTGTGCTCCCAAGCGTGACCGGTGGAGGGGTAATTTTCAGAGGAGCAGCCATCACTGATGGGATTCCTCATTTTACTGCACTGTGGATTATTCACTAAGTGCACACCTGCTTCTTCCTGGCAATTGACTGACCATTGCAATGTGAGCGAAAGTGCTGATCCTTTATTAAATTAAGCGATGACGCTATTAAATGACGGCGGGGATGTAAATGAAGTGGAAGGAGCGCTGCTGGAAATGGAGATGGGTTTTGGAGACGGTGAGAATCCAGTGGATTTGACGTTTCCTTGGTTTGTTTGGGCTGCTTCGCTTGCAGTTTCCAAGTCAAACCAAGATGTTGCCGAGTTACTTGAACCCAACTCCGGTTCGGACTCGACTCTTCCCTGCGACTTCCAAACTTCTTTGTCGGAGGGAGAGAATGTTTTTGCCAATCGTTGTCTGGTTCAGCACCATTTTGAGGACAGCAAAATGAGATCAACCTCAGCTCTCATGAGAATACCCTGCACTTACATCATGTCCTTTCTGTATTGATTCGAACCAACATGATAACTTGCAGGTCGCAGTAGGACCCTAATTGTTTGGGTACAAACACAATGAAGAGGAACTGGAAGCTCATTTTGACATTCCGTTACGTGGCTGAGCGGAAAGCAACATGTAACCTTGTTAAATATTGAAGGCCAGAACACGCTGGAAGAGGACTTCAGGACACTGCGAGAGACAGGCCTGCCTCCGTTTGTCCCAGACATCCCGCCCCTTCACGGAAATCAGACGAAACAG
This sequence comes from Synchiropus splendidus, assembly GCF_027744825.2. Taxonomy (NCBI): domain Eukaryota; kingdom Metazoa; phylum Chordata; class Actinopteri; order Syngnathiformes; family Callionymidae; genus Synchiropus; species Synchiropus splendidus. The sequence continues at coordinate 16,928,169 of NC_071350.1, read as the reverse complement.
AGATGAATCCACCGGAATCAGAGTGACAGGGAAGAGCATCAGATGAGCGGAAGATATTATTTAGGTCATAGCATTTAGAGTCAAAGCCTGAATACAATAACACAAATATAGAATGAGCCACCTCAGCTGGTTCCGCTAGATGTGGCTCCACCCCGTGCTCCTCCCGGATGACCAAACTCCTCACCCTATCACTAAGGGCCACCCTGCGGAGGAACCTCATCTTAGCAGCTTCTCTCTGAGATCTCATCCTTTCAGTCATGACCCAAAGCTGTGACCATAGGTGAGGGTGGGAACGTAGATCCATCGGTGAATCCAGAGCTTCATCTTGTGACATCAAGAGGAACCAGCTGAGGTGGCTCGTGCATCTGGTCCGGATGCCCCCTGGACGCCTCCCTGGGGAGGTGTTCCGGGCATGTCCTACTGGGAGGAGACCCCGGGGAAGACCCAGGACTCGCTGGAGAGATGATGTCTCCGCTCTGGCCTGGGAACGCCTCGGGATCCCCCGGGAGGAGCTGGAGGAGGTTTGGGCTTCCTTGCTCTGAATGCTGCCTCCGCGACCCGACTCCGGATAAGCGGCAGAAGAAGGTGAGGGTGAAGGTGAACGACTGAGTGGATGACTGGTGCAGTGAATTTAGTGGTCACTTGGGCGTTTCCAGTTTTGATGGCCTCCTCAACACACTTGATATTAAATGATCATGACTGGAAGGAGGTAAAGACCTGCAGCCCTCTTATGGATCCAGAGCCCACTATCACCCACAAATGGGGGCTATCCTGTTTTACGCCATCTATCCAGTTACGCCTTCAATCCTGGTTTCGACATCAAGGTCGGGTCAGGTAATGGTTCGGGCTAAACGCTAGGTTAGATGATGTCCGGTAACCTGCACACTCTCCGGTCAAATGACCACTTTGCTTTCTCTGACAAACACGCTGCAGGTAAATAGCGGAGGGGGAAATGGCAGTGAAACCATTTGCTGAACAGAACAAAAATGCCTCAGCTCCTGCTGGGCCCATCTCAGTCAACTTTTCCAGTAGGGACTCTGTCTCAAGACAAAGTCTATTGGGGTCTGAAATCTGAAGACGACACCCACCCAGGCTTCGGCCCCGAACTTAATCGAACTTGAGGTGCGAGGCCCAAGTCCCCTCTTTGTGTCTGTTTGTATTGCGATCTTGAATTCATTTTGTAAGCTGGATATCTAGAATGTCATGACTCATCAGTGACTCACATTCTGCTCTGTGTCCATCTGGACATCATAACAACAGTTGGTCACCTCAGTTCTGCTCGAATAACTCAATGTTGCGGCGCTGCTTTTGACTCTGACAATGGCCGATAACTGCTTCATTCAGGGAACTAAGAATGTGTCTGCAGGCCACCTGAGGCCTTCATCAGTCTAAAGCTGTGTTGGCATTGTATCTGTCATGTAATCTGTTTGTTCTTCCAGACACAAAAATATGACACACAACTGAAAACGTCACCTCAGAAAAGCCAGAGGGGGGTTTGGAATGTTTGTCCCTATATGCGTTGTGTGCTGTGCTTGGAGTCAGGTTCTCGAATCGAAAATGAGAGTAAAATAACTGAAGGTTTTTATACCCCAAAAATAAGGAATAAAATGCCAAGAGACGCGAGTCATTGTCATTCAAAAACAAAGACGTTGCTTGCGTGTTTAAACACGACATCATCAATACTTGAGAGATTAAGCACCTCGGTATCTAAAATCATTTCATTCCGACCCATCGATTGGCGGCTGGGCTAATCTCAGCCCAGGCCGCGCCAACTCTCCTTCAGCCGTAATGACCCAGATTCACATCTACTGTATCGATCAGGGGCAACAATCGTTCATCCTCACTGCCACGGCCGCGGATCAATCCTTCCTCATAGCTGGATCATTAGACGCACTCCATATTTCCAGAGCTACGAGTCTCTGGATCCGTTTGGAGAGTTCTGCAGCTGTGCCATGGAAGGAGAAGTGCGTTTGCATATGTGTCTAATATGATGATCAAAGAGGAGATTCATGCTGGTGAAAAGACGCGGCCTTCAGAAATGTCGCTGGCAGTAAAGACAGCATAAATGGGCCTAAAGTGCTCCGCAGGAAGGCACTCGAGACAGAGCATACCTTCCCTTGACTCACATTTGTTTCAACGTAGTTTGCACTGAACTCAATTGGACTGAAGGTGGCAGTAATGTACTAGCATTCCCCCGCTAGACGTGTGCGAAAAAGAGCTTGCGTCTGTTGGCTAGTGTTAGCGCTCATGAGGTGCCCCACCGTGTCCCACTAACATAACAATACAATTGGATTAGATTAGTTGGCCTTTATTAGTCCCACAGTGGGGAAATTCAACAGTGAAGTATGTTGTTATTTCTTCTTCAAACAGTCGGCTAGCATTTAGCCTAACGCTAACATTGACATATCTCTAACAGATTTATTACTGCAAAATACAGTGGTACCTCGGTTTTTGAACGTCCAGATTTTTTTTGCTTTGGATTTCGAACAAAAATCCAGAACTCATAACGTGCGCGGACCGATCAGCTGAGCCACGACGCGCTCTGTTATTGTGTATAACGCAGCCTCTGTATGTAGACGTGTCCCGTTAGCTCCATTTACTGCCTGTTTTTTCTTCATACTGAGGTGTGAAACCTTTCCTGTCTCCACACTGGACCGTGGTAGAGTGTCACAGGGGAGGTGCTGGAGCGCTCACTCCAGGGTTTGATGTCCTGTTGTGGGCTGGAGCTGGGACAGGGATGAGGCCAGTCTGGGACAGAGCCTGACTTGGTTCATGACTTTGTCACAGCCAAACTGCACAGAAGCGCACATTCAGAGCTGGACACGCACCGGGCACCTCTTCACTTCTGGAGAGACGTCACTCACTCGGCAACCCCTCCCACATGCAGCGGCCACACACATAGAGGAACAGCCACCTGCAGCAGACACTCGACATTCACTCCTACAAAAGACTAGTTTAAGGCCTATTTTAACGCATTATTTCTTTTTCCATTCATTGTAATGGAACAAATCGCTTCTCGAACGGCCGTTTGGAACGGTCTGTGGTTGAGAACCGAGGCACTCAAAAGCAAGTGTGTGTGTTAAGGCCACCAGACCTGACCATAGTCCCAGGGACTGATTTCCTTCCAGGCCTCTCATTCTCTTCTTAAACTATTCATCGACCGTGGACTCGTGACCTCTAGCCTTCCTCAATTTCCACCCCAATTATCCGCTCCTTTCTCAGCTCGCGAGCAACTATTACCCGTTTCCCTCTTGCAGCACTTATCATCATTGATTATTAGTCCAAGTCTTCCGACTGACCGCCTCATTTTGTGCGGCAACACCATCTGTGCAATCCTCAGATTAGTTGCATCAGGGTTAGCACCCTCCCTCTGCGTCTCGGCTTCTCTTCAATGCATGGCGCCAATTAGGATCAAGCAGATTTGATAAGTGTAAAATGAAGAGATCATAGCTCACAGTGACTCGCGGGGAAGGAAGCAGGCCTGTGAACATCAAGGTTCTTCAGTTGAACCAGCCAGGAAATACTGCGGTACCTCGGTTGTCGACCACAATCCGTTCCAGGCGGCCGTTTGAAATCTGAATGGATTTTTCCCATTACAATGAATGGAAAAAGAAATAATGTGTTCCAAGCCTTAAAACAGTCTTTTGTAGGAGTGAATGTAGAGTGTCTGCTGCAGGTGGCTGTTCCTCTATGTGTGTGGCCGCTGCATGTGGGAGGGGTTGCCGAGTGAGTGAGGTCTCTCCAGAAGTGAAGAGGTGCCCGGTGCGTGTCCAGCTCTGAATGTGCGCTTCTGTGCAGTTTGGCTGTGACAAAGTCATAAACCAAGTCAGGCTCTGTCCCAGACTCGCCTCATCCCTGTCCCAGCTCCAGCCCACAACAGGACATCAAACCCTGGAGTGAGCGCTCCAGCACCTCCCCTGTGACACTCTACCACGGTCCAGTGTGGAGACAGGAAAGGTTTTACACCTCAATATGAAGAAAAAACAGTCAGTAAATGGAGCTAACGGGACACGTCTGCATACAGAGGCGTTCACAACAACCTCACATCATGGGTGATTCAGAAGCGCTGCCACAGGTTGCAGGCAGCGGCCGCCTTCATTATAACACAAGAAAGTAAATGAACAAAATGTCCAGCGTGATGGATGATATCGGAGAGTGCATCTGACCAATGACTTGTACAAGCGGTACATTGTTGGACATTCAGAGGAGACAATTTCCTCTGGACATCTGTGCCAAACACCAGTTAATTACCTTCATTAAATGGGTAAATTCCGCTGTCGTGTTTGGCACAGCTGCTGCTTCCAGATGAAATTGTGTCACTTGCGAGTGCAAAGATGGACAACTCCTCTGGTTCTGCACAACTCAACTGGGTTCTTGAGGTGGAGAGGAGCAGTGCTCCTCACCTTATTTCATAGGAAGCAGTGAAATCCTCGTGTCTTCCTCTTGTTACTTTCAGTCTGTACAGAACTTGTGGTTGTTGCTAGTGTTGTGGCCAAGACAGATTTTGAAACCAGACCATGCAGACCAAAGTTTGCAAGTCACATCATGTCATACAGACACTCATTTATTTCTTACAGAAAAAGAAAATGTCTTTTTTTCCAAATTAAATCAAGAACCAAGATACTATTATGAGAACAAACTAGTTTGGTCTGGGTCTTGGTCTTGACTCCCCACAGGGCTTGTTCTTGACTCCCTCATAGGTCTTAGTTTCGACTCCCTCATAAGTCTTAGTCTTAGTCTCGACTCCCTCACAGGGCTTGTTCTTGACTCCCTCATAAGTCTTAGTCTCGACTCCCTCATAAGTCTTAGTCTTAGTCTCGACTCCCTCATAATTCTTAGTCTTAGTCTCGACTCCCTCACAGGGCTTGTTCTTGACTCCCTCATAAGTCTTAGTCTCGACTCCCTCATAAGTCTTAGTCTTAGTCTCGACTCCCTCACAGGGCTTGTTCTTGACTCCCTCATAAGTCTTAGTCTCGACTCCCTCATAAGTCTTAGTCTTAGTCTCGACTCCCTCACAGGGCTAGTTCTTGACTCCCTCACAGGTCTTGTTCATGACTCCCTCATAGGTCTTAGTCTCGACTCCCTCATAAGTCTTAGTCTCGACTCCCTCATAAGTCTTAGTCTTAGTCTCAACTCCCTCACAGGGCTTGTTCTTGACTCCCTCATAAGTCTTAGTCTCGACTCCCACATAAGTCTTAGTCTTAGTCTCGACTCCCTCACAGGGCTTGTTCTTGACTCCCTCATAGGTCTTAGTCTCGACTCCCTCATAATTCTTAGTCTTAGTCTCGACTCCCTCACAGGGCTTGTTCTTGACTCCCTCATAGGTCTTAGTCTCGACTCCCTCATAAGTCTTAGTCTTAGTCTCGACTCCCTCACAGGGCTTGTTCTTGACTCCCTCATAGGTCTTAGTCTCGACTCCCTCATAAGTCTTAGTCTTAGTCTCAACTCCCTCACAGGGCTTGTTCTTGACTCCCTCACAGGTCTTGTTCTTGACTTCCTCATAGGTCTTAGTCTCGACTCCCTTACAGGTCTGAGTCTTGGTCTCGACTCCTCACAGGTCTGAGTCTTGGTCTTAAGCCCTCACAGGTGTGAGTCTTGGTCTCGACTCGAGACATCATCTACCCCTTGTTACCTGGTGGAGGTTGGTAGGGGCTGATTCCTATCCCAGCTACTTTGTGTGCGGGGCGGTGGGGTGGGTACTCAATAAGCCTCTGTATGTTTTCGGACTGTGGGAGGAATCCGGAGTGCCCAGTCTACCCATACAAACTCAATACAAACCAGAGATTCATTCAAGCCGTGTGCCACTCTTCCACTGCATCGCCACAACTGGTAACCATTTTTACCTATTGTTAAAAGAAGCAACACAACGAAAGACCTTTTCCTTTGCTTCACCTGTTCCCTTTCTCACTCGCGTGTTCCTGATTTCTTATTGTTCTTTCCTGCTTTTCAGCTATGTAAATCACAGTGGAACGCCGCTCCATCTGCCTGTCTCCGTCCCGACACAATCAGATCAGAATTGTTCTCCACTGGATCAGAGTGTTCTTTGGCTCTGTGTTCCGGATAAAAGGAAGCCTCAACATTCTCTGATCTGCGGCGCTGAAAAATCACGGCTAAAGTTAATGAAGCTGTCGGCGCTTCCGCTTGATAATAGTCATATCAAAAACCCTGTCTTCAGATCCCTGGATTGTATCAGGTTCAAGAGAAGCCCAGCTGGCCCACCAGTGCTGTACATGGGCTCTCAAACAAAGGGCCCCAGTGGGTGCAGGTTAGTTTGAACCACGGTGCCATCACTGCATCTGTGGGCTGCTGCTTAAACCTGCATCATCTGTGGCCCTGCGAGGACCTCCATTTAAACTGTTCTCCTCGCTGCACTTCCCCCTCCCAAATGCACCCACCCTCTGTTTTGCTGACTTGTCCCACATTAAGTTTTGGAGTTTTTACAAGCCATTGATTAAATCTTTGCATAAAAGCCGCTTAGCTAAAGTTCCCACGGCGATAAAGAGATGATGCATAACTACGTGACAATAAAATGTTACTGCCGCGTGCGCACTCTCCCCTTGACGTCTATTAAACTCACACTGGCAGAAAAATGTTTAACTTTTTCTTCAACTCATTTGGAGAGCGCCAGGTCTGCGTGATAAACCTCAGGAAGGTTGCCATTTTGGCATCATTCCTCTCCACCGGGGGGCGTGCTTCCCAGGTCTGCCCCGTCCTGGTCGCTCCATGTTCACGACCATGACTTCAAGTAGAGTGGAGTCGTTCTAGATGGACGACCAAGCTTTTCACCCGAAAGAGAAAACTCATTCCATCTGCTTTTATCTTATTCTTTCCTTTTCCAAAAGAGTGGTTTTCTAGTTTGACATATTTCGCCAGTTTCAGTTGAATTTTTGATCGACAGTTGAATAGTTTTTAGCCAACGTTTTATCAGTAGTTCCCTAACTGGGAGAGGAAATGTAGAACTGGTTAGTGTCTGATCTGTAAATGAATGTTTCAAAACATGATGCATTGTCCTTGAACGCATCATTATACAGTGGTACCTCAGTTTTCGAACGTTTCGAAATTTCTAGATTTTTTTGCTTCTGATTTTGAATAAAAATCCAGAACTTGAACACCCCCGAGTCTGGGACAGAGCGTGACTTGGTTTATGACTTTGTCACAGCCAAACTGCACAGAAGCGCACATTCAGAGCTGGACACGCACCGGGCACCTCTTCACTTCTGGAGAGACCTCACTCACTCGGCAACCCCTCCCACATGCAGCGGCCACACACATAGAGGAACAGCCACCTGCAGCAGACACTCGACATTCACTCCTACAAAAGACTGTTTTAAGGCTTGGAACGCATTATTGCTTTTTCCATTCATTGTAATTGAAAAAATCCATTCACATTTCGAATAAATCGGTTCTCGAACGGCCGTCTGGAACGGATTGTGGTCGAGAACCGAGGTTCCACTGTAGTTTCTCCCCTTGAAGCAGGAAATAAGTTACGTCACAAACCCCCCTCCGTCTGTTCAATTTGGTTTGCACTGCTTCCTGCTCCCGCCTTTTCCTCTGCCTCTCTTCCAGGATTGGGGGTCTTTTTCCCGCCACAGAGACACACACACACCTGAAGCCAATCCCGCAATCAACCCCACTCACTACTTGAACGCTGGCCACACACAACTGGCTCCAGTTCGTCACATGTGTTCTCCCTGGTATGACCCTCCGTGTTCATCTCAACATCCTGAATGACTCGTCTTTGGAACATGGACATTTTGCCATGCGCTTTCTGTGTGAGTTTTTGCTGAATGATCTTTTTTGTTTTCCACTGTGTCTGTGCCTGATAGCCTGGTTCCTCTTCCCCCAGTCCTGTGCGTTTTCCTCATTTCCCTGGATTTGTCATGCGCTCATGGACGCTTGTTGACTCTATTCAGTTGTTCTGCTTTTGTTGGTTACGTTGAGTTTTGGAATTGCCTTGGTTTCTCCTACCTCCTTTTTTAGTGTGTAGTAGTGCAGAGTGTTTCTGTTTGTATTTTTGACTCCATCTACATTGAGAATTAGTATTAGAAGTGAGCTCAGTTAAACCGCTGAACTCAATCTCCAGTCCCTGTCTGCTGCATGTGGCTCTCCAGACTATGTTCCTCACATAACTGAGTGCTAAGGTCCATTTATGCTTCCTTTACGTACAAAATTGTACCCATCCGTTTCAAACAATGTCACTGATCACATGCTTCCTTGCTGTCCGCCAGTAAGTCCACCAGGGGGAGCAGCCAAGACTCAAAAGTTTATGACAATGACAAACTCTAAAACCAATATGGCGACTGTGAAAGAAGTATTGATCATGTACCTATTTTCGTAAAGAGGAAACGGAGGCAGCGCTGTAGGAGTCAGTGGTCGGTGAGGCTGTTAAATATGTTGCGACCGGAAGACGGAGAATTTCAACCATTACGTTTTCTTCGTGTCTCATCAGAACTTCGTATCTGGTAGTCACAGCAACACTGCCCCCCATGGCTTCTGGTGGTACTGCACCGTTTGGTCCGTATCCATAAGCTTTGCGGAAATACAGACAAAATGGAATCAGAGCACGTGTCGTAATGTTGAACATAAATGGGTGAGTAGATCTTCATAGATTATCTTAGTTTTTAGGTCATATTTTTTGATGAATAGAAGCATGAGTTTTTTTTTGTTGTTGATCACGTGTTCAGTTTACACACAATTAATCTTGAATAAAAGAAATGTGTGCTAAATATTTCCAACAAAATATGATTCCTCTGAAATAATGAAGAAAAAAAAACAGAAGCTAAATCGAGCAGAAGATCATAGGTTCAAATTCCATTTGAATTACTGAGTTTCTAGACATATATTTATTAAAATATGACAAAGACACACTAGCAATAGCAGGTATATGAACTTCAAATATGAGAAAATCGCCAAGTAATTTCTTTAGTTACAGAGCTTATGCACTGAAGTGGAACATTAGCGTGTCGGGCAGCCATGACTGCGAGTCCATTCCAACGCCCGACTTCAAGCAGCCAAACTATCGGATGTCTTTTTAAGCATGTTTGCATTTAATTCTTCTCTAATAGCCGGCGCGTGCAGCAGCTCACTCCTGCAGGTGTCAGACGGAGGCAGGGCCGCGGAGCTATCAGCAAGAAATACGAGCTGTGAGCCGGAGCTGTAGCACCATTACCGCCAGCTTCTTACTGTTGCTTTCATCTGTTAGCTCTATCTCAATGGTCATCTGGGGAACCTGCACTGCCATCAAATTGGAGTCGGGCAGGAGGAGGAAGCAGACTATTACGGAAGGTGTGCACGGGGAGGGGAAGCACGGCGCGGCGTCCAGAGTGAGAAATGCACTTCTGCGGGCTTTCACTGCGTCGCTGTGAATTACGAGACGGAAAGCGAGGGAGTGTGGCTGCATAACAAAGCAAATGGCCTGCTTTGTTCGGAAGAAACCTCGTAGCTGGAGGCCACGGAGAAAAGCCGGCGTGTAGCACTTTGTTTAGCCACAGTCTCTTTGGGTGACTGGTCATTTTATTGACCATTAGAGCCGATGGATTTCCGCCTCCTTCCATGGTCTATCAAGGTTTTCTTTATCCATGCCAGAACTTCATTAAACGTATAGAAATGAATAACTAAAAACGGAGGAAGGGCAAATATCGGATATTCTTTCTTTACTGGGAAAGCTTTTTAGCTTTGCCCACTGCCAACGCAGGAAGAGGAGGGGCCTGAATGTAGTGACTCGGTGAGGCTGGAGGTTGTTGCTGTACGAGCGTTCCACTTCAATTCGGAGGCTGGAGACGTCGTCTCATTACAGAGCTGCAGTTAACCTCTGTCTTACTCACTGTTAGCAGAGGCTTCCCCGACCGTGACCACGTTATAAAGCAGTGATCCGAGCCTCTGTTATCACCTGCGTTTGCTGCTTAATTAAACTTGCCATATTGTTAGAAACGCATCCTGTGTGTGGTTAGTGGCTGCAAGAAGAACAAGAAATTCTTCCTCACCGGTTTTAGCATTGACTGCTATTTGATTCTTCCTGAGACTGGACATTTAAAAACGCCCAGCTATTGGTGAGACACTTAGCTTCCGCACCAGTGAAGACTGATTCATACATTCACAACTCGACGTTGTGTGGTTCCCGAGCTAAAGTGTTGTTCATTCATGTCGATTCACATATTTATACCTTAAGTTGAATGGCTGCTCAGGCGGTAGCATGCTCTGACAGCACTATGGTCTAGCTGTGTTCCATAGGACCACAAACTTGGCATCCAGATTTCCGGACGTACCATGTGAGGCCAGGGTTTACCCTTGAGCCAGGTGATGATCACGCCTGGATCACTGCCCCAGTTCGATAGTCTCAGTCGCTCCACGACCAAATCCAAGCTGTTTTTTTTCTAGGGATAGCTATCGGTATCGGCTCAGATCCTGGCCGATACGGCTGGACAGAGACCTGTCGGATCTTATCCCTAAGCCCTCAAATCCTCCTTTGCCGTAATGCCCCTTTTATTTTCCGATGGTGCATCAGATAAGTTGTGTAGACTAGTGTTTGCACTTTTATTTATGCTGTAAAAACGTTACTTTTTGGCTAGTCGAAGGTATGGTATCGGGATTGATACCATAAGGCAGACCCAGCCGACCGTATGCTATCCAGGATATTGGTATCCAGCCACCCCTATTCTTCTAAAGGTTACAATCTGTTTTGTGGGCTGCTGTCTCCCAGGTTTCTAAGAGAAATTTCTAATTCATTCCCGAATCTGTCGATTACAAACCATGCAGGTGAGAACCGTGGAGACTCAATGCGGCACACGACTCAAGCCAAGTCATTTTCCATGCAGTTCTTAACTTTATTTTTTTTCTGAACCTGTAAACTCATGGTTCCCGAGGCAGCATTTTATCTGCCAGGCTTCAGCGCCACACATTTTCCCAAAGCAGAGTTGACAGTGTATAATGGTGTGGAGGTGGACAGATCACTCTTCCCATCTGACAGTGTGAATTCCGCTAAAATGCACTTGATGTTCCACCACTAATGTCATGCACCGGCTGTCGGCCACTCGGGCCTCCAGAGGGTCGATACATATTTGCACCATTTAGGTGTGATTGATTCGCCACTGAAGGTACGCCCACCTCAGTCCCAGATTTTTATCAGCGGGGCCCAGAGAGCTTGTTGGTTTTATGAATAGATCTGATATGCATCGGTCAATAATATAGATTCAGACATTTCCACTCCGGAGACCAGTTAGGGGAACGGTCTGCTGGGTCTGCCGTATTAAAATGAGTCTGAGGCAGGCGAGGGCTCAGGTCAATTCAAAAAGGTCCCTTTAAAAGTATACACTGGCACATTATTATTATTATTTTATATTATTATTACATTATATTATTTATTAGTTTATTATTTAGTTAGAGAAATATCATCTAGTGTTTTAGAGCTGGATCAGAGGTGAGCAAGGTGCGGCCTGGGGGCCACATGCGGCACGTCTATTGTTCAGTGGGGTTTTTTTTGGTCCTTTTTTTCCCTGAGAAGTTTGATTCTTTTACAAAATAATGCTCATTTAAACGGCAATATATTAAACAGTCAATATAATAAAAATATATAAATATAAAGTACGTCACACCGAGATGCATATTTAAATATTTCACCCTGTTCTCTTATTCATCACTCAAAAGAGAAGGTATTCATGAGTTACTGTATATGGAGGATCATAAAATAGAAAATTTATTTAAAAAAAAAACAAAATAAAAATGAATAATGAGAAGCCTTTGATGTCACTGCATAATTACACTCTTCTTTTCTTCTTTTATAATATTTAACTTAGGAAATTTAGGTCACACTCTTCTGTGTTTTGGTTTGACGGCCCCTAAAATTAGTCATGCCATTTGAGGAGGTCCCTTTGAGGCCCCTCTCCTGGGTGATTCATAATACAATTGTAACTATTTACATTTCAAAATTGTGTGCGATAATATGCTGCTTTTTATAAAAGCTGCTTGGGCATCTTCTTAGCTTCCAAGTGAGGTTCTTTGGACCATGTCTTCAAGGGGCCTGTATTCCTGGGAGAGGGTTGTTGGCTAAATGGTAGGCGAAAGACTATGAGAAACCATTAATACCACTTTTGTACAATAGATTTGAAAAACTAGAAAGGCACTGGGGCAGTGGATACCTCCGGCAAGCTTCTCATTTACACCCAGTGCTTTTGCTCTATGTGTATTTTATCTATACAAAGTGTGCTAATATGATTCAGAGAGCAATGTCCTCAACTGTGTGGCAGGTGGCGGTAGCATTATGGAGCTCCAATAATGACCACGTAGCGGATGTGAGGAAGAGGCCGTGCATCTGCGAATGAATAAGGAAAATGTAGATTTACTTCAGTGAATGTATGCTATGCTTTTTAAAGTTTTCTGGCTTGTGTTTCGGTCTCCACTGTGCTGTCCCTCCAGCTAAAGCAAACTACCTCTACAGGCCTTTTTCATTCATCAGCCACATTGAATTTGGATTCTGTTCGATTTAATAGGATAAAATGATTTCTATTCTGTTCAACGCTCACTTGTGTGAGGTCTGGAGAAACGTCCTCTTGCTAGTGTCATAACCAAACCTCAAATTGTCATTCACAAGCCGAGCGATTTCCCTGCGACTCCTCCAGACAATGGAACAATTAATTCAATGGTGCTTTTTGAATTATTAATCGGCTATATATTCCATATGGGAGTCGTCATGCATGAAATATTCAAATGCACATTTTAGCCCTGAGCTGTTGTGATATAGGTTCATAACAACCTGTGAAAGTCATTTTTTCCCTCCAATCTTTTCTCTCATAAACCACCAAAAACCGAGCGCTACAAACGCATAGCTACGATAAATGGATGTGATCGGTAGAAAGTCTACGTCTTATTTCTGTAACAACACCAGAAGAAATCTATTAAAGTGCCAAGGCTATAACGTGGAAATGGCTTGAAAGTGTTAGAACTGCTCAACAATTCCCACTAGTGCGCCGTGGAAGCACTTAGCAAAAACGATTACCTAGCAACAGGCCGCTATTATTGATCTGGAGCTGAGCATTAGCCGTGTAGTGCGCCGACATTCCACTAGGCAGAGAGGACCACAGGTTTCAAACACGATGCCTCACAGCAGCATCATCATCTCTGACCGGACTCTGACTCCTGAGACTCTGATTCATACTTGTCATTGACTCTCTGATCATCTCCACCTGGTCTGCACTCTCTTCTTCACCTCCATTTCTGTAATGTACCATGACATGACCGTTGTATCATGAACCCCAAATACTGTGTTTTGACCAACGGAATGCGTTGTCTTGAGTCATGACTTGTAGAAGTTGAGCTGTGGAGCTACTTGCACTGTAGTACCATGACCCAAGCTGTGGCCCAAGTGCAGAGCTTCCTCTTAGTAGAACAAGGTGAAGCAGCCAGTAAGAAAACCAGCTGCAAACTAAGGTTCTGGGGTGGAAGGTCCAGAAGGCTACCAGTGACCGAGGTGGCTTCCCACTGTCGATCAAGTGGCATGGAATAAAGTCAGTCTCCGAAGGGCGGAACTAAGGTTAGTGCAAAGTCAATATGGCAGATCAGACAATCGTACTTTATCAGTGTATTAGAAGTCAAAAATGATTGTGTCTGGGTCAGTTGGATGCCTCAGAAGAGCTAGCATCTTGTTGTGGCGTTGTGGATGCCAGCGACCGCTGCCTCAAGCTTTGTCTGGTGGATGAATTTTCCCTCCCTTCATACATCACAAATCTGGGCTCTGATTGGTTGGAGTTCTTTTTTTCCGTCGTCCACGTTTGATGGGACAAGTGTCGCCTGAAAAGTGCGGTCTGAAACCACAAACGTGTTGCGTCCCACGCTGCCATATAGTAGCGTGACATGATGTCGCAGCTCTCTAATGACTTTGAATGAGCCTTTGGATAAAGGGTGTGGAGCTCCGTCATCTGAGAGAGACTCAAAGCAGAACCACTGCTTCTCTACATCAAGGGAATCCAAATGAGAGGCGCCTTTCAGGCTGAACTCCTCACCTTGAACCTTCAACACGTTGCTGGTTCTTGGTGTGGAGCTGAGGTCGTGGGCATCTTTGCTGCAGCTGCTGCCCCCACGACCCAACCATCCTGCGCGCTCTCTCTCTCTCCTCAGCGAACGACTCAAGTGAACATTTAAATATTGATCATGACATTGACAGAAGCAATGCAAACCTAGGTCAGCTGTTCCTTTGTAGTTGCCTGGCGAATAAATCATTTCCACTGTACAGCCTGCAGCAGGACGCGCGAAGAGGCGCCCGATAAAAGCTCATTACTGAAGTTCCTTTCTTTACTTTCCTCGTTCTTACGCCGCAATCTCAATTAATTACCATGATCTTATCCTTTTATTTACTCAAGCTTCTTCTCCTCTTCGTCCCAGTGTCTTAATAAATGTTACATTCAGCGTAAATGATTCAGCGCTGCATGCAATTTTGATGCCACCGCCGCTGCCATTGAGTCATTTTAGGCTGCTCGGAATTTGTGTCGTGCAGTTATTCTTCATTTCATTTTAATCTGGAGGAGAGGAGAGGCCGTGTTCCCAGGCCGAGCCATTGGATCGCTTTCAGTCCCGCACGTGTCCAGGCTGGACGGCTCTTATTTACATGTTCAGACGGCCAATGTTGAGCTCACTTCAAGGTTCTAAGGACTCTGCACTGAAGGTGTCATCCTTGTTGCTCCCTGGCTACTTTCCAAGCCTGGATCCACACACACACACACACACACACACACACACACACACACAGAGATCTTAAACAGTGATTCTGAACATGTTGGCTGGGCTTTGAGAGCAGATACTGAAGTGAACGTGTCGGACCCAAGTCTCCGTCTGACAACAGCCTTTAACATCCCAGAGATGTTTCATTCATTCCTCGGCTTGTTCACAGCGATTCCCTTCCCACCGGCTTTGATCCAGAGCACAAACACTGTATCTATAGTTACCATTGTCGTCACCCTCTGGCTTCAGCCGCTCTTCTAGATTGGTCCTAATCAAAACATCTACATTTCACTGCCCATGATTTTTCAATTTGGACTCCAGCCTTGTTTTGTCGAGATTAATTTGCAACCTTTTCTGAGGCGAATCAATATAAAGGACATTTTCAGGAACAGTCTTGGTGACCTCAGACTTTCTGCTGCAGACGTGAATCTTTCTGGAGTGTGTCAAAGTTTTGGGTCCAGACGCATGTGTGTGTGTATTATATAGTGTGTGTTATGTGTGCGGAGGCCCAGGGATGGGTTCGTGTTGAGGTCTTTGTCATGTAGCCTAACTTTACCAGATATTTAAAATCCAGAGGGAAACTCAAGTCAAATGTGGTCCTAACATCCACTACTGGAAATGGGACAGTTTTACGCTTAGTGGTGAATAATGGTGGTGTATTGTATTGTGCAATGTGATTTATATATATATATATATATATATATATATATAGTAGTGGGACTTTAACAAGTTAATTGCGATTAAGTAGTCAGAATTAAGGCATTAAAATATTTTAATGGTTTTAATTTAATTGAAGAGTTTGCTCTCCAGACAACTGGGAACCTTTTTAAGTGCCGTAGTTCCTGCTCCACTGATCACACTGATGCACAAGACACGTGGCAGCTAGGATGAGAACGACAACAAACATGGAGGAAACAAAAGCATCTGTTTGCTTTGGTTCAGGGAGGTTTTTCTCTACACAATGTCCAGGGTTTCCACTACTCTGAATGTATTTGAAATTCTTATAAAATTGAAATTCTTATACAAATATTTTCAAGGCATTAAAAAGAGCTTTAGTTGAAATAAGGTGATATAAAACTTTAATATAGCCACCATCCTGATTTATTGTGCTGTTGTCAAACTGATGCCAAATAAACAATATTTTGTTGTTTAAATGTATGTATAGCTCCATCATTTGATTCAGTAATGTACCACATTCATTCAAATTAAAAAATGTGGCAAATATTCTTATACGATTAAACTGCGATTGAGATAAATTAATCACAAATTCTTTAATTTTTTGTAAATTAAATCCAACCCCTAGTACATATATATATATATATATATATATATATATATAATTTGTTTAAATTTCTGTAAATATATTTTCTGATCTATACCACTTCCGTGAGCGTTTTTGTCCACTTCAGGCCACCGTAAATTGAGCTACTTTCACGATTCGGCCACAATAAACAAATACAATTCTTTTACATGCGATGATCATAAGTGAAAGGGGCTTTCGCTGCTTTTCTCTTGAATAAAGTGCGAATGTGAATGGTGCTTTTTCTGACCTGATTTGTGTGTGGTGGACCTAAAAGTCAACTGACACTTACGGTTGTAGGCTCAAGACCATGTTGACGTCAATAATTTCATATATTAATTTTGTATTGTATAATGTATATTTTTGTTTACGGAGCATGTTAAGTTACAAACAAGATTTCCCTTGAGATTAATAGTTTTTTTTTTCTCTCTTTTTTAATTCATATACCTATGTCACCGTGAGTGAGGGCGTCATGAAGGGCGTGAGTCCTCTTTAAAGAAAGTCTTGTCGTCTCGACCTCTGCTGTTCGGAAGTGCGCGTCCCTCCCTGGCGCGTCTGCACGCTCAGGTGTCTGCAGCTGCGCCCTCCGCATTCGTCGTGCGGCTGCTGACGTCAGCGGGCAGAGAAGTGCGAGCGGTTGAAATAGAGCAGAACAGCCGCGGAGCCGAGAGCAGAGCAGCCGGAGGATGGAGAGTCGGGACGAGCTGCTGAGCACAGAACCAGCCGTACTCTTCTTCTGAAGCCCTGCCTCCGAGCGCTGGACCTAGAGGACGCACTTTGGACTCGGGTCTCGTATTTGCCGCGTGTATTTCGCCTCGGACTACTTCAGGTAAGAGCTGGGATCTTGAGATGTGGCTCCAAAAATTGCCTTGCAAGTTGAATGTGACTGCGCCGCGCTGCTCGTATTGGAACAAGTTTGCGAGCGTGAATGCATCAATTATATATACATATATTTTAAGCTTCTAAACAACCAGCGTTTGATGAATGAGTCCGGCTGCAGTGCCGGGTGGAGACGCGCCGAGAGACGCGTCTCTCCTCGGGCTGCTCTGGCTCGGAGCCTCGCTCCAGCCGGAGCCTGCGCGCCTCCTTGACTTTCCCTCCACATCACGGCCGGGAATGCTCGCCGAAGAGCCGCCAAATAAGAGGCGGCTTTGAGGTGTGACTGTGTGAAATGAGATGCTTCAGCTCTCCCTCCCATCAGTGTCACCAGAGCAGCCGCCAAAGCCTCGGTGACGGCCAGCGGAGTGAGAAATGCGCCCTGGTCGTGATGTGGCGCTTGTGGTGCAAGGAACTCTCCGAGGTGCTGAAACCGCGACTTGCTGTTGGCGATGGGAATCTAGTGGATGTGATGGTCTCCTTCAGTAGAACCTCAGGTGACGGGAGGAGAGACGGGAGCAAATCCAACTCCAAATATGATGAAAAATAACGCCTCTGCAATGATTCAACTTTGCTCGCTGTGGATGAGCAGCCTTGCATTTCAAGCAACTTTGCTGCATTATGTTGACGTTTATTTCGCATTTTTAAAACCAAACACGTCTTCCATCGCAGCTGCTGGTATTTACTTCAAACATACTTTATTTTAGTGTAAAAAAAAATAACCAAAATGATTCCCCAAACTGACTCGATAAAAGCTCCTGGGTAGGTCAAGCATCCAACCAAGTCGGAAGATTGTGGATCCTCAGTGAGTTTGGCCACAATAATGTACATGTATTTATGCTGTTTGAGCATCACAGACTTCAATAAATGACAAACAGGTCACTCGATGTGTTCGAGTGCTAGTCACTGATCCGCTCATTCACACAATGAATCACTTGACCAGAGTGAAAAACAACAGCATCCAGTAGTTTGGAGGCGTGTTTTAATCTCATAATCTGGAATATTCTTTCATCTTAATGGATACTCTGTAATGAAGTTTGATATTTACTTCACTGGCTCCTGACATGTGTGGAAGATTATCATTTCGCTGAAATAATCTGGGGTTGAAAAGGCTCTACGAGAGTGAATGTGTTGAGCTTGACTCCATGGTGATGGCTCATCACAAGAAGCATGGTCCACCTGGAGCTAGCAAACATCCCCATCCCTTGTTGTTATCTTTCAGCCCCAGCAGGGGAAACTGCAGGATTTCTGGACATCCTCTGCAACTCTCTTTCACACATAACAAGCCATCAGCTTCACACAAGACCCGGATCGATGCCTGACATTGTGTCCTGAATGCGAAGCTGATGCTTGTTGATGTGTTTGCACAAGCAAATGGGGCCTTGATGCGTAACAACACTTGAGTCTGGAGGAGTCTTTTCTGCCGCAGACCTTTACCCAGCCGCGCTGTTGCCAGCTCTTTCATCTGTTTGTGAATGACACAATTCTGAAGCAAAGCAGCGATGACTCCTTAATAAAGCCATTAAATACAAACACATTTTGTAAATAAAAAGTGGATTGTACCATATGAAATATAATTTAAAAAGGCAAAGTTTAAGTCTTTCTCTTTGAAATGATAGAGGCAAATATATAGACTCTCTTAAAATATGACTAAATGGAAATTTTCAGAATCTTCAATTTTATTTTATTTTTATTTATTTATTTTTTTTTAAATCATGGCCTGTCAATTTATTTAGAAAATAACAATCAAATGTTTTTTTAATTTTTTTAAATTAAGAGGTGTAATATCAAATGGGAACATATTTTTTTTTACAATTTTTTTGCAACAGATTTTCTTTATTCACATATCTCTTCAATGAAAAGACAAAAATGCCATAAAAATAGTGCCATCAAACATAAAAAACCCCCTAAAAACTAAATAGAACAGCAGAGAAATAAAATCAAAGAGGGGCAGAACATTTTTTGAGGCTGTCAAAAAGAAAATATTACTTCTTCACACAGTATCTGATCCAAATAATGTTTTATTATGATCACCCTGAAACTTTTTCTGCTCATCGTGTTGCTGCTAAACCTCACTTCAATGTTTTTTAAAGTAAATATTGGTGATAAATATTTTTCATAATTCTCATTCAAATAAATATAAGAAAAAGTAAAGTAATTTTTTGACCATAAAATCCAAGTTCACACCATAAAATCCAAGAGATAAATTTCAATATTTTTTCACCTTAAAATAATCATTGTATTATTGCTACACAGTCAAGTTTGTATGTAGCAGAGAACTGGCCGTACAGGAAGCCAAGTCCTCCCCACCTAGCACTGCAGGCACTTGGTCACAGTTTGAACGGTGTTGAATCCGATCCGCAGCCCACCCTCGGGGTCACGGCGGTGGGTCCTGGATAATTAGGCATCCCAGAATAGAGTCTGGCTTCTGCTTATTAAAGTCTAAAGTCTGGTGCGTAACTCATTCACTGTCCTGACAGAAAGCCATTATCGCTCAGTGTCCTGCAGTTTTCTGGCTCCTGGTTCGGCGGCGACCAAACTGTGGGCTGACTCGCGCACTTGGCGAGTGACGCGTGAAGCGTGAGAGGCGGCGAAGTTGTTGTTGTCTTCAGTTCATCCTCCTCAGCCTTGCAGTTGTGCGGCCAAAGACTTGCGAGCGATAACTCGGTCAGCGAGAGGTTGGCGGAGACCTCAGCCATTGGGACTTTCAAGTGAGTTTTCAGCTGAGTGGGTTCTTCTGTGACACAAGTGAACACTCATTCCACTCCCTGCTGCTTTCCCATCCTGAACACTCGCAGTGCCCGGGTTTGTGACTGGGTTTTCCTCACGCCATCTTCCATTTAGTTCCTGAAACTCTGTGGCTCACTGAATAGTTTGGACTGAAATGTTGCAGGTTAAACAGTACTCACCTGCAATGCTGCTATAGTGGCTGGTGAGCAAAGCTGATGACCCGAGCAGTCGGGCCGGTCCTGCCGCCGACTGGGTCTAACCCTGCGAATAAATCATGCAGTTTTTTTTTCATTTTCTACTTTATATTTCTGCATAAAACATATTTTTCTACACATTTATATCAACATAAAGAAGAAGAAGGAGGAACAGGACCTGAATGGCTGAACTGTGTGAATATATTTATTTAGCATCACAGAAAAAAAAGTGCTTCTTAAGACGTTTATGCAGCTGAGGATATATTTTTATTGGAAACAAAAAAATGGGTCACTCAAACAGGAAGTAGCCAACTGTTGCTCTGGTTCATGCTCTTCTTCTTGTAAATAAAGTTGAAGAAATAGAGGAGAGTGAAATGAATATCCATTCATTTTCATGCTGAAGGCGATTTATTTTTCTCCTTCTTCTGGTCGACAGATTCAGGTTTTTAACTGAAGTGGTTGAATTTCATGTGCGAGCTGCTCCAACACCGACGTCCAGGTCCTGAGCGGCGGCGATAGAACAGCACAGCCTTTAGACTCTCTAGTCTGTGTTTGCGGCCACTAGCTGCGGCGCAGAACCCCCAGCGGGCCTCAAATGGCGGGCGTCACGGTTCACTTGAAATTCCGATCACTAATGTTCAACTCCTAGAAATGACCTTTCCTGCTGCATCCCTGATGAACACGGTGCAAAGCAGCAGCAGCAGCAGCTGAGCAAATAGTTTCCTCTTCTGCCAGAGTGATCGACTGGGTGGAAGAGATGTGCGAGAAATGTCACCCGCCAGATCTGGAGCGACACTTTGTTTTGATGTCGTGACGGATGACACAACTCCGGAGGCTTCATTTCTCTTTGCATATGCGCAAATCCATTGTCAGCAAATGATAGGAAAATGGCCGCTCCGGTACTGCGGGATGAACTTGTAAGTCGCACAAATGTTGCTGTCATATTGAGGTGTCAGTGGAAAATTCAATGTCCCCAGGGGCCACTGTGACAGTTGTGAGGGGCTGTCGAGAGACAAAAGAATTATGAAAGTTTATTGTGTAAAAATAAAGCAAGAATTGTCTCTTTACTCGTGTAAAATAAATTCCATTTCAAGATTCCAATTCCAATGTATTTTAAGGGACATGAAATACGTACAAACTAGTCAAATGAAACCATAAAAAAATACTAGTTATGTTAAGAGTTTCACTCATATTAAAAATAAAATTCCTACATTATCAGTTTTTCAGTTTGACTCCAATAGGGCCACATCAACACGGTCCACATGCCGCACTTTGCCCAGGTCTCCAGTGAGTCCAGGCTTTATCATTATTATTTTAATAAACAAGTGCATTTTTTTTCAAGATTAAAGTAGATAAAAGCACTTCACTGAACTGTTCAGGCTCTCCTCTGGCAAACATCTGCTCCATGACTCTGATAGGAAAAACACATTTTTAATAATGTAACACTCCAGTGAAGACGCTGTGGGAAAAATATGTCAAGCGGCAGTTTGACTGACTGCGGGTGAATTAAGGACCCCATCCAAAACACACATGGCTGGTCACTGGATTCTAAATACAAGTGGGAAAACATCACCATCGGAAGCTGGTAGACTGGCGCTGAGTTTCAAGTGTACTGAGGAGGGAGCGTGGCTGTTTCCGCCAGTGAAGAGAACAGCACTTCTTCCTCAACTCTTTACTTGAAGTGCACTACAGGAGAGGACAGAGTGCGGCGCTTGAACAAGCATGTTCTCCCGGCTCTTTTGCTTGCCGACAGCCTGAAGCGCTGTTGTGTCTGCAGTGACGGAGAAGAGAGAGTCAGACAATAATTAATTCGAGGGTAACAGAAGTCGCGGCGATAAGAGGATCCGGCTTTGCTGGAATCACAACCTCTATTGTGTTGCTGCGTCTGACTCCCTCCTAGCTTAGCTATGTTAGCGCAATCTGGACGGGAGCATGTGGCCTTGTTCGCATGGCCTTTTTTTCCCCAAAATAATGACAGTTGACTTTCTCACTTAACTTCAAGCCACTTGAAAAGTCAAAATTATTCGACGCATTCTGAATTATAAATGTATTTTAAGACGTTTTTTCCTGTTGTGACTCAAATTGAACCGTATGGATTACGTCTCCAGAGCCGACCTCTTGCTGAAGGTCCGGCGTCAGCTTCACATTTGGACATTTTCAAGAGCGAGCCCAAATGATAGGGAAAAAAAACAGCTCCACTGACAGCCTTTTGCGTCCCATTCCAGGAGGGGGTGCCATTTGAGGGGAGGGGGGCATGCCATGTATGAGCATGTGACAACAAACAATATAGAAAGATATTTCTGCATGTGTACAGGGAATCTCTATTCCAGATTGACACAGTTTCCCTGCCTCTAGAATAGAAAAGCCATGAATGGAGATGCAGTACACAGCTGCAGTACCACACTTTCAGTGGCGGAAGTTGGCGGAGCAACAAGTTTTGATCAGGGAAAACCGGAGCGTTAAAGCTTATGGTCACATACCTTTATAAGAGGAATTTGTTGTGTCGTCGTGTTGAGGCTTTGACGTAATGTTCTCGAGTAAATTGCGATTCATAGTCTGCTCTTAGTACAAGAAGTGTAGCATTAGCAACAATGTAACTGCCTTTTGTGAGCTCCAACGTCTTCCAGGACTTGGACAATACCAAGCTGTTTGTTTACCTTTAGGATCAGTCCTTTCTGTGTGGATAGCTGCTGTCTGTAGAGGGCGCTAAAGATCACACGTTGCACCGTCAAACTCCCTGAAACCTTGAGTAGAACCTCTGATTTAAATCCTGTCCATATTCAGTCTGGTTTTTTTTTAGCCTTCCTAAATCCTACAAGTGAAATAAGGCCCATGGTATGAATGTGGACAGAGCTATCATTAGATCTATAATCTCTAGAAGTCTCAATATCATTTGGAGAAGGCTCTCCTCCATCGCTCCGTGGTGGCGTCTGAGAGCTGTCAGAATCCTGCGCTGATGAAGGCTGTCAGAGCTAAACTAGTGAGCTGTCAACATCTTGTCTCGCTTCTAGGGGACAATGCCGCAGTGCCTTTCGCATTACAGTGAAAGACGGTTCATAACCTTATTTTTCCGGGCTGCTGCATTATCAATCCTCTTTGGGAAGCGCTGCTCCTGAAACGTATCGCGGTTTGTGGAGAAGAAAGCCAAGGGTGAGCACAGTGCTCACCAGTGTCTGGGAGATAACTAGTTTTCCGACGTGTGATCCCGAGGCATGGCTGACAGACGGATTGACGTCCTTGGTCCCCTCAGTGTCTCCGACAGATTATGAATGAGATGCAGACGCGCCGGCTGCCGCCACATCCGAGTGTCATATCAACATTTTGGGCAAAGGCAATCCCCCCGTGACTCCGTTTCATGTTACGTAGACGCCCGTCTGAAGCTGGAAGCAGCTCGACGCTCATGAAGAAAATACCACAAAATGATGCTCACACTCAAACCTACTGAATTACATCTGTACGTGAAGTTTTCTTAAATCAAATGTTTGCCTTTTTTTGTGAATCAAATCGCCATGCGAAAGGTTTTTAATGGCTTTTCCCGCTTCCAGTTATTGATAGAGTTTAAATGGTGAGGTGAAGCTGTTATTTAAAAGCAGTTTGGGATTCTGAGTGACTCACAATTGTGGCTGTGGAGGGATTTATGGCTGCATGTGTTGCACTGTTTGTTTTGCGAAACCCGTCCTCACTTCCATGGTGAAATAGTGACGTTGGAAAAGTGGAGCTTTGCGTCCTATAATGGTGCCGACGGCAGCCTTCAGTGTTGCTCACGTTGCTGTTCACAAATATATCCACCAGGGGGAGCAGCCCAGAGTCAAAGGTTTATGACAACGACAAACATGGCGACTGCGGAAGAAGTGTTTAACATACCACCTGGAGGAAGGGTTGTAGGAGGTGGTGGTCGGTGAGGCAGTTAAATACAGTGGTACCTCGGTTTTCGAATGTCCCGGACTTTGAACAAATCAGAGTTCAAGCAAAAAATTTTTTTTTCTGGAGGACGGAGAACTGTCGCCATTCTTATATCGTCTTTGTGTCTCATTGAAGCGAGGTAGCGGATACTAACCCAACACTGGCCCCATGGTTTCCAGTGGTACTGCTCATACAGTGGCCTGTATGAGTGAGGATGAGTTGACCTCTTGCTACGATGATATTTTTGTACAAACTAGCATATATTGTCACCGCCCAGATTTGTTAGAGTTGCCGCAGCATTCATCTCTTTCTATGCATTAGCTTCTCTAGTTTCCTGTCTTCATTATTTCCAGTTCACAGAGACTCGTGGACGGAGATAGAGCTTGGACTCCTCTGCTCTTCCTTTAGCACTGAAGCCTTTACAAGTTAAGGGCAACTATTATTGCCCATTCTAGCCGGGCGAGGCGCCAACACTGTGAAATCCCGCAGCAGGAATAAATAACTCCCTTCTTCCATTAGAAGTTTGAGTCACACCTTAAAAGCCAGTGCTTTTTTTTCTGCTTCTTCACTTGAATGCATTTCTGCTTCATTCTTTAAAGCCACAAACAAGCCAGACGCTACGCTAACGTCAATGCCACTGAAGAGAAACTTGTCAATACAGAATGCTGATTTCACTACAGCTTGAAAACACAGTGACGTGTGTTTTGTTCGAGAAAATAAACTGACTCCTTTGTGTCACTGAGATGAGTGGCTGTTTGCTGAGTGACGAGTCATTGCAATCTGTTCCAGTTGCTTTAAAACAAATGATCTTTTGTTGATGGTGTTTATACAGTAGCACTGATATTAACCATTGAACGTCAATGTTGGCTGAGTTTCAGCCTCGATCCTTGCGATTTTCCTTGGGTTGTGAGTGTCGCCCTTGAAGCCAGTTTCTCTGCTTCCATCCCTCGAACACCGTTTTGTATTTCTCTATTAGACCTTCATATCAATGTGTCACTCCGTGTCCTATGGAGACGCTGAATGCCTCGTCGTAATTTGATAATGGTTCAAATTAGAGTTCGGACTCGATCAAAGAAAATGACAGTCTCATCTAGTCGCCTCCATCATGGATGTTTTGGTGATGGCCTCACATAGCTTTGTGTGCTGCCCCGTAAATTGGAGGGAAAAACGTTCCCTGTGAAAGAGCTTATATTCACGATGAGTCAGCATTAATAGCTTTGGCCTGTTTTAGTTTTTCCGTCGTTGTATAATCAAGTTGAACATGTTAGAGTCACAGGCCGGGTTTCTATATAAATACCCGAGTTACTGGCCTAAATCTTGGCTGTACTTTATAGTGACAACACAAAATACTACTGAATATTAGGTGAGGGGCCGTCGAAGCATTCTATTTTATGACCTCACTATTGTAAACCGGGAAAAGTGTAATTCTGTCTTGACTTTACATGCTTAAAATATGTTATTTGATTATAAATATTATTTCATTTTACTTAAAAAATATCATGTATCATGTATAATTGAAGTTGTTTTTAAGTAATGAATATATAATGGCAATGGAACTGTGGTTAAACCTGTAAATATGATCTAAAAAATGGCTCTTTAATGTATTTATTTCTTTTATTAAAGTAGTTTGAGGGACAAAAATTACAGTTAAAATGAATGTCACTCCTTGAAAGAATGAAGTTGTGCTTTTCCATGCTGGAGAAGCTTCTCCTCTTGCTCTTCAGAACCCTTGAGCAAACACTTTCTTTCAAACGCAGTTGCTTGCTACGGGGACACCAGCTGTTTGTGGGACAGGTCGTCACTTTTTTTTTCCAACTAGTGCAGCAATCCTACCTGGAGCGCCAAGCGGGGACTAAGACGAAGGCTCTCCCAAATCTGCCTCGCTCTTCTGCCAGCACCGTCGTCGAGTTTCACCCGCTGTTTATTTAAATCGAATTAATCTTTTAGGTCGGCAGGAGACTTGTCTCACATGCTCTTCGAGTCGCGCGGTGAAATAGGTCATTCTTGTTTCGTAAGACTGACGTGCATTGAAATGAAATAAGTAGAGCTGTGTGCTCAGAAATGATGAGTGATAGAAGCTAAAATCCATTTTTTGTTGTTGTTTTTTTTTTAAATCCAAACCCTTCTCCCGAAGTTTGGATTGGTCCAGTAATCCAGGTGAAGTGAAGTTTGATACTTCACAGGTGAAAACTTCCGCTTCATGTCTTGATATAACGGGTGCTTGAGTGGGTACAACTTGCCTCGTGTGATGGAGGCACGGCAGCTGATGGGCTCCACCCCGCCTGCACTCTCTGCTTCACCTCCTTTCATCTGCGTCTGTACGTTGTCTCTCCATCTGTGGGTGAGGGAGAGAGTCTTCTCTGCCTCGCACCCCTACCCCTCCGGGAAAGTGGAGGAATTCATCTCCCCAGCGGCGCTTGCATAGCCAGATACGTATACGACCATAGGAGAAAAAACGTAGCGCTCTCACTCTCTTGTCTATCGATCATGTGATCTGCAACATGAACGTGCCGAGAAGAACAAATGAGAAAATATCTGCCACCTTCGTAAAGGCCTGTTCGGGATCCATACGTGAGATTAGAAACACACATCAGCATTAGCGTCCGCCTGACACTTGCTTTGCCCTTCAAAGAAAGACAAATGTAGCGTCTCAGTCATTCACGAAAAGGAAGACTCAGTATGTGATGTGTGGAGCACATTTTATATAAGGCAAATAAGGAGTTTTTAAATCTGCAGTGCACCATATACACTTTCACCAATCGTCTACCTGTTTCACTCCCTGTCAGGCTTGTCAGAAGTTTCACCCAAATCCAGCTGTCCTGGTTTCATAACGCATGCCGGAGGGGGAGAAAACAAGTTGGATAAAAGCACAGCCCATATTCTTTTTTGTTATTGGTTTCCCTCCAACGTCCTCATTCTGAAACTGTGGCAGAAGATGCTGGAAATTATTCCAAAAATGAGGCTGTCAAATGCAGTAGCTGTGACGTTGACCTCACATTCAGGTTTTGAAGCGCAAACATGTTTAGTTTGAACCCTTTTTATGCTTCTTAATTTTAGCTTTTAGCTTTCACGGCGCAGAATTCGGATTCCGAGTTGCTCCCTGGTGTTTATCATGCACTGTCCGTCCAGAACAAAGCTGCCAGAGTCTGCGCTTGCTTTTTAAAAGTTGAGTCTCTTCAAGCTTTTTATTATGCTGGTCAATGAAGGACTCGCTCTGTTGTGGTGAGTCTTGCCACAGACCATTCATCCCACACCAGGCAGCACCTGGAGACAAGGAAGCTGGGATCATGTTTGGAATTTTATTTTACAGTAGTTAGCTATCCTTGCTGTGGGGCCCAGTGACGGCTGGAATAACTAGCAGACCCCTGAAAAAACTCCAAAAATATCCTCGGAATGTTTCTCTTAAGCCTCCAGTTCATCAATATAAAATGATAATTTTGTTATTGTCACTGTATGAAGTGTCAAGGTACAAGGGGGCGCTATGACTCGTGGCATTACGACGCTCTCTGAAAACTCCATGAGCCCAAGTCAGGGGCTCGTGTTTTAGTTAAATCTCTTGGTTTAAATCTTCTTTTCTAGTGTTGTAGTCCTCAAGACTGAGACCAGGCAAAACAGAGGCCGAGACCAGTCGAGAATACTGAAGCATCAGTCTGGTGGTCATATAGACACACATCAGTTTATCCCGAACCATGGTCAAAATAAATCAATATCTGACGTTGTTTCATTGGAACAAACCAGTAGCTTGGTCTGTGTTCAGCTTGGTCTCAGTCTTGGTCTCGCCCCCCCCCATTGGCCTTGGTCCTGACTCGGTCTGGGGCGCCTCAAAATCTTGCTGCAGGACGCAAGTCTCTGTTAAGTCTCTAGTAACTGTCTTCACTTCAGTCTTGACCATGACACAACCAATACACAAGTTGTCATCCTTTGCCAGAGACTAGAGTCTTTGTGGGTCGCAATATCGACATGCTTTGGACGTGATCTAGTTTATGGTGTTTACATTTCATTTTGAGCAAACTGCATCTGCCTTCAGTTCCTGCGGGCGGTAAGAAATGACTTGGTGTATCTGCTTTGACCCATGAACCTTGCTTTTATCATGTCCTTCAGTCCTCTTTTCCCCCATAGTTTCTGCAATAGATGAAGTGGACCAAAATAAATGACAATAATAGTTGGTTCCTGGTCAAGATCCACTATCACAGTCCAACGTGTTCTGCATGTTACAAACTCTGCTCTTGAAATCATTTTCCAATGCTCATTCTATTAAAAGAAAAATGGCCCCACGGACGCCTGTGATGCTTTATTTGGTTTGGAGCGTGCGCGATGTTGAATTGATCCTGCGGGTTATTTTCAGCGCTCATGTCAGTCTGAGCCGCTTCAGTCGCTGTTGACATCAGACGTTTCGACGGATTCTTTGTAGCACTGATAATTGTCCTCATCTGTGTGGCGCTCTAGTTGGAGCGCGTCTGCATTCGCCGCTGGAAACTGGGAGTCAATTCACAGCGGCACTTGAAGGAAATGCAATTGTTGCGCGTATACAGCCGTGTCAGATGAGGATGTGTTTTATATATTGTGTGGAGGCCAAGCAGCGGGCTTCATTTGAAAGAACGGATGCACAGACTCTCCAGCGCCATCATGTGGATGTGAACGCACCTCCTCTCAATAGCAGGGCGAGTTCAAGGACCCTGACTCAATTCAAGCGCACCACCCTGCTCTTCATGTCAATCATGCGATGACATCATCATTGGTCGCTATTAGCTTTTATTTCAACTGCGTTTCCCTTCTCTCCCTGCTCAGGTCGAAGGTCATGGGCAGCCTGGGTGTTTGGGCTGTGGCTGTGGTCGCTCTCATGAGCACCTCCGGACGCTGGCTGGTGGACGGTCACAAGAGCAGCAGGCGAGGGAACGGAGACTCAGCAGGGACGATGCGCACCTCGTCCGAGGAGCGTCACTCCACGGTAAGCGCCGCATGTCACCGCCGCCATGTTTTCCTCTCACGCTGCCTGACCTCTAGAGCTTTCTAGTCATCGCTCTTCTAGCGAGGTGATGTGAGGTGAAGCCGTCCGCTACAAACATGTCGAGATGTTCCGTCAACCAGGCCACTGCCACAAATAAACTAAAATACTTGGGCCTTACTTTGACACCAGTTGAGGAGGCTGACGTCGATGACGTTTAGTTCTATTTCCAAAAGGATTTTCAGCTCTAAATAAACCAAATTATATGAGACTTAGAACATACAATTGTAATAAATTAAACACTTATCAAATTCTGCATTTATTAGGAATCCAAATTTGATTTTAGCGCCATAACTGTTGCAGTGCAATATGGGATTATTATTACTATTATATTATTATAATTTGCAGTACACATTCTGCAAGTTATTTAACTAACTGGTGTCACATTATCGGTGGTTATTGAAACACAGAACAACACGGTGGACAATGACCCTGGCCTTCTGTGACCCGCCCCTGCCAACAGAGGGCGAGAGCCAACCCCCTCCACTTGGAAAACACCAAGTGTCAATGCGAAAGATTGACTTTGTCATCAAGAACGGACGCAAAAATACCCCTGACAAAGTTGTTATTTGACGCCTTGGGAGTGAGACTGTGTTGCCCTGATCAAGAACCATATTGTGCCTGCAACAAGACAAACTTGTTTGCTGTTTAGGATCAATGAAGGTGGATTCAAATTGATCTAATTCTAAATACATTGCGACATGCTGCTTGGCCTCACATGATCCAGTGCAGTTTCAACAGTCTTGAGACCAAGTCCTGGCTTGAGATTTCAATTCATTTTCAATGGACTCGTTCAAACTTCAAGTGCAGCACATGCCACTTGAGAGGTAGGATGCTCCACCATTTTATTCAAATACGCTAACAGTATTTGGTCTCTTCGGTGAGCCGTCACATCCGCCTCAGCCTTCCTTCACACGGGAAATGTCAGGAGTTTTTATTATTATACTCCAGCGCACAAATAATTGCGTCAACAAGGAGATACTCCGCTGCAACATTTTGCAAGCTACATTAGGTTTGTTATTAACTGGCTGCCTTTTCCACATGGGCTGACACCCATTCACCACATATTCATATCGACCTGCGGTGTAATGTCAAGCAATAAGCTGCCGAGGAACATGATATTTGCCCAACACAAATGTCTTACTGTGA
This sequence comes from Synchiropus splendidus, assembly GCF_027744825.2. NCBI lineage: Eukaryota > Metazoa > Chordata > Actinopteri > Syngnathiformes > Callionymidae > Synchiropus > Synchiropus splendidus. Next base: position 16,898,303 of record NC_071350.1, on the reverse strand, counting down.
TCTTTATAGCCGTGCTCCTTCCTGCTGACCCACTCTGGATCGTGTCCGCCGGCACATCTGGGGAAACGTCCTGATTTAGCGCCGAGTCTGTGGGAGTCGAATGTGGAAGCCGTGGAGGAAGAAACGCTGCTTAATGGTCTGAATATGAGGGTTTTTAAACAAACCGAATCTCAACTCTTGACAGGTCTTTGGCTGTCTGAGGTTAGATACAGGTGCAAATGACGGACAGGAACGATGATCGAAAGGCGGCAGAACCAGAACACGGACCGGGAGCTACACAAAAGGGTTGGGGAAAAACCTGATATAAAAGAGAGGCTAATAAAAACGGGGAGAACACGCGTTCAGAAGATATTCGCGAGGACCAAATAACATAAGACGCACGGTGGTGGAAAACACACACACGAGGAGGTAGCTATATCAATGAGAAAAACAAAAGTGAGACCTACGAAATACACACGGAAATTTAGCAGAGATGGAAAAAGAAAGCAGAGACGAAGCGAGGAAAGAAGAACTAAGGACGCGGCTGAAAACTTTAGAAAATTCGAGGGAGCTTAGCCAGAGAGGAGAGTCTTAAGAGAGTTTACCATTGGAACGTGAAGAAACCATCTGGCGACACAAGCTGGCGTGGAGGAGTTGATATCCGTGAAAAGTCCGATTACGAAATGCACGCCAGCTGTGTCGCTCGGAAAACTGGAGAGAGAACAGGAAATGGAAACAAAGGAACCGGGAATAAGAAAAATAAAAGCATGGAAAAACGTGGACATGACAATGACAATACAGACATGGAGGAAGCGGACATGACGTTTCCAGTCCGGGACACCAGCGAGTCTCTTTTTATCATAATTCCACCGCAGCATTCTCGCTTTGTTTTAAGTCTGAGTTCGACTTGGCTCATCTCCAAATCTGCTCTGATGGCTAGAGAATAGAAGAAAAACATAAATGATCATGCTCATATTTGTCCGATCAAATCGTCCGTCTATTAAACTGCACTTGATATAGGAACGTTTCTCCAAGACTGAAGGGAAATCAGCCACGTAACAGACAGAAATGCAAATCTAATCACTCTAAATAGAACCTATCAAGACCTGACATATATTCCGCCTCGCTCACGTTTTATTTGCCGCATGCAGAGCTGGCGGGGTCCCTGATGGATATCCGTTAGATAAGACATTGCCCTTTTTTCAAATGAAGGCCCATGCGGGAATGGCTATACAGAAAAGATTGACTCTTATGGGTTCACTCACGGACGCTCCGTTGGCAGTCTCGCTGCAGTAATAGGACATTACAGTCAAAAAGGTCACAGCATCAATAAGCCACTGATATCATATTGGCATGTAAGCTGCATAATGCAGAACAAGGGATGTAGCTGCGCGTGTTGCTTGACTGGGATGAGGAGCTATGATTCAGGAATACAGTGAGACTCCCGAGGCACCTCCCCCTTCTGAGGGAACACCGAGGGAATCCCATGAGATTCAACGTATATGATCCCTGAACGTCGACGTGAAACTCCGTAGCCTCCCTCTGCTGAACGTCTTTAGTGACTGTTGGCTGCGATGGTGGTGAGACGTACAAATCCACTGGGGAATTACAAGGTTCGCTTTTGGCTCAGCTTTTTCTTCATCCCAACTGAACAATGGCATCCTCAAGAGAGAATATCTGTTTGTGGTATTCATGAACAAGACCCCGAGATACTTGAACTCCTTCACCAGGACCTGTCACCCTCTTCCTTTTGAAAAGCACAGTCTTTATTAACACTAGTAACAGGTGATCCTCTCAGAAATTTGAAGTTGGGCTCAGAACGTTCTCTTGAAGACCCTCTGCTCTCCTTGCTAAACTGTTTTGTGAGTGAAACGTCAGTCACGTCTTATGTTTATATTAGGGGTGGAATTTGATTAAAAATTTTATGTAGTTTATTAGAGAATTTGTGATTTATTAATCTCTATGAATCACAGTTTAATGGCATAAGAATATTTGCCACAAGAAGCCACATTTTTCAAGTTGAATGAATGTGGTATATTACTGAATCAGATGATGGACAACAACAACAAAATATTGGTTATTTTGCATCAGTTGGACAATAGCACAATAAATCAGGATGGTGACTATATTCAAGTTTTTATATCACCTTATTAAAACTAAAGCTCTATCAGAATTTCAAGTCCATTCAGAGTGGTGGAAACCCTGGACATTGTGTAGTGAAAAACCTCCCTGAACCAAAGCAAACAGATGCTTTTGTTTGCTTTGGTTCAGGGATGATTCCTCCATGTTTGTTGTTGTTGTTCTCATCCTAGCTGCCACATGTCTTGTGCATCAGTGGGATCAGTGGACCAACTCCTGGTCCACTGATCACAACTCCTGCACTGACAAAGGTGTGTGTGTGTGTGTGTGTGTGTGTGTGTATATATATATATATATATATATATATATATATATATATATATATAAGCAGTAAGTAAGTGTGAAAAGCAGTCAGTGAAAGGTGAGCAGATTTGTTCAGGAGCACAGACTTTCCATTTCCGACCATGGACTCATGCACAGCACTTCTCTCCTGTTCTTACTTCATCAGAGCTGAGTCCTCATAAAAAATGTAAATCCTTCTTTGACATTAGATATTCATTTTGCTTTTGGCAAAGTTTGGAAAAAAAAAGAACCCTGTCTGCTGAAAATAATCCATTTCAAGCTGAAGTCAACTATCATTTCGACAATTTTTGCCAAAGGTCAAACCCCTCCGATTAAGTTACACCTGACCGACGCTACGTCGATAACGTGACAATATGGTGACATTTGCGGACTGATTCAGTTCAATACACAATCAAGAGTAAATCTCTGCGACTCGCCGTGGCACAAATGTCGTGGTTAATAATTGCCAAGTCATGTGGCGAGTGCAGTGAGAGTCAATGCATTTAACTGCTTGTATGTTTCCTGAAGGCATTTTCTTCCACAGCCACAAAACATACCGAGGTGAACTGAGTCTCTGTTTGTGTCCCTAAGATCAGTTTCCATTCAGGGCCAGAACCATTAACCTTTGACCTGTCAGATGTGACCGTGTCTGTTGGTGATGGACTGGCAAACTCTCCCCGATACCTACTGCCTCTTGTCCCATCCAGCCAGGACGGACTCCAGCAACACATGCTCGGGATGCACTGATCCCGCCGGGTGTCAACCTGATCCACCCTCTTACTGTTGGATCGGGCCAATACAGGAAGCCGATCTTTGCATTTAGACTGTGGTGAACGCAACGTGGACGTGACCCCTCAAGGTTCAACACCACCAAGCGCCTTAGGAAGCACCACGCCATATCGACAAGTTTGCCTTTTTCTCAAAGAAAGACTAGTATCGCACAGCACGGCAAGAACACTAATACTTTATCACTGGTATCGCATCAGTATCGGTGTCAGCCGATACTCAAAGCCCTGGTACCGGGTCCCAAAAAGTTGGATCCCCAATTAAAGCACAGAAAACATCCAAGTTTTGTCGACCCATGTTTTAAGCCCCTCTGTCATTTTTTCAGTTGCACTCCTCTTGTATCTGGAAATGACCTGCAACATCTACTCTGACTCCCCATCACCTGACCTCGTCCCACCAGACCTCTTTTGTGTCTTTCTTATGAACCTTACTGGCCATCTTCCCATTATGACCCTTGATTGTTGCGTGTAGGGTTGGTTTTGTGCCTCACTTTCAACCCTTGTGGGAAAAAAAAAGACCCTCTTAACTTGACTCTCTAGTCAAAGTCTTCGACTGGAGAGGTTCAAGCTGCCTTTTCAAGCCAGTGTCCTTGTTTAGGAGAAGGAATAAGGTGCTTGTTTGCTATCACTGATGCACAACACAGCAGGAAACAAGTTGGTAAAGTGGTACTTGTGTTCCAGCGATGACGTGTGTCCAGATGATTCACACAAGCACTGAAAGTGAATCTACTGCCTGTTAACGCATGGACACTTAAGACCTCAAAAGGGTCACCTCGGGAGCAGGAAGTATTTTTAGAGAGCGAAGCCATCTTTTACCGATGCACCCCATTTAATTCCTTAATCAATCGGTCAGATGGCGGCGTTTTCTTGATGGACGTCGGTGCTGATGTGAGCATTTCATTCTCCGCCGCCGTCCTGAAGTGGCACGCCGGCAATCCAGATGGCAGCGAGAGAGGGAGATATAGATACAGAGGAGGCACTGACAGGAATCTTAAAAACGCCCCGGCCCCCCGGGAAGCTGGGAGGACTACGCAGACTCACGCATGTTTTATCACTAAGCCTCATTACCGCTGACTTCCACTCGAAAGGACAAGAATGCAAAATGTCACAACACTTCATGAGCTGTCACTCGGTGGCGTCGGCAACTACAGTGGAGGAGCGCGTCAGATCTATTTTTAGACCTTTTTTTTTTTTCGACCACGCTAAACTGAAGTTTCCTGCTGCAGAACGCGAGCGTTACGGGAAGACCGTAACTGCGACTGACTTGCCCGTGTCTTCGGGTTCAACAAAGACCTTGAGTCGCAAAAACTATTTCTCTTGCAAGGTGTTTTCCTGCTGCATCTTTTCGCACAATGAGATTAAAAATAACACCGTTTTCTGGGACACAAAGAATATGTTTATTCTTCATGCAGCTGTGGCTACAACTCGGTGTTTCCTGCCCCCCAAACCTTGCTCTGGTGTCTCCGACAGATCTGTATCGTCTTGTTGTGATTTCAGCTAAATGACACGTCTCTTTTGGTTGCCACAGCAACCCCAGTCACACCTCATCATTTCCTTTCCTCCTTGTTGTCGTCCTCTTCTTCTCATACCTGGCAAGTGAAGGGCTAACTCAACGGTGTACGACAAGAATGATGATCTATAATGCACGTTTAGACTCCTGAAACAGAAGAGAATCACCTGGCTGATCCATTCATAAGGAGCCTGTTTGCCATCCATTCCTTGACATCATAATTACATTCCCTCCTCTCCACCTTTTCCTTCCTGCCATGGTTCTCCGTGCTCAGGAGGGGTAAGGAAAGGCGGCGTAACAAATGGTCAGGGTGAAGCTGCAGAAAAGGCTGTTTTTGTCTCACTCCTCTGAGCCTGTAATAACCACTTTCCGATGTTCTCTCTTTCTGCAGGAGAAGGGGAAAGCTGACTGGAGCATCGATCACTGTGAGTACTCTGCACAAACCAACCCTGCGTTTTTTTTTGTTTCACGCCGTACTCTGCTATTGTTACACATCTCTTTTCTGCCTCTTACTTTGAGCGCGTGGTAAGAAACAAAGAGGAACGCGATCAAGGCAACGCTCCTTCTCGCTTTCGCTCTACAAAAACTCCGTTTCTTTTAAAGTGAAAATGTCTGCTTTCACTTCACCACGAGGCACTAATGTCTTTTAAAGCTTCAATTTATACGTTCGCTTCATTCGGGGGAAAATATTACGAGTGAGCCCAAAAAAATCCTTTCATTTCAGCTCTAATATTCATGTCTTGATCAATGAATCCTGGGTCTGCCCGGGGGCCTCCTCCTAGCTTCCTATGAAGAATAGCAGTCGCTGATGTTTGAGCCCAGCTGTGTTCTATTTACCATGTCATGTGAGGAAGATGTCAAATAATTTGGTTTGTCAAAGGATTTATTCTGATTCTTAAGGTCCTTATCTGATCTGCAGTGTCTAGGACAAACTGGGGAGGAATCTCTGTGGACCATGATGTTTGCTGATGATACAGTGTTTTGTAGTTTAAAGGGAATGTGCTGCATGGGAGGGTTGTAAGCAGGAGTTAAGAGTCCAGTGAGGACGAGTGAAGGTGTGGAAATCATCTCGAGTAATGGACATGATAGGAGGTGAAGAAGAGAGTGCAGGTAGGGTGTGGCGACAGGAGTCAGAGTGAGGGGAGAAGAAGATGATGGTGAGGTTGTCAGACAAGAGCAGAAATGAGAGGGAAATATGGAGTTGGAGACAAAATTAGGGAGATGGTTTGGAGTTGTGGAGCGGAGAGACGGTAGACTGATGGAGGTGAAGAAGAAGAGGGTGCCAACCAATGATGTTCATGGATGGAGGGACGTGAAGGGGTGTGACTGCAGGGGAAGCATGGCAAAGCTAGGATAAACTGTTACATTCCAGAATCCATGAGCATGAAAAGCTAGTGGAGCTGTAGTGTCCTGTTGCTGAAGGAGAAGAATTGTGTTTCAGTTGTGTTAAAAGATGAACTTTGGATGGTGGCGACTACTGTTTCGCCAGTTGCACCACATAAAATGGAAAAAATATATTTTTAATTTATTCAAATTTTGGGGGCTTTGCTTATAAATCCAAACTTTTATTCATTCTTGATTTAAAAAAAAAAATATTTTCCCACAAACAGAACGTTGAAATAGACGATCCTTCCTTCAAATTTAGTTGTGGCCAAAGCCGTCATTCATTTGTGTTGAATTGAAGCGACAACGCGACTGCACACGTTCATTGTTAACAATTATGATTAGTGACGACTAACAAACAACACACCATGCATCATTCATGAGCCGGGCCGGACCAAGGTATCATTATTCATCTCATGCCTCTGAAAAGACAAACACAAGTGGAGAATTACACTTGTCGAGGGAGTAATTATTCAGCTGTCCATCATCTTTAACACCCGCAGGAATAAGTGTGTGTGTGTGTGTGTGTGTGTGTGTGTGTGTGTGTGTGTGTGTGTGTGTGTGTGTGTGTGTGTGTGTGTGTGTGTGTGTGTGTGTGTGTGTGTGTGTGTGTGTGTGTGTGTGTGTGTGTGTGTGTGTGTGTGTGTGTGTGTGTGTGTGTGTGTGTGTGTGTGTGTGTGTGTGTGTGTGTGTGTGTGTGTGTGTGTGTGTGTGTGTGTGTGTGTGTGTGTGTGTGTGTGTGTGTGTGTGTGTGTGTGTGTGTGTGTGTGTGTGTGTGTGTGTGTGTGTGTGTGTGTGTGTGTGTTGATGGGCGCGAGGACTCCAGGGCTGATGGAAGCTCCTGCCATAATAAAGTACATGAGAGGTCAAAGAAGAGAAAAGGGAAATAAGAAAAAAAAATCCGCACATCTCAGTGAGCTTCTATAATGAACAAAGAGTGAAAACTAGGTGCTGATGGTCTTGTCAATGGGCCGGGGTCAGAGGTTCAGTATCTTGGCGGCATGAATAAAATCCATATATACGGCGCACTGGGGTATTTTAAGTGCGTTTTTAAGTCCGACAAATACAGTACCTGAATCTGGGTCACCCATTTTTTTAAATGAAGATGATCCCATAATGATTCGATGTACGATATCGAAGCTGAGAGCTTGTTTACGTTGACCCCACATGGATCAGTTGACGGCATATTCCCCGAATGACATCATCAAGGCGCGTCTCAGAACCCCGCTGAGTCCAATACTGCACTGAATTTGCTTCACCTTTACAGGTATTTAGCATTTAAGTTCAACAGAACCGACATCGCACTAGATATCCAGAACCCTATCCAGTTCCCGTCCCTAGCCGGGTCTTGGCTCTTGTTCTTGACAGCCAATTGGTGAGCAGCTTTGCCACAGCAGCAATGATTCCGGGCTTGACTGACTCCTATTTGACAGGTGACTTCCTCCGCGTGCATTAAGCCCATTACCATGTCTTGTCTTCACGTCGCGGCTAAACCGCCGCCTCCCTCCGTTTGTTCTCCGCATCGTGATTCACAAGAGGCTTTTACTATTCAGCATTGCATCACATAGTTTTATTATCTCTTTATCTAAGGGTGTTTCATTTCCCCCCAGTCGTATGATGATGCGGAGGAAAGTAGTTTCCCTAGTGATGATTGCTTTTCCGTCAATGTGCTCACTTGCTCTTGACAATGCGGCCTCAGATGAAAAACGCTCTTGGTGGCGCGTCTCTCCGCGCGGCTGCTCGCTTGTCGTGCCAGAACAAACGGGCGGGATGTATCGCGCAGGTGAATCTGAGGATCGAACCTTAACCCTGGTCATAACTGTCCTGCTTGATATTTTAGAAGGAGGAAGTCCAATTCTGAATTGGTTTTCCAGCGCTGAGCTGTGGTAATATTTCCCTCTCTCAGGAACCTCTTGCATGACGGGGACTGTGCAGGCTTGGGTCCGCCCCAGGGCTTCCTCCCAGCTCCTTCCAACTCCCTATGGAAATGTCCAGGAGGCACCTGAGCAGGGGTGGGAATTGAAGTTCCACTGCCAGCCAAAAGGACTGAAGAATAAGTCTTAAATCTAGCTCAGATTTTGTGACTGTAGTCTTATAAAATAAAGAGCAAACAGGGAATTACTTATTACTTATTTATTACTTATTTACAGAATCTTCATAAAATGAAAACATATACATTATATATATTATATATTTAGAGAATAATATAGTATATATATAATATTTTAAAAATATATATGTAATTTTTTCATTTTATGAAGACTGTAAATATAAATTGTAACAGCACTATTTTTTTCTCCACTTTATTTTGTGTTTTTCAGGGTGGCAGAAATATTGTTACATTAGATTATTTTTTTGGCCTAATATTTAACATTTAATTCAACATAACACTACAGTCACAAAATTTTCTCTTTATAAAATAAAGAGAAAATAGGGAATTACTTATTACTTATTTATTACTTTATTACTTATTTACAGAATCTTCATAAAATGAAAAAAAACATATATTATATATATGAAATAATATAATATATAAAATGTATTTAAAATAATAATAATATATACTGTACTGTAATATATATATTATATATTTTTTTCATTTTATGAAGATTCTGAATATAAATTATAACAGCACTATTTTTTTCTCCACTTTATTTTGTGTTTTTCAGGGGGGCAGAAATATTGTTACATTAGATTATTTTTTGGCCTAATATTTAACATTTAATTCAACATTTCAGTGTAACTATAGAAGGGTTCTGTAAATTTGGGTCATTTTTACTTTTGATCTGACTTCATTTGGGCCACATGAACAGAGGGAAAGGGTCGTATGCTTGGGTTAGGGTTCAAGGTTAGAGGGTCAGGGCTTGTTTTGAGCTTTAAGCCTGTCATGAATGACCTAGCCAATTTCCCTGCAAGGGAAACTCCAACACACAGGTCGTGACCAAAGGCGAGAGGAGCATAAAATACATAAATATTTCTGGCAAAGTGAAGAAAAGTGGTGAAAAATGACTTCACACGGAATCATTTATTTCACAAGACACGTGCGACAGTTCAGATCATTTCCATCTCATTGAGACAAATTAAAGGTCAGGGGTCAAAGACGCCGGGGGCGAGCGGAGGCTGTGATCCAACAGACCAACAAATGAATCACGGGTGCAAGCTCTCGCCATGAGGCTCCTGTAATGCGAGCGTTTCATTCCCGCAGTCATTCTGCTGTCCAACCATCCAAGCTGCGTCAAGCAAGTCACTGATTCACAATGAAGACACACCATTTGTGTTGGGAGGTGAGGCGCGTCTCCACTGGCTCTGACTCACGATATCTGTCCCGTGTCATCCGAGGACAGATGCTCCCCTCCTACTCTGTGTGTGTGTGTGTAATGATTTCCCTCTGGAGACTAATTATGCTCTGCCTGTTTGCATGCTAAAGTGGATCAAATGTCAGAGTCAGGCACCGCAATTCATATTCTTGTTTTGCTCCACTTTGTCTCCGACGATCGTGGCAAGAGCTCGCCGGGGTTGTCAACTTCCCTTGGTTCCCCCCAGTTGTTTCATCAGCTTCATCCTGCAACGTTTCTGCAATCCAAACAGTGCAGAGCTCTTCCCAGCGCAGACCTGGTGGAGGTGATATTGGCCCAGTTTCATCACACCCTGTGTCGCCCGAGTGCGCTACTTCCGGATATCCGAGGTTAGACCTACATTTACGATGTAATAACCACCTCAGCAATATTCTTTTTTAAAATGTTCATTAGCGTTGCGTTTGTTGTTTCGGGAATTAAGAAAAGTCAGTCACGGATTTCCAAAAGTGAAGGGCATTTCTTTATTGAGGATGTGGGTCGATGTGTCCCTGAGCAAGGCACTTGACTCCAGATGGTTTAGCTACTGTCGTGCTTGTGAATGATGACGCCCCTCTTCAACAGCAACCTGTCTCAGGAACCCATCCCTGGTCTTAGTACATGAGCATTACCTTAGTGTCCGAGCAGGTTGACTGGAGTGTTGAGTTAAGAGCAACTTTGTAGGATAGTGGGACACATCGTTGGCCAACAAAGTGTGTCAGATGGAGGTCAAGTCCAAGGACTGTGCCACAGTCGACACCAGCGTGGAAGACTTTCCTTACTCTGTCCACGCCTCTGGATACTGAACACATGTATGCGTCCATAGAACACTTTCCCAATCCCCGTCGAGATCCATTCCGTAGGGCTCCGGAATGGATCAGGAGTAAACGATGCTTGTTTTGTTAGCATCTCATGTATTCATATTGGGTTTAAGAGGATGCTGGTGGCTAGATGAAGCAGGGGGAAGACAGTTTCCCTCAAAAGTCTGAGATGTGAACACTAACAACCTGGATTTTGGCGGGGGACTTGATCCTTCCTTGAGAGCCGCACCTTGTCCCGACAAACCCATCGAGTGCTGGACCCGCGACCGTCATCCAGCAAGGGACGACTTCCTTGAAACTCACTTCTAAGTGGGTCAGAAACCAACTACTCTGCGTGTAGCTCCTCCGGCCGAGTAGAAAAAAAAAGGACATAGCCCGAGGTAAGAGACTGAACAGCAGGGGGCGAATCGGACTCCTACCACCCGAGACAAAGTCTGTAGTGTGAAGAGAGACGTTTTCATTTGTGACACCCGACGCTTAAATGGAAAAAAAGAGGCTTTGATAGTAATGTCTGTGGCACAACCCAAGTATCTCAACACAGCATCAAAGTTTGGTCCCACCACCTCCAAGTCTGAAATCTCACGTGATCACCCTTAGTGGCACAAAGAGGAAGCATCACAGCTGGAAAAAAACAACATGAAAGTTCAATTGGGACTAGTTTCACTTTCAACACACCTCAGACCACAGCCTTATTTTTAGGATGATCTTAAAATAAACAAGAATCTTCTGCCTGACTTCCAAGGTCATATAATATCTCAATTATTACCCTTCTATACGAGGGTAGGTAACCACCGCAGATGACGGGGAGATGACCGGACTGGTGTCTGGAGTTTATTGAAGGTGATGTGTGCAGTTTCACTCCGGTCAAACTGCAGTTTTGTTGGACTCTTTAAAGGATGTGTTGAGAACAACACGCTGCTGTGGCGGTTGAAAGATCTTTATTTTGAGCAAGAGCCGCGGATGCTAGCAGTAGAAGAGTTGAAATGTCACCATTTCTTTTGTCGTTCCAAATGATGCGAGTCACAGCCATGCCTTCCACTCTTCCCACTTTCCGCTCGGTGGCTCCCTGCACCTCTTGTCAAAACACAAACGCGCGGCGCCGTACGTTCCGCCTGATCTCATTGAGAAATTCAATATCGCCAATTTATCTCTGCAAGCGGGACGGCGATTAATTCCGTCCTGAGTGTTTAATTCATGAACCTGTGCCGGCTGCTGATCGCTGTTTGTTGCCACCACGAATTAAACAACGGAAAGAGGCAGCGAGTCAGGCAGCCCCGGTGCTTCATTTGGATTATAATTGGGCCAGAATGAGACGGGACGTGGTTGGCAGAGTGAGCCTGGCTAATGAGCAGCAAATGACTCTTGCTCCCAAAGTAGAGGAGGCAGGACGTCGGGATGAGCAAGGTGACGGAGAGAGAGACTCGTCCACAGTCATGCTCAAGTCAACTCTGGCCTTTATATCATAATAAGGTGCCGAGCTTTTGAGCCAACCCTTCCATCCCTAACGGCGAATATATTCACATAACTAATAGTTGTTCCATCAGGTTTGGGGCAAGAATTCGGGGCTCCGGTGTCACAACAATGCGGAGGAATTGATAAATAGTTCCTATAAATAGCCGCAGAGTAGGAATGTATTCCGCCCTCAAACATTTTCTGCTGCGTCGAGAGCACGCGGCTTACCTGTCACGCCGTGTAAAAATAGCAGCACGGGAGGAAAAAGTATAAATCTTATGTCAGTCGGGGATTTGGAAAAATCTGGTATGTGACAGATGTGCCAAGTAAGGCTTCTAAACACTTCACTGCAGACATTCAAAGGACACCGTCGAACTGCTGCAGCATGAAAGCTTGGAGACAGCAGTTCAAATAAAGGGGGTAAAGGACTTGCTGTTCAGCTGTGTCATCCCTGCGTTTGACTTTCCAACACCGCGAGTTCTGTGAGGTTATTAACGTACCGTATTTTATGGAGTTTTAGTCAAAGCCTCACAGGTCCTGCGACTTGTACTCAGGTGTGACTTGTATATATTGGAATATATGAGCTCACTTAAATGTTTCAACATCGTAAAACTGAACACGATTTTTTGGGTGTCTTTAAATAGCAAAACAAATCCGGAGCGAAACATAACCAAATGACAGCTGACGCTGTTTGTGGAAATAAAGTTCCCGTGTACAGCCCAGGCACCTGATGTGACAGGGATACTTCTCATGAAGTAGGCACTGGAGTCAAAACCAACCGGTGTCCTGCAGTTGTGAATCCACAGCTCTTCTGACTCGCAGTGAAAATCATGAGTAGCACCTGTTGGCAACCGTGCTAGCCTCCGAGAAGTGATGGGTGGATGAGGTTTCATGAAACACAGGGTCATTTTCAGAGGCCAATAGATGGCGCTTTTGCTTTCGAAATGATGTGAGGTTTCATTGAATTTAAGTCCAAACACTTTACAGCAGACAGTGCCATCCGGTGGCCTCTGAAAACAGGACACTGTTTCATGAAACCTACCTGTCGCTAGTCCTTGGTCGTGGCTATTGCACCGTGCTACTGTCCTTAGTTGAAGACTTGCACCACTTAGTTCTCTTAACTTTGTGCAACTATAAACGTCGCATGCTCCTGTTGATTCTCGTCTTTATCATTTTACTTTGCTCTCTATTGAAATATTATTTCTAAACATTCTGGAACTTTGACTACACTACATTAATGTTGAAACAGAAGCAGACTGAATAAGCTGTTTTTTATGTTTTTGTAGCTTTGAGTTGTGATTTTTTTTTTTTTAGCAGTTTTATTCATGAAAGATGTGGAAGTGCCATAAAAATCCTTTTTTTTTTTTTTGACATCTTAGTTCAGAGGAAACTGTAAATTTGACCACGGAGGCTTCAATGATGAGCAGCGATTACACATCTCTGCATATTCCTCATGCGCAACAGTCATTCGTCAGCGCTGAAACTGGTGAAAAACTACCCTCGTCTCCTCATAAATCTCTATGAAATGTGATTTCATTAAACTGCGGCGCAATAAAGATCAGCAAGCGGAAAGTTCATCGAGGACTTAATCAAAAAATATTAAACGGAAACGGGTTTTGTTCAAACCGGCCCCGCCCTCTCGCGGAGACGGCGACAAAATGAGAATATCCCCAAGTGCTGTTATGCTTTGCCCCATAAATCAAGCGCTTTTTTTTTTCGCTCGGCGGGGATTCGCAATTTGACTGGGCCAGAAATGATGGCGCTTCTCTCCATTGCACTTTTAATTCGGGGGTCAGAAATTTCATGCTGGGATAAGTTTTCCAAGAGCGAAGTGGGGAAGTCAAGCGGCCTGCTTGTTGGTGGCAGCGGTGGAAGCTCGACTTGCTGAAGGGCTTCAGGAGGGCAAACGGCCTCCCGCGGGAGCAGAGGCTCAAACAGCCGGTGGAACTCAGGCAGGTGGAGGGCGACTTCACGCTACAGTCAGTTGTTAAATTTAACATGAAAGCACTTAGAAGGCTTCGTTCCATTAGCGCGCTAATGATCTTTTATCATTTTCACAAAGCTATTTTCAGCCTTTAAAGAATCAAACAACAAAGTGATTCAGACCCATTTATAACTCTTGTCATTCTTTTATTCAAACGTATCTAATCATATGCTCCTCGGATGAAACGTTGTCACTGCGCTGAAACTAGAAAACCTGACTGTCACTTCGAAGTTGCTGCTACTCTGCTGCTCTTGGTATTATTTGTAACCCGCGGTCTGTTCATGAATAAAGTGTTGAGTTTCCTGTGTGTCACACACAGTTCCAAAAGTGGTTAGCAACATTAGCAATTGATGCTAATTTCAACAAATTCTAGGTGGCGCAGTGAAGGACTCCCACCACTAGTGGGCAGTGTTATTTGCTTCTGTATGTGAGGCTGTGTACCGGACGGGGAAGGTGTACAAAACAAAAAGGTAAATATAAAATGTCAAACCAAACAATCCAGGGAAAACGTTCCCTCGTATCCCAGCAACTCGTCCCTTTGTGACCAGGAAAGCACTTGAAACAAAGCAGATGATTATTTTTATTTCACCTGCACCATGCAATATCTGTCTTTGAAATGTTGTTGATAGCAACGAGCTTTGTGGGACAGCAGGTGGCAGCAGGAATTCACTTGAACGACAACAGCAGCTCCTTCTGCCCTACGGTGTACAACAGGAATTAATGACTCTAGTGGAGCTCTAGATTCATGGATTAGAAAATGATGGAAAGTCAAAGGTTCCCACTTGCAAGTGTCAAATGACTGAGTCCCACAGATCCCAGTGAGTCCCAGTGATTCAGGGGGAGGCGAGTGAGGCTCTTCGGTCCTCATAGAGGGGGTCACTGATGGCACTGAAATGTTCGCAGGAGTCTGTGTGTTAGCGGGTGGTTGTCTGCCCATCTAGCTGTCCAGGGTGTCCCCCGCCTCGCGCTCCATGCAGCGGGAGAAGGACTCCAGATGTGAGTTGCACATTACCCACAAACCATTTAGCACAAATGAAGTGTGCTTCCTGCGTGGGCAGCATTAGCGCAGAAAGTGTATTCAGCACCGTGCAAGTAGCAGGATGGGGCCACTTCAGGTGTCTAACTCACAATTAACAAAATGAGTTTTTTCCCGAAATGATCTTCTGCGAAGTGACTTCAATGACTTAATGGACTACAGATTGTGGCTCTGCTGTTATTTACATTTGTGCAACATCATTAAAGCTGTGATGTGCGTTGCGCGGCATCTGTGCCGCAGCTCTCCTCGGCTCCATTCTTCACCGTCAGAGTTTTACAACCTCAGCCATCAGCGGCAGACGGCTTTATGAGGTGAGAACCAAAATGATTGCTTTTGAATTTAGATGATATGCCTCTGTGCTCGGCTCCCTATTTTGGGTCGATCTCTCTCTGCTCCCGTTCATGCCCTCTTTCCCGCCTCACTGTGCACCCGCGCTTTCAAACGCCTGCTGGAGGCTCAGGTTGACTCATAGGAATTTTAACCACACTTCTCCTGGGCTTATTTGTCAGGCGATATGTTATGGGTTATGAAATAGCTCTCCCCCTCAAATAAACTGAAACGGACCAAGTTCAGTCGAGTCAACCAGCGCACCATGAAGCTCTCTGGTTCTTCTACTGTCACCGACTTTCTTGGTCCAACTCTGTCACCCCACACCAAACCTTCTAGCCTCCAAACGTCCCCAAATGGGCTCTGTCCCCCTGGTGCTGCTCGCACATCAGCAGGGGCAGTTGCAACGGGGTGGAAACTAAAGATTGATCGTTGAGCTGTTGCTGAAGGGAAGGGCACTGGGAGCTCTAAATACAGGGGTCAGTGCTCACTCAAAACATGTTCACCATCTATAGTCATTTGCTTGTCTGAGAGAACTTTCCTCTCAGAAAGAAATTGCTACCACTTGTTTGTTTTTGGGAATTTTCGGGATCATCATTGACCCTTCCCTGTATCAGCCCATGGCACCTTCAGCATCATGGTGAAGCACGAGCAACACTTTTATTCCGAAGCTGTCGGTGAAGTGCGTCCACTGTTGAGCTCATTTCATGAGGTACTAAAAAAGCCAGGTGAGGGAAAGTTTTCTTTCAAGAGCAGAACCTCATGGAGGCCCACACCGTACCCCCTTACCTTTTTCAGGTGTTGGATAGCTGCCTATGGATATATGCCGAAGGAGGGGAAATATGATCCAAGCCCTCTCTCCACATAGCCAGCTATTTCTAGAACCCGAGAAATATCTCTTTGTTTGCAACTTTTATTTATACGCCAATGGAGAATTCGCCCTTCAGCGTTCTGCTTTAACGTCTAAGTCCCTCAATATGTGATGAAATGACGTGGAAAATTGTACCCATGTGTTACCTTCACTGATCACATGCTTCTTTGAGTTCTTTAAGTTGCTGTTCACCAATATATCCACCAGGGGGAGCAGCCCAGACTCAGAAGTTTACGACAAAATCCAAAAACAAACTTGGTGACATTAGTCGAAGTATTGATAACGTACCTCTTGGACAAAAGAGGAAACGGAGGCAACGTTGTAGGAGGCGGTGGTCCCACATTTTGGGTCGTAACAGCAACACCGCCCCCCATGGTTTCCAGTGGTACTGCTCCGCTTGGTTCATATCTGTAAGCTTTGTTGAAACCCACAGAAATATGGAGGAAATGAACGCAGAACATGGCTCCGTCCGAATCCGGATCTGGATCCGTACGTAACATTCCGCAATAATGGGCCACGGGGGTCAAAATAAATTTGCATCAACAAAATAACATCCAGCTTTTACACTTAAAAATGAAAATATCCAGAGATCTGATGCTGCTGTCTCCCGAGACACAAGAGGGACGAAGACACAGTTCTGTGTGGTGTATTGTAAATGAAAGCGGCTTATCCATCCGCGACTCTGACACTCTCACAAAGAGGACTCACGCGCTCCTCAGAAGGGAGGGACGTCTCCCCCGGTGCAAATATTGTCTTTGTAGCGCTCAAACAAAGGATGGCATCCATTACAGGTGAGATGAATGAGACCCGCGCCGAAATGGCTTAAGTGCAGACGCACCTTGCCAGGATCTAGCAAGATGAAAATGATTTCCAAAATGTTTAATGTGACAGTTGTTATTTTGTCTGTAATCTCCCTGAATATGACAAGCAATTACCATTGTCCAGGCTTTGGCAGCCCCGAGCGAGCGGGTGCTGCCAGGATTCTGCGGCTGAGGATAGGCTTTTAACATTCAATATGCAATTTGAGATTCGTCTGAAGCTCTTTGTCCGGATTTGCTCATTCTTGTCGGTGACAATTTGGCACATAAAAGCCACCCAGCAGATGTGTAAGTCATTGTTATTCATGATTTGAAAATATATATATATTGCACATACCATGAAGACGTCTCCAGAAATAACTCCCTGGACCAAAGGGAATGTCTGATGGAAGCTAACTCCTGATATTCTGTTTTAGAGCTGCATTTTTTTTTTTTTGCAAAGTATGATCCATGAGGCCTTTAACTTTCTAGTAGATTACATTGAATTTTATTTTTTTATTTTTTATTTATGGAAAGGAGACCATCAGTGATGTCGTCATTCTAGTTAGTAGTGTAACCTACTGGATATTTTCTGCAGTAAGAGGCGATAATGCTGCTTTTCTTCTGGAGTGAAGACTAAAAAGTTTAGCCTCAGTTTCCCACAACATCATGGTTCCTTCAGAAGTTCACTGAAGACTCTCAATCTGGCCTTTTATGGATGATGGCGAGCGTCTGCTGACATCCCAGGGAGTGATGTGGTTTCACGAAACAGTGTTTTCAGAGGCTGCCAGATGGCACTGTCTCACCCAGCTACTTAGGGCAAGAGGCGGTGGAATCACTCCCCCTACAGAGGTTTCAATAAACCTGTTTATTCTCCGACTGTGGGAGGAAACCAGAGTTGGTACCATGAATTTAGTACTCTAATAGGGTTTGACCTGGAGTAGAACCCGATCAGTCACCAGCCTGCATGATGTCACCAAACCATTACAGACTTGTCAGACTTGTCTCACTTGACTTTAGCTTGGAAGAGACATTTAAATGAAACATTGACTCTGTTGTCTGACATTCTCGTGTCATAAGAGACATAATTGTCTTGAAAACAAAGCTTCCGGACCAAACCGCGATACGAGTTGTGGGGACCGATTCCCGCATCAAACTCATCCCCTCCTTTAAAACTTTCATCCCCCCTTTTGTTCACTCCATTTTTGCAGTTGACGTGAGTCGGCTCAACGTGGCATTTGCTTGTGACTTGTCAATGGTCGAGTGGTTAGCGAGCGGCGCCGCTAGGCCCTAGATCTTAAGATGTGATGCATGGAACTGATGAAAGAGCAGCGTTTGTCTCTCTCTAGAATCTGAGGATGAATTAAATAATGGGTTAAAAAGTTTGGTCATGCAAGGAAAAAGAGGGCTCCACTGGGGGTCTATCTGTACGTATCCTGTCGCATTAGAAATGTAGTCCCCGCCCCTTTTTTTAATGGTAAAAACCACTGTTCGGGTATGTTTTCGGGCACTTGCCTTCTTGGACTCGACAAATCCAAACAACTGAGTGACTGAGCTTAGCTTCTTCTTCTTTTAAGGACCCAGAAGAACCTTGGATTAAGATTACCCCGCCTGGGATTATCACATGAGTGGATGTCACATCCATATGGCAAGGCCAGGAACTCATGCTGGCCATAGATGGACACCACGATGGGTCCAAAACAACGCGACAACGAATGAAAAACCTCAAAAAAAATCCTGTAAATTCATTCACATTTACATCTTGTGCTTATTATTTTCTGGCCCCTGAAACACACGGAGCTGTGCACTAAACAACGACAATTTAGGCAGGAGGTTTTTTTTGTTTCCGCACAATTTCCCCACTAAAACGGCTCCTCCCGGCTAATGGCGAAGACAAGGAGGGGAAGCAATCAAATGGGAGAATGAAATCTTCCCGCGGTCGGAACATCTCTCTCGGAGGACAGATTGGCTCTCAACGTCTTCCCGGGGAAACGCGTTTCATATTCAAACCGAAAATAATGGTGCAAGGTGTGCAAATGGCATGTGTGATAGAGGCAGCAGATTCGCAGGTGTGCGGCGTCCAGACCCTGGAGGACAGGATGTTCAGCCTAAATGGATCGGCCGCTGAAGCCCAGACTGTGGGTGGTGGGGTCCTGAATTAGCTGGGTGTCTCTGGTTAAGGACCTCAGCGTGGAGAAAATGGGAAAAGACTCTGAGATCTCCAGTGAAATTTCATCTTGCTTCAGCAGCGGAGGCAGCAAGAACGGTGTGAAATCAGATGGAGCCGGCTGTGGCTAGCATGGTTCCGGAATGAGCTGTCTTGCAGTGGAATAAGTGATAATTCAGCTGTCACGCCGCGAGTGGAGGCAATGATAACAAATATCTGCGATGGCAGAGCGAGGTGGAAGACGGATCAAAGCCGTCGGCCTGCTGTTGCTTCCTCAAAACACTAATTAAAGAAACAATGGTGTCAGATTCACACGCACCTGCCAGCCAAGTCTTCGCGGGTCGCCTTGAACCTGAATCCGCCGCCGCCTCATCGTCATTCTGGTGCGGTTTAAGAAAAGAATCGCCTGAAAATATGTTTTTTAAATGCATAGCGGCTTCAAAGAGTCCTCCAGAAACATGATGTTAAAGCTGCATGGTGAATTCAAGGGCAG
Source organism: Synchiropus splendidus (assembly GCF_027744825.2). NCBI lineage: Eukaryota > Metazoa > Chordata > Actinopteri > Syngnathiformes > Callionymidae > Synchiropus > Synchiropus splendidus. The sequence goes on along the minus strand of NC_071350.1, from coordinate 16,878,945 downwards.
ACTTTTGAGGTTTCTCTCTTAAACTTTGACCAAAACTGCATCCAGATCTGTAAGTTGGCTTCAGTTCAGATCTGGACGATCCGCAGCGCCTCGGTGGTGCGCAGGTGCTGTTTAAATCTGAGGTCCTCAAAAGGGAGGCCAAGTGCACGGCAGCCAAGCTTGAGGAAGGTTGAGGTCAGTCCGAGCCAAGTGGTCTGTATTAGTTTCACACACTAGGTAGTGTAACAACATGGTAACAAGCTGGAGAGGTGTGTGGTGTGATGGGCAGGTGGGAAGTGGGCACAGGAACCCAAGGAACCGGATATGAGACTGGTAGATATGGAGTTGCATCTTGTTCTTTCCCTCATGATGAGAGTAGCTTGCGATGGAAATGGAGAGGTTTGGAGTCTTGACAAACCCTGTCAGTCAAGTTCATTGTCTTGGATGAGTCGCCAGAATCTTGCCAGTGGACTAAAATGTCACGTTTCTTGTTTTCTTCTTTTTTAATCCAGCAGCCTGAGCTTCTACTTTATTTCCAAATTCACGTGTTGGGATCATGACCTCATGCTGTCCCACCCTCCCTCCACAGTTGGCTCCCTGTAACCGCTCTTTATGTCGTCGCGTGAAGACTGGTAACCAGTTTTCAGGCTGTAAAACGGGTCTGTTGTTAACGGCAGAAGGGATTTGAATCCACCTGGAAGAGATCAAATGTTTATATTAACGCCACAAGACGAGAGGCGCTACACGCATGGCAGGTCAAACTTCATGCAGAAGCAACTGTAAAATGACTGAATAACAGCAACCAACCATCAGTGGAGGATCTTCTGCCTGACCTTCGACCTCCCCTGGTTTGCGCCAAAAAGACTGGGCTTCATGATAGCATCCGTACTTTAGCGCTGCAAATGAATTTGCCCAGAGGAACGTGGCGATGCGCTGAGCTGTGAAAACTCATGTAATAGCTTTGGCCATCTTATTTATTAGTTTGTTTTAGACCTAAAAGATTGTGTTAGTCTTGCGGCGCCATTTTTCATCAGGGATCACAGGCAAATCTGCATCTAAATCTATACATACTTGTATGTTCTCTGAATATAATCTCCTCATTTTGGCCGGCGTCTCACAGGTTTAGCTTCGCGTCGCGGCCTGTGACCTGTTATCGCTTGTCTGTAATTGAGGCCGTTTGTTTTTACATGATATGAAGCATGTCTTCCTTTTTGCTGGCAGTGGCCACATCCATGTTGTTTTGGAAGATTGAAAATCGCCGTTGAAGCAAAGAATTATTCCATGAAGGTTTTTGTTGGGCAAAAAGTTGCAAAATATACATAATAATATAATAACTAATACACTTTTTTATTGTCATTTTAATGCACTGTCCCTCTCTTGTCTGCTGTCCTCTGCTGATAATTACTAAAAACAATAACAATAAAATCATGTTTTCCAACACAAAAATAAATAAATAAATAAATTAGAAAAAAAAAAATACTGTCAATATTTTCTTTCAGCACCGACACTTGAACGCATATAAAAAACACAATAGACAAACATGAAAAAAATGTAATATACTTTCTCCACAGTCCTTTTCTATTAAACAGTCCTTTTCTATTAAATAACCCATTTATAACAGTTATAAATGGAAATAAAAACAAAGAAAACCATTAAAGCGCAATTGTTCAGCAGTATAATTACCAAATATAATATAATAATATAGTTTCCTTTGCAGTTCTTGGCATTTCTTTGTTCTCCTTACGCATCACTCTCATAATACAATGGAACATGCTATTATGCTCGTGTTATTATTCCCTTTCAACAGTAATTAAAACGATGGCGTGCGCTGCAATTACCTCGTACTTTTTAATGATTGTTGAACCATCATGCATCGCTCCGCCGGTGACGCTCCGCCGGTGAAGCCTTCAGTCCGCTGGGCTGTGATCGTGTCGGGCATGTTTCGCCTCTCAATCTCCGCTCTGCGTTGATGTCTAATGGATTTGGTCGGCAGCATTCTGTGGTCCGATCTGGAGGTGAAACCCCCCCAAGGCACCTTAAAGACTCTGAAGTTTATGGCGCACCTGACAGGCGGCGAATGAGCGACGGCTCGCTCTGTGCCGAAAGGGAACTTCAGCTCTATTCACTGGAAAGTACTTTTGAGCCTGCCGGCCGCCATGGCGGTAAAAAGTTGCCAAGCTTTATGGCGGTGAGGGCGCGCCTCTCGCCCCGAGTAGTTGGGACAGGCTGCCTTGTTGTTCGTGGTAGGAGAAGCGACGACATCAATCACCTTTATGAGTTTAATTCAGACCATTGTTTCAGGCCAAATGCAGAATATTAATGGAGGCATCTCCTTCTTTGGAAAGAAATCGAGATGGATTGTTGCAAAAAAATCGGATGCTCCACATATAAAGTGTCAGACGACATGATGCAGACGACACCTTTGTCTGGTGCAGTGAGTCAACAACTCCAGTAAAAGGAGTGTGAATAGTGAACACAAACGCCCAAAGAAACCCATGTTTTAGGTTTGATAAAAACTGTAAAGGGTTGACTATAACAAAAGATCATCCGGGATGAAGAGGCGATGGTGAAGCGGCCATAATTGTTCATCTCGCCAGGCTTTTTTTGTGGGTCAATATTCCGGGGCGACCTGCTACCTCCCTCTTGTCCCAAAAGTTTTCTTCCTCTGGGGGCTCTTTACGTACAAAAATGTAGCCGTCCCTTTCCAACAATGTTACTGTCACAGATCACTTGCTTTGTGTTGGTGTTGCTGTTCACCGATTTATCCACCAGGGGAGCAGCTCAGAGTCAAGCCTTTATCACAGTGACACACTCCAAAACAAACATGGCGACTGTGGAAGACGTATTGATAACGTTGTAGGAGGCTGTGGTTGGGGAGGCTGCTAAATATATCGTGACTGAGGGACTGTTCTTTTTCATTAGAGCCATGTATCAGGCAGTAACAGCAACACTGCCCCCCATGGTTTCCGGTGGTACTGCTCCCTTTGGTCCGTTAGTTTTGTGGAAACTTGCTGACGTAATGAACGTAGCACAGGGACCGTATCAGGTGTGCAACATTGCGAGTAACTGGGCCTTTATCGACATTATTCGACTCCCACTACTATTTATTTTTGTTTACATTTTGGTTGGTGGGAAATGCTAATTTGGAAGCTAACAATGATGAAAAACATTGTAATAAAGTCCTGCAATTTCATGACAGATTTCCTGATATCGAAGACCATATTTGGTTGTTAAAGATACCGAACATAGCAACTACAGGGAAGTGCTGAGGGTGATTTACGGAGCAGTATTTGTCAGTAACAGCTGTTCATACCTGTGTACGTACTGGCATGGCAGCTTTAAAGGTGTTTGTGTTCCTGTCGAAAATATGGTTTGTGTGAATTAATTATCACCTGGTTGTGTTTAGGTGATGCGTTGACGGTAGAGGAATTGTTGGAGGCTGTTATTCCAGCGTCACGTTGGAGACGCAGATGTGTTTGCTGCGTGAATTGTGGATGTTCTATACTTGACTATGGATTCGCGAAGTTGCCTACACGTACAGGCTTTTTTTGCATCTTCATTTTAAGTGTAAGCAGCATGAAATGCAGAGCCGGAGGGTCGAGGTGGGCGTGTAGATGGAGTTGCGTCTCTCGCTGAGGCGAACTGGCCTCGCCGGGGCTAAACTCTGACACCCAGGTTTAGTGCACGTCTTGTGCCAACTCATACTTGGCTTATAGGCGTGAAGCTGTGCCAAGACTCGCTGGGTAGGCCAGTGTAGGTGTCCTCACACCAGGACCTTTCTTCACATCAGGAGCCGAGCCAGACGCCAGCCACTCGTCGCCGGCGGCTACCGCTGAAGCTGTGACACATTGAACCGGCAGGAAGCGCAACCCTCACAGCTCTCTGTAATCTTCAACCTGAACATTGATCTGCAAAGAAAGTAAATCTCATTTAGACCTGCACACACTGTCAGCCCTCTTAAAATTCCACCTGTGAGCGATTTCAGCCTTTCACCCAGCCAAGTTTCGCAGCTACTTTGCATTTGAATTCCACTTCCGACTAAATCAGAACATGCATTTTACGTATATTCTGTGAGGCTGTTTAAGTTTAGTGCAGAACAATGACATGATAATGAAACACAATTAAAGGCTAGATTTTCATGAAAGCTTTCACCAGTGTCGAAACCTCACCTGAGACCAGAGCGTGCAGAGAGCAAGTCCAAGACTTCAGGGCCTGAGACTCTGCTGCTGAGCACCGAAGATATTCAGTTCAGATCTGACTACTGGTCTCATCTCCCTCATTGGTCTCAGTCTTGACTACAACATTGGCTTCTACTGTTGCAGTGCATCATGGGTATAAGTGGGAGTGGCTCTGACCAGCAATGTTACAGCGCTCATTCAATGGTTCTTATATTGAACTCACGTTCAAGTTTCTCACACCCCAATGACGACAGTGGGCCACATAAACCAACATGGCCGACCAACTTTGACGCCCCGACCAGGAGTTTGAGACTTTTGCAGGCATTTATATATAGAACCAGAGAGAGAACCGGTGGATTCCTTTATTGTGGCTGTCAACTGACACTGAGAAGTGGCTTCCGAACTCTTCCATTTTGTCGCCGCGACTCGACCCGAGACTTTTGGTTTGCTCCTCCTCACAAATATTGAGTTATGGTACATCATCCCTCCCGCCCTCTTGATGGCACCACTGAGTAGCTGCTTCAGTGGTTTGATGCAGAGAGACACCGCAGGTCTTTCCTTCCTCCTAGTGAGATTTCCTTTCACCTACTGTTCAAGAGGCGGCCATGTTGAAATGTCTCGCTGGCGATATAAAGCAGTTGCCTTGAATGCAGGATGATAAATCTGATCAAAAAATGTAACCTACACAAAGACTCTGGTGAAAACAGGTTTCAGGCAAACAAGGTGGACAGACAACATCTGCGCCACACATGGGTCAGTTGTGTTAAAACAGTGTCTAAAAAAGTGTGTTAAAGTGTCACCCGTATATGAGTGCTTTCGGAATAGTCCGAAATGTATCTTGGTTTCTGAGCGCAGATGTTTTAGAATTGTTTGTCCTTAATCTGGACATTTAGAGATTGTAGTTTCACCTGTTAATTCTTGTCCTTTATTCTTAAAAAAAAGAAACGCCTGCTTCCCAATGAAACCCGTCTTTGGCACCGCGACAGCGAAATGACAATGAAGTCATACAGCATTTGCTCTGCAATATTAAACCCAACAGCAGCCGCTCTCTCTGTGTTTATGCATGGCGGGTTTCCATCCGTGGATAAAACTATGCTTAAGTTGATGGATGCTATTTGTCTTGGCAAGCAATCATACCTGCACCATTATTTTTTTTTTGGTCGCCTTCATTCTCTTTCCCTCCTCCCTCAATTCAGAGATGTCAGTTAGTGTGATAAGTGATATTTATAGCCCCGACGGCAGCTGCGAGAGCATGCACAGCGTAGCAAGACCACCGTCAACAACACACAAGCGTCTGGGAATTGGGACTTTGTTTTCATTAATTGCTTTTGTCGGCTTTTATTTCGAGTCGCTCCGATTTTTAAAAAAACATTTTCACTTGTGAGTTGGAGCTTGAAGGACGGCTAGTTTACTGTTAGCAGGAAGACATCGTGATTGTCGAAATCGAGCAGCGGCGAGGATTCCGCGGAGGTCACAGCACAACGACGCAATCATGAAACATGATGGAAGCTGATGGATCGGTTGTGATGACGGTCAAAACCTGGGCGGCGGGGGTCTAATGGTGATGGTGGCCGGACTTCCTGCCGGCCCGCAATGACCGCTAGATTACGGCTAAACACCTGAAGCATCCAGAGATGCTGGAGAAATTCAGGCTCAAGAGAGAAAAGGCTTCTTGTGGAGGAGAGAGAATTTTGATTTGGGGAGAGTCAAGAGGACGGAGAGGAAGTCGGAAGGCGACCAAGGAGCGATGGCCGTAACGCGGATGAAATGCAAATGATTTTGTACGTTCAACTAATGAAACTGAGAAAACTGAGACCTCCGATGAAGGTAGTGTCGAAGAATATGTGGTCGCTATAGGAAGGGATTGAACAAAACGGAAGTCGTTATAAGCAAGTTGATAGTATTTACAGAAGTATGAAAGTTGTTTTCGAAAGTGTCGAAACCTCACCTGAGACCAGAGCGTGCAGACAGCAAGTCCAAGACTTCAGGGCCTGAGACTTTGCTGCTGAGCGCGGAAGATATTCAGTTCAGATCTGACTACTGGTCTCGCCCCCCTCATTGGTCTCAGTCTTGACTACAACACTGGCTTCTACTGTTGCAGTGCATCATGGGTATAAGTGGGAGTGGCTCTGACCAGCAATGTTACAGCGCTCATTCAATGGTTCTTGTATTGAACTCACGTTCAAGTATCTCACACCCCAATGACGACAGTGGGCCACATAAACCAACATGGCTGACCAACTTTGACCCCCCGACCAGGAGTTTGAGACTTTTTCAGGCATTTATATATAGAACCAGAGAGAGAACTGGTGGATGGACAAGGTGGATTCCTTTATTGTGGCTGTCAAATGACACTGAGTAGTGGCTTCTGAGTTATAAGCAAGTTGATAGTATTTACAGAAGTATGAAAGTTGTCTTCCATGAGAACGAATAGGAGTGGTGTTGAGGATAAACCCTATTTAGAAAGAAGTCCTCTTGAACCGACACCATGTTTGCGGTCATCTCATGGTGTTTTCATTCTCTGTTGCTTCCAAAACACCTGCTAAAAACTAAGAAAAAAACTAGTGTAGTCAGGTCATGTGGTGGGTTCTACAGTTCTGAGGTAGCAATCCTGGAAGGGTGTTGATATCCATTTGAGAGGAGTCAAAGTGGAGCCATCTTGTCACCTTAGAGGGTCACCTGTTCAGGTGAAGAGGAAGGAAATCTCACCCCAAATTGAGGGAAGTCATGGTGGAGTTAGAGGATAGAAATACACCACATTTTTCAGCGCCGTCCTTAAACTCTGTTGCCATTCTGGGGTCTTATTTTTCTGTGTGTTTCATCATGACTTTATCCACTCTCTCCAACTTTAAATCCCTTTTGTTGTTTGTGCACTTCAGTTGAGTGTTTTTCATGTTCACTTTTTATACTTTTGTGGAATACAGATTTGGATTTATGGTGAAGACGACTGAGCGTGTCTTCAGTCTGAATACGGCAGGCTTTCTTTTTTTCTTCGATTCCGCTGGTTCCCTAAATGAGACAGCATCCAGCTAAACTGCTGACTCGGACAACACGGTGTTGGTGCGATGAGCATATTCGTATCCTGCACAGCCCATTCAGACCGGAAGGTTTACTCATCTGTAGCCACAACATATGCAGAGCTGCATATGCCTCGTGTTTACAACCGTCTCAATGTTCACATCTTCCAGGAGTTCCAAAGTCCACATTTAGCTTCAGTCTAGATATCGCTGCCATCCCACATCGAGCGGAATGTGCTGACCTCCACCATTTTTCAAATGTTGGCCCATAAACGATAGCGGCATAAACGGCGCCAAAGGCTTTGCTACGGTAATTAATGCGACTGCAGATGCATTAGTCGAATGGAAGGAAGTGCAAATTGAAAACAACAAAGATGAGAATAAGGACATAATAAAAACATCTGTTAACTAAACACCGGTTTGCAGAGAAGCGCCGACTGCGTCGGTGGAACGGAGGGATGGGAACGTGTTCCACAGCCTGGGTGCAGCTGGTCTGACGCAGACTTCCCCACCGGTCTGGAGTCTGGTCTTCTGGACCACAAAGTACAAATCTGACTGTGGCTCCGATGAGAGAAGGAGTTTGCCCCTGAAAAGAGAATTCTAAACTGACTAGTAGCCAATGACTGGAGGCTAAAACAGGCGTGATACCGGTCCACTTGTGGGTTCTGGTTTAAAGCCCTAGAGTCGTGTTTGGACTGTCAGGGATGATGATACCAAAGCATGGATGTTAGCGCCCTATTCAAAGCAATGGTAAACAATGTTTACGACACTACGGGGCGACAAGTTTGCGGAAAAAATTAAATAAACTTAAAAAAACAACTACAAATACAGTGCAAAACCTTGTTTCACATCTCATGACTTACCTTGATCTGACATCATGGGATCAATTACACACTGGATAAGTGACTTTTCAGCTTGAATTTGAAAGACGGTGCGTAATTTTGGAACTTAAACAAGATATAACTTTGAAAATCTAAACATTAAAACATGTATTTGGATGTTACCCTACTCTGTTAGTATGTGATGCTCGATTACTGTCCAGAAAAAAGGACTATAGTGCCCCTTTAAAACCAGTCTAGCTCAGTAAGCCACCAACAATCTAAGGATCAAACCTTGCCGAAGCTCTTTCTACTACATGCCATCAGTTATCACATGCGAGGGGTGACTCATGGGGTAAAATGAAGTTAGTCATATTCAGCGATAGAGACGTGCATACCGCACTCTGGGGTCAGCTGGTTGGATGCACGCCCGCACGGACTCTACTCATCCCCACTGTGCACTGTTCTCCCTCCTGCCATCTGGCAGACGGTTGGGCAGCATCCGATGCAGAACCACCAGATTCAGGAACAGTTTCGTTCCTGGTGCTGTCAGGCTGCTGAACGTTGGACAATAGCTGCAATACTGTTTATTTGTACATCTTCCTGGTTAGTATTTATCTCATATTTATTTATTTTGGACATATAGTTTTTGTTTTTGGAAGCCGGAGGCCTCAGACCGGAATTCTGTCGCCATAATATAGTGATATGTTTTTGTGCAATGACAATAAAGAAAGTCTAAGTCTATGATGAGCGATCCAAGGTCCACCCACACCTGGATATACATGTCAGAAATTGAACATTGCACATGCAAATATGCACATATTAATAGTGCCCTTTCAGAGTTACGGCATGCGCTGTTTATTGAATCCAACATTATTTCTGAAACACAAATCCTTTCATTTCTGCTGCTGTTAAAAAAAAAAAAAAAAAAAAAAAGGGGGGCGCGGAAGTTGTTTTCTTGCAGCGAGTGGTGACTCCGAGTCTCCCCGGTCACAAGCCAGTGCCTCCGCATCAATTATGATCCTGCCGCGGTTTTTATTACGAAACAGAATAGCGCAATAAATAACACAAGTCAAGCGTATACTGTTACTAATGATCTTTAGATTAGCCATTATGAGACGTGCAAGTGCTCGCAGTGACTTAATTATTCATGCCGCATGTGTCTGCCAGCGTGCGACAAGATGGACCCCAAGAAATGACCGAAAGTTAGGTGAAGAGCGAGTGTGTGGGAATATGTGACTTCCAATTATGTATTGCTGCCTGCGTTTCTCTCTGCAGGTTAATCCGCATCCAGGCAGGAAGCTCCGTGTGTGGGCGCCTTGTAATGAAATGTGCGTACGAGCTGGGGTTTATATAACAAGTATCACTTGGTTATTAACTTTCAATAAAGTTTTGTGTTCGAGAAGCAGCCTATAGTCAGGTTTCTGCTGCGTAAACTGAAACGAGAGACGGAAGCAGACGCGCTATGGATTTGAGTCCTGAGTCCGCTGCTGTTATTCATCACTGTGAATGGTGGTTTTTATTCTGGGTCACTTCAGATTCCTCTACGTCTTTGTCCTCTTTTGATCAATGAGGCTAGTGAGCTGCCGGGCGCAGGGATCACCTGTGACCCCAAAAGGTCCGCTGTGTTGAGCCGGGCAAGAGGCAGATGTCAATCGCTGACTTGTCCTCAGGCGTAAGAATGAACCGTGGTCACACTCAACCGTGTCAAGCAGCAGAGGGTGAAGGTGCCTCCCTCTTTCACGGCTGGAATAGGATCACCACGGATTAGATGAATGGATGCCATGGTGATGGCTGAGCTGAGCCAAAAGGCCTTTACTGGTCCATCTTCAGGTGCCACGTGGATATAATAAGCTTCCTCCTTAGGGTGGCTTTCTTTACATCCACACTAAACTGACTCTTGTTGTGCTAAAAGCAGGATGGCTCTTGGTATCTGACGATTTGCGGATGAGGCATGCTAGAAATAGCAGGTCAGTATTTTGCGGTGGGTCTGGGATCAGAAAGGAAGAATTTTCCTGTCTCCGGGTACATCAGATCCGTTCAAAGGCGCTAGCAGGGTACATTAAATGTTGCATGGTGTCGCCCCAAAAGTGTCGCATTCCCCCGCTCCCATTTTCTAGCCCATGATTGCAACTCTTCATTGACTTGGAGGCAGATCAGTCACTTAAATCCTTTTGGTTTGAGTCAGCAGCTAGAGATAGGGTCAGGAGTTCAGTCATCCGGGAGAGACTCAGAGTAGAACTTCTGCTCCTCCACGTCGAGAGAAGAGAAGATGAGGTGGCTGAGGGATGTTTTAAGGATTCCACCTCGATACCTTGTCGTAGAGGGACCTGAAAACCCAGGGCTGATCCAAGACACATTGGAGAGACGGTATCTTTTGATATTCCCCCAGAAATCGAGGGGGTTCTAGGGAGAAAGAAGTCTGGACGTCTTTGCGTCACCTGCTGCTCCTGTGAGAAAAGGGTTAGAATGGATGGATGTATGGGAACACGCTTCATGGTGAAGAAATAACACAAAAAATGAACCCAAACTGAACATACATGAGTATCGCAGACCACAAGCAGAACCATCGAGTCACCAAGACTTCACTGTACTCCGTCGCCCCACGACCCTGAGGCAAATGGAAGCCACCCTTGTTATTAAACCTGCAAGAGAGAACTGAAAGACTTTATCAATTACCCGTCATCCTCTTTCTTCCCGCTGATTCCTATCCCAGTGTCTCTGACACTCGGGTTTTCACAGCGCGTCATTTCTCACCTCCTCGAGCGATCGTCCTCTCACGCTGTCAGCGTTGTCAGCTGGCGACAAAGAGGCAAAACAGATTCCCTCTTCTCCAAAATAAGAACCGCGCTCTTTCATCAGCGCTCGTGTCACCATCGCAGGTGAATGTTTTGAGTTCAGAGAGAGGGAAAAAGTTCAGAAGGTGAGCTGCCAACAGCGGAAGAAGCAGATTTTGTTAATCCGAGTGAGGAATATACCAGGAATCCTTTACCTCAAGAGCGGTGGAATTTGATTTGTGAGGCCTTAAAATGACGGTTTGATGTTAAAGGACCATTAAAACAGTGGCTTTGAGTTCAATTCCTGTAACTCCAGGGTCCTTTCTGAGTGGAGTTGGTGCTTCTCCAATCACTCTGGTTTCCTCCCTCCGCCCACAAGGGGCAGAGGTTGAGTATTTCTCGCCGATCTCACAGAGATTGGTTGAAATTCTGTTAATAGCTGCGGTTGCAACATCACCATCTCCTTTAAGGACTGACAGATTTACCGTTTGCTTGTCCTCTAATGCAGCGGGGCGGGAGCCTATCCTCGCACCATCGGGGTGAGAGGAGGGTCAAACATCTGACAAGTACCTTTGTATTTGGATGTTTTGGCACATGGATTACCAAGACACCGAATAAATATCCGGCTCTATCGAGGGAGCGCACAACAGTTTGGGAGAAATGTTGAAGCACAGACGAAATTCCGAAAAGCCAGGAGTAGATGCCAGACATAAAACTTCTCCACATTATTTTTTTTAGCTTGGTGGCCACTCCTGAGATCCGCCCACCGTCATGCACGACGGCATATCGCACCTCCACACTGCTCTGAGGAAAGGGACCACATTCGGTTGCTATAATGGATTAGGTTAATTTGACCGTTGGAAAAAAAAAAGGAGGAAGAACGGCGTGTTCGACGCTCCCCACCACCGTGCCCATAATTCAATTAAAGTCTATCTGGGATAACACAATAACGCAGCGAGATCATTCCCATTGTGGCGCGCGTGGTCCGTAATTAACATCCCTATCTGCTGTTCAAAGAGAGATGAGGGCGAACCAAGGCCATGGGAACTCCATAAAAATGCAAATCCCAGTCACCTGCTTCATGCAAATCATCTCAGAGGAGGTTTTAATCCACGCTGTCCTTTTTTTTTTTCTTGAAATATTGAAGCCAGTCTACAGATGTATCACGTGTTTACTCAGTTGCTCCGTCGACATCGGAGTCAAACCCGGCTTTACGGCCCAGTCTCCTCCTTCGATTCTGTAAAGAGTGTATTGGCAAAAGGTGCGACGTCTTGACCTGCCTCACATGAAACCTTTACAGCTTTATGATTTGTGGCTGTATAAATAAATGACACGACGCGCCGTAAAAGAGATCAATAAACAGGCGAATGGGGAGATGTGCAAGTGTTAGCAGCAACCCTGGCCATCTCTGCTCTCCCTAATCGACAAGATCAGTCTTCCGGAGTCTCTCTCCGATGTTTGCAGGAGCGTCGCAGAATTGATGTTTGTGTCAACAGGTTTGAGTGCTGCGTCCTGAACACTCTTAAAATTCATCCAGAGCAACCAGCTTTTCAGGGAGTGGAGCTCTTTGATGGGTGTTAAAATAGAAGCCTCACAGTCCCCAGGTTTATTTTTTAACTCACTCAAGCTTCATTTGAAATTAAAGTGGAGGGGCTCAGGGCTTGTTTTGCACCCCGATATTAACGCCTGGCAATTCCGCGCCGATCAATGAGACTTTCCACCAGAATCTATTGGAGTGAGAGACTGAGTTTGTGTTTTGAACCATAGTTGAGGTACAGTGGGATAAAAAGCACGGCCATCTTGGCATTGGAATAGAAGGCAGACTTGAAGAGTCATCCGTCCTCCTCCGAGTGTGGGTCGCGGGAACCCACGGTGTAATATACTGACGTTGGGAAAGTGGACTTTTGCGCCCTATACTGACACCACAGGCAGCCTTCTGCGGAGCATGTTGAATGGAGAAAAAAACGTTCCCCATCTGTAAGGTGGAGTCCAGTCACACTTTCTCTCTGAAAGTACCTGGTCACAGATGAGTAGTTCAGTCTTCCCTGGATCTTTGAACTCATCCACCTGACTGGAAACCATGGTCTCATCCCGAAACCATCTGAAGGCGACCTTGGTGAATACATGCAGTTAAGACGCGTATGGCTTGAGTTCTTTGTTTTATGAGGGCTGTTGTTCAAGCAGAATGTCGGCTTGTTTGCAGACAATGAAAATATATTGAGAAAACCTGGTGAAGAGCTGGTTGCCGGTGGATGGGGAAGGTTTAGAAACCAAGCTGCGATAGGCTCGAGCTCCTGCAACCTCTTTGAAAAGTGAGTGAAGAATGACTGGAACCGTATTTACTGTACAGCGATGATTCCCCGACTGAAACCCGGACGTGACCATCGGTACCACTCGCCCTCCCTCCGTTACAGTCACACACCCGCCTCATTACATCTCTCCCTTTCTCATCTTCGAATTGTCGCCGTCCTCATTTGCGAGTCTCAAGTTCGGCTGCTCACTTCTAAGGTTTACGCGGCGCCGTGTGTGGTTCAACACTTCTCCAGCTCGGCACCAGGCCATGCCAGCCTGTTCTCCGCGCCAGCTCTCACAGGACGCCGGCTGACATGTCAGGATTCTTCCACTCCTTCTCCTCTGTCATCCCACTTTTTTGGGTAATGGAGCTAATGTCCCGTCTTCTGGACTGTAAAGAGGGCGGGGTGGGTCCATGCAAACTTAATGATGGCGGAGATTTTGTCGTCCTCCTGCACGCTATACAAACAATGTGTCGTTCAGCGCTGCACTTAATCTGACCCTGCGTTCTCCTGAATTATTGATGACCGACAGGGTCAGAGTTTGCTTTTAGTGCTCCCCTGTGGGGCCCTGCAGGACTCACGGCGACATCATAATATCATCACAAGCCAGACGGCACACAGCAAACTGCAAATCTGCATGTTATTAATTGATGGGTTGAAAAATGAACGCACTTGTGCGTCAGCGCGGTGAAACAAAGCACTTACAGTGTGTGGAATTTGAAGCAAATATGAAGATTATTCGCAAAAACTCAAAGTATTTTCAACATTGTTCTGTTGGTTGTTTGCGTTTTGCGTAATGCGTAAATAAAAAACACTTATCTGCTAAAGGGTTTATTGGTGTTTAATGGGGGCATCATTTTAAACGTATGAAAATATATAACTGACATTTTTGCAGCAGAAGTGTTTAATTATTAACAAGTCTGTGGTAATGGCTAAAATAAACACGTTTAGTTTGCGGCACTTTGACGTTGTTAGCAAATACTAATGAGTTTGTCTGAGGCTGGCGGGTTTTTGTTGACTTTAAAGTGGCTTAACTTGGTCACATTTGCTTCCGCAGTCTGCCCTGTGTAACCTTTTACAGCTGGGATTCTATCCCTTGTACTAGGCTGGAGAGGCTAGGGACACCCTGGACAGGAGGCCAGTCGCTCACCCACTCAGACCTACTCTCAAATCACCTCAGGTGATGGTGAGGTGAGGTGCGACAATAAACACTGCGTTTGAAACCTCACTGAAGCACTAGCTGCCACACATCTGTGCTGCCACTTTTCTAAAGTGTGAGACTGTTAGAAGCAACGGCACAGACACTATGACTAGTTTATATCCGTGGTCACTCCATAGACGGGAATAGTGGAGACCCATAGTTGCGGGTGTATTTAAGTCGAGCACAATTATCGGCGGGAAAGTGCCGCCGTGTCGACTGTCACATCGCAATCTATTGCGGCATTAAAACAGCATTTTAGTGATCGAGCTTTCTACAAATCTGCACCCGAGGTCAACAATGAACAGAGTAAGTGCTGCTTTTAGGATTCTAAAATTAGAAAAAGCAGTGAGAAAGCGGTCTATTTTTATCGCTAAATACAGCTCTTGTTTTCAAGTTGTTTTTTTCAATAAAATCTCTTCTCCAATATTGATCGAACACAACAGTATTAACTTTTCAAGCGGCCTGGAGTCCATGCATTTTTCATGTCCGAGAAACCAAAGTGTCCTCAAACAGCGTTTAGGTAAACCCAAAAACAGGCGCGCAATCGCACAAAAGCTCCATTAAGACGCGGTCATGAATTTTATATCCGCACTCTATTACTGGGCTCTTTTTCGTCTGGCATGACAGCGGGCCCCGTCTGCTCTGCCGCCGTCTGCGTCCTTGGTTGGGGGTCCGTGTATTTGTGTGTTCCGACAGAGTCATTCTCTCCATGGCAGTCTTCATAAGATATTTACATTGCCATCTATTATGCATTGTGATCTGATAGAAGCTGAGTGTTTCTATCTTGGCCCCTCAATGAACCCGCCACACACGCAAGAACAGGACTCCTCCTCAATTGGGTCTCCCAAGGAGTCGGAGGAAAATGGCATTTTCCTGCTTTGGTGGAGCGTCAACAGCT
The DNA here is from genome assembly GCF_027744825.2 of Synchiropus splendidus. NCBI lineage: Eukaryota > Metazoa > Chordata > Actinopteri > Syngnathiformes > Callionymidae > Synchiropus > Synchiropus splendidus. The sequence goes on along the minus strand of NC_071350.1, from coordinate 16,863,783 downwards.
GTTCTGTTTATCCGCGGAACGTGCTGGACATATTCCCCGCTTCACCCATGTTGATCACATTTGCATAAAATATACAAATATTTGTTCCCTTTTATTTTTTTTTGTCAAGTGTTGCAGTCGCTGTTTAGAGCTTCCGCCGTGCACAAACAATGCTGAAGGCTATTCCACCAACTATGTTTAAAGTTTGTTGCCTGTCGTGTTTCCAGACTGAACTGTGGGGTTGAAAGTATTGGTGCAGGGGGATGATGGACAGACTGGCGTGGAGGAGAAATATAAGGTCTTTGATTGAACGATAAAAGGTTTTCTTCAAGAGAAGAAGATGGATCGATAAATGGTCCTTAAAAAGTGCTCAAAAAGTCTGAAACATCGGCAGCCAGTCCAAGTATCGCCTGTCTCCAGTCACCACATTTTACCGGTGCTGAAAGTAGTGATTTACAGACTTCAATGTTGTAAAATTCAAGTGATTCTGATACAAGGATTCACAATGCAGCCTTCCCTTGACTAGAAACGCCACGCAAAAGCTTCAGTGTCGGTGTTAGCAAAGGGAGTGTGGCAATGAGAAGTCAATGACGACCATTTTTGGCACATCACCAGTGAAAACCGTACAATGCTTTTCTGTGAAGTAATAAAAGCAGTTTCCCGTCTAAACCCAAGTCTTTTCAGACTTTATTTTTGCCCTAAAAGTCAGAGTTTTGGTGGTCTGTTGCAACCGGTTTTCATGCGGAGGCAATGTTGAGTCACGACACCGTGCGACATACTGTTACGCTGAAATAAGGGAGTGGGGAATACGACACGTTTGGGGCGATACATTTGCAGTTACCGCACGTTTCAAACAATATGTTTTTGATGTGTCGCTTTAAAAATCAATAAAACGGCAACCAGTCGTGGCAGTAGACAATAGATCCGCATCAGATTGACCTGCTTTATCTTTTGTTCACCGCGACTTCAGAGGCAGGGAACACGGCCGGGAACTGCAGTCTGTGTGAATGTACGGCATTAGACGGGTTTGGCCTGTCACATGACCCTTTTGCGCTCCCAAAACTGTCTAAAATATTATCTTCTTGCTCTGCCCAAAACGTCTCTTTGCCCCAAATATTTGGGGGCACATACTATTAATGTTAGCCTCCATATTCGTCCATTTTTTAAATGAATGTTTCAATGAAAAGTTGGTATATTTTTATTCAAACATTTCCGCTCATTCACTTCTGATGTATTCGCATCTCTCCACGTACAGTAGAACGTCCTGGCCTCCCTCACAAGCCCCTCCCTCCCTCTGCATTCACATGACACGGTAGCCGCTCGGTGCCGGTCCCTCAGGTATTTGTCCACCTCACAAGCCCCTTCACATGTATTTCCATCCTCCTCTGCACCGCGCCTCAGGGTCAGGTCACATTCCGACCTATTTTTCTTGACCTCTCCTTCCTTGTGTCACTTGCTTTTACTTCCCGTTTTTCTTCCTCCTGTCTTGCCGTCGCTTCTCACGTCCGGCGAAATGACAGCCAGCTGTCAGCAGCGCAGCGGCTCCACTGACCGGCAAGTGGACCCGACAGCCGCACTGATGAGATCGCTCTCCGAGCTCCTCTCCCCGGGCCGACTCTGGTTTGGAGCTATTTTTGATGCAATGTTTTATTTATTCAGTAGCAGCCTTTCTTTTGTCTTGCTGGTAAACGTGGAGTGTGCGTTTTCTGTGTGCGTTCTCCCCCCGCTCTCCTCCTCCTCCCCGCCCTTAATTCAAAAGGAAATGTGTGTGTATTTTGCCGCCATGCCTGGTGGGTACCTGGAGGCAAATCGCCATTTAAACATCCCACCTGTCAGACATGAGAGAGGCTTAATGTTTAATTCAAAACTTCTAATTCTGGGCTGCTCCATTTGTGGCCTTGTCTTGTCTGGTTTAGGGTGGTCTTTCATGGTTGTCGTCTGAGGTCACGGTGGGTCAGAAAATATGGAAATTCACCCTGTTTATTTCTTTTATTTTCACTGCTAATCGTGTGTCTGTGAATGTATTATTCATTATTGAAATCCATTTTTCGTGTCTGCAAGGTGAATGAAACGACAAAACAAGGTGATTTGAAAGGCCCTCGGTGGGAGGGGGGTGAGGGGGAGTGACTCATTTCCTGCCGAGGTCCAAACTTAATCACGCCAGACACTCAAAGATGTGGGGCGAACATGGATATGGAAGCCGTCTGTTTCATCAGGAAGACAGTTTTGATTTAATAACAACTGTCTAAGAGCTTGCATTTGCAGATGACGGTTTTATTCCATCATCTGTGTTGCAAGTCCACAGCACGTGACGGAGGCCTGTCCTCTACTGCAACACTCACTGTCACTGATGCCCCTCAGAAGCTGCTGGTTCAGCAGCATATTGCACATCTGCTCCTCCATCGTCGCTCTTGTTCTCTACTGGTGACCCTCATCAGGATGCTTCGTATTTTTGGTACATGATCATCGGATGTTTAAACATGAAAGCGGCTGTGGGTCAGGTAAATATGCTGTGTATTAGGAGGTTGAGGCGTCATGAAACAGTATCTCACGGTTGATGAAACCGTGTCCTAATTTTCAGAGATGGCGCTCTTGGTTTAGAAATACAAATACAAGTAACATCCGACTTACGACCGGGATCGGTTCCGACCAACTGGTCGTAAGTCAGATTGGACGTAAGTCGAATGCCATTCAAAAGAGCTGACGCGAGGGTTATAGGTGCTACTGTAGTGGTAGATGGCTGTGTGAGAGCGAGATGCTGGGATACTGTGCTGCCGTAACTGTCGTACGTGTTGCCGGGCTGCGTTGCCAGACATTGAATAAAAAATAAAAAAAAAGCATCTGCTGGTGGTCGTAAGTGCAGGTGGATGTAAGTCAAGCAGGTCGTAAGTCGGATGTTACTTGTAATGTGAGGTTTTATTGAATGGGTTGTTCAAGTCCAAACCTTTTACCGCAGACAGTGCCATCTGGTGGCCTCTGAAAATCAGGACTCTGTTTCATGAAACCTCATCACTACTGTATATGAAACCACATGTCTGCGTTTGGCACTATAATCCAAACAAATTATAATATGTCATAAGTAAAGTTTAAAGAAAGCTAAAGGGACACTAGCTAAGTGTTTCTTTTTAAACAAAGATTTGGACAGAGAAAATAAAAAAAAGAGCTTCCTGGATTGACTGACAGTAGAGCACCAACTAGGGGATGTAAAGGAGCCAACAGACCAAAATGACGGGGTGGTGTGTTCGATGAAAAGGTCCATGATGTGGATGATAACATGGACACGCACAGACAGTAGATGGTTGAGTGACTTCACACTCAACCATCCCAAACTTCCCGATCCACACAAACCTCCTCCAGCTCCTCCCGGAGGATCCCGAGGCGTTCCCAGGCCAGACCGGAGACATCATCTCTCCAGCGAGTCCTGGGTCTTGCCCGGGGTCTCCTCCCGGTAGGACATGCCCGGAACACCTCCCCAGGGAGGCGTCCAGGGGGCATCCAGACCAGATGCCCGAGCCACCTCAGCTGGTTCCTCTGGATGTGGAGGAGCAGCGGCTCCACCCCGAGCTCCTCCCGGATGCCCGAACTCCTCACCCTATCTCTAAGGGTGCACCCAGCCACCCTGCGGAGGAACCTCATCTCAGCCGCTTGTATCCGCCATCTCATCCTTTCGGTCATGACCCAAAGCTCGTGACCATAGGTGAGGGTGGGAACGTAGATCGATCGGTAAATCCAGAGCTTCGTCTTGTGACTCAGCTCCCTCTTCACCACGACGGTCCGATACAGCGATTCGTTGCTCAGAAGCAAAACATCACATCCCATATTTGATCAGGTGGAGATCATTTTTACACAAAATTCAGGACTGAAACAAAATGAATGAGTGACTCAAGTCATGTCAGACAGTTCGGCTCTAACACCGCTAAGTCCAACCATCACAATGAGTGGCTGCCCAGAGCCAAGAGGAGTCAAGACGGGAACCGTTTTCAGCCCTTAATAAAGAATTCTCAAAGCCCAGCACGAGTCTGTATTGTCAGTCTAATAGCTGCACAGAAGTCCTGGCGGCCGACGTGTCAAGTGACAGCATGAAGAAACACCGTGTTGCGAGGCTTATTTAAATTCCCTTTTTTAAAAAGCGGGATGAGAAAAAATAACAGGGTGTGCGCTACTTTGAGGTGATTTGCACAACCTTCGCTCCAGTCAGTCGGCGTAAGTGCGCGAGCCTGAGAAGTGGAAAGCTCCGCGCACACGGGGCCAATAATACCTGAGGGACACACTGTGATTTGTGATAATGGCACAGATGATCTGGCTTTGTAATCTTATGTAAATCGTCCGTCTGACGCCTCCCTGGATGACAGTAATGGCACAAATGATGCCGCTGGTCTGACAGTAGAACAGCGGAGATGAAGTTGCTGCAGCATCAGAAGTCGAGCTGGAGAGAGCGTTCAGTGTGTCAGGAGAAGAGGAGTTGTGAGGAGTGTCTGGCCTCAGGTACCTGCAGCAGACTCCTCTGACAGAGCTCCGTATCTTCAGTGATGAAGACGCCCGGGCTGTCGCCTGCTGATGATGTCACAGCATGCGCTTTTGTTGGGGGACTTTTTCCACCATACATTGAAGCTTCAAATTGACGGAAAATATTTCTGATAAAGTGATGTCTCTCAGGAGGAACACTGTGAGGATTATCATTTTTACTGATCAATGGATAGAAAACTATACGGCTTTATTAAGATGTCTATCGACCAGATTATTTTTATTATCAGGCAGATATTATTTTCCCCAATTGATTGAACTGGTCTCCTCTGACAAACAGGAAGTTGGGTGAACAGGAAGTATCCTACTGTCAAGTAAACAGGAAGTGGACGAATGTCACCCTTACGGGAAGTAGACCAGGATAGTTGGAAAGGATGTGGAGAGATTATCCGCTGAAAAGGAAGAAGCCGAATGTCACTCGAACAGGAAGTACATGGATATTTCCTAACAGGAAGTATATGAAAGTAAAAGGATATTTCCTAGTATAGTAGTATATAAAAGTCGGGTAAACGGGAAGACGCCGAATGGTACCCAAGTAGGAGATATCCTGAAGTCACCCAAACAGGAAGTACTCAAATGTCAATGTAACAGGAAGTAGCTGAATGTCACCTGTACAGGAAGTAGACAAAGGCCGCTTGAAAGGAAGTAATGGGGCATCCGAACTATATAATAGTTAATAGAATGTTGCATGAACAGGAAGAATATGAATGTTTCCCCCAAGCAGACAAGTAGACAAATGTCCGGCAAACAGGAAGTATACATAAATTGGACCAAACAGGAAGTAGCTGAATGCTACCTATACAGGAAGTCTCCTAATGTCATCCAAAACAGGAAGTACAGTGGTACCTCGGTATTGGAACGTCCTGGACTTCGAACAACTCGGAGTTCGAACAAAAATTTCGAGATTTTGTTGCTTAGCATTTCGAACAAAAATCCAGAACTCGAACGCCCCCGAAAAAATCCGGAAAAACCATAACGTGCGCGGACCGATCAGCTGACCCACGAGGCGCTTTGTTATTGTGTATAACGCAGCCTCTGTATGCAGATGTGTCCCGTTAGCTCCATTTACTGACTGTTTTTTCTTCATATTGAGGTGTAAAACCTTTCCTGTCTCCACACTGGACCGTGGTAGAGTGTCACAGGGGAGGTGCTGGAGCGCTCACTCCAGGGTTTGATGTCCTGTTGTGGGCTGGAGCTGGGACAGGGATGAGGCGAGTCTGGGACAGAGCGTGACTTGGTTTATGACTTTGTCACAGCCAAACTGCACAGAAGCGCACATTCAGAGCTGGACACGCACCGGGCACCTCTTCACTTCTGGAGAGACCTCACTCACTCGGCAACCCCTCCCACATGCAGCGGCCACACACATAGAGGAACAGCCACCTGCAGCAGACACTCTACATTCACTCCTACAAAAGACTGTTTTAAGGCTTGGAACGCATTGTTTCTTTTTCCATTCATTGTAATGGGAAAAATCCATTCAGATTTCAAACAAATCGCTTCTCGAACGGCCGTCTGGAACGGATTGTGGTCGAGAACCGAGGTACCACTGTATACAAATGTCTTCTTAACAGCAAGTAGCTGATTCTCACCTGTACAGGAAGTAGACAAAGGTCATTGGAAAGGAAGTAGATGAGCATCTGCTGAACAGGAAGAAGCCCAAAGTCGCTCAAACCGGAAGCAGACTAATGTACATGAAGGTACAAACAGGAGGTAGCCAAATGATAATGACGAACAGGAAGTAGTTCCCGTCCAACAGGAAGTCCACAAATATCCCCCGTGTAGGAAGTAGCCGCATGTCACCTGATCAGATTCCAAATTTATTTGTGCGACCTTTTCTTCCTATTTAAAGGAATCAGCGGTTCTTCTCCAGTCCCAGGCAGCAGTGGCACAGTTTCATAATCTCACTGCTGTGTGTGTGTGTGTCTGCCGTCCTCGCAGCCCCGTGGTGTTTATATCGCCCCTGTGTGTGTGTCAGAGCACACTGTGCTCCGGGCAGCCAAGAAAGCTTTTAGAAGATTTGTACGACAAGCCCGCCTCTTGATCTTCTCCTTCTCACCTTTGCGCCTCACCTCTGTGGCCCTCGTTCCTTGTGGGTGCTATTAGTCATTCTGGCTGTGGGAGCCGGGCCATCGGGGGCACACGCGTCCTGCTCCCCCCCCCCGCCTGATAAAGGTGGAGGTGAAGTGTCAGCAGAAATCCAGTTTATTCTGTTGGAAGATGTATAAATAGAAGTGAAGAGGAGCGGTGGGGTGTATTGGGAGGCTTAGGATATCGACGTTCAGCCACAGATGGGGGAAACGCACAGGTGCCTCTGTAGTTGTACGTCCATGGGAAACACAATGAAGTCAGAAGCGCCTTCTTTTTAGATTTTGCACGCAGCATTGAGCGTCTGTAGTCACACTTTTGGAGAGGAAAATATTGCCCACAGAGACATAAATGACTGGCTGCTCTCGCCTCTTGTTAGTGCCTCTCCTTGTTTTCCATTCAGAGGCAGTGAATGCACCTGAGAAGTGTTTCCAGGGCATATTATTGTCCACACACACACACACCCTCTCGCTCAAACCTACTGCACAAACATGACAACAGAAAGCTTATTATATTGCCAGTTGTTGTTGTTGGCATTGATGTGGAAATGCGGCCGGGTGAAAAGAGGAAAAGATGTTTTCGTCCTGCAGCTTTTGGTTTCAGCACAAAGAACTCTTGAGGAAAAGAAAAAGTGGGACCAAAATTTAAACCAACAAGTGGAGTGCTTTCTATTTTTTAAAATTCCAGCCCATTGATTCATCCTCACCTTTCAGAAGTGTTTTAGTCTTCAGTGTTTTATTGAGGAAACACTATGGAGTGATGCGGAATATTGTTATTAATGGTACAAGCATTTTAAAATGGAATGACACTACAGAGTTTGTCACAGCATGTAATAATTCTGGCAGCCGTCTTGACCACAAAGGGTGATTTCAGGTTTATGCCAACAGCTTTTTTTATCAATTTATTAAGATAATAATAACAATAACAATAATAGATAGATAAATATTGTGTTAATCTCCAAAGAGAAATTCCCAATAATAATAATAACTGAAAAGAAAGATAAAATGAATGAAAACCCTTCATTCATAATGTGCCATAATATAGTTATATATAGTTCTATAATCATTTATAATATAATATAATCACCAAGAAATTAATATTGCATGAAATTATTCTAATTGGTGCCAAACACACACACACAAATAAATGAAAAAAATAAAATATAATAATAATAAAAGACAAAAATAAATCAATAAATAAAATAAAATTTCGCAGTGTTGCTTTAGTCACATCATTGCTTCCAATTGAACAGAAAATATGCATAAAGGTGAATTTATGGTTATGAATTATTCAGACAGCACTATTTAAATTTGTAATTGCAATTCAAAAAGCGCCTCTGTAAAATACAGTTTTGGTCCCAGTGTCAGCTGAACACTTGAACTTCAACATCAAATCCTTTTGAACCTTCTAACTACTTGGTATTTGGAGGATCATGTGCGAGCGCTCCACGGTGCTTCTGTCAAGAGAATGAGGGATTTCGGTGGAGTGGCAACAGATAAACACCGATCTTGGGATCAATAGAGCTGCGAGGCAACTGGGTGACATTTGCTCTGCGACTCTCGCTCCTCTCCACTCGCGTCTGAGGTTGACTCTGTAGCACCATTCCAGCCTCCATCTGTAGCCGGGAAAACGCCACCAGACTCCCAGCAGGACACGACTGAATGAATTCCTTCTTTGTGCTTGGACTCCTATGCAAAACCACCACTAAAACGCCTCTTTTTTTATGCAAATCTCAACGTATTAATCAGAAAACACAGCGAGACCCCACAGCCGCTGCAGCCGGCGCTGCATGTCAATTGATCACTTCATTCATTTGCATCCAGCTCGATCAATAAAGTGCAAAGGAGGGAGGGGAGGGAGGAACATGCTGATGGAGGAAACACGTGGGATGCGAGTCAGCATGAGGCTATAATAGACTTGAGAAGAGGATTTCATGAGCTGCGACTATTCTGCTGCCTTTGTTCTCACCGCCACATGTGGCTCCTCAGGTGGAGTTGACTCCCCTTTCCTGAAGTGATGGGCTTAATAAGAGGGAGCACCTGTCACTTGCCTGTTACGGGGAACAATAGCCGGCAGCTACGCTTCACTGACCCGAGCGGGTCGTGACTTCACGTGTAAGTGGCACCATTGTTGTGTGAAATAACGTCGCGTAAAGGCTTTCATCTTGCTTTTTATTATCGAGTCATAATCATCCATCCTCATGTACTTATCTGTGGCTGGGTCGCGGGGGCAGCAGTTTCATAAAGTCGCACCAAACGCCTCCCTCCACCTGGTCCTGGGTCGACCGCTTGGTCTCCTCCCAGCAGGCCGTGTCTGAAACGCCCAAACCACCTCAACTGACTCCTCTCAACATGGAGAAGCGGCGGCTCTACTCCGAGTCCCGATATCTAAGGGAGACGCCCGAGATTCATAACCACTGACTCCTGATATTGCGTTTAGGTTTGATCAACCCTGCAACACTGTTTCATCATACCTGATCTACCCATGAGCAGCGGTTACTATGACGCATCAGAGCAGTCGCTAGTTTCTCAGGTGTACGATACCTTCCACAATACATGATGGTCGGATAATCCGACCTTTCCCAGCATGCAACTCTGTACGGCACTGATCGCAGAAGCTGCTAGTCACTCAATAGCATTTGAAAGTGTACCGCGACATTCTACACTGTTTTCATTTTGGCAACGTCTTGTTTGGAAAGTTCTCAGAGCTAAAAATGTGCGATTGTTGCAATGTTCTTTTTCCGCATCGGTATTCTAACCATAGGCAAAGGTTCAGTCAACTTTTCCATACAGTACAGTAAAAGACAGTATGTTCTTTTGCAGGTTTATGAGTTATATTCGTCAGTTCACGTTGTCGGAAACTGCTGCAACAATCACAGTGTGTGTCTGTTTCAGAGAAAGTGTGTTCTTGTCAGAAACATCCAGAACTGTTGCACTACATTAGGCCACAATTTACATGACCTTATGAGCTTTTCTTGTGTTATTCATGTGGCATTTCTGAGAAATAAGTGAAGAAATATAAGTTGTTTTATTTATTTTTTGTTTGACAGTGCCACTAAATTTCAAATTTAATCTCAATTAATCGCACTAAAGCTGAGTTAACTCGCGATTAAATGCAAATGAATCACACACTTTCTATCTGTTCTAAATGTTACTTTTAAAAAAAAATATATATATCAACACAATAGTGGCCATTAATGCATTCTACGTGCAAACATTTGTTTACTCCAACAACCCAACATAACAGACACTGTCAAGAACATTGTGAAGAATAACCTCAGCGCCACTGAAGAGGCTCGACAACATGCTAAAAGCATAAGACTGTAAGCATTATTGGCCACTCTGGTGTCGAGAAAATCTTCAAGTTACATAGAGACAGACACAAAATGTCTGAATTTCCTTTTAATCGCGAGTTAACTCTAAGCTTTAGTGCGATTCATTGAGATTTAAAACGCTCTTGTTAACTGAACGAGTGTCTTTGATCCATTTAACCCGCACTTTTGCTCGCGCCGCCTGCTGCCTTCATGTACCGTCATCTGTTTTTGGACACCTCGTTGTACAAATATTCCCGGCTGGCACTTCCTCTCTGGTCTGCCTCGCTGTTTCACGAGTTTGCAGCCCGAACGGCACCTGCTCAAGCGCATGCAGTGACCCCTGAGGTACTGACCACCCTGTCGTCAAGAGAGAGGTCCTGGTGGCAATAAGTCATTTGCAGCAGTTAATGGAGAAAAATGGCGCCTTTAATGTTATATTGAATTATATTTCCCAGTTATTCCAGCTCAGCAGTATCAGACCAGCGCGCACACAGAGACGCTCGCTGGCAAGTAAAGATGATGGATGAGGCTGGGACTCCTAATCATATTTAAAAAGTCACACTGGAGTAAAGTGTCAGGAGATTTTCTTCTATGTTTGGAAGTTTTTAAGAATAGTTCACAAAAGTTTATTTTAGCACCAATAACTCCCATTAACATATTTGTCATAACATATATATATATTTATTCTATATATTTTCTATATTTGCTGAACGCTCATTTTAATATTAAAATATTTAGGGACCAAAGATGAGTTCTAAGGTCTAGATCCTTGAATATAGCAACCTCTTTAAGCATCGATGTCAGCTCATGAATAGTTGCGAGTACAAGCACCCAATAATCTCTGATCTCAATAAGCACATTGGTTCAGCAAAGGTGCATGTCTGGCGCATCGTCCTCCCACAAGGCTGCAACTGATCTTCCTGGCTGAGGGATTTCTTCAACTCTGATGTGTAGTGTGTAAGACAGAGCTGAGCCAAAAGGCACACAGCTCATGACCCTTGGAACGAGACACAAACGGCTGAAGTGAATTTTCTTGAACAGAGTTCTGTCAGGAGAGACTCGGAGTAGAGCCGCTGCTTCTCATGAGGGTTTGGGTTTTAGGCACGGCCAGCCGGGAGGAGACTCGGGGGTCGACCCAGGATCGGGTAGAGGGATTATATCTCTTCACTGGCTCGGCAGAAGGACGTTTGGTGCGACCTTTCGAAGCCGTTACCCTCGCCGCCCGAGCAAAAGATAAGCGGATGAATATGGCTGGATGGCTGATCTGTACCATAGATGCCTTACAGAGAACCAGAGGAAGTGTCTGTACTGCATATATACTGTCACTGCAACACAGAAATGAAGACGTGACTTGTGAACTCTGAAGTTATGACCACGCCAGACGAAAGTAGACGCACAGCTCAACTGCCCACATTCTGCCACTTGCATCCGAATTCTTCCTTTGCCACCGACAGATCAGGCCCAGTGTTCTACTGGGTCACGGTCGCCACCCTTCCTCAGCCTTCCTGCTTCCCCCATGAGACGATTGGCTCACTTCACTAAAGTGAAACTCAGTCACTTGTAGCACTTATGGCTTCCTTCCATTCTGGCGCATGGCGGGGTAATGCAGGCTTCACTTCATCATTTGCTGGATGAGGGCGACTGAGGCTCTTAAAGCTGAAGGTTGAAAATAACCAGTGACTGAATGAAACATATATGAGGTCATGCGCTTTATTTAAGCGTCTTTAAAAGGGATGTTTGTTCTCTCGAACACCAGAAAACATTGGTGATTCGGAGGACTAGATGGCGTATACGTTGAACGTTGAGCTACAGCGAGCAGGTCTGGGTCTGAGCGAGGCCTGTTGTCCATTGATATTCCAGTTCAGCGTGCATGTCAGAAGCTCTTTGTCTGACTGTGCGGCGCTGGGGAGGCAGTGTTTGACGGCGCGTCTCTGAATTTAATTATCCACAGCTGCTTCCGAGCAAATGGAATGATTTGTCGGATCGGCAGATGTGACTGAGCTTTTCTTGGGCCGCCAAAGCAGCGCCACAGACAAACACGTGGGGGTGTTCACATGTGTACCCGGCTCCTGAGAGGGAGAAGATGACAGAGAAAGAACGGCCGTTTTCTTTTCTGACAAATGTCATGCTGGTGTCCTGAAGGGACTGGGATGACAGTTTGTTCGGGATCTGCTAAGATGGTAATGCTGCAGGCAGCGTGTCCCACTTCAGCCAGGCGACTGTGCTTCCCGTCTAATGAGTCAGATCTTGCTCTCTCTCAGAGGAGAGCCTATCACAAACAACAAACCCCCGCCTCTCAGCTGAGTTGGATTAAACACAAAATAAAGTGTCTTTAAAACGTTTAAGGGGTTGTGAGAGCTCCAGAGTCTGGCCTGCGGTACAAATACATGAAGTTACAGCAGTATATCCATCGGCCATGGCTCCGTCACGATGATAGAGCGGAGGCTGAGGGTGGCGATATCGTGTCTTCAGCTGAGAAGTGAAAAGCCAGTCAGACAGTCACGGAGTGCCTCCAGTTATGCCCTCATCCATTTAGGCTGGTGTGAAGGGAAATGAAGGCGGCATCTCAGACAGTCAAAATGTCAGCCAGATAACGCGGAACCCTTTTAGAAAATCCACAATCCCTTTTGTGATGATCGACGCTTTCAAAGGCAGGTCTGAGACAACAGTCCGATAAAACGGTGGCGGAGCCCAATCCGAATATTGAGTGACACTCCAGCAAATGAGGAGGTCGATTGCTCATGAGTGAGGCGACAATAGGACACTCTGGCGTCGAGCCAAGTACTGTGGCTGCCGTTCTATGGAAAGGCAAAATGAAGCCTGGCAGTTTTCGATAATACGGAGGAGGACTCAACATTGCGGGCTCACAAAAGGTGGGTGGCAACGGCAGGGTTGGGAAGGAACCTCTTTATGTTGAACAATCCTAGTAGCAGTTTGAGTGGGGCATTTCATTCAGACAGTTGAGAAACAATGTCTGAAGCTCCGGAAGAGTCAACAAATGATATGGTTTTTAATGTGTTTAGAACAAAAAAGTTCTGACCTTCAAAGCTGCCTGTTCACCCTTGCTACTTCCCTGCGATCTGCACCAGTTCCACCCTACCTTTTCACCTCCCTGTCTTTTACTCTTCATGGTCGGAGTGACAAGACTCAGTCAGTTGAACACTTATGTTTGGAGGCAAAGTTCCTGAGATGGTATGGAGAGGTGCAGCAACCCACCCTCTCACTACTACACCTTTTTAACCTAGTTTAATTTTTAACTTTTTTATTTTATTTTATTTTATTTTATTTTATTTTATTTTATTTTATTTTATTTATTTATTTATTTATTTATAAATTTTATTTTATTTTTTTATTATATATATATATATATATATATATATTTTTTTTTTTTAATCTTATTTTATTTTCAATTGTATTTTTACTTCCAGGTTATTAGTATTATTATTTTTATTTCATTTGTATTTTCTTTCTTATTCTCTGTGTGATGCTCTTCCTAACTGCATGCCCTTTCTTGCCTCTATTGTTACTGGAAACGTAAATTTCCTGGAGGGAGTCATCCCAAAGGGATCAATAAAGTCAAGTCTAAGTCTAAGTCTAAGTCTACTATGGCGTAGTATTTTCATGTTGGGAAAGTAGATTTTTTGTCTCTTACAGTGACAGCAACGTTGCATGGGGACACATTAGATTTTCCTGTTCCTCCTTATGTGGCATCTCTCAACATTAAAAACATTGAGGAGTCAATTCAAATCAATGTGTTTTTACTCCATTGAAACACCTATGTCTCAACACACATCACAGAAAGCTGCGTCCTCAGTATAGGACGCAAATCCTCACTTTCCCAACATCAGTATGTAACGCTATGGGTTTGGAAAGACATATCCCTCCGAGAATCTGGGATGGTAGCAACCAGTGCAACACATTCTCACTGCTAAGGCGTCATGTAAAGCCAGCCTTCTGTGTAGCATGTGGTGTTGTTGCAGTCAAGTCAAACGTTTCCTGAGGTTCCAGAAGAGAGGTTGGGGCTAGAATCTGCCCCACAGAGGGCGAAAAGTGATTCAACTAAAAGTCAAATGGCTCGATATGCCATACAAGTCCCTGGGATGCAAAAGTCCAGTTGCTGTTTGATGCCTTAGGAGTGAGAATGTGCTGACCAATGACAGCCTCTTTGAGAAAGACCAGCCTGCACAGTGATATATGGACTCTTAAAATCATATGTTGCAAGATGAACCTGGAGCAGAAGAAGATGCCATCCAACAGGTCACTGTGACAAGAGGAACGACCGTCGCAGAAATAGAACACTCACTCTGAAAGAGCGACGTTCCAGTCCCGACACCTTCCGAACCAGGCTGCGTGAGAACAGACTTCTCTCAGACAAAGACGCGTAATCGCCGGGCCCTAGACAGAATTAGAGTAACAGGCTGAGGCTTGGTCAGTCTGCTTTGTCTTGGCGTTGCCGACCATGGTGTTTCAGCCAACTGTGAGCAGAAGCTTAGAGGGAGAGCGGATTATCAAATGATACTTTTAGCCTCTTAAACAAGCAAGAATTGGATAAAAGACCATGGGAAAAAAAACACAGGTGTCAAAGGACTCGGAACACAAGTGTGACGTCTTAACGAAATGTCAAACCGCTTGTCCATTGTAGCCGCGACGTTAGCTGTCCGCCGCAGTGCCATTGTTTCACCGGATCATATTTGTGTGACTTTTCTCCGGGCGGACGAAGAAAGGAGGGGCTGAAGAATCGACAGCCACCGGTGGGTAGCCGCCGCAGGATTGTTGTTGCTAAGCGTTTAATCTCTCACGCTCTGAGAATACAAACCGTCTTGTAATAATCCCCGACCTTGACATGATCAACAAGGTCGCAGGGGAGCACGGCTGTTTTGCATTTCCCACAGATGCTTTGCAGAGACACGCTGAACAATTAGTCAACTGGAAGGGAAGTGTGCCGCGCTCTCCTCCACCAGCAGCGGCCCATCTATGCCTCGGGCTGGTTATTAGGCACACGACTTAAACCCACAAACTCCCCGGGCAGATTTGCCAAGATAAAGCCCGCGTCAGTGCGAGCAAGTGATCGCACACGTCTGACTTCTGGCTATTGATACATGAAAAGGTGGAGGGTTTTGGCTTCCTGCGGTTAACCTCGCACCGAATCTGTTGAAGTGGTGAGCAGGCTGAAGATTTCTCATTTTTTAAATCACTAAATCTTAACTGAGAGTTGGAACGTTATTTATCACCTCCTCCTACAGATGGCTGGGTGGAACACAGGGCTACACATGTCCAAATTTTACTGTGTAGCCATCGGCGCGTTTACCCTAAGCGAACATGGGCTCATAAATCTGCGCTTTTCAGATCAATCCAAGGTGCGGTATCCGTTGGGATCAGCAGCTTTTACACCCCCTTTAAGTGCAAATAGATGGAATCAGGTGGAGGACGTGGGGAGCCCTTCGGCGGCGGAGGGGAGATGATAAGATGGATTCGGCGCGAGTCTGTGTCTGCATCGTGCCGGGACTTGGCTCGGCTCGGTTCAGCCACAGACCTGCCTTTATCAGCCCAACCTTTTAATCATCAACGGAATCCCCGCTGGCTGCTCAACCATCTCAACTCCTCGGGACACGGATGCAACATGATCAAGCAGAAACTCCCCCGAGATTCTATCCACATTGACGTGAAGGCGAGGAGGTCCAATTAGGCTGAGATCTGGCTGTGAGGTCCTGTGGGCCCATTGTGATGCTCGAGGATTAGTTTGATATGATTTAGCTTGACCACATTTTCATGCCTCAGAAAACACGGTCAATACCTCGGGCGCCACTTGAAAACAGGGTTTAAGGTTCAGTATTACCTTGACTTTCATTTCAAGCTCGGTAATAACAGATTCACTATTGTCAAGTAGCGTCAGGGAACTTGGGGAATCTCCTAATCTTGCTGGCTACTTTACACCACAAAGCGCCTTGAGTAACCTTCTTGGGAGCTCAGACCAATATACGCCAGCTCAAGTCCATGGTTATCGCACTTCCTACGCTGTCAGTGCAAAGTTTTACGGTGTATTTTCTCACCACTACTGTCTTGTCTCCCCAGCACAATCCGACCCAGACGGAGGAGCGTGTCGGAAGACCTACTGCGGACGAGGTCGGCAGTGTGTGCTGATGGCAGCCAGCGGGCGCGCCGAGTGTATTTGTCAGGAGAAGTGCCGGCCATCCTTCGTTCCCGTGTGCGGATCGGATGGACGGTTCTACGAGAACCACTGCGAGGTTTACAGAACCGCTTGCTTGGAGAGGAGGCGGATCTATGTGGTGCACAGCAAGGACTGCTTCTTCAAAGGTACGACGAACTCCAAACGCTACGGTTGCTAGCGTCGCGTCGGTTTGTTTTGAATGTGAAATACTGGAGGAGAGATTTGTGCTTTGTTTTGACCGCGATTCTTATTTCATAATTGGTATTATCATGACTGTGGTTGTGCTGACTATTTATTCATATTGGATGTTGTGGGTTGCGGTGTATTTTTCTGAATGGAGGAGGCCCTCAGTTTTTGCTATTTGGTCCCTCAAACGTTGCATATTATCAGCTCTCCTCCACCACCGACACACTGTTTAGTGCTGGAAGTCCAGTGAAGGACTTTGCTTCTCTCCTTTCGCACCGTAGACGACCAAAAAAGGATTTCAAAAGACCGAGTACGTGTGTTAGTGGACTCCCCTCCTGCTCAGCAGAGAACGGAACTGATGCAACTACACACCTAAAAGCAGCACTTTCCACTTGTTTTCTTGACTCTGAAGTAGAGATTTTAGGAAGTGGATCGTGCGGATGTTGTTGCAAAATTGCTGTCACTTCGCACTCACGATCCGCAAAAAGCATTCAGAGATTAATGCGGTACCCTTTCCACTATTTCCTGTTTTATTCCTGAAGCCACTGCAAATATTTTGAACACATTTATTGAGAAAGAGTCAATAGCAGAACGATATTAGAATGGAAACAGGAAGTGGAATGATAAAATGAAGCCATAGCAATAGACAGAAAACTGGCTGGAGTTTTGCCTCTGAAACCAAGAAAATAAAATGTCCACTTAAAAAACGTTAAAGCCATAAGAGCAAATGCTGCCCATAATTTTGCTTCAGCAGAGAAACCCAAAAGCAACATCAAACATGACGACGAAAGTAACAGAACAAAGTTCCTACAACCTTGAAAATCCACTTAAATCGCCCCCTAGTGGACACAAATGAACATATTAGATCGTAGCATCTTTGGCCAGCTGCTGATCCCTTTCAGCACTGCGACTTTATTTCCAAAATGGTGCTTAATAACCCTCAAAATTGGTCTTTCTGGGCTCCTGTCCATTCAGACTTTGACTCTCCCACACTCAAATATCAGCGGCAGGTTACGATGGATCACCAGTTCCTTTCAAGTCAGTCACTTTGCTTCACTATAACTCATGAGCGGAGGTGCACACTCAGCATGCTCGGCCTTCACAACGCACTCTCTCTCCGCTGACTTGGATCGACCCGACGGTGAGGTGGACCGGCCCCACCACTCTCCGTCTGCACATGCTGAAGACAGAAGTCACGACACGTCCGGCGTCTGCACTCGCGTCACATTAGAGAAACAAGGAATCTGGGCCGACACCGTCGCGCATAGCTAATCCACATTAGCCATGTTCAGTCGGGCCGTAACGTAAAAGTCAGCAGGGGACGGGAAATGTTGGCAATCAGTCATAAGTCACGCTAATCCTGTGTCTCGCTCGCTGCGTAAATGAGAAATGATCGCGAAACCTGACGCCAGGTGCCCGGATCTAATTAGGGAACTTGACTCATCGACTCTCTTCTCCGGCGGAGATCTTGGATTTGTCTTATTTTAAGCGCCAGGATCGGCACCTCTGAGAGTGGAGGCAGGAGGAAACGTCCACCTGGAAACTGCAGTGAGTCGGGGCTGGTCCGACTACGTTTTTGGCTTTTGTGGCGAAACAAGCTCAGCTGGAGCTGAAGGAAAAAGTTTGACTGACCGTTTGACTTCTCCTGAGTTTTGGTTTTGATGGTGAAAGGCTATTTTATTTTATATTCTATAAGAGAAATGTTTGAGATGTGATTTGATGTGTGGTTGTGTACATGTCCTGCTGTAGTTTTTTCCACGGCCACTTGAGAAATAAAGACATCTGTGGAACACTTGTCGATACGTCAAGTCAATCTGAACCGGAAGAAAACTTTGGGAGCAGGTAAAGCAATTGTAAGAAGAATTGTCGTAGAATGCAGCAGAACAGTTTTGTTTTCTGTTAAGTTTCACATTGCGGAATGAATCACACCTTCAATAAAAAAAGTGTACGAAAACAAATGTTAGTATTATGCTACATATCCAGAATGCTATGTATTCAATACTATCTTACACCTCTAGGGGGCACAGCCATCTTCAGTAGTCTTGAAGAAATTCAAGTTTGTCTTGTTGCATGACACAAGACACAAGAGGAGCTGAGCCAAAGTGCAAATCTCCCAGAATCTGTCCAAGTATTTGGTCTTACTTAGCTGTTAGTACAACATTTGTCGTTCCTTTGACATAGTTGTTGGGTTGCTTGCAGCCCCGACACCACTTGGTGGCAGCAGTGTTCCCGGCTCTCTGTAACATATGGTCTCACTGGAAACCGATCGAGAATGCGCTTTGAATGAAGGACGATAGATGATGGGGATTACTGAGCTGTTTGGCGGAGATCTGCACTGTCTGAGTGCTTTTGTAGTTTCATTTCTGTGTGGAGGGTTTGATACTTGTTGTACTGGTGTGTCATACAGAAGTTATGAATCCAACACACTCCCGTATATTGGTTGCATATATATATATATATATATATTTTTTTTTTTTTTGTGCATCTGGTAAAAAGCTTTTGCCAGCGACATTTATTTCCTCGGAGATTGAGATCCGTGTTTACAAATATGTCTGCCTGCTGCAGCTTCTCTCTAAGCCACGCGGTGCAGAAAAACTTTTTTTTTTCGGTCGTCCAGCTTTCAGATTTGATAAAGCTAAAAGCTTCTCTGTGAAAGCCAATTTTCTTTCAGCCCGAAGCCGCGGCCAAAGCCACGCTGCCAAATTTGCAGTGTTACACTTCCGTCTCATTGTGTCTAAATTGGTCTGATCCACTGTTCACTTTCCAAACTCTCCCCGGCGAAAGTGAAAAGGAGGGTTTTTCATGTCCTGGCTTTGCTTCACTTGTTAAAGAATCTGAGTTGTTTTTGTCAAGAACAATTAAACAAGACGTGTGCTGGCACTTGCCGACCGCCGCAGGTCATGTGGACATCTGCGCGTCTTTCGTAGGCAGCTCATAAACAAGGGCAGTTCTCTCCATGAACTAACTGTCAATAGGACTGAAGAGGTTTTTTGTTTTGTTTCCCCTAGTGGCAAAATGAAGGCATCATTTCTTTGCTGGTCATAATAAAAATAAGAGACCAGCTCTTTGCAGTACATTCTATAGTTTGCTTTTATACAGTATTAGCAACCAACACGTGGCCCTTAAAACTGTAAGAGCTGTTGTAGTGCATTATGGGACGTTAAAATGCTCGCCAACTTCGTACAAAGGTGTTGGAGGTAGCGTAATAATGTAGACATTATAATGTGCAACTCAGCTTTTGACTGTTGCGGTGCGTTATTGGCCTGTATTATGTAAAGTGCTTTAAATCTGCAGTAATGCATCACAGTGACCAAGTAGCAGTAAAGTAATGTAATATTAATAAAGCCTAACACAGCTTCAACTGTTGTAGTGCAATATGGGGCTTTAAACCAGTGGGACATTAACATGCTGGTCAGCTCAGTTGGAGATCATGTTATAACACCCATGTTGTGACACAGCTTTGTCTGTTGCAATGCAGTACGGACTTGTATTATGAGAAGTGCTTTAGGCCATTATTCTGGTAGCTACCTCTGTAACAAATGAGTTATTATATCATGTGATATTAATAATAATAAGGTGTAGCAATGCCTCAACTGTTGCAGTGCATTATCAGACTTTAAACTAGTGGCTTATTAATATGCTCGCCAGCTCAGTACAAAGATGCTGGAGGTAAAGTAATAATAATAATAATAATAACTATGTATAACTCATCTTTGAGTGTTGCAGTGCTTTAAACCCGCTGTAAGGCTTCACATTCACAACTGAGTATTAATGCGATGTAATAATAATAATGCTTAACACAGCTTCAGCTGTTGCAGTGCATTATGGGACTTTTGTTATGTGAGGTGCTTTAAACCTGTTTGCCATGATTGTGGTAGCTACCACGGTAACAAATGAGTAATAATGTTATGTAATAATAATAATGTGTAACACAGCTTCAGCTGTTGCAGTGAATTATGGGACTTTTGTTATGTGAGGTGCTTTAAACCTGTTGGCCATTATCGTGGTAGCTAGCTCAGTAACAAAAGAGTAATAATGTTATGTAACAATAATAATGTGTAACACAGCTTCATCTGTTGCAGTGCATTATGGGACTTGTGTCATGTGAAGTGCTTTAAACCAGTTGGCCAATATTGTAGTCGCTAGCTCAGTAACAAAAGAGTAATAATGTTATGTAGTAATAATAATGTGTAACACAGCTTCGACTGTTGCAGTGCCTGTCAGGATTTGCGCTAGGATGGGGTGGATGTGCATTTAACCTGTGGGGAATCACTCAGGCTTCCATTTTCAGTCACTTGTCCTCTGCTAAATGGCATGTAATAATGCAACATAGAGAGGAGTAGCGCGGCCTCAACTGCTGCAGTGCGTTACGGGACCAGCAGTGGGAGGAGTTTTGCCCATTTTTATGATGAAGCGATGGAGTGCAGGCAGCTCAAGAGAACGATTCCATCTTGAGAGACAGAGTCCATATCTTTCTTTTTCCATCTCATGAATAGTTGTTTGATCTGAATCTTTCAAACTCAGTTGATGCTGAAATGTCTGTTTGACATCATTGTTATAGCGTCTTTATATTCATATTAAATGGAATAAATGAGCGCAAGACTGTTTCCCCGCTCAGACTTTTATTATCTGCTAGTCACACCAGCAGCCTTTTGTTTTTAATTAAAATTTTATACCAAAGTTGGACTGTTGTTAAATAGCAAACGCAGCTATCGCTCAGTTTTATGTTTTTAATTAAGAATGTTCCCTTTTTTTCCTGCGGAGGGAGAAAATGAACGTCCACTGGCTGAGAATGAATTCCTGATGCGGTGCAGCAAACGTTCTAATGAACAGAGAGTGACTCTGCCTCTGATCTGGCGGGTCACAGAGGGTGAGGGAGCGGGTGTGGAGGGGAGGGGGGGGTTGGTTGTGGGTGTTTTCACCTGTTTTTCAGGTGAGTTGGTGACAAAACAAGCAAAATGTTCCACTCTATTCTCCTTTTGAAACGTTCCCTGACCTCAATTTTCGTAAAGGTTTCAAATGTTTATTCATCTTTAAATGCGTAAAACCTTTGAATACATGCAACACTCAATACTGCTTGATAAAGAAAATATTCTGTCGGATTTACTGCGACTGAAGCGTGCTAATAATGATGTGCTAATAAAAATAAAACCACCCACTAGATACTGTGGACTGAACTATCAACTTTATTTCCTAGTTTACTTTAAGTTTTCAGCTTTGAAAAACAGTGGTGTCTCGGTTGTCGACCACAGTCCGTTCCAGACGGCCGTTCGAGAAGCGATTTGTTTGAAATCTGAATGGATTTTTCCCATGACAATGAATGGAAAAAGAAACGATGCGTTCCAAGCCTTAAAATAGTCTTTTGTCGGAGTGAATGTAGAGTGTCTGCTGCAGGTGGCTGTTCCTCTATGTGTGTGGCCGCTGCATGTGGGAGGGGTTGCCGAGTGAGTGAGGTCTCTCCAGAAGTGAAGAGGTGCCCGGTGCGTGTCCAGCTCTGAATGTGCGCTTCTGTGCAGTTTGGCTGTGACAAAGTCATAAACCAAGTCACGCTCTGTCCCAGACTCGCCTCATCCCTGTCCCAGCTCCACAACAGGACATCAAACCCTGGAGTGAGCGCTCCAGCACCTCCCCTGTGACACTCTACCACGGTCCAGTGTGGAGACAGGAAAGGTTTTACACCTCAATATGAAGAAAAAACAGTCAGTAAATGGAGCTAACGGGACACGTCTGCATACAGAGGCTGCGTTATACACAATAACAAAGCGCCTCGTGGGTCAGCTGATCGGTCCACGCACGTTATGTTTTTTATCTTTTTTCTGGGGCGTTCGAGTTCATTTCTTTCGAAATCCAATGCAAAAAAATCTCTAAATTTTTGTTTGAATTCCGGGACGTTTGAAAACCGAGGTACCACTCTATACATTTATTTCATAAATCTTCACAGTTTGTTAATTCATAAATGTCTTCGAATGACTTTTTTGCTCTTTTCATGTTGTAGCTCCAGATATGAACCTGCAGCCTTCTTTTGCTGGTGCATTGTTCAAATTCTCCAAAAGGGGTGGAGCCTAACTCAGCCACATAGTGGACACATTGGACAGGTCATCCACAGACCAAGCACCAGACTCACTCAGCTCTGGAGGATGGACTGAGAACATACATGCTTCCTGTTGTGATGCTGCAGCACCAACCGCGGCGCTACTGGCTTCCACAACAGTATAGAAGTTGAAAGCCCTGAATTACGATGCCTGTTCTCTTCTCCCTTGCTCTTTGATTTCCCGCCCCGGTCAGAAATCATTCTACTGAACTGCATCCCGAGTTGGACGCCACGCTGAATAGCATCCATCTGCTCGAAACTCGTGATCTGAAGGACCGTTTGTCGTCCGTCTCACGGCTTCACATGGGGACTGGCATCGTGTGTTGGCAGGAGCCGGTTGGGAAGGTGTCGGCGAATTTCCCCCGGGTCACCCCGAGCCTCGTTTTAATTAGGAGTGAGTGGAGGGATTTCGTGTTGCCGCGTGCGAGTGGCTTGCAGTGAAGTTACCTGCTGACCCGCTGCAGATGGTTGAGCAGGAAGTGGGTCCTGTCCCCATGGATGTGATGAATTATTCAGTGCTGAAGGATCTATATGGTGAATTTAATGTGGCTAGTTGAGGAGCGTTTGATAAAGTACGGCCTTTTGCAGATGATGCAATGTTCATTTGGGACCCGCAAGGCCACGGCCGTGTAGCAAGCAAGCACGGAAACATATTCCGCTGTGTGGAATTGCTCTTCCTCAGGAGGGTGCGGCTTGTAAAGTGGAAGCTGTAGGCGCTGTACATTTGCCCCGTGCTTTTACTGTATTATCAGTCGGTTTGAAACCTAAAATACATGCTAGTCAACTGATTTCATGGAGCGCTCTTGTCCGCAGACGTCAGAACGGCCAAGCAAGAGAAAAATCTTTATTGAATGATGATACAAAAGGCAGAATTTTGCTGATGGGAAGATGCAACCTCTACTATTTGATTTACTTTCTCGATATATTTGACTTGGATTTAATAAATATTGACAGATTTTAAAGCCATTAATGCTGGAAATTTCTTTGCAGGAAGCGATTCTTCCTGTTGTCAGAATTCCCTCTGTTTCTGGCTTTGTTTTCTGGTCTTGTACTCAGCTCAAGATGTCGATCCTAAGCCAGTATTATAACAGTTGTTACGTTATTATGATTTTATTAAAGCAAAGAGCCTTCTGGTGGCGGAGCAGACAAGATTCGGTTTTGTCTGACATCCACACTCATGTAATGGTACGAGGTTAGAAATGAAATGAAAATTTGAAGGCAGTGCTACACATCTGGTCCGGAGCCACTTTGTTGCCAAAACTAACCGGTAGGTAATGATGTCGGCTGAAATACACACGTCCTGGGGGCCAAACCAGAGTCGCCTCGGTGATAAATCCATCACGTGTCACCCACCATCATATTAACACCCGAGATGTGAACACCAAAAGCATGCTACACAATACAACAAGCTAACGTTGAGTGATGAATTTCAGCAACTAGGAAGGTCCTGTGTGTAAAATGCGGCTGGTACTGCTAACCTTTCGTATTCATTTGTAAATAAATCAATAAACTGTAGCGATTTGAAGGCTGAAAATCGACGTCTTTACGACTCAAAGTTCCCTCTCTGGAACAAGCCAAGGTTCTACCAGGCCTCTGTCCGCCGGTATCGTCCGACCTACTGCAGATATTCGTCCTCCCTCGCTGCCTTATTGCTCTCAGTACCTTTGAGCCATGACGCAACGGAGGCTATTAGGTTTTGCAACTCTAATGTATGTAGCTAATAAGGTGGATTAACGGCTGGGATTGCTCCTGGCTCTTTACGTCGCAGCAGATCTGACCTGAGCAACTGCTTTCTCCCACATCATGGTGGTTAACTCTGCCTCCTGTCGAAGAGAATTAAAGGTGTACAAATATGATTTAAAAGAAAAAGTCTAGTTCACTGGCTGTTGTCCAGGAATCGCTCTCAAAAGTTTTAGTAACAGTATGGGGTTCATGGTCGGGGTGAGGGTGGCGTGACTTTGGAGGTGGTCAGCGTAGACCTGCAGTGCAAAACCTGAAGTGATGGAAGAATAACAAGAGAATTCATCTACTGCTGAGGTTTCCAGTGTTTTGTTGGGCTTGTGAATGCGTCGTCCTTGGTCACATAATGGGTTGAATGAGTTTGTTTTTGAATGAATGTGAGGCTTTCTATTGACTTTCTATTCATGAATTATTTAATTCATAAGAAATTGTTGTGTGAATATTATTTTTTTTGGCTCAAACGCTTTTTATTTGGCTGATTCTTGTATCCTGACATGAGACTCGAGCCGCTTGGCAACAGTGCAGCCGGTTCACCTGATGCCAAGACGCCGCGACGCTTCATAATTTCCTGACAGGTTTTACAACTCCATCAACGTGGGGAAGTGAGTCGCGAGTGTTTTATCTTTCGTGGAGTGCTCAAGGTAGACGAGAGTTATTCACTGCGATGTCATGAATCCCGCTCTCGTGCCGCACCGGCAGGTTGACGTGATTTAATCCGTCAAAGGTTTGCTTTCATTTCCACGCCACCGGACGACTGACCGACCTGCACTTGATCTGTTCTCCGGAGTCTTTGCTTCAAAGGCGACACGGCGATTCATTTTTCAAGAGGGCCACCAAAAAATGAGCGGAACGTGTGATATCCAAGGGGACATCCACTTCTGAAAAACACAGTAAGGGATTCATCTTCTGGGGGTGGCACCCGTCAAGGGTTTTGGGAGCTCAGGAGCTTGTGGTCATGTTGGAAGAGTCGAGACAACCGTCACTCACTGGTGTGATTCACAGCGAGATTCAACTGAGTCAGGTGAAAGATCATGGTTCCCAGTTGCAGTAGTCGCAAGGGCAGCAGTTCAAATGTTATTCAGGCAAATAAGGGAAGGATGGAGGTCAACTAGTCGATCAGCACTGAGGCCAGCTATGGTTGGGACCATAGCTATACAAGCTGAAGACCATCTGCTGATCTATGAAGCCAAATGAGGTGGCTCAGGGGCTGACCTTGGACCTTCTGGGAATCTGAGGACTTCCCGTGTTCATCCTGGGAAGACCTCGGCATCGCCAGATACGAGGTACTGTCAGCAAAAACAGGAAAAACAGGAAAAATAAACCGCTCTGTGAATAAAGTCAAGGGTTTATCAGCCTACTAAAGGCGTAAACACGTGATTTACCAAGCACCCAAACACATAGCGAGACAACTGCAGTGTCTCTTCTGTTTCATCCAGCGCTCCTAGTCGCCCAACGAAACTCCCGGGACGAGGTGCAATTCTCCAGGCAGTGTGAAGTCTGTTTGTGTTCGCGTCCCAAACAGTGCCCCTTGTGTAAAAGCCCCCTAAGGTGTTGCATATTGATGGTGCACTTTAGCATCGTCGCCTTGCACACTGGATGTTTTGGGCTTTTTCGCAGCTCTCCAGACAACACAACATGCTAAGAAAAGTAATAGTGGTATCCTCGTCCTAGCCCCAAACATTCTTTGTGAGCACCGGGAAGGCGATTGTCAGCGTGATACGGGGGTGAGAATGTCTTTCCTCTCTGACCCAACCTCAGCTAAGCTTGAGTAAACCATATGGACGCAGAAAAGAGAGCAACATTCCTTGCAAAATACATAGAAATAAGACTTTTTTTTTTCTTAATTTGTTTTCAGAATGCATAAACTTGTATGAACTGACAGCCTCTCTATGTAAACGCAGTAGAAAAGCAAAACAAGTGCATGGTGAGTTGAAGAAAGCTCGGTCCGTCGACCAGCCAGCACACCTGCCTCTGTGTTTTTCATGGTGACTTCATGAAGCCGTCCCCATCTTTCTCTTACACTCTCACCCGGAACATCCTCGTTTGCGCTCTCCTGTGAGTCTCGCCTCATTAGGCTTCTTCCCCAAAGATTCATTACGTTGAGTGTATTTGCTGTTTGAAATAAATGCTCCGTCCCAGATATCGGCGTCCTCTGATCTGGTTCTTGTCCCCAGCTGCCCAATGATTAGTCGCCCCAGTGGAAAAACAAAAGCGCTGTTTGGCCTCTTTTATGGCTGTGGGACGTGGAGTCAAGGAGACGCAATGAAAACTTTTCTGTGGAGGAGAATATTCTCGGTGGGGTATTGACAGGACGGGCGCGCGTCGGAGCTGGGCTAATTCTATGTTAGGGTCCCCTCCTCCAGGTTCTGTCTCGCACACTTTCCCTTCTGTCCTACAAAGAGTGGCGCATAGAGGTTTAAGTGACGGCGTAAAGCTCCTCTCATCAGTCCTCTCCCGGTGTTGAATCGCTCCAGCAGCTTAAGTACAGTGTGAGCCGTAAAAATAAAACCACCTCCAGGCAAAGTGACCCCGAGAATAGACGTCTTTCTGAAACGATCGAGGCTTTCATTAGCTCATCGTGGATGCTTTGAATATCTATCTCTTGGAGTCATGCTTTATGAAGCCACCTTGAACGATGGTGTGCCGTATAAGCACAGCAGGATCCAGACAAAAGACGTGGCTTGAATATTAAGACACTGCCTTGCATTCCATTTTGCGTCTTTAAAATCTTGAATGTGCAACTATGACCATAGAGCACACCGGAATATTAGCCACACCCACTGAATTTAATAAGGAAAAGAGATTTTGTTCCTACATGAGCCGCGGTGGTCTATGAGCTGCAGGTGCAGCGGTGCTGTCTGCGCCGTAGAAAGGTCAGTGGTGCACCGGGCTTAAAAATGCATGAGGAGCACTTCTAAACTACTTTTGAAAATGGGGTCCAGCATGGAGACTGACTCATGAAACAAACTCTGCGATGTTCTGAACTTGGATCACGGACACCTCATGTCTTTTATTGACATGAAACTGCTCCAAATGTGTCCTAAGTTCCGACACCACAGCTGGTCTCAGCTGCTGCTTTTCGTCTCTGCTCCTCCAGGAGATCGGCTCTGTGAGTGGAGCTGCAGACACTTGAGTGAAAACAGCGCATTTTGAACGCTTCAAGGTCAATAAGACGCCTGTGATTTCATGGGTTTGATGTGACGTGGCTCAATATTTTGGCAGCATGAAGCTCTTTAGCCTGTAAAAATCCATCCAATAAGCTGCAGGGTTCAGACGGCAAGTTTACAAAAAATAACATTAGTTAGCTTGCTAAATTGTTAGTTGCTAGCTCTTTAGCAATTCCACGCTGCTTGGGAGTGACATTTAGATGCAGTTCCAGGGAAACGGATTTGTGCGTGAACCACTCTCTTCACTCATGACCTCCAGTCCAGACGCCTCAGACTTTCTCTGACTGCCCATTTAACGTCTATTTGCCTTCGCACATAAACCTCTGCTGGGAAACGTGCCGATAAGTTCAGGGCTGCCGTGAACGTGTGAAAGCGGCTTTAGTTTCCCGGTGATCTTGCCAGGGCGAGATAGCTGCACTGTCCCTTCACTGTCATGTGTAAGTGAGCTGTCAGATTATATATTTCCACTCTGCCGGTTTGACCGCAGGGCAGAAACTCAGCCCAGACTGACAATCCTCTGTCGAGGTCTGGTGTGCAGGAGAAGCTATACTGCAGCTGGTAACTAGAGTGACCGACTGCTTTTCTCAGGTGCTGGACCTACGAGCTAAAAAGCTTTTTATGTGCTCTATTTGGTACATTTTTTTATTTTTTTGTCAGATTAGAATTGCCATTTCATCCTTATAGGTTCCTTTATTAGTCACTCCACCGGGATAAATGAGCTTCACATGTCCGACGCCCTTCTCTCATTGCGCCCGATTAATATTTTCATTAGCTTTTGGCAGCTGAAAACTTTACCACGGGCATAAAAGTGCCGTAAACAGCACATTGAAATTTTACAGCGGTTTCTTCACAAGGTCAATCCGCCTCACAATCCTGCCCATCACCATCTCCGCGTGTTTAAACTGTATATTTCAATGGCCGTTGTTTGGGCGCTAGAAAACAAAACAATAAAGTAGCAGATTTTAATTTCAACATCATGTCGCTCCTTTTGTGCCGTGTTTTTGGCAATTATTTTGGTTGCCGTGAACCCGCTGCCAATGTCAATATGTTCCCGTATTACGCGCTCGAGTGGGTTCTGAGTTTATGTGCTTTATTTATCGGTTGTTCATATAAAATGACAGTAAACGTTCCCTCTTTCCATTTCCAAAAGGTCATTGTCATGATACGAATGGGGAGTTTAATAGCTAATGACGCTCACCGCCGCGGCGCTACATCTGAGGCGGTCTGTAATGAGCGGCACTTTATGTGTCTTTTGCGGTTGCTGCAAACGGAGCGCTGTCTTGTTGGGCATCTCGTTGGATCATGAGCTTTGCTCGCTTTGCTGGTTGTCTATGTAGAATGAATGATTTTTTTATTCCAATAATTCAATGAAAAACGTAAATTCAGTGTCAGGGAACATCTGAATTTTCAAGAGAGAAAGCCGCAAAAGATGCCCCTCTACATGGATGACATATATATAATATATTGGTCTCACTGTCTGAAATACTGGTATATGACCCGCATCGCAGATAAAAGGGAGCCAATTCAATATGCTTATATACCATTCACCCAGCTGTCTGGGATGATAGGTGCGAACATACCAGTGTTGCTGCTTCACTTCTGACGGTGAGGGAGCGCTGACTTTGCCAGTCAAGCCCAAATGTTGCAAAGTCAGTTTCACTTTTCAAAACTAACACATGTCTTCAGTAGATCTTTGTACTAGGGCTCTGTGTTGGCAGGTGTCTTGCGGTACGATACATATCACGATACAGTGATACGATATATTGTGAGACTGGAAGTTGAGCAAAACATTGTAATAAAAACTGTCATTTTAAGGGGGGAAAGAAGATAATGCAGTACTATATTAGGTTCATCCTTATGACGACAGTTGAGTCAGATTTTCTGTTTAATTTCGTACAAGAATCGCTTCCTTACAAAATAACTTAGCAGCATAACCAAGCATCCATGTAATAAGTTTTGCTCTTAAAATATCAGCTCAGTCTAGCGATATTTAAGCCGAAATATCGATATATCAAGTATCACGATATTTGAGCTTGTTGATATTTTCTTTCCCAGTGTAAATGGCACTTGATCGCACGCAGATTTTAATGCGCGCACTTGCATCGACGGACTGATCGATGCATGAATGGAGGCTCTTGCTCGCACATATGTCACGCTTCACACCCTGGCGAAGTCATGTTCAGCCTCCCGCCATCTGGCGAGAGACAGATGAGGCTCACGCACGCACAGCAAGGCCGTTTTTATCGCAGAATCGTAGCGTCGCCCACACGACTCCCATAAACCACCCCCCCCCCGTCCTGTATATTCCCTGGCACAAACAAGGTTTGCGCAGCGTCAACTTTTCATTCTGTCATTTGTTCCCTCGTCCTTGATTCTCGTCAGAAACAAAAGGCTGCATCTCAATACTCCATGTTTACGTCGCTGACTCTCTCCTCCAGTGGAAGTCGCTGACTGTGTAGGGAGCTCTGCTCAGACGGGCCTGACAGCTGCCTGAGGAAAGTTATCTGCTGGGGTTATTATTTTCAAGAACATCTCCCGCCATCTCCTTTGAGATCTGCTGCGGCGCGGAGCAAAGCTGCTGACCTTTCTGTTTTCGCGCCCATGTTACAGGTGCTAGCAGGGACCTGGACGTTCTCTCAGATGTTTAGAGTCCATCTGGCTGGGGTCCCCGTGCAGTTCTGCGCCTGCTGGCGTGATGCACCGCCGTGCTGCTGAGTCTGCTGCGGTAATTTAAAACTGCCTCTTTCATTACACGGACTTTGGGGACCTGGTTATTTTTGTCGTGTTATTTATGAATTTATCGGGAGGGCAGATTGATGACACAACAGCTGCGAGTATATATTTTTGACACAGATATGTAAATGCACAGAATTCATTAGTCGATTTCATGAGTCGATTTTTGAGTGAAGTTTTTCTCAGCTCGCTGCTGGAGAGCTTGAGTGAAGGGAGGTGGGCGGAGTTACCACTGGCGCGGCAGCCATGCTCTACGTGTCATTCTGAAGTCGGAATTTTGTTACTTTTACTTCCGAGTTCATCGCAATTTCCAGGTCATCATTGAAGTCCTGGGTGCGCTGTTGCCTATCGATCATAAAGCCCTACAGTACATGTTCAGTCTGGCTTGAATTTTCTCCGGTTAGTGTTTTTGCTTTTATTCCAAACCTCACACACAGGGAAAAAGTAGACTTTTGCGTCCTGTACTGACGCCAATGGCAGCCTCCCGCGTTGCTAGTTGACGCATTTAGTCAGCGTTTCAATGAACTAAAAAAACGTTTTGTGAAACGTTCCAGCGTGAGAGGCATGAGGGAGGCGATCGAAAGCTGAATCGCGCACTTCATTGACGTTATTACATGTGGAATGGAAGTAGCGCCAACCCGTCTTTTACTTGACGCGATGCCCACGGCTTCAGGATGAGCTGTGGAAGGCGGAACATCTGCTTCATTGACAGCCTAATGCGTCAACATGCAACGCTGAAGATTCCCTTCTGCATCAGCATGGGACGCAGAAGATCATGGGAGTATGTGTTAGTTTTATCATGACATGGTCATGTGACCATAGGAATACATTTTGGTGGCGTTTTCCAAATCTGGATCCAACGTCGGGCCCCAGAGCGAGGACTCACAACAGCCTATTCCCTGAATGAGTGACCCATTGAGACCATTGAGGACCGCTTTAATGTCTAAAACCATCTTAATAATAGATAAATAAAAATAACAATATGAGTGTAAATGAGCTGCTTGGCTGAAGTCTGCACTCTCAAAACGCTTTGCTAGTTTTCAAAGTAGCCTGTGACAGTGAGGTTCCATCTGTTTGAAGCCTCCTGGATAGAATGGATTTTAGTTCTTTCCATTTTCAGTCTGCTTTGCTCATGAAGTTTTCGTGGCACATTCTTGGCTTTAAAGTGACAAAAAAAAGTCCTATAACACTGACTGCTCCACGCTAAACGTCCAGTGGAAGTGCTCCTTATCCATGACGACTATAGTCCTCGACAGCTCTGTCTTTAGGCCTCATCTGCTTTGATGGCACCTGCCGGCTCCAATCGCACGATAAAACATCTGTGGCCGTCTGCTGATGCTGTGTAGTACTGACTTGTTAATGATATGGAAACAAGCTCAAGTGCTTAAATCGCATTCTCCGTACCCGGCTGCCATTCACGGCTTTATTAAAGCTATTCTTTCATGCCTCATCTCTCGCACTTCAAAGCTCCGAATCACATCCTCTCAGCTTTGTGCGAACAATTCCAAACTCACAGAGATGAAGAAAAGCCGCGCGTTTAGGCGAGATCTTGTACGTTCTTGATGTGACATCAGAGCCGCCGTGTGGTCTCCTCCGTCATTATCACCCAAGATCTTGGCTTTATTCGAGGGCGCCGCGTGGAGAGGCTTTCCGCTGATAGATTTGTCTCCTCATGTATTTGCCCCATTGCTGCATTTTGCTCATTTACAGTGGCAGGAAAAATAGGTTTGTCACGCCAGGCATTAATGCTGCAGTTTGTTTGCTTCTCGCCGACTCACATCGCCGCATCCATTATCATCTTTTCAACATTCATCTGGGCGAGTGATCACCGGCGGCTCCCCTTGTGAAACAGCCATTTAAGCAAGGTTTGTCTAATTGAAGTGGTCAAACCTGTACCTCGCTCAGACAACTGTGTTTTCTCTGGCCCGCGCCACACGCTAGCCTTCATGTATGTGTTAGCATGGCTAAACAGCATGAACTAGTGGCCCTGACTCTGGCTAGTTTTTCAAGCTTTTTGTGTCTGGATTTTACTGAAGAAAGCAAGTGAAACAGAAGATTGAGGCCTGGTTACGAGTCAACTCAAGGTTTGTTTCGTTTGTACACCATGCCATCGTACTGTACAACTCCTCACTTGGGGGGAAGAAGTAGTAGGGTACGCTACACTACATAGTAATGGACACTTGTTAAATGTGCAATACCCGTCTCTATTTTGCAATAACCTCTTTTAATCTAGTTTAACTTTTTAATTTTATTTTATTTTTCTATTTTATTTTTATTTTTAGGTTATTTGTATTATTATTTTATTTTATTTTTCTTTTTTAATCTCTGTGTGATGCTCTTCCTGACTGCATGCCCTTTCTTGCCTCTATTGCTGCTGGAAATGTAAATTTCCTGGAGGGAGTCATCCCAAAGGGATCAATAAAGTCAAGTCTAAGTCTCTAAGTCTAAGTCTCTAAGCCTAAATATTCCACCATGAAGTTCCTTGATCCCAAGACAGTGAATCATCTGTAAATAACAGCGCTCCTCACCTCCATGAGGCAAGTCAGCAAGTCTAATGCGAACTATACGACAAAAAATGGTTCTAGAAAATGGTTTCGGAGCACCATTGGTTGCATGTTTATTTTTGCTTTTCTACTACTATATTACTACCAAAGTTCTCCCCAGCACTTTTGGAGCAGAGGGCCTTCAGGATTTTGACCTCCAAGACTCTTTGGTAGATTTTCCGACTGTCTGAGTCTTACTCTAGTACTGACGGATGATGTGCAATGACATCGCCGTCGGTCAGGGAGGACTTGTAAGGACGACTTGTTCGGAAGACCCAACCAAAGAGACACACAATAACCATCAGAAAAAGCGTCAGAAAAATGATGCCTTTTTAAAGGATAACACATCGTGGAGGTGGACATGAACATGATGGCTTTTGGTGAGTTATTCACGGAAGAGTCCTGTAAGAAACATCATCATGACTGAATATTCCGGCCGGACATACTAAGAGGTGACTTTATAAAAAGATGGAAGCAGATCTTTTTCAATTCCGCCTGCCTTCTGTTTTTTTTGAGGGAGGTCCGGGGGACATTGGGGCGTTCCGCAACAGTTCCAAAATAAAGTGCATTGATGAAATAAATATAAATAAATGTGAAAGCAACTAAGGCTGTCCGTGTCAGGGGCTATGACTCCAGTCATGTGCCAACCAAAGATCCCATCTTCGAGTGAGTCCTACATCCTTTTTCATCTTGCTTCCTCCCCAGCATCTTACTGCATGGAACGCCGGCAACAGCTGTCTAGTAGAACATCCGCAGCAGTTTCCTACAGGTGCTAAAGGACCCCAGCATCCTCAGAAACTACAGACGACTCGGTTGTGTCTTGTGAAGGGTTGTCCAACTTATATTACGCAACTTGAGACACAGGGGGAGGTCGTTGCGACAAGTGTCCTCAAGTCATGTTTGGTCCAAATGTAGAGTAAGCCCATTGAAATCCTCCGAACAAACTAGTCATTGCCTCTCAGAAAAGTTTCAGCGGTTTCGTTCCGACAACTCAAACAGCTGACTTAACGTAGCAGTTCTTTGAAAGATCGGATCGGGCGAGATCCTTGTTCATGAGGAGCAACGTTTGTCGGACAACAGACACCACATCAGCTAACACAGAGGCCTACAGCTATCCCATAGCAAAGTTTGTCCCGTGGCAGGACCTAGTCTTTGCAATTCTAACCGGCGATGCTGCCCCTGAAGGGCCTCATTGTAATTCATTTATACATTCCACCCCATCACTTTAATGCAAGACATCAATGCCAAATGATTTCAGCAACTCTATGGAAGCAATTTAAGTTTTAATAGCCCTGCTATCTGCTCCAGTTTGTGTCGCACACTATCTATGCAAGACACAGGATAGCATTCTTCTGTCCTGCGATTTCTCCGTGTGCAAGCGCCGGATCACAGGCAGAGAGGATGATAATTGAAATCCTGAGTGGCAGGTCACTTTCGTGGTAAACAACTCGGCATAGTTTAGCGGCGGTAATGACTTTTATAGAGCGGCTACAGCGCGGCACGCTGACAGACGCACATCAGTTTTGCAAATGTATTTAGCAGTGAGAAATGAGGGAAGCGTTCTCCTGCGGGGTCCTTTTGCACCCGGAACAGCGGTGCACACACATGCTGATGTCGCTCAGGCCCACTTTCTTTTTCTTTTTTTTTCGTTTCTAGTGCAAACGAGGCATTGAAGCGACTCTCCCTGCAGCGACTGTCCCTTTTCAGCCTCTTCACTTCTCTGGAGCCTCAACCTTCTCCTCTCCTCTCTTTATATGTCCTCGCTAGTTTTTCACTCATCCACTTCACTCTGCATCCCTGAGGCCCCGTCCTCCTCCTCCTCCTCTCCATTTTCTTTTATCAAACAACTCATTAAATTAACCCCAATTTCGACCCGGTGACAGTGTCAGGTGTGTTCAGATGGTCATGCTAACTCTGGCTGCCATTGACAAAACTTGAAGAGCAAATTGTTTCCTCACTGACTCCTCGCTTTTCTCCTCTTAAGCAGCCAAACACAGCTCAGCAAGTGAGAAAGAAATCCTGGCTTGTTTCCACCTTCCTTTGCCTCAAAGACATGTTTGCATTACTAAGGACCGAACCAGCCGCAAGACTTTTCCGTGCCTTTGATTCTCATGCTGCTTTTGTTTGAAATCCACACTCCAGCAAGTCACAGTTCCCTTAAAGGACCGTAGCTTTTAATGTGAGCCACGACTGATTCATTCCCCTTTTTTGCTTGTTCTGTCGGCAATATTTAAAGCTTTATATCATAAAACGCAGAGACTAGTTGGAGCTTGGGTTTGTTACCGTTGCTGTTTCCACAGTTGGACATTTCAAAACCGATAAATACATTTTCAAAAAGAATATATTCAAGACTTAATTTGAGACCTGGGACTGAAGATATCAAGGTCAACAGTTCTGGCTTTTTCTGTTCCAACTTTGTTTCCACTGGTACGGAAGGGTGTCCCATCATCAAGATGGCCGCCTCGACGATGTTGTACTGAATGAAAACTAAACAGGCAACATCTCCGACGTGTCTCCACTTGGATGTGCACTCTTTATTTCACACCCCCCCCCCAATAAAATTGACAGAAGTCTGTGATGTTACCAACACTACGCTCTACATTCGAAAAATATAAATGTCTCCAGTGCACAAAACACAACAATGGGAATTTTCAATTTTCATCCAACAAGTTTAGAAAATGGGGTGCGGGGTCGGAAGATTTTGAGTGAAGGTACACGGTCCGGACGCAAGAGATCTGTTGCTGCTTGTTGACGACATGAGGAAGGAAGCTACATGCAGTATTTGACAGGTGTGTCTCTGGTATTTGGGGTGTAAGAAAACATTGATGTGCTCCAACATCGCAATACTTGATAGGTGATATTGACTCGATATTTTAAGTCGGCTATGCCAATACATACAGTATATACCTGTACGTGCATATGCTGCTGCTTTTATGACGTGTCTCGTGCTAATAACATTTTCCTTCTGTGCACTGCAAAAATTAACTGACTGGATGACATCATAACAATAACCTTGTTTCCATGCTTATAATGTTAATATGAATTATTATAGATTAGATATTATCAGATTATTTTCTGCATTAAAATGAGTCAACATATACTATATATATATATATATATAAAATCCAGAACTCAAACGCCCCCGAAAAAAGCCAGAAAAAACATAACGTGCGCGGACCGATCAGCTGACCCACGAGGCGCTTTGTTATTGTGTATAACGCAGCCTCTGTATGCAGACGTGTCCCGTTAGCTCCATTTACTGACTGTTTTTTCTTCATACTGAGGTGTCAAACCTTTCCTGTCTCCACACTGGACCGTGGTAGAGTGTCACAGGGGAGGTGCTGGAGCGCTCACTCCAGGGTTTGATGTCCTGTTGTGGGCTGGAGCTGGGACAGGGATGAGGCGAGTCTGGGACAGAGCCTGACTTGGTTTATGACTTTGTCACAGCCAAACTGCACAGAAGCGCACATTCAGAGCTGGACACGCACCGGGCACCTCTTCACTTCTGGAGAGACCTCACTCACTCGGCAACCCCTCCCACATGCAGCGGCCACACACATAGAGGAACAGCCACCTGCAGCAGACACTCGACATTCACTCCTACAAAAGACTGTTTTAAGGCTTGGAACGCATTGTTTCTTTTTCCATTCATTGTAATGGGAAATATTGATTCAGTTTTCAAACAAATCGCTTCTCGAACGGCCGTCTGGAACGGATTGTGGTCAAGAACCCAGGTAGCACTGTATATATATATATACAGTATATATATATATATATATATACTGTATATATATATATACAGTATATATATATATATATATATATATATATATATATATATATATATATATGTACTTTTGAAGTATTGTAATACCTCGCAATGTATCGTATCACAAGGTACCTGCCAATACACATGGACGAACATGATACATTAATATCCTAGTCTCCTCAGGCAGAGTGCCAGTTTTGCTGTGTGATGTTGAATATATAAGACGAATGAAGAGGCCGCAGTGTATTAGCTAATAAATGACCATGGCGCTTTCCTTCTGCTCAAGTTGCCACAATATTGCTGCAGTTCAACAGGAATATGTTTTGGTGAGGTCGTGTGTTGCTCCCACTCGGAGGTGCGACTGGCAGACTGCGCCCCGCCCCCACTCCTCTCCTCTCACTCCGCCAGATGGAGAGCCACGTTAGCGACTGACTTAATTACTCAAACGGCTTCTTGCCACTTGGGAAGGATTGATGCCTTTAAGAGCACTCCATTAATTGCAGCCTATTATCAACATTAGACTAAAATCCTTTCCATCTTTGCTGATGGTACAGCATGCTAATCAGATTTTCACAGTGGCGTCGGCGGCGATGAGTCCATTCCGCCAGACTCTTTCTGGTACACAAACGGGAACAACTGAGCAAATGATGCTACGTTCACGGCTGATGTATTTCACAGGTCTTTTGGGAGGAAATATGAGGCGATAATGCCCAGTGTCACGAGGCTAATAGCCTGTTCGCCCTGACCTTGTGTGGAAGTGGTTCAGCCAAACCGACAGGCGCTCGCAGGACGCCGCATCCCACAACATACACATTTCACTAATGCGATTAGCTCCGCTTATGTTGCTCTTTAATCTGACCGCAGGAGTGGTTTCCATCGTGTTTCATTCCAATTAGAAGTGTGGTGTGGACAAACCCGTCCTCCAAACCAATTACTCTGAAGAGAGATAAAACGCGGACCCTGTGAGCAGCCCTTCTCTTCTCCTGAAATCTCTTTCCCAAATACCACCTAGATTTGCAAATCCCACAGTGGGGGAGCCGCGGTTGCGGTGAGTTGCTGCTGAGATTCTCCAGATTTATGAGTGAGGGGACTGTATTTCACTCTGACAGCCCGCAGTCTGCCGACGGTGGAGGGAGAGCGACCGCCTTCCTGGTTATGTAACTCATGTGTAGCCAATGAACGCGTCGCTCAGTCACCACAGCAGAAGGTTTGACAGTAGGTCCGTCTTGCGAAGTCTAGCAATGGGTCCCTTTTCCTAGGGCTCATCGAGCGCCCGCCACCGAGTGTAGCCCCCTTTTCCAGGGGACAGGGACAGTCATTGTTTCAGCAACAGAGTCGACTGTTGGGTTTCTAACTTTCCTGCTCGGGCTTTGGCTAATGATTGCA
The DNA here is from genome assembly GCF_027744825.2 of Synchiropus splendidus. Lineage (NCBI taxonomy): Eukaryota > Metazoa > Chordata > Actinopteri > Syngnathiformes > Callionymidae > Synchiropus > Synchiropus splendidus. Next base: position 16,826,095 of record NC_071350.1, on the reverse strand, counting down.
GTGAAACTGTGATGAACTATGAGACTGAACGACTCCAAAACTATGGAAAAGTCTTGTTGGTTCTCTCAGATCATGTTGTGAATGTGACTCACTAATGTCAGGTGCATGTGCTAGTAAAATCATAGTGTCAATACAAGTCGTCTTTAGGTACTAGCTGGTTCAAATGCAAATGGAAGACGGGGGCATTTTAGTTATTTGAAGCCCATAAACTGTATTTGACTGTTTCGATGGGATGGTAAAACGCTAAATATTGTCCATAAAGCAACAATGTATAAAGCACCCACGTTACACAATAAGCTAACAACATGAATTAGCATGGTAAAATGAAGATATTAGGAAAGTAAAAACAATTAAAAAATATTCGAAAGAATAGTTGAAAGACATAACCAAAATATAAAAGTGCAGTAACCATAAAGTCTCTTGATGCCAATATTTTGTTTGAGAATCGAAAATGTTCGCGTCTGGCTTGCTCGCCCCTCTCTCTCTCTCTCTCTCTCTCTCTCTCTCTCTCTCACACTTTTCTTCAACTGTCCGGAACAAGCCACAGAACTCTACGTCTCGTCCTACAACAGCAGCATCACCTTATAACTCGATCCAAATTCTTTTTTCTCCTCTCGGATAAGTTCAAGAAATGCTTTCCCCTTCTCATCCTTCCACGGTCCTGTGTTACTCATGGTTTGGTCTATTGTTTTCGGTCATGCTCGCGAACAGGAATGGCTGCCATCGCGACTCGACCCAGATTTTGCTGACTGTGGATCCACTCGTTGACTCGACTCCTGGCAAAGTGTACTGAGTGCCTCTCTATGAGTAAACTACCAGAGATGACCCAGAACACCGGCTGTTTACTCGCTCGTGTTGGCTTGCACGTCTAACAGCGTCAGATTTCCAGGTCCTGAATCGAAATGTGACCACATGCTTTTTTGAAACCTCTCCCGTCTTCAAACTGCTGAGTGTATTTATTTCCACAATTAGCCTCATTAAATTGACTTGACTAATAGCGTGTGGACGCACCGACTCCGCAGAGACCGATTCATGTGTCTCACATTACGACGTTTAACAAGTGAGCAGGCGCGAACAAAACAATTCTGAATTTTCATTCCGGCAGAAGCTAAGATCAAAGGAGTCTTTTGTGGGGGAATCTCTGTTTTGGTTTTGCCCTAATTAAGACCTTGAAAGTCTAAATTCCATGCCCTCACTCAGCACCACCACTGCGGAGGTCTTTGATCAGCCAAGCCAGAGGCATCCCACCGCCCTGCCTCTAACTGCCGGCAGATTCCCCTCTGGAAAAGCCCGGCTCGGTAGTGCGGGACCGCCCGCTGATGTGAACCCCCGATCAGCAGGTTTGTAGATGCAACGCTGCTGCCTCTTTGAATAACAGAATTTGTCTTCAAAAGTTGTTTTTTTTTTAGTCGTGGCCAGTTATGAGACAGCATGGGAAATGAAGTCTGAGAAAGAGTCCGGAAGACTGTCAGCGCGATCAAATGGACCCCCTTTACACCAGCAGATCAGATGTCTCAGGACCAACACATTTAAATCTGGACTCATCCACATATGGGACCGGATTAAACTCGGAGCGGCGACCAGTCCGGGGTGTCGCCCGCGTCTCCCTGGAGTGGCGTCGGCTTCAGATGTCTGCGACCTTGTCATGGGAATACGCATGTTGTTTTGGCGATCGATGCTCCGTAGCACCCACCAGAGGAGACAGTTGGCAGGGAGTCTCTGTGGGGCCGGCTGTTGGTCTGTCGCTACAATAACATAGAAGAGGAGGTGGTGGGTTTGAATCCCAACCATTGTGCATCAGATGACTGATGATGATATTTACAACCACAAACGTTTGCGATTTATCATCTAGAATCACATGTGAGATCTCTCGCAGTGTCACTGTTCGTTCTGAAGGACTACAGTCATATTCCTGGACCACACGTGAATCCTTCCTGGGTCCACCCCTTGGTCTCCTCCCAGCTGGCTGTGCCTGAAACGCCTCCAGAGGGAGGCGTCCAAGGGGCATCCTCATGAGGTGCCCGAACCACCTCATCTGGTACCTTTCAAAACAGAAAACCAGCTGCTCTACTCCGAGTCTCTACCGAGTGACAGAACTCCTCCCCTTATCTCTAAGGGAGAAAACTCATTTCAGCTGCTTGTATCTGGGATCACGACCCACAGCTCTGGACCATAGCTGAGGGTCGGGATGAAGACTGGTCGGCCTATTGGCGCAGCGGTCTCTCACATACAACTATGTGGTAGAACAACTGCAATACTGATTCTTCAAGCAGTCTCCAACTCCTTGACCCCCTCACTCGAAAACAAGACCCCAAGATACTTAAACTTCTCCAGTTGAGGTATGGATTCAGTCCCAAATCAGAGAGACTCCATCGTTTCCTGGCTGAGAACCATGGCCCCAGACTTAGAGGCACTGATCCTCATCCCAGCTACTTCACACTCAGACCGTTGTGGTGTCATGTTGCTTCTCATAAGTTTAATAGACTTCAAATGAAGTCATTTCATTTCCTCCTACAGATTTCAGAGTAAACATTTTATTTATTTTTTAGGCAGAGAGGAACTTAATGGTCTGCTAACAGAAAAATCATCCGAAGTTTGTTTGTTGCGACCGACACGCCCGAGTTCATCTGTCCTAAAGACAAACTTCAGAGTGAAACCAGGCATCACGTGGGTCTTCACCGCCCCCCACGTGAGGTCAGAGCGGGACGCTCTTAATATTACAGCGGCTGATGAATATACCTCCGCGCGGACAGAGCAGATCGCTGTTATCGCCCGGGGATGTTCCAGCCGAAGGAGCAGGGCCGGCGAACTCCTCCCCAGGTAGTTGATGATGACCTCCAACTGTACAAACACCGTCCATCATGATAGACCCCCTGGCGAGCTCTTCGACGACTGGGACAATATTTGGAAAGTGTTATTCGGGATCATTTTGGCCCGGTGTGTTTGTCTGTGGTAATCTTGACACTATGGGGACGTGTGTTTACACAAGCTTGCGCGTCCTTGGGGAGACAATTACCAGCTGCCCATTGCTGAACGCTGCGGAAGAGACCGGGTCGCGGTCACACACCGAGTCAGAAGCAAATTTCATTACTGGAAACTATTTGAGCGCATAAGCATATGAGTTGCTCCGGCAAAATGACTCTTTACTTACAAGATAGATTTGTACTGGCAGAGCTCTCAACATACTTTATGCTTATGAAATTCATCAAAACTAACTTATTTATTCATATTTGGTTAATCTCAACAGTATATATGAATTTCATTGACATAAGAATCTTAGTAAAATATGTTAATTATTTACTAATTTAAAGAATAGTATTATTCATTGGGCTCATTGTTTTTGACATACAAGTTTTCATTGAACTTAATTTTGAAAAGGATCATGATTATTATTGAGTCCTGTGATTATAAATTAGAGATTAATTTAGAAAAATAATTTTGTAGTTTAAATGTCAAATTAAATGTAAGAAAGAAATGAAGTTGACTTTCAAAATATTGAAGTTGCAGTCGTTTTATTTATTTCAGTTTTATCGTGAATATAAAAGCTATTTTTTATTACTGTTTTTCAAAAACATTTTTTTTCTAATAAATTGAGATGACTGGTTCTACTAATAAGAAATTTCTGAATATTAATGCCTGACTCCGATGACTCAAACTGTGGTTCCCAGTTGGAAAAAGTGTGGGAAGCCATGTCCCACTTGGGTGAACAGATTGCTCCCAGTGGGGATCTTGTTCAGGAGTGAGGGACGGATGGACGGTGATCTGTGCAGACCCATCATCACGGCCCAAAAACATCCATCTTATTATCAATAGAAATCTCTTTAATATCAAAGTGAAATGTCCCATTATAAAAGACTAAGATACTGGCACAACATCCATGTTTTCAGCACCATTTGAAGCAGTTTATTGTATCAGTTCAGCAGCGTCAGCATCTAAGCTCTGACCGTCTTGAGAGAAGCTCATTCTCAAAAGACGAAGTTTGAGTTATTCCATTGGCAGCGGGGAGATCGATCAACTCAACGGCCTGGTGTGACACATGAAACACTTCTCTCTCTTTCTCCGGCGCTGGTGCTTTCTTTAGCCGTGGAACAATCGCCGACCCTCGATATTTATGGACTTCGATGAGTTATGAAGTGACACGACGACGGCTCTGGAAAAACTTCTTTGAAATAACTCATTCCATCGAAGCCTTTTAAGAAACCTTGGAATGGAGCTTATGAATGACGGCGACAAAGGTGCTGATCACTAGAATATTGTGTCAGTACATGAAGTTAGAGCCTGGTTCGGTCTCTGGAGCAGCAGCAAGAGAAGCCAGGAAGATGTTTGTTTTGCAGCGTAACTCGTCCGTCTGTGACACACTTTTGTTTTGTTCCTGCCTCCTGGTCTGCTACAGTTCAACATTTATTCAGAAGGTAAATGTTTATTTGCGTATGTAAAGTTACTTTTAAAGTTTAAGATCTGAAGAACTTTAACTTCCTAACTTTACACAGAGCCACAGGAACTGGTTTTAAAGATAGAGGTACATGAATATGTTTTTTTTTTTCCATAATTCTTCTGTTTGATGACAGGACGACAGGTGATCACATGACCCTAACGACATCCAACTCGGCGGCCGCGCGCTCATTATCGCCGTCATTTATTCCGCATTAGCGTTATCTCCGAGCTCCTGCCGGGCCGGAGGAAGGTACGCGGCGTCCTAATAGCCGACACTCCGGCGCTGGGAAATGAGCTTGAAAGCACCATTTGATGACATTGGGTATGAATGTTTTCAAGAAAGACGACGCGTTCTTCGCCGTTCTCGCACAGATCAGTCGGCATATATTCATGGCAATTATACGGCGATGTAGCGCGGAGGCATTGTATCCGCGGAACAACGCTCATCAATCACAAGGCCGGATCTGAAATTCTGATTGTGGCACCGCAGAGCAAGGGGTGACCTACTTACCTGCGCGTATCACAGTGGCGGCGTAATGGATGGGCGGTTTTCTTTTGAAGGGGCGTCGCTTTAAAACTGGTGATGTGCTTCATCTCCTTCCACACTGATAGACACGTCGGAAGATGGCCCTCAGTCTCAGCTGAAGAAAAAAAAAATCTTTAGTGTTGACGTATTTCTCTGTGAATTATTCAAATTTATGCTGAATGGTTGTAAACGTTTCACACATTAACTCGGATACTCGACAGAAAAACATGCTTCTGAGTCTCATCCTCTGATTGGCTGAATAAAGCGCTGTGGAAATTCAATACCCACCGTATAGGGCGACATCGCTCAGATGTCAGTCTGTGACTTAGAGGATGTCGGTTTGATTCCTCGATTTGTTCTAAATCTGAATGGATTTTTCCCATGACAATGAATGGAAAAAGAAACAATGCGTTCCAAGCCTTAAAATAGTCTTTTGTAGGAGTGAATGTAGAGTGTCTGCTGCAGGTGGCTGTTCCTCTATGTGTGTGGCCGCTGCATGTGGGAGGGGTTGCCGAGTGAGTGACGTCTCTCCAGAAGTGAAGAGGTGCCCGGTGCGTGTCCAGCTCTGAATGTGCGCTTCTGTGCAGTTTGGCTGTGACAAAGTCATAAACCAAGTCACGCTCTGTCCCAGACTCGCCTCATCCCTGTCCCAGCTCCAGCCCACAACAGGACATCAAACCCTGGAGTGAGCGCTCCAGCACCTCCCCTGTGACACTCTACCACGGTCCAGTGTGGAGACAGGAAAGGTTTTACACCTCAATATGAAGAAAAAACAGTCAGTAAATGGAGCTAACGGGACACGTCTGCATACAGAGGCTGCGTTATACACAATAACAAAGCGCCTCGTGGGTCAGCTGATCGGTCCGCGCACGTTATGTTTTTTCTGGCTTTTTTCGGGGGCGTTCAAGTTCTGGATTTTCGTTCGAAATCTGAAGCATAAAAATGACCAAATTTTTGTTTGAACTCCAACTTCGGGACGTTCGAAAACCGAGGTACCACTGTATATAAGTAAGAGCCATTTTACCGTCACCCTTCATTATCTTTCAGGAGTTTTTCTTACAATGTCTTACAACGTTTCTGTGAACACTGAAGTTGATAAGACGCTGCATTCCGACAAAATCACTGAAAATAAGTGTAATACGACTCCTGGCCTGCATGTGGCGCAGTAATGCTGTCGCGAAAAATGGAGAGGAAAATGTGGTCGACACATATGAAAGTGTGGACCACGGATCAAGAACATGATGAGCGAAATTCAGCCAACAATTTTCTGCGAAATATTTTAGAATTCTGCATTGTTTTCCAGGAAGTGACTGAATTTCGAGACATGAGGCTGTGACATCATCATTTCCAGAATGATGCCATTTGGTCAAATAGAACCCAAATGTATTCACAATATTCACAAAGTTGGGCGACTAAAAATATTGTTTTTGAGTGGATGGAGGACTGGTGCCCTCTTCCTACACCATTAGTGACGAATCCGTCTCATAGCTTTTCACTGTCCTCCCCACAAACCACTGTGACCAAAGTGGTGTCTCAAAGAATCCTGTTTTTTCCAAGTTGTGCCGGCTGGTGGAGGAATTGAGAGCAGTCTGTGTTTGTTGCTAAGAGACCGGCGAGGTACTGGACTTCGAGATGAAAGGGCAAACGTTTAACCTGCGATCCATCTGCTTCCAAAATCCGATGATATCGAGGCTGTTAACCCGGGGTGGAGCTCTGATCTTTGGTTTGACAACTGAAATCATTTAGTCGAGCTTCAGACACTTGTGTGATAAAGGTCAGCGCAGTGTGTAAACTGTCTGCGTGTGTGTGAATATATATGTCGTAAACACACTGAAGGGCCTGTGCAGCTCCACCACGTTTACACCACAGAAGCCACATCAAGACAGAATCGCCCAAAAGTGTTGGTCAGCTTGAAAATACTGGGCGCATTGACGCTGTTGCTCATGACAAACATCCGAGGCTGGTATGGAGCCAAATATTCACCTCTAACCTGACTTTATATGTTACAAACTTCTGAATAAATAAGTACTTTTGTAAACTCTCTTGGCTGAAATGTGTGGTTGGACTCAGTTTAACCTCTCAGTTTTGAGATGCTGAAGAGTATTTCCTGGCTAAAGCGGTGTAACCTTGAGCTCCAGAAACACCATCAGCTTCAGGTCTGTTGATCTGAGTGATGCTGCAGCTTTTCCAGTCGTGAGGTCGGCACTCTCAGAGTGTGTGAGGTCAGCGAGAGCTGACAGAGGAGCGCTTTGTTTCCTCGTGTTCCGGACCAGCCAGCGCTTTGGTTTGATAAGCACGAGTCAGAGCATCAATACTTCCTTCTCCCCTCTGGGGTTTCTCTTTTGGCTTTGTGGGACGTGTTTGTGTCCTTAAACTCAAGCCAATATCAACACCAGTGGCTTCAGTGTTTAGATCACGTCCATTGGCTGCGATAATAACTTGCCTTCCGATCGTCCAGATGAATCTCACTTGGCTTTGACCCGACTGCTTGGAGATTTTCTGGATTCAGAACACTGTTCGGCAGCAGTTCACCAAGTTCAGTGTTTAAGTCTTAGCAACCCACACAACATAAAGCAGTGTAGCATCTCTTTATAGCATTGTTCGGCTCGAGCATTTGGAATGTTTCCACTATGTTTCTGTATGTTATGTCATGTAATGTTTTCCAATTCAAAGCACCACCTCTGAGGCTCAAGGGTGGTTAGTGAGGACCTGGCACGAACATGAAAGGGCCTCGACAGGTGTCATCCTCCTGTTGTTGACTCGGTGTCCAGTTGTCAAAAACCTGCCCAAAAACAAGTGATGCATTTGGACTCTGCATGAGGATGCCTCCCAGCACAGTTGAGGTTGGTCCGTCAGTTAGTGATGGGTCAGTGAGGCATCATGAAACAGAATTGTAGGGTCTTTGGAGGCCACTAGACGGTGTCTCTTGGTTTTGAAAGTGAGGCTTCATTGAGTTATTTGGTCAAGTCCAGACATTTTACAGCCGACAGCGCCATCTGGTGGCCTCTGAAAATCATGTCATGAAGCCTCATCAACCCTTCGATACTGTGTCATGAAGCCTCGTAGATCTCCCCAGTCATGATCATGTTGTTTCCTTTCATAGGTTTAGGAACTGTCTATAGAGTAGGGAAAAAAATGTCAAACTGATAGAGATACAGCAAAGAAAAGAGGGGGGGGATTTACAAGAGTTCAACACAAATGGTGTGGAGAAATGCAGGACTATTTCCCCGGAAACTCACGATCAAACTCAGAGCTCTAACATTGTAGAGAAACAGGAAAAAAACATGGCTGAACACTAGTATGCTCAGAGGAGCAGGCAAGACCAGCACGGTCCATAAATAATCCAGTTCCAAGGAGAGATGTTCAGTTGCCACTGGAGGAGAAGAGAACGGGCCCAAACCCCTGCCCTGGAGGACACCTCAAAAGATGTTATGGGTTGTGAGAAGTTTAAAAAAAACCCTCACCAGCTGAAGATCAAGAGCTTTATTCAGAACCCCAGTGTAAAATAATGCGTCAAAACAGTTCATTTTTAGAACAACAAGCAGTGGCAAGGATGTTAAGGATGTGGAGACGGAAATCCTCCGAGAAGTACATGTGTTTCTCATCCCGAGAAGTGGCTACAGTCACAGGCGCGTGCCCACTGGCGGCCATCGACGAGCAATCCGTGGAAAAAGGAATCTCACACGCCTCAGGGGCTTAAACTGGAGGTGGGTGGAGGGAAAGGCAAATAGAGTTGTGAGGAAGTGCGGGCGAGAATTCTCATCCTCGCGTTTCAATTTGCCAAAGTGGCTCTCCATCAGAACAAAACAAACATGGCTGATTTTATTATGGAGCTCATCTTCCACATCCCTCTAAGTGCACTTTTTGCATAATTCAATCCCTTTCAACTTCAGACCCAAAACAAGCGCAGACAAGAGATAGCTTTTATTTTTAAGCATTTTTATGCGTTAAAGACACTGGAAGGAGCGAAAGAGATAGTGGTGCCGGGGTGGATTTGGGGGGGGGGTGTTTGAATATCAACTAGGTTTGAATAGGACTGGTAACAAACAAGATCAGACAAAGAGTCAAGGGAGAGGAAATACTGACTGATCGGTAAATAGAGAGTTTTGCCTTTTGGCTCAGCTCTTTCTTACACACAACAGTGCAGATATCATCCTGACCTACTCATTTCTGGTGCTGAACCCGAAGGGGCGAGGCGTTCCCAGGCCAGACCGCAGAGTCCTGGGTCTTGCCCGGGGTCTCCTCCCGGTAGGACATGCCCGGAACACCTCCCCAGGGAGGCGTCGAGGGGGCATCCGGATCAGATGCCCGAGCCACCTCAGCTGGTTCCTCTGGATGTGGAGGAGCAGCAGCTCCACCCCGAGCTCCTCCCGGATGACCGAACTCCTCACCCTATCTCTAAGGGTGCGCCCAGCCACCCTGCGGAGGAAACTCATCTCAGCCGCTTGTATCCGCCATCTCATCCTTTCGGTCATGACCCAAAGCTGGTGACCATAGGTGAGGGTGGGAACGTAGATCGATCGGTAAATCGAGAGCTTCGTCTTGTGACTCAGCGCCCTCTTCACCACGACGGTCCGATACAGCGACCGCATCACTGCTGCCGCTGCACCAACCCGTCTATCAATCTCACGCTCTCTTTTTCCCTCACTCGAGAACAAGACCCCGAGATACTCAAATTCCACCATTTGGGGCAAGAACTCTCCACCGACCCGGGGAGAGCAAACCACCTTATTCCGGTAATGAACCATGGCCTCAGACTTGGAGAGGACTACAACAAATGTTTTTTTTTATTTATCTGTTTGTTTTTCCTTCAACTTTTGGCTTTCAAAAAGACTTTGTTCTCACATTGAGGGAGTGACCTCTAGCAGGAGTGGGTCGCAGTTTGTAGCGGTTTGATACCAGCGAGCGGAAACAGATGACTTGTTGAGGAGCACGACATTTGGATTTATGTAGATTATATAGTGGCTAGCATGCTCAGTGTAATCTGTCTAATTGCTTCTGGTAGCTACAGCTGTTTTCTATATGTTCCTTTAGTTCGACTAAATAACTTGTGCAACGTTCACAAGGCATCTATATTTTCATTTTGGATTTCATTTTCTAGTTACTTTCATTGTTCTGTCTCCATAGAACTAGCCGTTAGCATTGCAAATTTTGTCATTTCAAAGGAGGACTATTTAAACCAACTTGAAAAAAACCCTACTTTTTAAGACCAGGGAAGACCGTACATGTATGAAGACCCACCTGCTGGACGATGGTTCTAGCTTCACGTGTCGTTTCCTGCCACCTACAGAGACGAGAAATCGAGAAGCAACGGTGTCCCTGTCTTTTCTCTCCCTTTATTCCACCTGATTCTCCCACCAATTGATCTTCAGTGTTGCGCGACGTTGCGCAGTTTGCATCGACAGATTCACCTTCCGCTCCCAAAACTAGCGTGTCGAGACGCCGATGCTATCGCAGCTTCAGGCTGGCGCCACGTTCTATCCAGCCGTGACAAACAGCGCGGCTTCAAACAAAACACTGACTCCACTTTGTGGCGTCGCTGCGAGTCAACTGGTTGAGTCAAAGCTGGGACTCCGCAGCGGGAAGCGCAATTAATATGCAGCAAATTCTCCTTTTAACATTTCATGTGCAATGTGGTTCTGGAGCCTGAGAGCGGCTGATTAGGATTTTAACTGGTGTCAGCAAGATATTTAATGATCTTCGCCACGATTTCCTCACTTTCCTCTTCAACTTTTTCTCCGCGCCTCGTATAATTTAAATCATGGCTCTGACTGTGGGTTTTCGCTTCTTTGATATGCCGAGATTCTGAAAGTGCCTCCGTTAATCCGAACATCTGTGTTGCGTCTGAGAAGAAATGACTGCAGACGCCTCATGTTTTATTAAGGAATCATGTTGAATCGCTGAGGGCTCTCGCTCTGGTTTCCTCCCACTGGATTAAAACGTATAGAGATCAAGGTCATGGTGTCCACTACCTTGAAAAAATAGAAGGCCGTGAGAGCGTAGGACAAGCAGAGACGGGGTCAGGATGAAACTGTGCCGTGTTGTATGAAGGAAATATTGATTTTATTGGAAATTTTGAACAATAAATGAGGCATTTTTAACGTCAGGCGGGAAAAGGCTTCCATATATTTTCAGTCATATTAAGCTGAAAAATAAAACAGCAAAAGAAAAGTTACACATATATATATATATATATATATGTGGGTGTATATCAATATATATATATATATATATATATATATATATATATATATATATATATATATATATATTTGTGTGTGTGTGTGTGCGTGTGTGTTTATTAGGGTTGGGATTCGATTTAAAAAAATAATCTAATTAATTAGAGAATTTCTGATGAATTAATCTCAATTAATCACAGTTTAATCGTATAAGAATATTTTCCACAAGAAGCCACATTTTCTATTTGAAAGAATTTGGTATATTGCTGAATCAAATGATGGAGCCATACATACATTTAAACAACAAAATATTGTTTATTTGGCATCAGTTTGACAATAACAAATGACAATAAATGTTGGCTATGTTCAAGTTTTTATATCACCTTATTTAAACTAAAACTCTTTTAATGTCTTGTATAAGTTTAAATAAGGTGATATAAAAACTTGAACATAGCCACCATTTATTGTATAAGAATTCCAAGTCCATTCAGAGTCGTGGAAACCCTGGAATATTGTGTAGCGTAAAACACCCCTGAACAAATATACATATACTCGTAACATCCGACTTACGACCTGCTCGACTTGCGTCCACCTTTACTCACGACCACGACCAGCAGATGCTTTTTTTTCGTAAATTCAATGTCTGGCACCGCAGCACGTAGCAGCCCGGCAACACGTACGACAGTTACGGCAGCACAGTATCCCAGCATCTCACTCTCACACAGCCATCTACCACTACAGTCGCACCTATAACCCTCGCGTCGGCTCTTTTGAATGGCATTCGACTTACGTCCAATCTGACTTACAACCAGTTGGTCGGAACCGACCCCGGTCTTAAGATGTTACGTGTAAATGCATACTTCTATTCCTGTTTTTCAGCTTTTATTTACCCGTAGTTGCACTATAATTTTGTCACTCCTGGTGTTCCATACTTAGTTTGACGGCCCCTCACTGCAGACCCATTGTATCATGCCACCCTTTTACGGATGTCATTTCCTGCCCTAACAGGAAAGGTTGAGCCTCCACTGCTCTGAGAAACTTTTCCCTTGCTTCTGTAAACGCGTGGAGCAGTTGCACCACAAATCTTAGAAGACACACAACATTTTCCTGTCGTCCTCGGGCTTGTGTCCGTTACATACAACGCCTTCAGGACAAACTACAGCCCATAAATAAAATACTTTTCGTCCGCAGACTCCCATGAGACCCAGAGCGACTGTGAAGTCTGTGATGAGCGGACCACGATCTGGTATCTGTAACTCGCCAAAGTCAAAATTGTTTGTTTGAAAGTTCACCAAAATGCCTACCAGAATAGCGAATTATTCATGTGTTCTTCCACCCCAGAGACCCGGCGGCTTCTCCAGGCGCCGTAATAACCACCATTTCCCCATTATTTTTGCTGTAATTGTTCCCGGAAGATTAATTACCCCCGATGATACGCAGCCTCCTGAGACACAACAGTTTGGTAGAAATCCTTTGACTCGTTGGAGGGGACTCGCATCCCTCTTAAAACGAAGCCGCCTCTGTTGGTGCCAGAAATATCACTAACCCCATTTCAACTTTTCGTAGTTCTCACTCGGTCGCACAGCAGGTTCAGACAGAGTTGAGCTGGGCGGGTAATGACTTTCCTGCTCTCTGGTGGTTTGATCTTGGTAAAATAACTACTGCAGACCTCTGATCATACACATCCTTAACATCTCTAGCTTGAAATAGAAACCACTTCAACAACCATACGTTCAAAAGAGGTAAAATACTTCATATATTTCACAACATTCAGGCATTAATGTGCCTTATTTCATACCCAGGTGTTTACTGTCGTCCTCCAGAAACCTTCAGAACTTGGTTTGACAGCTGAAAACAGCAGACATTTTACTGAATTACCCAGAAAACAATTGCTCTTTTTAGTCCGATGTTGCTGTGAAATGTTGTTTTAGCGTTTAATTCCCAGCAGCGGGGCATCGGCAATTAAAGAAAACAGTAGTCAAACATGTTCTGGAACATCCCTACATTTGTCGAGCAGAAAATACTCTCGGGTCCATTCCCACAGTTGCCTGACCTAAATCTGCAGCTGCAAGTCTATTTGATTTCCACCTGATTTATTTGTATATCTCACACATCTTAGGAGTCTGAGTCAGCAAAAATGTTTATGGAAGTGGAAGGAAATAAAGTGACCATGAGTGGACCTTGTTGCTAGAGAGTAGAGCGACAGTTGCAGCCCAGTACCATGCGGTGATGGAGGTTCTCAGGTCATCTCCCACTTGAGGATGGAGGAGTCCACACGCACGGCTTGTTCTCCCCGGAATCTTACCGTCATCCCTGCTTGCGTCTAGCTTGACATGCTTGGCGGCGTTCAAGGATAAGAGCCGGCAGTTGGAGGACAACTACTTCTTTTAAAAAATGGACAGGAATAAATGGTTGATGGAGAAAGAGTCATTCATAAATGTGCCATAAATAAAAAAAAAACTGGCTGCAAATGAAAGAGATTTGTTAAAATAACTACATTATGTGTACCAGGGGTGGGAAAGCAAATGACTCACAAATACACTGTATGCTGTGACAAATGTGAGGCACCGTCAAGCCGTGAAAATATAAAAAAAAAGGGATGACACTATTGTTGTTTCCTTTAAAAAGAATAGTTTTTGTTTAAAGTTTCTCAAAACAAACCATATTTATTGGCAGATATTTCATACTGTTATTATCTTGGTAGGTGAACTATGGGTAAAACGTATCGCTTTGACTCATGCTACTTCATCAAATGCAGTTTTTTCCGTATTTAATTTTTTTATTTATTTTATTATATATTATTTTATTCTTATTTAGAAGCTGCGCATTAAACAATTCAAACAGTTCTCCTCACTCTAGAGTGCATCAACTACTCCTTTTTCATGAACAAATTACTTTGCAAAGAAACAAAGAAATTAAATAAAATGGTCCCTGAAAGAAAAATAAAAATAAATAAATGATATTAGGGCACAATATTAAAAAGCTTATTGTACAGATCTATTTTTAGTGATGAGACATACTGTTAAAGGGGGTGCTACTTATTAAATACCATTTAAAAAGAATAAAAAGAAGATAAAGGGCTTAAAAAAAACTCAAAGTCCGACTCTGAAGTAGCAATGGATAATGGCAAATATCCAGTTTCTTTCCTATTTTTGACCTCATATGGGCCCTGTGTAAACAGGCAGCGGCCCCTGATCTTCTGCTTCAGTCCAGACAATTTTTCCAGGTTGTGTTGCGCTAGCGATGAGTAGACAAGACATCTGTTTTTTTTCCAACCCATAATCACACTGCACGAGTGAAACAGAACTCTGCATTAAGCGCAGTGTGGCGTCGGGGGGGGGGGAAACCAGACGCATGAATTCAATCAGCAAGAAAATGAATCTGGACGGAGGGATGAAATTACACAGCCGGGCGAGTCCGTAATAGCCTGGACAAATAAAACCTGCGCTTAGATATAGAACTCCATTTTACCGTTTTGCAAAGCGTTATTCTTCCATTAATTGAAATGGCAGCAACGTGGCTCCTGCAGCGTCAAATCTGTGTGACCCAGATATCGCCACACAATGAAGGCGGCCGGCGACGCACGCAGGGAAACCGCGTCTGCGTTCTGGTTATTCAGCGATAGATTTTATTTGTTTGTGCTTTGTTAATTTCTCCCTTCATTAGCTCTGTTTTCTGCTTAATGGCCTGTTCTGACGCCTTTGCTACCTGATGGAGAGACGAGGACCGCGGTGAGTGTTAATGAGCGCGCGGCGCCATCGCTGTTCACCTCGGGGCAACAGTCGGTTTGGTGAACTCGGCGCGTTCCGACGCCCTCTTCAGATAAAACAGATGAGTTATGAAGTTCATTACGGACTAGAGTCAAAGTAACATGGGAGAGACTAGCTGTTTAAAATAGTCTACACATAGCTCGAGGTTGCTAGCATGGTACCACACGGATCAATGGATGGGGGAGTCTCCATGGACGATGGTGTTTGCAGAGGGATTTTAAAGCAGGTAGAAGTCGAATGAAAGACAGAAAGGAAGGTGTTGTCCAGCCAGCGGGTTCTACACTCAGGGCGTAGAGTCAGATGCACGAAGAAATGAATATGAAAGAATATGTTGTGGGATGCAGACTTCAGTTTATTCCAGGTCAGCATAACAGCATAACAGCATCTCTCAGCAACAAAGTACAGCCGTACCTCGGTTCTCGACCACAATCTGTTCGAGAATTGTTGTTGAAAATTGTTCGACATCTGAATGGATTTTTCCCATTACAATGAATGGAAAAACAAATAATGCGTTCCAAGCCTTAAAATAGTCTTTTGTAGGCGTGAATGTAGAGTGTCTGCTGCAGGTGGCTGTTCCTCTATGTGTGTGGCCGCTGCATGTGGGAGGGGTTGCCGAGTGAGTGAGGTCTCTCCAGAAGTGAAGAGGTGCCCGGTGCGTGTCCAGCTCTGAATGTGCGCTTCTGTGCAGTTTGGCTGTGACAAAGTCATAAACCAAGTCACGCTCTGTCCCAGACTCGCCTCATCCCTGTCCCAGCTCCAGCCCACAACAGGACATCAAACCCTGGAGTGAGCGCTCCAGCACCTCCCCTGTGACACTCTACCACGGTCCAGTGCGGAGACAGGAAAGGTTTTACACCTCAATATGAAGAAGAAACAGTCAGTAAATGGAGCTAACGGGACACGTCTGCATACAGAGGCTGCGTTATACACAATAACAAAGCGCGTCGTGTGTCAGCTGATCGGTCCGCGCACGCGGCTTTTTTGGGGGGGGGCGTTCGAGTTCTGGATTTTCGTTCGGAATCAGAAGCAAAACAATCTCGAAACTTTTGTTCGAAGTCTGGGACCTTTGAAAACCGAGGTTCCCCTGTAGTCAAAGTACAGACACATTAAATAGAGACTGAACTGAAGGTGTTCCTCGAATCCACTACACAATATCATGCATGTACACATGTATATGGAAACTTTGCTGAACTTTATGTTTGCGTAAAAGTGACTGTTATCACTAGACTGAACAAGTCCAGCATGAGGCATGTCAGTTTATTCTCCAACAAAAGGACGTGTGAAGGACAAGGACTGGATGTGTGGGAATCAGTTCTGTTTGGGGGGGTCATTCATCCAGAAGGGTGGACAGAGATGAAGGGAGTTGAAGAAGAGAGTGAAGCCAGGGTGGAATGGATGTGTACTAGCGGTGGTCCTCAAATATTCTGGCACTGTCACATTGAAATGACAAGCTATGACCCCCAAATAAACAAATAAATGCTCAATTAAAGATGTAGGTTGAACTTTTAATGCAACACAATATAATAGTATAATGACAGTTTAATAAAATAAGATATATTTTGCCCAGGAAAAGGCACTGAAAGGGCTTCCCTTCCCAGTTTTCCAGAGATTGTTCAACCGGACCCCATATGCCCTCCGCCATGAAGTAGGCTTTTGACTGAAGAAGTCTGAAGAGTCAGAGTTAGAAGAGTCAAAGTTGAAGGTGTTGAGGCTGTTTTGAAAGAACACGGTCGGAAATGAGAGCATCGGAAGGAGGTGGATATGTTTGGAGATGACGTTGGGGAAGACCAGGCGCAGTGATGGACTTGGAAGGACGTGGCCAATGACTCGGCAGAATGATCAGGGTAACTGCTTTTGAGAACGGCAGAAACTAGATTCCAACCCTGTCGTTGTTCTGTTCTCTGCTTGAAGGGTTCGCAGGAATTGAGCCCTAGAATTCTTGACAATAGTTTGCTCTCTAACTTCAGTTTGAAGGCAGAGATTCACTCTGCAACACTGAAACATAGAACATTCCGTAATGTATTATTCATCCGCCACTTGGCTCACAAGGTCAGCGCCGTGTTTGCACGGGCAGGATGTCACTCTTTGGTGTCACCTGCCCGAGGCGGCAATCAACTTTCCCTGCGTTTGAACGTTGTTAGCTCAGGTCTCCCGGGGACGGGGTCCAGCTGTTTGCAGGCCTCAGCAGGAATGGGAAAGGCCGCAGAGGAGACCATGCTAGCAATGTGGCCGACGCCTCAGCTTGTTCTCCGGTCCATCTATTAGCCGGAGCGGAGGTCTGGTAATTACTCTCCCTGAATCCGATTCACCGAAAGAAAGTGTATTTATACTTTTGCTTCACAACCTCTTCTGGTTTGTTCAGGCTCGTGTCGGAGATTTCCCTTGACGTTCGATCGCCTCGGCCGTTCCTCGTACAGATAAATATCACGTGAAAAGACCATTTGAATTCTCCGTCTATAGGAGGAAATGCATAGCATCAAAGTTTCATCATGGAGTTAAATATTTCAAGCGTGTGATACCAGAGTGGGACGAGTGTGAGCTGATTTTTTTTTTTTTTTACGTCCACTGATTCAGACCTGCCGCTGTGAAAGCAGCTCCCTCAGCTCTTTCTGCCGGCTCTCTCTCCTCAGAGGCCACTGCGAACAATATGCTGCGCCCAGTGGGGAACTTATTCGTGAGCTTGACATTATTCAGTAGGCAAAAAAAAAGCAGTGCTTTAACCCAATTCAATGACTGCTCTGAATAGCTCCGTGGAAATAATGAGTTAAATGATCGTAATCTTCATATTACAGGCTTTCAGCGTCGACGACGACTGATTCTGCGGCAAATTCAACTCCAACACAGCTTCTATAGCTTTGTTCTTAGACTCAATTCAGTTGAGAAGAATTGGCTTTTGGAGCACAAACTAACAAAGCTTCCGCCAGTCGTAACGTACTCGCGCTATACCTGGCATGAGCAGCCAAAGCTAGACCACCTCCGGGCTCCTTCAGGTGTCTCAAACAAAACTATATCTGGTGACAGGTCGGATTTTTAAAATCGTTTAAGGTTGCTTTTCTTACTGGAACCCACATCCATGGAGCTTCTTGACACAGATAGCTCAAGCTTGATGGATGAATCCGTCTGCTGGTCAGTAGGGAGTCACCGTGACTGAAACACGCAGCCGTCTGAGGGGTTTTGAATTACAAGTAGAACTAAAGGAGCGCCGTCCGATGGCTCACCTACACCTAACCTCAGCCTTTCTTTACTGGCTACGACGTCAGGATGTGCCCTGTAAGGACAAACCTTGCTCCAGTTGAAAGCCTAATGCAATGGAGAAGTCTGACATTGTTGTCAACGTAGGATGCAAAAGTCCGCTTTACGCCATGGGAGCACGGATGTGTTCGATCTTGGACAAAACATTTGGCTCTGAACTTGACCTACCAACAAATCCTCACACCCATGACGTAACATACTGAAGTTGGGAAAGTGGACTTTTACGTCGTCGTACGACGGAGTCATGTTAGCGCTTTCAGGTCCATTTATGCGCAAAGTTACTTTACAGATCAGGACTCATCAGTACCTTCTGTCTGTGCTCATTTTGTCCGTAATACCACAAAGCTAACGGCTACGTTCCAAGCAGTGCACTATCACCTGAAACTGTTACTGTTACTTACCCAATATAAGACATAATAAAGGCAAAAATTCTCTGTCTCAGCGGTGATATATTTAACGGTCTCACAACCACTGCCTCCCGTAACGCTGCCTCGATGTTTGTTTTTAGTGCAACGTACGTTTTGGAGTTTTGTCACCGTTATAAATATTTGACTGTAGGCATGGTCCGTGACAACCTCTGCTCAATTCACATCCAACGCCGACACGTCGACAGGCAACATTGAAAGCTGCCTTTGGAGACAGTGTAGGACGCAAAGGTCCACCTCTCCAACATCAATATGACTTAGACTTAGACCTTCTTTATTGTCATTGCACAAAAACATATCACTTATATTATGGCAACGGAATTTCGCTCTGAGGCCTCCAGTTTCCAAAACCCAAAACTATATGTCCAAAAATAAATAAATATGAGATAAATGCTCAAGAAGATGTACAAATAAACAGTATTGCAGCTATTTTCTAACATTCAGCACCAGGAACGAAACTGTTCCTGAATCTGGTGGTTCGGCATCGGATGCTGCGGAACCGTCTGCCGGATGGCAGGAGGTGGAACAGTGCACAGTGGGGATGAGTAGAGTCCACGATGGAGTGAGGAGCGGTTGGGTCGCCCCCCCCTCCCCTGGTGTCCACACCTAAAACATCTGCTGGCTACCTCCAGTCTCCGTCGACGGTAATCAGACTGACACCCAGAGCTCCAGTTTAATAAGCCACAGTGTGGTACAGAAAGGCTTTGACACAAATCCATTCATCCCGCAGCCCACTGCACTTGTAGTGAGAAAGACGCGACGGTGTAAACAAAAACAATTCTTCAGCGGGGGAGGCAACTGTGGTTCAGTGTGTCAGAGAGAGAGAGAGAGAGAGGAGCAGAGATCCGTGCGTTTAGCGCTGATGTGCAATTTGATGGCAGCGGGCGGCCAGGGTTGAATGTAACTGTACTATTTCTCCTCCAGTGCTTTGCCAATAACGTTGGTGTAGCATGTATTTCTCATTTATTCCTTGCCAAGCTGCACGGACTGTGATAAGGCTCCCGGCGCGCACACACTGAGCCAGTCTGCTGGAAGAGGGAAGCTGACAGGCAACTTGGCTCGACTCAACAACGCCGGTTGTGCCGTCTTAAATCAGGCTGAGAAATGTAGCAGTCACGTTAAGCTATGAATCATCATATTCTAGCTCTCACTTGGAGGGGGATTATGACTCACGCCGTCATTGAGGTCTGAAGCGCCGTTGTGCGCGGAAGAGCCTCTGTAATTAGGGACGTGGAATATGCATATTTTCCTACCTGTGATGTCCAATAGCATTAGCCACTGCCGCTGGCTGCTAACAAAACAGCGTTCATTTCACATTTCTGCCACACATTTTGTTGCGTAGTGAGCAACCACTTTCCATCAACGTACCGCGCCTAAAATGTGATTTCCTTCCGACGTTTCCCTGGACCTGCCTCAGGTGCCACTTGAATATATTAAAACACACAATTTCACTTGGTCTTTAATGGTGTTTGGCACTGTAAATGACAAATGACAGGAACACTGCCTCCCGGAGGAGAGCAGCCGCAGATGAGTGATATTTATTTACTTCTCATGAGTAAAAGCTACTTTACTTTTCACTGTCATCGGTGCGATAAATGTGAAAAATCCCCCCTCTGCTTCCTTGTTTCTCGCTTCTTGGTCACGGTGCAATCCGTGAACAATGAATACAAATAGCAGCGTTTCATGAAACGGGTTCAGTCAGATACATTTTACCCGAAAATGCGACTGTAGGTTCTTCATGATGTGTTTATTTTTGACTGGAAAAATGAGCTACCTCCACCAAGAACTTCATGCGATTGTCGGCATATGTAAAAAAGTTCCAGAGCACTACTGACACCTGCTGTTCCCTTGGCGTAATTGCTATCAACAACATTTACAATGCCAAAAAAGCATTCAATCATAAAGATAAACAAAAGGTGGGAAAATTATATGTGTTTAAATAAAGTAATAATAATAATAAAAATGACAACAGGGTGACAGTGAACTGCTTAGTGAAGGTTGGAACTCTCCAATTACTGTTGGAATCTATCCCAGCTACTTGGCAGCGAGAGGCCAGGGACACCCTGGACAGGACGCCAGCCCATCACACGGCTCTCTTGCCGCTGAGCAATTTAGAGTTTAAGTTTTTGCAGTGTGTTTTGAATGAGTAACTATGTTTTTTGTGTGTACAAAAGCACTTTCTTTTTTAACATCCATAAAACGAAAGTCTACAACAACCCAAAATGTCAATAGATAAATAAAGCCGATCAAAAATATTGGTGGCTTAAATGTAAATCAAACCATATTTAGTTCAACGGAATTAAAAAAAGACAACAAATTGAAGTGAATTTTTCATTTAGACAGTTTATGTAAAGGTTCCAGTGTCGATGAAAAGTTCCAACAGATCAATTTAGCTGGTTTCAAATCTTTCTTATTTTGCCTCTTACAGTTAATGCTAATGCAGTATTTCAGGGCATGGTGAGGTTTTTTTTAATCATTTACACAATCCACCTGTTGGTCTGGTTAGATTTACTGCCATCAGGCTATTGGCAGCAAACTTGCTTGCATGTGTTTGTCCTGGTGCCAGTTTGTAAAGGTGGCAAACTAAGGGGCCTAACATTGAACCCTGAGGAACACCGCAGCTGGAGATAGTACAAGTATGAAAGTTTGAGGTCTGGGTTGCTGAATTACCGTTTCTCGTAGTTGCGGTTCAGACTTCAGAGCCAGGTGATGTCGGACAACAGGTGACTTGTCAGACATTGACTCCGTGAGGCAGGCGATTTGCTGAAAAAGGAGGTGCGGCTGTCACAAGCGCGTTCATCATTTCCTGTGGAAATGGATAATGACTCTTAAGGGAGCCATTTTATTCAACTTTCCTCGGAACGTTCGAGCAAGGAGTGACCTAAATAGCCTCCATTCTTGTAAAATAGGCTGGAAGTATTTGCAAATAAGAGTGAACCGGGCACACAAATACAGTGGGATGATTGCGGAGAGTCTCAGCAGCGGGTCAGACTGAAGCGCGCAGTAAGCGGATTTTAAAGAGCTGCCAACAGCGATTATGCAATATGAAGCTCTCCTGTGACTCGTGCCACCTGAGGAAGATTGGTTCTGCTCCCTCAGACCTCACCCCCCCCCTCCGCCCGCCCCCGGACCAAAGGGTGTCCATCATATTCATAATTATCTGGACGGTAGCTCCGTCACTTATTAGCAGAGCCCTGGCGGTACGCGGGTAAATAATCCCAAGATTCCGGCCAGTGGAGGTCAGCCAGACATTAATTTAACCGAAAAGCACTTTTCGCTCCTGCGGGGCATCGCGGGAAGGTTCCGCCGCTGAGATTCCTTCTCCTTCCACTGATCTCATTTTTCACCTACACATACATGCAACCACTTTTTCAGCGCCGACAACAAAACCTGCAGAGATGGAGTTTATTTTGCAAAGGATTCCGAGGCTACTGTGAATGCTGGGGACGTTAATGGGTTTTTACTCGCATGATCATGGTTTAAAATGCAGTGAGGGGAATGAAGACTTCGCTGCAGTGCTGCGGGGCAAGTCATAGAAGCAGCACATATCTTCAGAGTCAGAATCAGAATCAGCTTTATTGCCATGGTCAGTGGGGATCCCACCAACTAGGAAGGTGCTTTGGAATAAAATAAAATAAAATAAAATAAAATAAAATAAAATAAAATAAAATAAAATAAAAAGGCTGTTCACGAATTCAACAGTCTGGCGGCCGAGGAAATTTTTATTTCCTATTATTTTATTATTTATTTATGTTATTATTTTATTTTCCTTCAGAAAGGAACCATGCTCGGTGTAGCTTGGCCACATCTGACTGAATCTGACTCCTCTGAGAGGACTTGCCATCCCTGACCACCCAAGTGGTCCGCATGTATGGCGCACTCGGTTTTGGGATGAGTCAGTTCCAAAGAAGGTCACCTGAGGTGGGGCTCATCTAGGGACCGACCGATTGACCCACCTGGGACCCACCAGCAGTCAAACCCCCCCAGTACAAGCTCAGTATTAAACAGTGAGGCAACAATTTGCGACGGAACCAGGGCAAAACCAGATGGAGGTTACACACCTTCAAGTACTCCGTGTCCTTTAATTTCACCAGAAAAAACTGCTTTATTTCAGATTTTTTTTTTCACTTAAAACTGTTAAAATAAAGTGGGTCAGCCAGACCCACCAATACTCGCAAGAACACAATGACACAGTTCCCTCACCTTCAACATCTTCTCCCAGACACAAAGGAAAGGTGGTATTTTGATCTTTTCACGGCTGATTGTGAGGTCCCGCTTACAGCTTGTGCTCTTAGAAACTCTGACAAATTGTTCCTGCAGTGTTTGACAGAAGACTGAGAGATTGAGCATTTCGATTTCCGCGACTGTGGAAGAAAACACGGCACGATAACCAACTGAGAAAGGCTGTTGAGGACGTGGGCGGCTTCTTTGGGTTTCCTCTAGGCACTCAGGTTTACTCCCCCTGTCCAAAATCCTACAGAAGTTATTGTCCGTTGTTGTGAGTACGTCTTAAATAAGCACAAAATATGGATTCAATTTTATGAATAATAAACTGGAAGAGCAGCCGCTGTTTGTTTTCCCTGTCTTGACACCATGAAATGGGAACTCACAAACCTCCCCCCCCCCCACTCCCCCTGCCTGGGAGAAACTACATTTCAGGGACATCAGGCGCCGGCTCCGGATCACTCACCTAAGGAGCCAACATTTCTAACAGCCAATAAAGAAAGTCCTCGTCCCTCCAGAACAATAAAAGAGTGTTGCAGTCGAGGCTGGTCGCGCTGTAATACAGACAGATATTTCACTGCCTCTGCCGCAGCTGCTGTGCTCAGCACTATCTGAAAAAAAAAAGGACATTGTGGTGCGGAAAGAACAGCACTTGCTGCAGCATCCAGGTGTAACGCGAGGTTTCACCGTGAGTGACGGAAAACAGGGGGCCAGCGACTGGATTTATTAGGCTTCGTCCTTCTCACAGTTGTGGCTCATTTTGAAAAAAGTGCTGCGAGTGTGAAGTTTCTTCTTTGAGGAAATGTATCTCACAATACTGGACGACCAGCTTTTGACTTCTGGGCAACTGTTTTTCATGGTGAGAGTAACTTTGACTGGCATTTGATTTGAATTCCAGTGTCTCATTCTTTAGTCGGCATGAACTCCGGTTTCCTCCCTCTGTCTGAAAGTTAACTGATGACCTGAATTCTATCGTGAGGTTCTTTCCAACACTCCCTAATAGAGGTGTAATACATGTTGTAGTCATGGAAGCTCCAGGCGTAGTAACATTCTTGTTCTCCTTCAGGAAATGCCTGCACCATGTCAGAGTACAACCGCCTGAAGAACCTGCTTCTGGATATGAAACCGAGAGTGGACCGCGAGGGGGAGCAGAGCAAGCAGAGGGACATGGAGGAGAAGAGGGCGCTGGTGGACACCATGTTCAAGTACCTGGATGTGAACCTGGATGGACGGCTGGTCAGCGAGGAGCTGGAAAAGGTACTGCCTCCGGAATATATAAAAATAAAAGCATTTCTCTCATCACAAATCCCTATATCATCCGCAAACATCACTGTCCATCTCACCAGTCTCTCTCTCTCACCAGTGTTCTGCACCACCCTCACGTGCATCTAGTCAACTTCACGGACTAAACTAGCAAATAAACCGAGAACGTTTTTATTGAACGTTATTTTGAGACTCCAGGTCTCGAGTTTTTCTTCCAACTTAATTTAGTCTCGTGACATAATCCGCACATCAGTCGTCCTCTGTGAAGCCTTCTAAGGCTCCTAAGCTTTTCATCCGTCCCAGCTGAGACCACCTGAAAGTTGCAGACGGGATTTGAGGGTTTCAAACACTTTCAGCGGAGCGCCCAAGGTGAGATCAGAGTGCGTCAGCCGACACATGGCGTCATGCTGCTGGAGGCAGCGAATGGAGCAGAGAAAAAAAGTTTGTCGCATCCCTTAATCTGCCGTGTCACACGTGCAGCTCTGTACGAAATCGATTTGGGAAGATGATTAAGCAAAGAGCTTATATTAGAAATAACAGCTGGAGGAATTAAACCGTCAGCAGCAGGAGTTTTCATCGCTGTCTGCTCTTGAACTGTTTCGCGGAAAATAACAAGACAGGCTTTCGATGAGGGGTTTATTGATCCCTTTACTTTTGCTAAGTGTTTCCATGGGTTTTTTTTTCAAATTTGCTCACTGAAAACAGCTTTGGTTTCAATTCGTGAAACCCACTTTCAGGGCGAGAAAATTGACAGTTTCTCCTACTTGTGTTGCAGCTACTGTTAAACTGTGGCGGAAGCCAACTTCAACAAACTGTTTGCAACATGACTGAATTTAAAGGAGAACTGCTCTCTTCCCTGTGTTTTAGAAACTGGTTGTGTATTGGATTGTGGAGGAATGATGACTGAGCAGAGAGTGGAAAGTTGCTGGTTCAAATCCCAGGAGACAAGACAGTGTTGAGCAGTGCTTCTCAATTATTTTCTGTTGCGCCCCCTCCAGGAAGAAGACCCCCCAACTCGACTCTGTCTCTGTAAATGCTATCATTTATCTATAAAATTATTTATTCAGTACATCACTGCATAACATTGTATCCTTGTTAATATTAAAGAAAAGAAAATGAAGAAAGAAGTAACATAGATCAACTTACAATAAAGAATAACTTTGTTAAAATAGTTTTTGTCTGTAACAGAAAAGACTTCAAGCGCATCAACTTGCCTGAAATTTAAAAAAAAAAAATTCTAGTACAGCAAAAAAGTATGTTCTGACCACAATCTGGGAGTGAGGGATGCGAAGTCGGAACTCCACTAAAGTATCTGATAGCGTTTTTTTGCTCAGTTTTTTCATCTTCCACATATTTTTGATCAGTTGTTGAGGAATGTAATGCTGGGATCATGGGGTTGTCGGAAACTGATATTACCGGAGATCTTGGTCCAATTTTGGAGTCCAATAATAGGTGATTTTTTTCCCCATGTTTCAGTGAGGCAGCCACCTTCATGTACAGTACCAAAGCTACTGTGTAGGCTTGTGAGGCTGGGTCAGAATAGAAAGAGGCAGCTTGGGTTCCCTTTAAAAGCAAAGTATTTTCTCAAAGATATAAAGTTGGAAGTGCAATTTCAACACAAGCTGGACTCAACAACTCATCGATTGCTTTCTGCTCAAATGGCTTGTACGACTGAGACACTCTCAAAGTGCAGTATTCCAGTCATACTAGGTATTATTTTCTGCGAAAAAACATATTTATTACAGATAAAAACATAATATTCGCTTGGTGCGTTGGCGACAAAGTCTGTTTCAATTCTTGTTTTTGGTGCTGCTTTTCCCCCTCAAGTTTGTACTGGCTTTATAACCACGTCATCTCCAATTCTGCCGAGGCAGAACAGTGGTCTTTACTTTCTGTCTGAATCCTTGTCTGTTCTTGTGATGTAGATCATTTGCAGACCCTTTTTATCTGTCTATCTTAAAGTACAGATTACATCTTAGTAAGAAATGTCTGCCAAATTACAGAAATAAAACAGAGCGTACACTTCTTTTATTGAAGAACATGTTTGCGATCGCCTCTCCAAAAAGTGACCTTCTAGTTCCCTTCACTCCGACAGGTCCAGATATCTTTAGTAAAAGCTTTTCGGCAGATAGGTTGCAAAGACTGTCATCTACTCGTCAAACCTGTTCCGATTTTTCTTTCTTTTTTTTCAGATATCGATGAAGGAACATTTGGAGGAGAGTCTGCTGGAGTGCACCATGCAGGACCTGCTGCGTTACGACGACTACAACAACGACGGACACCTCACCCTTCACGAGTTCTACACGGCCTTCCGTAAGTCCACTGGTGCTCTTGGTTTGGTGGAAAGCTGTGAAAGAGGTTTAGAACCTGGTGACCCCGCCGACCGTTTAGCCCCTCAGCGTGAGCCAGGAGGATAACAATGATCCATGCAGGGTAATTACTCCACGTGCCCAGACTCTTTACGGCATCTGGAACAGACTTAATAACCGCTGGGCTTTGGGTTGAGTCACCGACGAGAGTCCGCAAAGAACACTCCAATTGATGATCACGACCCGTGTCATCGTGTAATGGGTGCATTCAGAGTGGCTGTGCGCCCTGAATCCAACACAAAAGATTGTGTGAGTGTCTTGTCTTCAGTTATAGTGAATGTGGTTTGAATGTTTAGGTAGCAACAAAGAACATTGAACATTAAGTCACACAAGCCCAGAAGGAGAGGCGAGTCCAGCTGGTACGAGGCACCGCTCTGGAAAATGTGAAGGGAACAGATAGTAAAGTGGAGCTAAGGGTGCAACACAAATGAATGAATGTGCTCGGAGGAAAGCAGGTGAGCACACGGGAGGCGACGGTAAGGAGAATTCCAAGCATGGGATTTGATGCGCTGGAGGCGCCGCCATTACAAGAGGATTTTTGTGATTGTTGTAGCTTAATACATGGCCTGTGTCTGCATCAGTATTGTCATAATGTCGACTATTAAATCACTCATACATGTTCCAGCTATTGAAAGTCCTACAGCAGTTTTCGGTCGCCCAGTTGCAGGCAACTGTTAATCCCAGAGTTTGACAGCTCTCTCCTGGAGGCTGCTTTCACTGGCGGCAGCCATAGTTTCACCTTGCAGATGGACGTCGCAGAGGCACCCGGGTGCATTTATGTGCCGTCCGGCGTGTTAGCACGCATTTAGCCCAGGATGGTCAGTGCCTTTTATGCCTGACAAGGTGTTTTGTGAGACTCGTAAAACACTCTATTGATCAGGCGATGCTGAAGGTTAACTGGCCAGCGGAAAGCCACATTCAAAAGGGACTCATTATTTTTAGGCGCCGCAGCTGGTTTTTAGGAGAATGTTGATGGTGTTAAATTGTGCAAATTCCCGTGTAACTGGTGTGCGTGTGTGTGTGAGGGTGTTCTGCTTGGATGGGAGCGTCCTGGGAGGCAGAGCAGCCAGGAGGCACAGGTGTGTTTAGCAGGGTGGAAATGTGGAATTAGAAAGTCATACAGAGTCGATTTTAAAAGTCGTGAAACACTGTTTAAAGTTGATATTAAGTCACTTTATAGGAGGCGTGTCAAACTCCACCACACAAAAACCCTGACTAGCCTCAACAAAATTCACATTTACTGAAGCATCTGTAAATGCTTTTCTTTGTTTGAGCCTCTTAATCCAAAGCCAGTTTGTTTCCGTCTCTCTCTTCTCTCTTCTTTCAACCCTGTAACTGCCCATCAAGCGAGTGTCCTTCACCTTCTCGTGGCAGAAAGAAGCATCTGTTCCTGCACATTTTGTCTCCGAGGCCAGTGTCAGTAAGTTGAAACGCCTTCTCCGGTTGGCCTGCAGAGGGCGTATAGAAGAGGCCTGTTACTGTCTTTGCGGTTAGTGATGGGTAGAGGTTTCATGAAACAGTGTCCTGATTTTCAGAGGCCACCAGATGGCGCTGTCTGCTGCAAAACGTTTGGACTTCAACAACAAATTCCATAAATCCTCACATCATTTCTAGAGCAAGAGCGCCGTCTAGTGGCCTCTGAAAGTAAGGCCACTGCTTCATCAACCCTGCAACACTGTTTCACGATACTTCCTGAAAGTGGATTTGTATTAGCATGTGCTCATGGTAGCTGGTAGACCATTGGTAGTAGTGTCTCCGTAACAGTGCTTTGGAGAAGCTACTGCACAGATGTTCTAGGGAACCTCTGCCTTTACAAAGATCCTGTCTCGGAGACCTGTCACAGGACGTTACAGTGTGCTCTGTTGAGTTGTTTTAGCATCCCGGTTGGACATCTGAACTCCTTGTTGGCAAACATGAGTCACACTGGTTGGGTCACTTCCTCAGTCCCAGTCCAAGTTGCTGTGTCCCCCCCACTTCCATCGCCAGATAAGACCACAACACAACAAAAGATTGATCACTCGTTCTTCTTGAAGGTTTGCAGCGCTTGATGTTCCTGTTTCACCGCGAGTGAATGTGTTCTGATATGTGCTCTACAAAGTTGATATTTAATTATCGAAGCTTCAATGGCTTCGTCGGGAAAAGTTCCTGTGAAATTCTATTGTCTGATTTTGTTTTGTGCGATGTTTCTGTTTGCTCCTTTTTAGATTGTTCCATCCCTTGAAAAGACAAAGTTTCTGCACCTTGATTGCATTTTGTAAACACAGCAGGCGGCTGTTTTTCTTCGTGTCTGTCCAGTGTTTACCGATTGAAATGGACACAAAGAAACTCGGCTCCCCCGAAGGTGTGTAATTTCTTCAGCCGACGGACACCTCCCCACAGACGCCTCCTCAAACCGCCGGGACGAGCCTGAGGTCAGAAATGCAGCGTTACGTCCCAGAGGTCTGCTGCGAAGGTTCCCGCCGTGAATTGATATATTTCATTTAATCCTCAAGACCCAAGTCCCGGTCACTGAGCTAGCAAATTGGCAAAACAACAACAGAGAAGTAAAAGAGGAAAACACTAGAAGACTGAAGCGAGGTGAGAAGAAAGCAGCAGGACGCCTTCACAGAGAATGCCAGATGATAGCGGGAGCTTTCAAAGGAATAGGTGAGAAGCTAAAGTGAGATGAAGACTTGTTTTATCCTTCATACATTTTGCTTAGCGTTTCTATCGTCGGGTCACGCTTGGCACTGGAGGAATGAGAGGCTGGCTATTTCCCAAGTCTCTATGGTGAGATTTCCTTCAGTACTAAAATATAACTCCTTTACAACTGCAGCACTGTATGTCCAGGTGAATGGCAACATTAGTGACCAATTCCTGGGCATGCTAGCAACAACTGAGCTTAAAGGTTTGTCACTGACCAAGCACAGTCACGGTGGCCCGCAGAGCCCAAAAATATGAGGGGCATTTACGTGTCCGAGCCCCCGAACGTGAGGTAAGCTCTCGTTTTTTTTTTCACCGTGGTGTAGATGGCTGCCTTCGTTCCCCGATGGCCATGTCGGTTGACGCTCTTGTTAGCATAGGCTTATCATGAAACGGCGGGGCATTTGAGTTTTGAGGCAATGTCGTGCTTTAAGGCCGCGGGCCCAATTATAAAAATGCAGAACCAGTCGGAACCATTGGTAAACATCCAATTAGGACCCAGCTAGTATTGCAGTCGAGCGGCGCCCTCCGTCTCCCTCCCCCACACTTGCCTTCCCACTCTTCCAGCTCATTTCCAAATGGCGTCTCCTCTTGCTTCACACTGTGGTGTCCGTGCGTTTGCTTTTACAACTTTTGGGGAAAATACTTGAGTATCTGCCGGTCTGGTGCGCTGGCTCAGCAGGTTGGCGTAATTAGTACGAGATGGGAGGAAGAAAAGAAAGACAGCGGAGGAGAATAACAAGCGTGGAAAAGAATGGCGCATTATGCTCTCAACGTCAACCGCTGTCTGGTCGTAGGAAAATCATCGGCGTGCCTCACCACTTCATTCTGCTGGCGTTCCATCTGGTCTTGGTTCTGAAGAAGAAGACATGGAAATCAACCTGAATTACCAGCTTGAGTGTGAGATTTCACTTGTCTGCTCAGGTTCGAAAGCTGCGTTCACACCAAGGGCGGATTCACTGCTTCATTCTGGCGTCACTGGTGCTACACTCTGGCGCCAGGCGAATCCGCATCACAATAGGATCTGCGCTCTGATTGGTTATTGCTCTGCAAGTTGCCTCTGAAGAACCGATCTCTCTGCTTCTATGTGAGATGCCACCAGGGTCCTCAGGCGCCACGCTCAAAACACCATAATGCCGCTCCTCAGATACGGCAGAACACCACAAAGGTCCCCATATTAAGGCCTTTGCATCGACTAGAATCTGACGCTTCATTTCAATTAGCACTCACCGCTCCATGCCCTTTGTCACCGGTTTTGTTCATTACTTTTATGGACAGAATTTCTAGGCGCACCAGGGGTCGGAGGGGATCCGGTTCGGGAACCACAGAATTTCATCTCTGCTATTTGCGGACGATGTTGTTCTGCTGGCCTCATCGGACCGGGACCTACAGCATGCACTGGGGCGGTTTGCAGCCGAGTGTGAAGCGGCCAGGATGAGGATCAGCACCTCCAAGTCTGAGGCCATAGTTCTCCACCGGAATAAGAGTTCTTGCCCCAAGTGGTGGAGTTTAAGTATCTCGGGATCCTGTTCTCGAGTGAGGGGAAAGGGTAGCGTGAGATTGATAGACGGGTTGGTGCAGCGGCAGCAGTGATGCGGTCGGTGTATCGGACCGTCGTGGTGAAGAGGGCGCTGAGTCACAAGACGAAGCTCTGGATTTACCGATCGATCTACGTTCCCACCCTCACCTATGGTCACGAGCTTTGGGTCATGACCGAAAGGATGAGATCACGGATACAAGCGGCTGAGATGAGTTTCCTCCGCAGGGTGGCTGGGTGCACCCTTAGAGATAGGGTGAGGAGTTTGGTCATCCGGGAGGAGCTCGGGGTGGAGCCGCTGCTCCTCCACATTGAGAGGAACCAGCTGAGGTGGCTCAGGCATCTGGTCCGGATGCCCCCTGGACGCCTCCCTGGGGAGGTGTTCTGGGCATGTCCTACCGGGAGGAGACCCCGGGGAAGACCCAGGACTCGCTGGAGGAGGTTTGTGCAGATCAGGAAGTTTGGGCTTCCTTGCTCCGAATGCTGCCTAAGCGACCCGACTCTGGATAAGCGGCAGAAGAAGGTGAAGGTGACTCACCGCTCCACCGACTTTTATGTGAAACGCAGTAACAGATATTAAAGTGGATCCAGGTGGTCCTCAAGTGAGGTCGTGCATTCATGGTCAACCAGCCTTGTTTCCCTGTGTGTTTTTCGAGTTTGATATGGAGATGAAACCGATGAGGAAAGTTCTGAACCCATGACCTAGTTCTGTGATAAGTTGCACCTCGTATTTTGACACGATGTGGTGGGAACAGTTTGTGCCAACCACAAAACGATCACCTGATGTCCAAAGGATTTGTGGTGCTAAATAATCCGAAGTGCAGAGTCTGGCCCGTAATGATATCCATCAAGGTTGGTCCTCCTGGTGGGAGTCTGTGGAGCGGTGCCGGGGACCAGATGGTCAGATCACAGTCCCAAGTCAGGGTGAGATTCCACTTTGGTTTGGAACCAGTCTGTGGGTTTATGAGGACACTGCAAACCCCAGAAGTAGTAACCGTGTTCATAGTGTTTTTGCTGTTGTTTGTCCTCATTCAACACGCACAAACAGACACACACACCAGCAAGGACAGACGGAACAACAAATGCTACACTTTTATTTGTCAGAGTTCAGATGTTTGTTTTTTTCTGTCCCCACAAATGTCACTAAATCTGAGCGTGCTGTAGCTCCTGTCGCCGGGGGAAAGTTATCAGGGCAGTTCCCAGCACATGCTCAGGTTAAAGACCTCCAAACACCTTCACTGCTCTTGTTTCTGTCGCCTAGCAACCAGCTTCTTGGCAGGTTGTTGTGAAGCCACAGTGGCTCTTTTATCTTATTTAAATGAGAGCGCTCTTGTTCGGTTGGACCTAACAAGCGCACACTGGTTAACCAATCAGCTGTCAGCTGAAAAAAAGCACCATTGAGAGAAGGTGTCCTCTTGGACAGCACTAGACCCCAGATCGAATCCTGTGTTTCAGTTATCTCAGAAGTTGGAAGTGCGTCCTGGGAAAGACGTCAAGTTCAGTGCGTTCCAGTTGTTGAGGTCGGAAAAGAAGATGGCGACGTCCTATTCTCAAGCATGTGTAGTCTGAACTTCTGCTTGTTGTTTACGCCCGTGGAAGCCATCTTGGATTGCGACGTCGGTGTGGTGGAAATTTCTCCCAGCTTCTGACTGGGACCTCCATCACCCATAAGAGATGAAGGCGGGCTGGTACTGCTACAACCTGCTTCACCAGAGTGAGTCACCTGAGGTGATGCCGCTGAGCCAAAACATTGGCGTGAACTCACAGCAGACGTCAACAGAAGAGGAGGACAGTCGCTGGGGAACAGAGGAGCTGTGACTCATTTCGGTCTGAGAGGTGGGAGGCATGACTTGGGAAAAGGAGGCGAAGTCGATGTGAGGTTGTGAGTGAAGTTTCAAGGGGTTTGAGTCGGGCGGCGAGGGTCGCCGCCACCACAACAGACTGTGATGGTGAAAAGTTGACAGAGTAGAATCACTGCTGAAGCGCCACCCGTCTCTGTCGTTCTTCCCCGAGGCTTGTCACATGCTCCTGTTGCCTCTTCAGCAGCACAAATTCTGAGGATTGTGGTTCAAGAGACCTCCTGACGCTCTTAAAAGCATCAAACAGCAGCAGCCTTTCCATTTCCTGTTTGCCGTACAGCAACCACACAAGCTCCTGGAAGATTTTTCCTTTTGTCAGCCTTCCTTCTCATCATCTCCTCCGCGCCGCAAGTCCTTCCTGATGCCTCCTTGTGGTTTGCAGGACCTTCTCTGCTAATTGCGGCGGTGTATTAAGGGCTTTCTGCCAAGTCCTTATATTCCGTGGAAATTACCGAGAGCGAGCTCCGCTGCACGAGCAGGTGAAGCGGCTGCAGGGGATTGGACATGGATTTTTTTGCTGCAGTGCTGGCTTTTCTTCCGTAATTGTGCGTCTGAAAGAGACGATATTTTGAATGCGATCATTTCTGCGCAGCGTCTGGTCAAAGGCTCCACTCATCCTGGACTCACTCATGTCAAACCAGATGGTTTCGCCTCACTGTTAAACCTCAACTGTGTTGACCAAACCTCTGGAGTTGCATGTGCTGATTTTTAAATATAACAATTTGCATTTGTGGTTTAATTTTTCGTGCGCCCTGGCTTATTACTTCTCCACCCACCCGGTCAGCAGGCAACTGTTTTTCGGTTCCCACACCACTTGTTAATGCAGTTCACATCCTCCTAAATTCCCACTTCCCGTCTGACTACAGTGGTCACCCACAACCTGCTCTGCATGCAATAGTTAGGATGCCAGGGTGGTTGCTATGGCAACAGTGTGTGTCTGTTTAACCTCAGACTCATGTATTGAGTCCAACGCTACTGTGGAAGCCGAGAGGAAGACTAGTGTGGAGGAGGCTCAATTACTGACCTCTGCCTGTTTTATCCGGTCTACGATGAGATCTGCTTTTTTGTTGTTGTTGTTTGTGATTTTTCTTTCATGTTGGCATTGATCTTCAAATACACACAGCAACCTGGTGCCCCCCGAAAGGAGTAGCCCATTGGTTATTCAAAATATGTTAATGTAATAACCATTTTATCATAAGGTAATAACGTGGTTATTGAAATATAAAGTAAGTTATTTCAGAAGTGTCACAGGTGGAGATGTGACCCCTGGTCTATGGTCGACCTGCAGTGATGGATGGATGGATTGGACACAAAAGGAGTAGCCCATTATTATTATTACATGTGTTAATGTAATAACCATGTTATCATAATGTAATGACATGGTTATTGAAATATAAAGTAAGTTATGTCAGAAGTGTCACAGGTGAAGATGTGACCCCTGGTTTATGGTCGACCTGCAGTTATGGATGGATGGATTGGACACAGATAAGGAGCGCGGGTCCCAACATGGCTCGCTTGAAGCGGTTCACCGTGTCCTCATAGCATCTTGTCCTTTGGATACATGGTAACTGTGTTCACCCCAAAGGACCAGAGATTTTGTCTCATCGGTCCTGACAGATTCTATTGTTCATTATAGCAAGAGTGAGATGTCTTGTTGGAGACAAGTGACTTGACCTGCCACCGTTTGGGGCGGCCCAAATTTATCAATAGATCTCGTGGTTTTTCCGGAGAGACTTTGCTCTGCCTCTGTTTTGTTTTGTTTTCGGCCCTGCCACTAAGTTCCTGTGACGCCATTCTGATCTCATGAGGAAATGCAGTTGAAAGCCTAAAGTGTCACCATGGAATGCAGCCAGGTGACTTCTGTGGAACAGTCCAAGTCAATGACTTGAACTGGAGTGACCTTGCCTGCAAGTGTGATGCGACACCATCACCATGGAGACGGTTCCCGCTCAGACTCCTGCTCTGGTTTATCTCCAGTAAAACCCGACAGCAAGCTGGCAGACGCACTTTTCTAGTGTGGAATATTGAGCATAGATTTATGGAAATATTGAAGGAGGTTATTATTATTTTGGTTAGAGTCCCTCAGTCCTTCACCAGTGAAGTCCCCTTATCTGGCTCAGCCTTTATTGAGTGAACAATAGAAGTATTTATTTGAATTAAGAACACTGGGAGTTCTCCTGCAGGATGCTCCGACATAAAGCGAAGCAATAATTTACGGTGTTGGTGTGAGGCGGCAGGATGGAAACTCTGGTTTCTCTCGCGGGACAGATAGCGGGCCATTTTCTTGTTTTATTGTGCAAAGCATCCGAGGCCCACAAAGGAACTCTTCAGCGGCGCCGCAGGACGAATGTGTATATTATATACATAGCTTCTGGCAAACTCAACATATGAACCCGGGAAGAATTCCACGGGGAGAAATTGTCATATCATAACCTTTACAAAAGGTTGGTGTTGTTGTTGCTGAGATATTGTTCCTGGAATTTATTGATCAGGCAGTAGAGAAAAAGAGTTTAGAAATGCTACACAGGTCGAGGGAATTCTCACAGATGAGAGTTTTGTGTTGAGATATGGGGGGGTTTAAGATGTAAGTAATCTGGAAAACTACTGCCAGGTCCAGGCGACATTTATCCTGTTACTGCTTTTTTTATAACCTATTGAAATGGTCGCGTCATAGAGTGCAGTCATCCCTCATGTCTCACTCAGTTCATGGGACTGTAATGTTGTTCAAGAGCTGCTTCTTCGTGGATCTCAGTTCGACACATGCTGCCCCCCGCTGGATGGAGTGAGTACTGCAAAAAAATGGAGCCAAGTCAAGGTCCAGGACCCAAGCGACTTTCTGACCTGCGATCATATTGCGACAGTAGACTTCCCACACTAGACTCAAGAATCGCCCCTTGTTTCCACCTGAGCACTGCAGCTACACCAAGCTCCCTGTCGCTCTGAGCACAGCATATTTGGTGACCTATGGGTATCTACAATAGTCCAGTTAACCCGGCTATTTGGACCCATGTCCCAAGTTTCTTGCTTTATGTTTGGCCAGGTTTCCTCTCCGTCTACAGTGTCAAGAATCTAGTGGGATCATTTTTCGCCTGACGGCTTGGTGCCAGTGTCGCTGGTTAGAATGTAACCTTGAGGTTTTCCCAGTCAAATGTTGCTCGTGGTGAAGTGTACAGCTGGGTTTTGAACAGCAGAGCATGGGACTGACTGCCAGATCATGCCAGTAGCATCGTCCTGCCTCGAAGATCAAGTATTGACATGTAAATGAGTGCAAGTTTAGGGTCAGATATTCGGGGAAGAGGCGGTGTGACAATGACACTGGGTTACCAAGTTGTCCATGGCAAGTGATGGATGGATATAAGGCCGGAAGCAACAAAGAAATAAATCTTTGCATCTAAAAATACTGCAACCAGAGTGAAAGTTTTCCCATTTTTCACCTCCGTTCTAAGGTGGTGAGGCAGCTACATCTCGGGATCATTATTGGCGACACAGTGACCGTCCTAAAACTCCTCCAGTCGCTCTTATAATTACACAGTTATTAAGCGTGCTCAATCCGCTTTCCCCTCATCTATCTTTCTTTCATTTCCAACGCTTTCATTTGCTCTTTACGTCTCTAATTAGCCATAGACATGTAAATCCCCGAAGGCACTGGAGGGGATTTTCTTCGACCTATTACCCCCCTTTTTTTTATCATTTCTCTTCTGCCCCCGCCGTCTCTCCTTCCTCTCTCCCTGGCAAGCTGGGCGCCCCGGGGGCTGCGAGTGTGTTCCACTGTGTCCCTATACTCCAGCAGAGCGCTGCGGGCTGTTGGTGCTGCGGCATGTGGTCTGCTTTTATCTAAATCCCTCTCTGGCAAGAAAATCATTTATTATCCCGCCTCTATTGATGTGTCCTGCTTCACGCCTCCTCTCCGGAGCACTCCTTCCTTTCTACCTGGCTTATCGTTACAACACAATACGGCGATGTCGTACCTGTGAATGAGCGTCGAATGTTCATCCTTTTCCTTGGGCATTACATGTATCTGTTAGAATATCTTACAATGGCGGTCTTCAGCGTGGCGGCTGGTAAAGCTCACAGCAGACGCGACGCTACAACACAGCGACATTGGCAAAAGCCGCAACAAGTTTAGACGCAACAACACAACATTAAACCACAACTTTACTACATAAACCTCAACAGTTTCAATGGAAGTTTGCAGGTGGGAGCTGGGCTGCTTTGCCAAGGGCCAAATGACAGAAGGAGAAAGTGGCAAAAGATTTTCCAAACTTAAGTCTTCGATGTCGCGTTCCACTTTTCAGAAATCTACTATGTTTGACTTTTAAAAGTGTTACCGTGTCAACAAGTCCATGTGCACGTAGAGCTCTATACCTATATAATGTTTACCTTTCGCTATAATGCTAACGCTAAGACTCAGATTTCAAACACCAACAAATAATTCAGACGTGTATTGGAACTTGCTTTTCTACCGTGGAGGTTACACACCGTAGTTCACCTCATACAGATCAATTCCGACAATTTCTCTCATTTTCCAAGGTACCGAGTCTTTGTGTGGTCCTCATACAGTGCTGGATTCCACAGTGAATGTAAACAGTCTATTGCCCGTAAACATGGCGACTGCGGCCCACAATACAATGCTCTTTTGAGCCCCATTGTTGGTTACAATAACAGTGTTATGACAGAGGTTATAACTATGTTTGGACAATGTCTCATGAAGCAGTGATGCTTCATCCTTTGTGACCAGGTCTTTCCAATATGGAGGCAACACCTATAGTTGTGATGCTGTCTCGACCTGATCCCGTTCATTGTTATGCACTTTTTTTTAACGTAATAAGCTACATTTAAAAATTGCAGAATCGCGATCCATGGAGCTCCAGTTTGAAAAGCCCAGAGTGAAACACTTCAAAACCATCACCGAGGTGCTCCAGCCATGACAGATGTCCCCCCCTCCTTTGACCTCCTTTTGCCGTATGACCATTAATACCAGTCAACACAATGCCGCCACAGAATCAGGTTTGCAACAGGCGGCCGACCACAAACACAACACATCCATTTGAGTTGCGATGATTCATAGCCTTTGTTTTCATTGCGTTATCCCAGAACAAACTCATTTTATGCAGAAATGAGATTGGAGGGAGTAAAAAAAAGCGCAGAGCCGACTGAGGTGTTGATAAATGCTCATCTTCAAACAGCTGAGCAGAACTGAGACTCACACATTCCATAGAGGCGCATGGTTTTAGCTTGTCCTGCATCCAAAAAAAAACATAAAAACCATTGGAGGCAGTAGCTGCGCACATTTGTTTACATGTGTAGCAAAGAGGCAGGTGAGATTTGGGAGAATTATTTTTTCACAAAACTCCATGGCGAGGAGAAAACCAGCGTGAGTGACACCTCAAGTTGAAATATTGAAAATAATAAATACATTTAACAGCAAATAGCCACAACAATCTCAGCTGATGTCGAAGTCAATTGAATATGAAAGTGCAAAGGGACCTGAGTGAGTTTACTCTGATATCAGCAGCTCCCTCCGACAATAAGTCAAAACAGAATTAGTCTTCGTATTAAAGAGCTGATTTAATTATGACTCGGGCCATTTGGTTCAACTTCCTGTCGAAAACCTGCTGATAAATGAGCCGTATTTTTGGAGAAACCCCAGCGATAATTTCCAGAAATTAATTGTCTATGGAGAGTGGAAGCAGGCAGGGGGCCCACGTTTACGTCTGTAAACTTGACTTAAAATATGTGGCTGCACCAGTCTTGGTGATTCGTCTCCCTGGCATGAGGCTAACTGCTCCTCAGGATGTGGCTGTTACTTCTAACAGCTTTAAAATGAAACCAAAAATGTTGAGCAGTTATTTACTTTTACAGTGTTGAGTCACAGCGTATTTGCGTATTCGCTGAAGTGCCCCAAGAAGTGTTACCTTTCCACCGCACCATTGACCGAAGTGCAACCACGCTCACCTTCTTGCCACACGGGATTTTGTTCATGAGTGGAACTCCCAGTCAGGTGGACGTTTGGGGGTCTACGGGTAACAAAGACGGAAAGCAGTGCTTGCTAAGATGTGGCTCCTTGTGTAGCTACTGAAGGGTTTGCCGCAGGACTTTAGCAGCCGAGAACAACTGAAACATCTTTTCCTCCCTGTGTTTAACCCTCTTCTCGTAGCAGTGGTGTAAAACCTGAACCAATGCCACTACGTCTCAAGCAGAAAACAATTGGGGTCAGGCTCTTCTGCTTCTGGTCAAGTCGGACTTCTCCCTCCGGCCACTAATCTTCCTCCTCTTTCGCCAGACTGAAACTTAGTCAGGTCTGTCAGACGATGCTGTCGCCGCTAGCGTCGGGAAGGGCCACGGAGGGCGTCGGAGTCGGGGGTCAGCCTTTTCATGAGCAGATTATTTTGATTGGCCGATCGCTGTGGAGGCTCAGATAAGCCTTAAATGGCTTCTTATTGGACTGAATGAAGTCCGAAGGATTACGTGGAGCTGGAGTCTCAAGGCGACTTGAAACTGGAGCCATAAATATTCCATCAAGATAGCTGATGACATTTGATGAAAGGTTCCCATTTCTCTGCACTTGGAGCCACAGATCTGACCTTTGTGGGACACTCAAACTCCTCAGGCCTTTGTTAAAGTTGTTTAAGTGACTCGGACATGATGGACAAGGGCCGGTGATGCACATCTCCTTCACTGATAGATCATCTGTTTTGGAATGAAAACTGCTGTCAGTAGCTGAGGGTCACACAATAAGGCTTCCAAAACCTCCCCGAAACTCCGGATGCAGAGTTTGATATTGGGTTTTGAATCACAGAAAATGTTTAAATTGAGAAGATCCTGCATCAATGGAGATCAGAGCCATGAGAAAATATAAGTATTTGTTTTGTTTATGATGAAATATTTCTATATATTTATGTTTCAAGAAGAAGAAGAGGAAAAACTGGGAAAGTCTGGCAGCTCACAATGGGTTCCCGGTGTTTCATGAAGCTTTATTCTTTTTTTGGTCCATAGGTGGCGCTGTCTGTGAAAAAAGTGTCGCCTCTGAAATGGACAGTGGTTAATGAAACTTCAGTCTTACGCTGGTCGGTAGGTGGCGCTGTCTGTGTAAAAAGGGTTGCCTCTCAAATGAACAGTGCTTAATGAAGCTCCGGTCTCACACTGCCCTGTAGGTGGCGCTGTTGGCCTAGTGAAGCATGGTGTTATTAACGTTTTCAAGCAAAAGATCGCTAAGCAAAGTGTCGCTTTTTAAAAGAACAGAGCTTCATGAAGCTTCAGTCTTACTCTGTTCTGTAGGTGGCGCTGTCGAATTTCATTGAAGCAGAGTGTCGGTTCTCAAAACAACGGAGTTTCGTGAAACTTCAGTCTTACGATGGTCGGTAGGTGGCGCTGTCTGTGTAAAAAGTGTCGCGTCTCAGAACATCCGTGCTTCATGACGCTTCAATCTCACTCTGATCCAAGGTGTTTATTCAAGCGAAGATTCCCATGCAGAGCGTCGGCTCTAAAAGCAACAGAGCTTCATGAAGCTTCAGTCTAACTCTGGTCTGTAGGTGGCATTGTTGTAAAAAAAAAAAAATATATATATATATATATATATATATATAAATATATATATATATATATTTTTTTTTATTTTTATTTATTTTTTTTTTTTTTAAAGAAGACAAAGATTACAAGTGAAGTGTAACCTTCTAAAACAAGGATATTTCATGAAGCTCCGTCAGCCTAGTGGTGATACGGTTGAATCCTTAAATGCCAAAATAAAAAGTCTTTTTGAGAAAGTGAAAGACGCACACAGGTATTTGACTTGAACTGAAGGGAAATGTCAGGGAAGCATGGAGGTCCACTCGATGCCTCTCATCTCGGTCAGTGCAATTTGATAATGCCAGGAGGTCGACGGATCCACGACCTACAGGAGTCAAAACACATGAATCACAGGGTGGAATGGCGAGCGTAAACGCTGACGCCGGCTTTTTCTTTTTTCGCCTCCCTTTTAACCGCGGCGGCGCCTTGCTCACAGGAAGTGTGCCTCAGGGAAATGACTGCTGGCCTGGCCTCTGATATTGCAGCGTGAAGTTTCCCCAAGAACCGCTTATGGGAAGGGTTTGATACCTTCAGCCCGCAGCTGCTGCTGAGTGTGGCGACGATGCGATGCCCGCCACAGTTTTGACCAAATCAGGACATTTGCAAAGTTGACAAGTACAACACCTTTTCATAAAGTACATTTTCCACCCAGATTTATTGTCGCACATGGAATGTATTACTGAGGATGGATGAGAAAACACCATCGACCTTCACTCCACGCACTTTCATGAGTGGCGCTATTGTTATTTGCTGTGTTTTATTTATACTTTTTAAAAATATTTTATATGAACTACATGAATTATATTAGCATCGAGCTGAATCATCCATGCTCCATCAGCAGTCATACTGTACACGAATGTCATTCCGGCTTCATATTGATGTGATTTACCTTGAAGAACAAATGCTGGTCATCGAGTCAAAAATGCCGAGCCAAGCGCAAAGCTGTGGCATGCATATACGCTAACAAGCCGCTGGTGAGGTTATTTATGATTCTCGCTATAGGCAATATTTCTTCCGGCGGTCATCCATCATGTCATGCCGAACACCATCAATTTTTAATGTGACAAAGTTATTTTTTTATGACATCATTAAACACTGGTGAAAGGAGCTATATATATATATATATATATATATATATAAAATTATTATTATTTCCACAAATAAAAAGCCACATTTTTATCAACTCAATACGCTAAATATACAGCTCCTTGTAAGAATGGCTTTCTCTTTAATGTAGTTTACGTTTCCGATTTATTTAGTTTTTATCTTGGCAGCGTTACGGCCACGTTATGGTTCATTTATGGTGCCTTTACGGACAAAATTTTGCCTGACATTTTCAAACGCTGTTGCCACCTGTCCAGGAGTATTGTTGGTCGGCAATATAGGGGGAGTCCAGAGTCATAAGGCAAACCCCAAAACAGACTGTGGAAGAAGTATTGATACAGAGGATTAAGAGGAAGACGGAGGTGGTGGCTGCTGAGGCTGGAGGACGGAGAATTTCCAACGTTGTTATGTCGTCTTTGTGTCTCATCAGAGGTTCGTATCGGGGAGGAACAGCAACACTGCCCCCCATGGTCTTCTGAGGTACTGCTCTGTTTAGACTTGGACTTTCTTTATTGTCATTGCACAAAAACATATCACTATATTATGGCAACAAAATTTCGGTTTGCGGCCTCCGGTTTCCAAAAACTAAACTATATGTCCAAAAATAAATAAATAAATACTAGTCCATAAGTAGAAGAAGAAGAAGTTTGGTCTGGATCCGTAAGCTTTGTGGAAGCATGTAGAAATACGAACTGAATGATTTCAGAGCACAGACAGAAGTTTCCGTCCGGATCCGGGTCTGTATGCTACGTTGAGCGTTAATGGACCTGGTTCTGACCCTGTGCTGATTTTTATGGAATGAGTTGCGGTCAAAGGGAGGACCATGGCTGAAGATGGCATGGGAACATCTCAGGAATCACCTGTAAAACTGGACTGGAGAGAAAAGTCTGACTTCAGCTGCTGACATCCAGATGGATGGAAGGTGTTTTTGAGGTGAAATAATTCAACTCATTCACCCAACCTCGGTTACTTCCTCAAACGGTGCTGTGATCCGGATCATGGCATGAGTCAAGGCCGGGCAAATCACTTAAAGCAGAGCAGCAGGAAGAAGCGGAGCTTCGCGAAACACACCGCCTGGGATGGAAAGGGTCTTGGACACTTGGCTGCTGAAGAGCCAAAGATGGGAACAAAGCCGGCGAGAGGAAGTGGAGCTGGGAAGCAGAGTGAAGTTGGGGAGAGGCGGTGCGTGAGTGGCAGAGGATTCCTCGGTACCTGTGGAGGAGATTAAGGGTCTGCATCGAATGTGATTAATGAGCTGGCCGCTGATTACTCAGCCCCATCTCCTTCCCATGAATAATCACCGCGCCGGCACACTCCGAGAGGAAGAGCTTAAGTTTCTGTGTGTGGGTTACAGAGCGGCAGATAAGTGGGCTTTGTGTGCGCTGCAGATAAAAAGAAGAGCACAATGGAATTTTCCTATAAGTCGCCTTGTTTGTTTACTGAGGCGATGTTCAGCGTATGAAGGGCCTTCACATGAATCATGGGCAATAAACGTACAAGAATGGAGAAGAGTCAAGTTCAATATCAGCTGCATGATGCTTATGTTTTATGTACTTCACTTAGAATAGATGTATACAGTGGTACCTCGGTTTTCTAACGTCCCGGAATTCGAACAAGTCGGAGTTTGAACAAAAATTTGGTCATTTTTATTATCAGATTTCGAATGAAAATTCAGAACTTGAACGCCCCCGAAAAAAGCCAGAAAAAACATAACGTGCGCAGACCGATCAGCTGGCCCACGACGCGCTTTGTTATTGTGTATAACGCAGCCTCTGTATGCAGACGTGTCCCGCTAGCTACATTTACTGACTGTTTTTTCTTCATATTGAGGTGTAAAACCTTTCCTGTCTCCACACTGGACCGTGGTAGAGTGTCACAGGGGAGGTGCTGGAGCGCTCACTCCAGGGTTTGATGTCCTGTTGTGGGCTGGA
This sequence comes from Synchiropus splendidus, assembly GCF_027744825.2. Lineage (NCBI taxonomy): Eukaryota > Metazoa > Chordata > Actinopteri > Syngnathiformes > Callionymidae > Synchiropus > Synchiropus splendidus. The sequence goes on along the minus strand of NC_071350.1, from coordinate 16,782,974 downwards.
GCTGGGACAGGGATGAGGCCAGTCTGGGACAGAGCGTGACTTGGTTTATGACTTTGTCACAGCCAAACTGCACAGAAGCGCACATTCAGAGCTGGACACGCACCGGGCACCTCTTCACTTCTGGAGAGACGTCACTCACTCGGCAACCCCTCCCACATGCAGCGGCCACACACATAGAGGAACAGCCACCTGCAGCAGACACTCTACATTCACTACTACAAAAGCCTGTTTTAAGCCTGTTTTGTATATATATGTATATATATATGTTTTTTAAGTAAATTTCATTTTTAATTTGTAAAAGCAAATACATGTTTTATGACTGTAATTGATGTTATTTTATATATATATATATATATATATATATATCTAATATTATATATACATATATATGTAGTATTTTATTCTATTTTATTTTAGATTTAGATGAATAGCAAAATATGGCACAATAAAGTGAAATGCTATACTTATTATTTAGATTTTTTTTTTTTTTTAACAATAAAATTTAAGCTATTTCTCAGTGCGGCTCTCAAAATATTTGTCAGCATCACTGATTAAAAAGGACTTTAATTCTCAACACGACGTGTATAGCGTAACCACCTTTATGGCGTTATTACTGCAAAATACCGTGCTTATAACCTTTGGTTTCAAGGCAACATCTGTTAGCAATGCGTCTGCACTTCCGTGTCTTCATCAATAATTGCTCCACATGTATTTCCCTTCACGACATGCGTTCCTGCTGCTGTCGGTGCTCCATCTCCGTGGTGACACGACCGAGCGAGCGAGCGCTCACTTCTGCGTGTGCGCGACATGATGTGATATTAATCCAGTGAGTTTGAACACACGGATGATGCATCTACTCATAGATGCGGCGCCCCCCGCTGAGAGCGACTCTGCGCGACCCTACCAGATCATTTATCTACTTGTGTGCTCCCAGTGTGAGTCCTGTCTCCCCACATGTACAGTCGCAGCTCCCTCGGCCGTTGTTGTGGTCGCAGAGGCCGTCAGCATGTCCTGCTAATTCTATTGATCTTCATATATCCAGGATGGGAACTGAATCAATGGAGCACAGTCAGGATTTACACTGTTTTCTGATGCTCTATTTGAACTGAATCAACCTAGCACTATAACTGGTGGAACACAGTCCCACACAACCTCACACAACCTCATAACAAGTGGCTGCTGTGGTGACTCGCACCCCTGCAACCAGCTGCTTGGTTCATGAAAGTCAAACAAGTGCTATGTTCTTCAACTCAGGTTGAGACTAAACATGAAGTTATTCTCATTGTCTGTGTGCATTACAGCTTTTCTACACCACATTATGACATGAAACGTAGTTTGATGCAGGTTTAAATATGAAAATTACCAAACAGCCCAACTGGAATTTGGATAACATGGTTAGAATTCTAAAATGAATAAGCAAACTCTAATGATAAAACAGGACTTCATACTCCTCTACATATTTATAGCAGCTTTCAGTCCCAGACTTTCATGATTCAGTTTCTCTGCCAGTTGATGAGAGCAGGTGTTTTCAACTACTCTGATTTAGACTGAGCAGCCTGGTGGTCTCTCTCTCACGCGCTATGGATTGATGCTCCCTTTACGTACGAAATCGTGCCCGTCCTTTTCAAACAATGGCACCGTAACTGTTTAGCCATATAGCCACCAGGGGGAGCAGCCCAGAGTCAAAGGTTTATGACGCTAAACTCCAGAACTAACGTGGCGACTGTGGAAGCGTTCATCTTGCTCAAAAGAGGAAAGAGAGGCAGCAGGAGGTGTTGGTTGGTGAGGCTGTTGAACATATCGTGACTGGAGGACGGAGAATTTCCACCATTGTTATGTCTTCTTCATGTGTCATTAGAGCTACGTATCGGGTTGTTACAGCAACACTGCCCCCTATGGTTTATGGTAGTACTACTCCATTTGGTCCGTATTCGTAAGCTGCGTGGAAACATGCAGAAATACAGAGGAAATGAATGCAGAGCATGGACAGAAGGATCCGTCTATATAACTTTGAGCATAAATGGACCTGAAGAACGCGAAATTTTCTAGCAAAATTAGCTTTGAATAAATCTCAAAGTAATACTGCCTTATGTTTGTCCGCTTCTTCTTTTAAGAGCCGCTGGAATGTTTATAATCGCACAGACTGCTCTGGAGTTATTGTACTGAGAAGCCCACATGCAGCGACTTTTGAGCCATGTATTCGGGCAGCTCTTGAGCAAAGGTGATGGGGTCTACCGTGACACTTATTTGGGCGCTTGTGCCCGTCTTTCGAATGGTGTTTGAATTCCGACATAGGATCAACCTTAGAGTAGTTCCGACCATTTAAAATGCTCACAAAGAAGCAGCTGCTGGGCAGGATATGGCACAGGAGCCATGTTGAGGACCTGGTTTTAGGTCATTTGCCAGCTGGGAGAATAGGGACACTGTGTCATGATGTTTCATGAAGCTTCATCGGCCGGTCACTAGTTAGTAGCAGGGAGTGGATGGTTCTCAACATCAGTCAAGGGTGAGGGAGGGGAGAGACTGGGACACATGCAGACAGACAATCCACCAGCGTCTGGCACTGAGGCTCCAGTACTCACTGTAAAACTGTGTTCCATTTCCAGTACTTGATGTGAGTTTTCCTCTGGATTTTAAATATATGGTAAACCTAGAGAGAACAGTTGAAGTTGAAGACATCAGCAACAAGATGATTCATTTCCAGTGTCATTAACTGGATCACCCATCCGCCGGGTCACAGACCAGTTCTGGTGTGAACCGTGGCGTCGGTGACTGGGGATGTGACATCAATATGATTCAGCTTCTGCTGAGTCCAGAAAACAACTCCACACACATCCAGAGCAAACATTAATATTTACTCAGACGGGCCTCCCAGACACACAGAAACCCTTCTCTCCATCTGTCCCCTCTGCGAGCTCTGCACCCTGCGCCTCTCTTCCCGTCTCCTTCCTCTGCAGTCCCCGGTTCGGCTTCTCCACTTTTTTTTTTTTTTTTTGGCTTGATGTCTTACTCCAGCGCACGAGGGCCTGACTCATAAAAGTGGCAGGGGACAAGTCTCTGAGCCGCAGTCTGGAGCCCACCACATTAGCTATTCCCTGGGAGATGGAGTACGTGCTCTGCATCAAATGCTCCTCACTCTGCAGACACATTCACTTGTCACTTTCCTCAACGCTCCTCTGTTTCCATCATGGCGGCGCCTCCTCTTAAATTAGCTTTGCCGTCGCACGACTTCGCTCTCTGATTCTTTCTTCCACTTACATGAATAAACTGTTCCTCAGCTGTTCGGAACCCCGATCCTTCCACCTGACCCCCGTCTCCTGGCTCTCTGGGTTCAACAGAGGTAGAGCTCTGGGTTGGCCGTCAGCCCACCTGCAGCTCGGTACATGGAGGTGATCGATCATTCAGCCCCTGAATTCCCCAGAAAGTCAATTACCAACCTACACATTGGACCCCTTTTGGGGAGGGAGCGATCATTAGCTCGATAATGTCGAGACATCCTTCCCATGCTGACGGCTGCTCCAGACTTTGGCCCCGCATGAACGATTTGTCCTGGTCAACTGAGGCTCTGTCAGAAGAAGTGGGACGATCAGGCCCTGTTAATCTCTGCAGTTACAAACACTAAGCACTGGATTAATACGTTCTGAGACCCGTCCTGACTGAAGCCTTCCAACTTCACTGAAGACTCTCAGTCTCTCACATTACCATAGTGAAACCAGAGGTTTAGATGGGGCTTTATTCTGGTTTATCAACTGACTTTTTGACACTTACACAAGTAACACCTAAGTGAGTTCCTGGTCCACTGCTGCTCAAGACGCGTGGCAGCTAGGATGAGAACAACAACAACAAACACGATGGAATCATCCCTGAACCAAAGCAAACAAAAGCATCTGTTTGCTTTGGTTCAGGGAGGTTTTTCTCTACACAATGTCCATGGTTTCCACCACTCTGAATGGACTTGAAATTCTTATAAAATTGAAATTCTGATACAAATATTTTCAAGACATTGAAAGAGCTTTAGTTTAAATAAGGCGATATAAAAACTTGAATATAGTCGCCATTTATTGTCGTTTGTTATTGTCAAACTGATGCAGAATAAGAAATATTTTGTTGTTTAAATGTATGTACGGCTCCATCATTTGATTCAGTAATATACCACATTCATTCAAATTGAAAATGTGGCTTCTTGTGGCAAATATTCTTATACGATTAAACTGCGATTAATTGAGATTAATTCATCACAATTTCTATAATTCACTAGATTAATTTTTTATCGAATGCCACCTTTAAACTTTAGATGTCGAGCAAATTGCTCTCGAACAGCCGTATATATGGGGATGTTTAAATATATATATATATATATATATATATATATATATATATATATAATTTTTTTTTTTTTTTTCAACATCTCCAGAGCTTGTTCCTTCAATCCTCACCCAAAGCTCGTGGCCGATCTGACGCTCCCTCACTCCTGAACAAGACCCCGTCAGTGGAGAAGATAAGATAAGAACCACCGCCTCTAACTTGGCGGAGCTGATCCTCATCCCAGCTGCTCTCTAGGGTTGGTTAAAGGCAAACGTAAAGTCCGCTCTGCCCCGGTGACTGTCATCATATTAGCTTGTTGCCCTCTGACAGGACCTGCCATGACAACCACGGCTCCGCATCCGAATAAAAGCCACCATGTGTTTTACAATCCCTAAGTGATAAAACAAGGTCAGTCAATATGAGCGCCAGCGTTGCTATAAACAGAATGAGCTGCTCGAGTCGTTGAATTAAAGCATAAAAAGCTGCAGTGAAAGTTGGACTTGGTCTTTATCAGCGGAGCGACCCGCACCTGCATCTCTATCTCTCCTGGAAGGATCAATAGGAGGCCGGGCGAGCTGTCTGTCAGCACGCTCAGCTGCGGCATGAGGCCAAAATAACCCACAGAGGGATTTGTTGCATGTAATAAATTCCACATGTGCAGTCAGACTCCCGCTACCCCCCAAAAACTCCCCTCCGAAACCATGTCAGATCAATGGGCTTCATCCCTCATCTGTCCACGTGGCACTCAGAGCCTCCCCCGTTCACCCAAATCACTCCTCAACTGAATCAGAACCTAGTTGGACCCGGCAGCGTGCAGCGGCGGAGGAATTCAGAATCATTGCAGACAGACCGAGCTGTCAAGGATCCTTTACACGAGTGTTTGTCAAAGTGGAGGAGGGGATGAGAAAGGGCTACTATGTTTGTCTTCGCTCTGAAGGCCGTGACTCAGGAGGGTGGTAAATATGAGGCGAAGGCGCGGAACTGAATTGGTGTCGAAATGTTGAGAAAAATAAAAAATAAAATATCCAGCAAAATAGTCTTAAGTTAAAAAAAAAAAAAAAACATTAAAAAAATAAATAATAATTGCATCAGAAATTATCATTTATTTGAATTTAAATGTGGGAAAAATCTTTCACTCTGATTTAGATTTTTGTATTTTTTATTTGTTTTTATTTGCATTTCATTTAGATTTTTCTTTTTTGTTGATTTTTTTTTTCCAAGCTTTTTTCTTTTTTCGATCAGAATACAAACAGAATTTATTTGCTTTGCTTATATTGAAGCTTATATTGGTTTTTTTTTTGTTTTTGTTTTTTTAGCCCTTAGTTTCATGGTTGTAAACTTATTTTTTCAGACTCACAACTTTTGGTTTTGGTCAGAAACTGGACGTTCACTTGATTACTTCCCACAAAACACCACTGAACACCTTTTTTATTATTATTATATCATTTCTTATTTTATTTACCTCCACCAAGGTGGCGATGTGATTGTCAGCGCTATCTATCGGTTAGCAAAATAACTCGAAGTGAATGAACAGATTTTAATGAATTTTGGAGAATAAACGCGGCCAGAACATTTTGGTGGGGTTTGAACTGCCTGAATCCACAAATTAATATTTTCATAATTCATGAAATGAGTGGCGTCTCGGCAGTTAATTTGGAGAGAGTGTGTGTGGAGTTGTGAGCGGCGCTGGTATCTGGTGAGAAGTGAAGGGTTTTTGGAAACTTGTCAGTCATTTATTCAACTTTTATGAAGACATATTTTCCCTCGTCCCTCGTGGCAAAGGTCAAGCAGATGCAGATTTAAACTCTAGTGAGTCACTTCTGGAGTGTTAGCTCCAGTGCCAGGGATGGATTGTTACATTAAGGTGAATTAAACTTGATGTTCATCTCAATAAACGTTCATTTGTCAAGCTGTGTGGATTGTAAGGCCCGATGGCAGTCATCGATCCTCCTCGCTCAGATGGTCCTGCTCACCTCAGCCTGTTCAACACGGTCTTTCCTTTGTTCCTTGCTTTGTACAGAGGTGGTCCAGCTGAGCCTGGCGGAAGACCAGCGGATCAGCATCTCCACGGTGACGGTGGGCCTCAGTGCGGTTCTCACCTGTGCCATCCAGGGGACCCTGCGGCCGCCCATCATCTGGAAAAGAAACGGGATCATACTGAACTTTCTGGACCTCGAGGACATTAATGTAAGTGCTCCATTTCTAAACTCCAGATGCTTCAGGGTGGTGTCTCCTGGTCAGGCTGGGAAGATGCTTCCAGGGCTACAGCAAGGATTCCAGCAGAACCTGATCCTGATCATCTAGTCAGTCTTTTCAGGGAACAGTGGTCGTTTTCCTAGTCTCCCTTTTTCCAGGCTTTTTTGCTTTGGATTTCGAATGAAAATTCAGAACTTGAACGCCCCCGAAAAAAGTCGGAAAAAATGTAATGTGTGCGGACCGATCAGCTGACCCACGACGTGCTTTGTTATTGTGTATAACGCAGCCTCTGTATGCAGACGTGTCCCGTTAGCTCCATTTACTGGGTGTTTTTTCTTCATATTGAGGTGTAAAACCTTTCCTGTCTCCACACTGGACCGTGGTAGAGTGTCACAGGGGAGGTGCTGGAGCGCTCACTCCAGGGTTTGATGTCCTGTTGTGGGCTGGAGCTGGGACAGGGATGAGGCCAGTCTGGGACAGAGCGTGACTTGGTTTATGACTTTGTCACAGCCAAACTGCACAGAAGCGCACATTCAGAGCTGGACACGCACCGGGCACCTCTTCACTTCTGGAGAGACCTCACTCACTCGGCAACCCCTCCCACATGCAGCGGCCACACACATAGAGGAACAGCCACCTGCAGCAGACACTCTACATTCACTCCTACAAAAGACTATTTTAAGGCTTGGAACGCATTGTTTCTTTTTCCATTCATTGTCATGGGAAAAATCCATTCAGATTTCAAACAATTCACTTCTCAAACGGCCTTCTGGAACGGACTGTGGTCGACAACCGAGGTACCACTGTATCTTTCTTGGCGTATGGTTGAGAGACTCCTCAGAGTTAGATGAGTGAGAGATGAAGATGGCTAATGTAGAGGACTTGGTTTGGCATGAAGAAGTATACGTTTTGCCGCCTCAGTAAAAACAGTAGTATCATTTGTCTATAAAATTACTACCAGTACACCTCTGCGTAACATTGTACCCTTGTTAATGTTAAAGAAAAGACGAAAGAAAGTAATATAGATCAACTTACAATAAAGAATAACTTTATTAACATTGTTTTTCTCTCTAACTGAGAAGACTTGTGTGTAATTACACTTTATTCTATACGTCAAAAAAGAGTCTTCTGAGGTCATGATAGCATGGTGGGCTGTTTGGGTCTGGCCTCTGGCTCCGTCTCTGCAGGTATTGCTCTGCTCCCAGCCTCCTCTCATTCCCACACTCTTCTACAGAGCTTTTTTTTTTCAGCCCCGTAATTGGCCCGTCTGATAAATATTTGATCAAATTCAACAGCGAGCAGACGCGGCTGGAGCAAACTATTAATCCGCCGGCTGCGAACACGCGTCTCTTACATCTGCATTCGAGTCACGTCACTGTTTTCTTGTTTAATTTCCGCTTAATTAGTCCGAGGCTTGGTCTGGAATCCGAGACGAGTCATTAAGCGGCACGTCGCCGGGACTCGTGAACTCTGGAGTCACTGTACAGGGTGGTTCAGGACGGTGCGGCCCGACCATGATCCGCTTTCAGGTGGAAAGGTGGAAACTAAAGTGGGGGGAACAAGGTTAATAATTGAGACCTTTTGAGGTGACGGAGAAACACGACGGAGTCACAGTTAAACTGTGCCAACACAGGCCTCTGGAAGCAGCACCGTCAGAAGGTGGCGCTGCTGATACTACCTCAGCGCGCAAAAACATCTACGCAGCGCAACAAAAATTGATCCTGAATTGAAGATACATTACAGCAATGTCTGGACTACGGCGCTTCTTGTTGTCAAGCCATAAAGCCTTGTGACACTCGAATAATAACATGAAGCGCTGACTGCGCTGTTCGACCGTGTGTATCCTTCCCCGCCGGCATTTTCCAGCTTTAGTCCGGTGCAGCGGTGCTTAAGAGGACCGTCCGCCCAGTGACACCGCTATTTGAAGTGAAATATCGGAGCTGGCTGATGTTTAAAAGCAGATTTCTCTTCAAGTCGCTCATGGTTGGTCAAAATGTGCATATGCACTGAGCCAACTGGAGCGGCGGACTTCCGCAAAGGAGAGAGAATCAATGCAGCACAGGTTTCAGACTACAATACACAGAGACTACATGCCAGTCAGGTGAGGAAATTACCAGTGTAGAAGCCTGTTCCTTCTTCATTTTAGCCTGATCCACACAGGCTCACTGTTCCATGACGGTCACAGAATACGGTGGCCTCACGTGGACAAAAGTCAACCTCACAACAGATATATATATATATATATATATATATATATATATATATATATATATATATATATATATATATATATATATATACTATCCACACATGTTCCATTCCTCAATGTGTGCAAATTGTAAATTACTTTTCATATAAATATATTTTTAAACGCTTATAAACTAGTACAGCTGTCACCACAGCCGACAAGGACAAGGTGGCTCGCAGTGGTCCAGGTGAGCGCTCAGACAGTTTGTGTGTTTGCTCAGACCCATGCAGAGTTAGAGGGAACATTGCCCCCAAGTCAGCGGAGGTGATTCCATGTCACGCGATGATGTAAGCGCTCCTCATTTTCCAGCCTGATAAAGTGTCTGAGAAACTTTCCCGCGTGTGATGTCATCATGGATGTCCTTGAGATGGCTGATATGATGTCTACAGTGAAAATCCAGTCGGAGCGGGCAAAGCACATCATCCCCCGTCTGCCTGCTTCATTTAAGAAAGATGAAAATCTCCGCTCGCCTCTGGATGACAGAGCGCTGAGCGTCAATTACAATCCGCCAATTTGTCTCCTCCGCTCCTTTGTTGTGCGACCGCGCTTCGCCTGAGTCCCCTTTGCTTCTTCTTTGTGTTGCGCTTTCCTTGACATTTTATTTTCTTGAAATTTCGGGGAGATTACGTCAATTTTATAAAAATACACAGAAAACAATGTAGTACACATGACTGCCCTCGACGTGGCGTTGTGTTTTAGTTCGGCCAGCGGGTCATACGCTTCTCAAGGTGTAGCGTCGGGGGCAGAAGGAACCAGAGAAGCAGTGGGATGCAAACTTCGGGTTATTCCACATCAGTATCAGCATAACATCTTGGCATCACTTTGTCTCCCATGGCATCCAATTCTTCAAGGTGCTAACACCAGAAACACATTGTCACACACGTACATGTCCAGCTGGGTCGCCGTGACAAGAACGTCAGGGAACTCTAGTCAAAACAGACATTCCTGTTTACACCCAAAGTCTGGAATCCAGAGTGGATATTTCTTCAACAATCCATTGGCACTGAGAAACAAGTTATCATGTAACTCACTCAATTATTCTCCAACAGTTTTACCCAGTAAAATGCTGTTTAGAAACACGTAACGCCGAGGTTGAGCTGTGGGGCCCCACCTGACACTCGGTGTGGACGGATGGTGGCGCTCACGCGCTCAGGTCTGAGGAGAGCAGCCTGCTACACGCGCCGTCGACGCCGGGAAAAGTTCTTTGAATAATTTAGTGACATTCTTGTTGGATTTTGGCTTGAGAAAATAGACGTTTTCTCCAAATATTAAACTAGAATTAGCGACTCTCTCCTCCTGTTTTCTCTGTGGTACAACCACGTATGATCTAGTGAAGGAAGCCCAAGACTTGGTGTTGCTAACTCCTCAGTGAGGCTAGAAGTGATCACACACGCTGAAACTTCAGGCATGTTTGACTCATTCAGCGCCAGAGGTGGAGTGGGGCCGTACACACCAGTCTTCACAGGTTCCACCCTTTTGACTTATTTTCAAATCATTCCCATTGTGTTCCAGTTTCAAAAAGTCCTCATTCAAGTGACTAAAATCTTGTGGACGAAAAGTTTGTCTGACTTGAAACTTGCGCAGATAAGCCCCTAGCCGTTCTGGGACACGTCCCAAACAAGTCACTAGGACGGCGAACAGGAGGTGAGGTGCTGGTGCCACCTCAACTAGGCTCAACTAGAATCCACACTGTAGAGACAAGTTGTTTTCAGGCGCTGCCCAACAGTCCTGACCTCACCTTGAGAGTAGGGACATAGATCCAACGCTTTCAACGCTTCTTTCCTTCCTCACACTCCTTTCGATACTCGACCTTCTGGGCAATCTTTCTTAACAGACCAGATCAGCCAAATAGAAAGTGGCGTCTTAACTGCCATTGTTTCCATGGCGCACCCACACGTCCGTAATTTCTCCAATAAGACGAAGCCTTTTCGGTTTCTGTGTCATGACGGCGGCACATTAAAACATCTGCTCCGCCACTTGCTCGGACGCCAAACTATTTAATACCTTAATCCACCCTAAGCTGTGACTGAAGCCCCCTGCGACTGCCGCGCGCGGCGCCAACAACAGGCCCGTCCATTCATCAACCTAATGGGCTTTATATTTTTAACCCCTGCCATTTATCAGACGGAGGCAGCACGATGAGGCGGGAGAGCAGCATCAAATTCCCCAACGCCGGCTCCAGCTCAAGAGGGACCCCCTTGATTCATGGCTTCCCTCCTTTCCTGCATCACTCTCTTCTCTTTTTCTGTCACTCTCTCCTCCGTATTCTCTCCGCACCATTTTGTCTTACCTTGTTTCCTCCTACCTCTCGTCCCCTGTTCCCCAGGCTTCTTCACCTCCACCCTTTTTCTTCACCTCACACGATCATCAAAGCCTCCTTTTTTCCTCGACTTAGTTTGACTCTTTTTTTTTTTTTTTTCATGTCTTCCAGGACTTTGGAGACGACGGCTCCTTGTACATCACCAAGGTGACGACCATCCACATGGGGAACTACAGTTGCCATGCTTACGGCTACGAAGATCTATACCAGACGCACGTGCTGCAAGTGAACGGTGAGCTCCTCTCCTCTGTGTAAAGGCGTCACCTCGCAGGGAGTTGTCACGTAATGACGACTTGAGGCTCCGTTTAATAGAACGGAATCAACTTTTACATCAGGCAGCATGAGCGCAGACCACAAACAAGGCCCTGTTTCATCAAAACGGATTACAAAGGTGTTAGAGAGGATTCAGGAATGTGACGTGTTGCCATGACGATGGCAATAAAAAGGTAAGATGCAATGCGGCGCGGGATAAAAAGGCACTTGTTGTTACAGGCACATGTCTCTGTTGATCATTTCCTCCGAAACAGAGACCATTTGTGGACAGATTTATGAGGAAAATGTCGGCGATGCTCTCGATAGAAAGTCACAGAAGAAGTGTGCTACATAAAGAGGAGCGTATGAACAGTAGGAAACCGAAAAATAAATTCAGTGAAAGTCGTGGGAGAAGTGGGGTACAGTCTCACGAGTCCCTGAGATGGAAAGGCATATTTGGCTGCTGGTGCTGGGTTTTTGGCTTCAGCTTGGTGGCGCCGCTGCGATGCTAACCAGGCTGCATTTCCCTTTGGACTCAGAATATTAGCGCCAGTACTGGTCCACAGCTGCAACCACAAACCACCGACCATTTAGGAGCCCACTTACAGTCTTGGCTTGCGAATGAAGAGTCAGTCGACACTGCAGCCAGTAACGCTCTCCTTCACTGTCCCGGGACACGGCTGCCACCTGCTGTCCCATTTAACGATACAAGTAAAATATCAAACAACAAACCGTAAATAAAGTAGTAGCAGTAGTTTTCAGTGAGAATCTCCACAGGGGTGGACATGAGCTGCTTGGCAGAGGTCTGTTTGCATTTCCAGTTTTCACAGTGGTCTTTGTTCCTTTGATGCCATGCACTTTTATTTCATTTTCTTCTGACTTTTTCCTGACTCCTTCCTGTCACACATGTCGACTGACTTTGTGCTGCTTCCAAGTAGCAGAAGTGTTTGGCTTGGGTATATTGAATATGCTCGTACAAACAGGGAACTTGCTAGCTACCTTGGCTGATACTACGTGGAAACAATTGCGCAGTTTTTCTACTACAATAGTAAGTGTATGAGCACAGTTGTAGAAGCAGTTGTTTCTTATCAGACATAGTTTTGTGCTACTGTTGAGTGTTTGACAAAAGTCATTGAGCAGATAATTCGAAAGTGGGCCAAGAAAGAACTTCATAAAATCCAGTCGAAGTTGCTATTCTTTATCTGGGGAAAGGAAAGATGTAGCTTGAAGTGTTGCAGCACATTATGGCTACTCACTGGCACGTATGTGACAGTGTTGAACATTGATCCTGGCTGTTTTCTCTCTGGAGTTATTGGAATGTTTTGTTTTGAGAAGAAGCCCCCGGACTCTTGTTATCTGTCTCAATATTCCATGACTGTGTCTGTGACTGTTTTCAGCAGTAATCCTCGGAGGAAGCGCGTCTCTGTCCATGTGTATCCGTGTGTCATTATGTTTCCCTGCTTGTGCGTCCAGTCCCTCCGGTGATCCTGGTCTACCCAGAGACTCAGGCCCAGGAGCCCGGCGTGTCTGCCAGCCTGCACTGTCACGCCGACGGCATCCCCAACCCCAAGCTCCTCTGGCTGAAGAACGGCATGGATCTGCAGCCGCACTCCTCCAAGCAGATTTCTTTTTTAGGTGAGAGTGGTCTGGATTTTGCCAGAGCTTTGAGCTAATTACAAAGCCTCGCTGGGAGCCAGCGTTTGTCTGCCGAACGGTAAAGAATTGCCTGCTGTTGCGTGCCAACACTGTAGGAGTTTTTCTTTACAAACAAAACCCACAACAACGGCGCTTCAGAAATAAATGAATCCTATGCAGGTCGACCTCCTTCATGGGCGTCAGCGTGGTGACTCTTGTCGACAGCGATGTGTGTTGTGGACGTCTTGAGCAGGACGATGAAATCCAAGACCGCAGCTGTCGCGTCTTCAGTCGTCAGAAGTGAATTAAATACGACGACACGCGCCGCGGCGGAGACTTATCAAGGGGCAGGGTGTTTACTTTAAAGACTGTTGAGAAGACAAAGAGCACAACAGTGCACGACTTCTCTCTTTATGGCCTGGTTCTCATTAAGGGAGTGTTTATTGGTTTGGTGTGGGTCATTACCTGTGGTAATAGGCTGTTATCAACACTCAGACACGGGAGGAGCTGCAAGGTTCAACAGCACATAAGCACAGCAATGACACCGCGGTTGGATTGGAGGGCAATGTAGGAGTCACAAGTTTAATGTCAGAGGACCAGGCGTTTGCACAGAAACCCCACCTTCATGTCCTCATTCAGCATCAACCTTGTCTTCCTCTTCTTCTCCAAGTGTCCAAGCATCTCCAGAACTCTCAACTTTTACTTTTACATGTCTCTCTGATCTTGTCACACCAACAAGCTCACGACTCTGACTCTTCTGACTCTGACTCCCGAGTCGCTAGAAACTGGGAGTCACCAACTGGTGTCCCACATCCATCCTGACAGAAGGTTCTTCATTATGACATCTATACCTTCGACTGACAGCAGGAGCACAAGCTGCTCCCCCTGCTGCTGCAGAATCTCTACCAGTTCTGACCCGAAAGTGAGCGTCACCCAGCAGATGAGCTTCAGACTTGGTTAAAACGACAGTAAACTACCAAAGATCGATTTAAAAAAAATACAACACATGCTGGAAACACCCTCCCGACATTCATCCTAAAACGTTACAGTATGTTATATGTACTTTATTCTATCAATGGCTCCCCAAACCATCAGTTAAAATAGTGATGCTCACATATTTAATGTGTCTGTAATGGTTTAACTACACCATCAGGATTTTAAAAAATGCTTTTTAACTCACTTTTTTTATATATTTTTTGGACATATTTTGCTTATATACTGTATAATGAAACATAAATATTCAATGTTTGTTTATTTCAGTTTGGATAACGCTCAAACCTTGAACATTTTTTTTCAGCTGAGTTGGCAGTTAAAGGTTTAAACGTCCTTTTTTTTACAATGGGGTGCAGGTGTGTTGTGAAATACTGGCTTGACAGCCGGTACAGTGCGTCGCTGTGGCTCAGTGGTTCATCGCTGGAATGCCTCACTGTAAACTAAACATCAAATACAGTCGGATAAAGCTTTCCTCCTGACGCCAGAATCATCTCCACTCGCACTGAAAACTTGGAACTCGACAAACACCACAAAGATATATTTATTTGCTAAATATTTCAAGTGTTTGTACAGCGTTAAATGCCATTTCTTTTGGCGTAAAAAGTCTGTCCTTTGATGTTTCCTTCGTGAAATGCTCCCAAACTTTCAACCTCTTTGGGTCCCGTATCCTCTGCTATTTCTGACTGTGGATTGCGCTAAGAGAACGATGACGTCATGAACCAAGAGCCACTAGTCGAGAGGGCAGAGAGAAAGTTTTGTAGCCCTGGAACGGCTAATGCTAGCATGGTGGCGTGTCAGTGGCACACAAAGCTGCATGCTAATTTTCCGCTTCACCTTTGAATAAATTGCCAAGAACAAACCAGAGTTTCCGCCTACAAGACATAGGAAGGACCTATTTGAAAATCCCAGTGTTTCGCCTTTAATCCTACAAACGAAGCATGTAAATGCTAATTTAATTAGCGATTGATTCAGCGGGTTACAGAGGAAAAATGATCAGAGCGTAATTACACATTAGGAGTAAATGGAGTGATGAACACTTCAAGGCAGTTTTCACTTCAAAGCGTCAGACAAGTTTCTCGTCATGAAAGAGAATTAATATCCGACGCAAGATATTTCAATAATCCTGGAAACTTTGCATCAACTTCTGCAACACACGAAATATTCACGCTTTTTTTTTTTTTTTCTTTTATATCGCAGAGAATCAGAGGACGAAGTTCCACTGTCGGCTGAGACAAACATAGTTATGCGGACAACAGCGAGGCTGACTTTTCTTTCATGTTTGACCAGTGAGAGCAACGCGGCGTTCGCGCCCACAGTGTTTGTAGTCACGCACAGCGACGTACATAAGGGCTCAGGGGCCAGATGTACATCACAGAGCTGGATGATCAAAGTCTGACACAGAGGACGACCCCAGTCCTTAGGCGACCTCCGCCACCTCCATGCATCAGCACTGTGGCTTTGTTCCACCACGATCATATACAGATGTACACAAAAAGAAAGTTCTAAACTAAGATGAAAGACCACTTACCAGGGCTGTGTACCAAAAGTCAGCTTCAGGTTCAGGCACAAAGGCTTCGGTCCGGCTCTGTGACGGTACCTGGATACAGGAACGTGTTAAATAATTCACGTAAATTTTAATAAGTGGTCTATTACGGCCATTGTGGAGGAAGCGCTGTTAGGTTTTGCTAAGTGGTGATAACTTAGATAAGGGATTTTGGACATGCTAAAGGGAATCTAGAGATCGTACCAAGAGTAAACTCTAAATTTTAAAAGTTATGGAGAGATTCAAGTGAAAATTTCAGGAAGACTGTGCAGCGAGACAAGGATTTTACAGGATTTTTTTATCGCTGTGAGAATGGTGTTTGTTTAGTTTTTTTGCCATTTTTAATTTTTTTTTGTTAAAATATACTTTGCCATTTGTGTTGGGGTTTGTTCTATGTTGACTCCGGTTTGTGGCATCACTCGATCTCCTGGTTTGAAACTCATCTACAAAGTGCTTTGTCAGCATCTTTCCACTTGGTTTTATACATTTTTAATTTTATTAAAAATGTTTTACCAATTCCACGCCTCCAGACGCGAACCTTCACTTTACCTTCCCCACCTTCTTTCAGCGAATGGCAGCGAGCTCTTCATCGGCAGCGTGAGGTATGAGGACACAGGAGCGTACACGTGCATCGCCAAGAACGAAGTTGGAGTGGACGAAGACATCTCGTCCTTGTTTGTGGAAGACTCGGCCAAGAAAACATGTGAGTCTACCTCTTATCTTCTTTGGTATTTATTCATGGATCGCCACAGACAGTGAGCCTTTGTGTTAGCTTAGCTTGAGCATTCTCCATCTGTTATCGCAAACGTCAAACCGTTTCTATTCAACCAATTTCTTGCGCTTATCCAAGGTCAGTTTGGAGGGGAAAGCGAAATAGGCGCAGCACTATAAAGACTCATACCTGGGACAAGGTCTGGAGGAGGTCCAGTACAGGCCTCCTGCCTAGTTACTGGAGCTAATGTATCTCTAGTCCTGACAGAGAAGTCATTCATGGCCAAAGTATCCATGGACTTATTCTTTTGGTCAGTAACCAAAACAGACTACGGCAGTGAGTAGTTTGGCTCAGCTCTTTGTCCGCCACTGTCAGGTTAAGTACCAAAGTGGTTTTAGAGCCAAACTTAAGTACAAACAAACTCCTTCTCCTTGGAGAAAGACCTGAGCACCATGGTCTGCTGAGAACTGTCCATGCTCCAGAAACAGCCGACGACGTGGTAAATGACAACACGAGGAGGATCCGGCGGGTGTGACAAGGGATGGTGGTAAATAGGCTAAGATGGAGGACGTGCTGTGGGAACCCCTGATGGGAAATGCCAGAAGAAGATTGGCAGCTTGATGGACAGCATGAGGAACCAGTGAAGACCACCATCAAAATGTCTGAAACATTTATTTGCTGCTTGTGTGGAATTAGGTCAACTACCTCTGTTGGTGCTGGAGTCAGAAGTTGTTGGAAATAACGGAAATATTTTACAGCAATGTGAATCCATCTTGCTAAATCACCTGGCTGCGAAGAGTGTGAGCTAACGCTTGGATTTTTTGTTCTCTTGACAGTGGCAAACATTCTGTGGCGAGAAGAAGGTAATTACTTTCTTTGTTCCTTCCCAAATTGAATCTCAAATGTTTTGCTTCCCCCGGAGTTTGTTTTGTCGCGTGGAGAGCAGAGAAACGGCTGTTCTGTCGCCGACAATTTAGCTTGAACACAAAAACGGTGCTTGCGTTCATTAGCTTCACGCCCGCGTTTTCAAAGTCTCCTTTGCTGCTTAAGTGAAGACATTCACGTTATCGCGGCTCACTCACTTTGACAGCGCCAACTGTTTGTTGGGGATCCAAACGCTTTTACATCAGTCGCTGATCCATGCTAATTCAGCGGAAACCATTTCCTGAAACAGCGTTGTACTCTGCTGCTACAATATGTTCCCGACAGGTTGTCGACAGGTTCTTTTCTTGGACCGTCAAAAATCGCTCGCAGCCAACAGGCGCCGTCTCCGCTCGCCAACACGATAACGCGCTCTCAGGAGTCACATTTGGCAAATTGCAATGCATCATCGCCTCAAATAAAACCAGCCTGTGCGCTGGGTTTGATCCTGAAATACGCTCTTGTTTTGCATTTCTCTCTATATTAGGTCTGAGCGTGGGGAACATGTTCTATGTCTTCTCTGATGAAGGCATCACTGTCCTCCAGCCTGGCGAGTGTGAGATTCGGAGACACATCAAACGGACGGAGAGGATCGTCGCCACATATGTGAGTCAATTCACACCCGGTTTAATTGGTTTTTCAAAAGCCTGGACATGACTGAAGAGCGGAGTGTGACGGGAATCACCTGTAGACAAACAAAGCGGCCCGCGTTCCCGCTGAATTACCGTCTCAATACATTCAGCCGCAGTGGACGGGGACCGCTCACCTTGATAAATGCACTTTAATCACTCGGGTCGGTTAGTCACGGGCGCACAACAATGAGCTCCGGAGGGTCCTCAACAAGACCCGGGGCTTTTTTAATCCCCCTGAAAACACCTCTGCTGCCGAACAATGGGCTTAAGATGGTAAAAGTTGCTTGTTTCATGAAGGGATTTGGGTTTTACGGGCGGCTACAATTGTATTAGAGATCAATAGAAACTCAATAAGGAGAGTGTTAGCAGTTCCTGCTGTAAGCAGCAGTTTCTCCACTTTGGTGAGAGCCCTTCAACGTGTGTGTGCTTTAGAGAGTGCAACCATTTTACAGCCGATCAAAGAGTGGCTGAGGTGAGAAACATTTTCATCCTTTTTAAGCGAATCAAGATTACCATGTATTTACTGCCACCTTTGAAGGGAGGAAACTACGTGCTCCGTTCTGAACTGATATTTCAATGTGTGCAATGAGGTCGCACATGTTTTGCGTTCACGTTTAATAAATCTGCCTCCATTGAGTGAAAGGCTCTACATCAGGGGTCTCAAACCTGAGGCCTGCGGACCATTGGAGGTCCTCATCATGCTGTTTTGCGGACACCTCCTCTTTGTCCAAAGTGTGAGGTACTTAAACTCAAGGTGCAGATACCCCATAAATAAGCTTAGAGTTTTGTAGCTAGCAGTTGCACTTACGGTTCCACTGTTACACACAGTGGAAATTGAACCCTCAGCAACCGAAACTTTGCCTCTGGTTCCTACAAGTCATTCCAGTTTGAGACCTCTGCTCTACACTCATCCACTTCTTTAGGCGCACACCTGGGTTGGACCACGTTTGCCTCCAGAACTGCTTCAGTTCTTGAGCTGGCGAGCGCACCTGACTCTCTCTGCCGAGGCTTGTTGACCATGGCTCTTCAAAGCGCTCCACATGAAACCCACAGTGGGAAGTGTAGCATATTGAAAGCCGTGGGAATCACTTGTGCACACATTTCAACCCTCCGTGATGTTGGTGTCGGCTGCGGCGTGTTGACTCATCCGTCTCTCTCCCGCCAGCCTCTCTGCTGTTTATCATTCATTAAAAGTGGAGCTCGTGCTGCTGCGTAATTTGATTCATTTCGGCACAGAATTGCGCGCTAGAATATCACAATCTAATTGTGATGGATTTTGATGAAGGCTCAAATGAGTGACGAACAGAGAGGGAGATTTGGGTTTGACGATTTCTGCCCGTCTTCCTCTGCTGATGCTTCTAAGGAGGAGATGTGCCCCAAAGGTGAGGGGGTGTCGCCGCAGCGCTGCGTGTGGTCCTCCGCCGTCAACATCAGAGACAAGTACATCTACGTGACTCAGCCTCTCCAGAGCCGACTGCTGGTGGTGGATATTCAGGCGCAGCGGGTGGTGCAGGTAGGTGGCGCCCCTGTCGCCGCAGACATTGTTGACAACGTTAGCACCGTCTGTCGAACAGCCTCCCAGTCAAGCGAACATCTGGGTCTTTTCAGTCCCGACTCTCTATGCTCTCATGCTGCTTTTGTGGTTGTCCTGTGGGAACTCTGGTTTCCTCCCACAGGTCTCATGTCCCCCACCTCTCACCCCAACTATCTGGGACAGACTTCCACCAAATAGCTTCCTGTTTCCCAAACGTTAGTCATGCAAAGAATTGCTGTGCTCACGTTGTAGCAACTACGGAGCTCTGGAAGTGACATGCATGTTTATTTTTTTTTTTTATCCCGAGATAATTTTTATCTCGAGATACAACCGTAAATGTCAGCGCGTGCGTAACTGTCGCTCTGGCAAAGCATTTGTATACTTCCACCTGTAACCACTATGTTTCCCATGTCTTCGTAACTATTTGTCAATGTTGTCAGTCACTGTCTGCAAGTCCGAATATTCCCGATGGCAAAGTTGTGCAATGACTTTATTTATTTTTTATCCCGAGATAACAGTTATCTCGAGATAATTTGTATCTCAAGATCATTTTCACCTCGGGGTAAAAAAAATAAAGTCATGCATGTCTCTTCCATGGACGTGTAATACGTATGGCTTAGCCACACATGGTATTATTTTGAGTAGAAGGCACTTGATCAGAGTGTTAAAAGTGCACAGACTTGCAGACAGTGACTGACAACGTTGACCCACAGTGACGAAGTCATTGGAGTCAGAGTGGTTCCAGGAGGACGTATACAAAATGCTTTGCCAGAGAGGCAGCTACGCATGCGCTGACATTTACGGTTGTATCTCAAGATAAAAAATATCTCAGGATAAAAAAAATAAAGTCATGCATGTCTCATCCAAGAAAATAAACACATGCATGTCACTTCAAGGGCTCTGTAAGCAACACTGCCTGCGACCAGGACAAATGTTGGGTGTTAAATTCCTGGCGAGGTAACCAGCCCTAAAGCAAGTAAGCGAGATCAAAGTATCAGACGCAGTATTCTGATCAGTTTTGGCAACCATGGGTAAAGGTTTTCTGAGCAGATTTGAGCTCTTTTCCAGCTCTTGTCTGAGGTGGGGTCGTGGGGGCAGCAGCCGAAGCTCCCCGACAGAGTGCAGAGGTGTTCCACCAACAACTGAGAGACATAAGATCTTGGGTCTCCTACTGGACCACCTTGCTAAGAAGGCGTCCAGACTAGAGAACCGTTCTAGATGTAGAGGAACAGTGGTAGTAATTTGAGTCTCTCCCATTCACACTCTGAAAGCGCAACATATTGACTTTTGCGTCCTTGGGTGTCACAATAGTCTGCTTTCTTGACTCTTTCCTTGACTCATTCGGGAGTGTTTGGGTTAGGGGTTACATGAGGCTCCTCTGGTGGAACACCTTTTCACGTCACCTCACACCACAGCGCCAGTAACTTCGGCGCTGTGAGTCAAGCACAGGGTCATGTACAGTAACAAGGTACGAGTGAGAGATTATGACCATCAGCTCCAAGTGTCCTCCACCTAAACGCAGCCATCCTTTTTATCTGTCAAGAAATTCCTCAGGAGAGGAAATGTTTGACTCATTTGAAACACATCAGCTGAGGCTGACTTCCGAAGACCATCGGTATGTTCAGACGTGTTGTTTCCTCACCCTATCGTTTAAGGAGAGTCCAAACATGCACCTCAAGGGTCCTCATTACTGAAGACATTGCACCGATAAGGCGAGTCCTTCCTCACGTCTGACAGGGCTTTCAACCCTTCTCACAGAAATCTCCACACTTACAAGGAGCTAATCTCCTCCTGCCTACTCCATTCTCTGCTGTGTGGGTGTTGACCTGATGCAGCCAAAAGGCTGAAATTGGCTTCCGAGGACACCGAGCTAAACCCCTGCCACGCTGTGGGTGGATTTAAACCTTCTGTCCGTACAAACAAAGAGCAGAAAAAGAGCACAGTGACATGAACCGGTGCTGAAACAGGAGGTTAAAAAGAAGAATCTTAAAGCAGTTTTGACTTTTCCAATGTCACCAGAATGAAGACTGATACATTTGTGAGTTAAAAGTGTGTATTGCAGACCCAGACTGCAGCTGAACCTTCCATTCAGCACGGGCAAAATGGGCATATTTCAAAGTTCTACCAAGGCACGCCATCTGTAGTCACAAATTTAAAACTCATTTGGCTCAACTTGCCGCACTATTGAACTGTCACCGGTGTAAAAGGACCACATGCAAGGTGAAAATAAATCAAACGCACCTCAACAATATGGTGCCCAGGTGGGTGCCGGCTGACTCCACATTCATCTTGCCTGTAATGGCTGTTTAGAGACGGAATCCCTCCGGGGTTCCTCTCAGGGTCGCCATCATTTATTCGAAGGGAAAGGATGGAGGGGGGGCCGACTTAGGTTTAAGAGGAGGAGGAGGAAGAAACGGAATGGAGTTCAGAAACTCTGAGGCAAAAGAGACTAGTGAGGCACGACAGAAAAAGAGTGATCCAAAGGCAAGTTAACGCTTTCTCACGTGCTAAAACATGTTCACTTAAGCTTCAATTTAAGAGATTATTCTCTGCATTTCTTTCATCTCGTCCACTAAAAAGATCGGCGCCTCAAAGCTTGACACAACGTGAGCCAATAAATCCTTTAACAGCCACTATTAGCAGTCAGTTGGAGCCTAAGTAGAATGGTTTGACTTTTTAAAAAGCCTTGTCAAAGAGTGAAGGTGGGGGACGGAGTGCAGCGGGAAGTCATTTAAATTCCATATTATCAGTTGGGGTTGGAGCTGGGAGGGGCTCTTGAAACATAGTGCTGAAGAAACCTGACAAAATTGAAACAGCTCAATCCTTGAACTCAGAGATACATGGACAATTTTGTAATAATGCTAGCAACTACCCCAAAAGGTACGTTTTGCGAAGGATACACGTACTTTTTGGGGTTGTTGCTAACTCACTTCTGAGGTGTCAATGTCATCCAATGTACTTTTGAGTCTCACAGTGTACTGTAGTAGTCAACTTTCCGCATGCATCATGCCTTCGATTGAGGCCAATGTTTCCCCTTCTGTCACATTTCCTGACACTGTCGCAAGTGCTAAAGCCATGAGGTGGCGCTCCATTCATGTCTGACCTTTGAGCACTACTGGATGTTTAATGCATTACTGTATATTCCTGACAGGTTGATGAGGCTTCATGAAACAGTGTCATCTGTTCAGAGGCCACCAGATGGCGCTGTCTGCTGTACAATGTTCAGACTTGAACTAATTCAATGAAACCTCACAACATTTCTAAACCAAGAGCGCCACCTAGTGGCCTCTGAAAATGAGGACACTGCTGAATCAACCCTGCAATACTGTTTCATGACACCTCATCGGCCCATCACTACTGTGTGTTGTGCTTTATATGACCATGAACTTGGCACAAAGTTGCCCAAGAGTGGCGCATGTAGCTCTCTGCTCAGGTATGAGTGAAAGCGAAGGGCCAAATCTAGCTTTTGCCATTCAGTCCCTTCACTTGAGATAACACTCGAGCACCATGTCTCCCAAAATGCCTGCAGCCTTCTTGGCCTCCCTCCGCTCAACCGCACAGTTTCTGCATCAGAGTGCAACAAGCTGTTTTGTTCCGTCGTGCTAAACAAGGTTTTGTTAGCTTGAGTTAACACGCTGAACCTGATGAAATTGAGCGTGCGTGAGATCTTACGAGCTAGCTAGAGCTAACAGTCTGAGCGTGCACACATGCTGAGTTGACACTTGGCTGGCCAGAGGAGAGCAGAGGCCCGGACCTCCCATTACTGAGCACAGAGCTTGTGGTCATGCTCTGCTGGCCAGGGTGTCAGCAGCTCCCCGTCCAGCCAGCCACAAGCAGGGTAATGGATTGTATTATTCCTTGCTGTTGACACTGCAGCAGGAACCAGGTTGACCACCGCCCCTCCCTCCCTCCCTCCAATATCGCTCTCTTCTGCCCTTCACTGAAAGATATTCTCCATTCGTTCCCACGTCTGACATCCGACATCCTGATAACAAACCGACAGCCGAACTTTAATTCGACCACTTCCTGTTTCAGGCGGTGACGACCGACCCGTTTCCGGTGAAGATGCTCTACGACAAGTCACATGACCAAGTGTGGGTTCTGACTTGGGGCGACATGAACAGATCGCATCCGACACTGCAGGTAAGGGAATCATGACACAGGCTCTGTCTGACTCCACATCATCGGAACTGGAATCACTCAATAACATCGGTGGAACTACACAACTTCAAACACTCTAGCAGAAAACAACTTACTTGCTCACGATATTATGGTATAGAAGTGGCGTGACTGACAGGCAACAACATGAACAGTAAGAACGGTACAAACAAAACTATATTTCTCAGTGCAATACAGTTCAAATCCAGGGGCCGAAACCTCACTTTTGAAACCAGTCTTTTGTCGAACTGAAGGTCTCATTATGGCATGTTCAGTGGCGTTGATCTGCGTCTAAAATCTCCGAGCAGCATCTAAACCCAGAGACGCCATCTTAATCCAGTTCAGCAGCTCTGCGCAGCTGCGGCGCTGTTGGTTGGAACCGAATTCCCTTCGGACTGCTGGTGGTGGAGGCTTCACAAATGAGGAATGATCACAGGTGTGGATGCACTTAATCCCTCTCAGGGGGCTCAGCAAGGCGAGGCGAAGATGCAGAGGGTCAAGGAGGGATGAGGGAAGGAGACAAGGGAGTGGATGTGCAGCCCATGGGAGCGAGTGCCGTTGGCTTCACATAAAGGGTATTTATACCCTGATGTTGCCTTCAGTGAAGGACACTGACGTCACAGAGGAGTCGTGTCTCCGCTATAGTGGCATTTACCCATGAAAACCAATACAAGTGCACCTTTTAACCTCCTTAACTAGGGTTAGACAGCTCCTAAAATAGGAAATACTTCACAGTTCCGATGGTTTCTCAACTTATAGTTCCATCCAGAAAAAGCCCTTGTCATCCTACTTCGATTCATCACTCAAGTACCACCGAGTTGTACCAACAAGGACTGACAGACAGGTTGAGAGGAGCTTGGGGATGTTCTCTCCATCTCCACTGTTCTTGGTCGGATACTGTCCAAACCATCTGGACTTTGTCTCCAAACAAAAGCTGCCATTTCTGATCCACTTCTTTCTAGTCACTTGCAATGAAAGTCTCACCACCTTCATCTCCAGTCTCTAAACATAGATCAAAGCTGTAAAAACTCCACTTCACTGTTGCACCTACTCTGACGTCATGGTCGACTCCACCGTGCCTGCACTCTCTTCTTCGCCTCTCTCTGGCCATCACTCTCACGGTTTCTGAGCAGGGCTTCTTCTCAGCATATAGCCGTCGATGTAAAACGGCGGGTAGCGAGGTGATGTTCAAGCAGCAAATGAAGATGAAGCATCTTGCTACATGAACACAACCTCCCACCCTGTTGAGAACCCTGACTCTGTACAGATGACCCCATATAGTGCCTTCTTCCTCATCCCTCCGTCGCACGAGCATTGAGGCCCAGCAAGTGCTCCAACAGAAGCAGCTGTGCTTTACACTGAGAGGAGTTTAGACAGCAGCCACGACAGTTTTCATGTCCCCTACATTACAATCGGAGGATTAAGGAAATTACAGTTCATTACGGCGCTCTCATATTAGAAAGTGAAACACGGGTGATTGCTGTTAGAGCTACTCCGTCGATCCCTAATCCCTCTCAGGTATTACTGCACTCAGTGAAGCAGGACCAGAGTGAAGCCGAGCTCGCGAGGGTGTGGATCTGAATTCAAAGGATGAGTGATGACAAATGGAGCCGGTGGCGTGAAGTGGAGAGTACCTGGAGACCTCCAGCGCTGCCCCATACTGCATGAGCGACGCTACATTCAACCTCATTCACTGCTGCTTTTGTATTCGCCAAATGTCGTCGTGACTTTTCATTCCACAGAAGCCTTGGGAGATGTGAGGAACGGTCTGATGTCCTGTGTTAAAAATAGATCTGGAAGTCACAGAGATCAAGAGGAAGGGTTTGAGGAACATGAACGCGACACGCTGCGAGGAATAACTCGGCCATTATTTTTATTTCCTCGCTTTTGATCGCAAGTGGGAAGGAAGCGCAAAAGTCCGCCCCCTGCTGGGTGTCAGGTTGCACCCCAGGGAGTCACATCCAAACATGTCTTTTAAACTAAAAAAACAGGTAAAAATAGGTTCTTAGTGACTCAAATATCACAATGATGTTGGATGGTCCACGTTCAAAAGTACAGTCCAACCTTCTGTTATTTCCAGGCTCCACCCACAGACAACTGCATCCGGATGAGACGGAAAGTTTTATAACCTTTAAGTTTTAGATCCATGACCTTCAGTGAAGTCACTTTCATGTGTCCTCAGGTGATTCCTCAGGCCAGTGTGGGAGAGGTCCACCACACCGTCCGCACGACCTTCCAGAGAGTCAGCGACTTCTTCATCCCTCCGACCAACCTCATCATCACTCACGTCAGGTGAGGCGCCTCGCCTTAACTCAACTGTGACCTTAAAACTACGGCGCCATCATCACCTCGCACGCGAAAGAGCAGATTCTAATGAGAGTCTGGGCGGTATTAATCATCGCGCCGTGAAGGGCTATTAACCTTCCTTCTTGAACTTCTCGTCTCGACAGGTTTGCTTTCGTCTTCCTCAAAAACGAGCCTGCGATCCACAAGATTGACCTGGAGACCTTCCAGCGAGTCAAGACAATCAGCCTGAAGAACTCCAGCTGCGTGCCGGTCAGCATGGCGTACACGCACCTCAGCGGCTTCTACTTCGTTCAGTGTCAGAGCAAGAGCCACCTGGAGGCCCAACCGCAGTTGCTCATCGACAGTGTGACGGACACCGTGATCGGGCAGAACCTCAACGTTACAGGACGGGCTTTCGTGTCGCCCAACGGCCGCTACGTTGTCACCCCCGACCCCCGGAGCTCAAAGCTGGTAGTACAGACAGTGTCCTTCCAGGGGGAGCTGGGTTTGAACCAGGAGCTGGACAACCCTGTAGCAGTGGCCGATCTGGTTTTCCAGCGCTCCTTCACAGAGTCCAACCAGCACGTGGTGGTGGCCACGTCGGGCTCAGGCACGGACCTGCTCTTTGCCGACTTGTCCTCGGGTCACGCTGAGGTTCTCCGGAGCCTAAAGGAGCCGCTTCACAGCTGGCCCTGGAGCGGCCCCAACAGAGTGGTGGTCTCCAGCGGCATGTTCGGACAGTACCTGGTCACGCCGTCAGCCGAGTCCCTCTTCATCCTCAACGGCCAGCAGAGAACGCCGCACTGCGAGGTGTCAGACATCAAGCGGGGGAACACAATTGTCTGGGTGGGCGAAGTATGAGTAAGTAACCGTGTGCACCGTTAGAACAGGACAATATCAGGCCCAAGTAATTATCTAAAGATTCATGTGAAGTAAAAGTTGTGGACTCAACCCTGGAACTGAGCGAGCGCGAGATCCCCGACTGGGTCCAATGTAAGAAAACACTTCAAAATAGAATAACCAAGAAAACAAAAGACACCCTGTTGTGATATGTCCCTTGGGAGAAAGTGTCAATGGCGTCCAGTGCAACCGTGATCGACCTGCACTTCCAGAATTATTGCACTTCCTTCCACGTGTATCACAGCAACAATGGGTTACGAACAAACGACGAACTATGCACAATGCTCACTTTTTTTAGAGTCAAAAGCTTTCTGATTTTGGTTTTCCTCTCAACGTTTGTCACCAGTGCTGCATATAATCACCACCGATGTCCGTCCGTCCGTCCTGTTCCCCTTTTAGTGTCCGTGCGTGTCCCCAGTATAAACAGCTGTATCCTCCTGCTGAAAGCTTTCGTTCGACCCCGGAGTTACGCACATGAGCAGCACCCATTTACACCGTCTATCCAAAGAGCCCGATTGGTCCATTCCACATCGACCACTGCAGATACAAACCTGTGATCTCTGGCAGCGCCGCACTCCACCTCCTGTTGTCGTCCGTACCGCTACGCTAATTCCCAGTCTGGTTCACGCAGTTCTAAAGGGATCCACGTCACTGACCGGCTGTGAGCATTTGTCCCCAAACATTATAGATATATATCAGTGTTTAAAGCTAAATTAAAATGCTTTACTTCTCGTAAATATTTTTTTACTTCTTATGTTGCCGTTAATGATGACTGATTTCTTTGACACCACAAGTCAAACTGAAGGCCCGCGGGCCACATTCAGCCCGCCGAGCCGTTTCCTGTGGTCCGTGTGCACGTGGACATCATCGCCAAAACAATAAGTTCAAAATTACAGTTGGTGTTCAGCAAGCAAACGTGTATTAGCATGTGGTAGCGATGAGACAGTGCCCTGATTTTCGGAGGACACCAGATGGCACTGTCTGCTGTAAAACGTTTGTACTAGACCATCTACAGGTAATTTGATGAAACCTCACATCAAAGGACATTTAACTTAATCATTCCTAAACCAAGAGCGCCATCTTGAAGATGCCTCATCTACCCATCACTAGCAGCTGGTATAGCACTTAACTCCCTGTTAGCGACTGCTAGCT
Source organism: Synchiropus splendidus (assembly GCF_027744825.2). Taxonomy (NCBI): domain Eukaryota; kingdom Metazoa; phylum Chordata; class Actinopteri; order Syngnathiformes; family Callionymidae; genus Synchiropus; species Synchiropus splendidus. The sequence continues at coordinate 16,755,187 of NC_071350.1, read as the reverse complement.
ATAGCCTTTTGAATGCAATACTTGGTCTGTCTTTAAAACTGAGGTCTAAAGTTTTCACTATCACACGCTGTTAGACTTGTCTTTGTCTCTTTGTAGAGTGAATGAAGACTTATCTACGAAAAGTTTTTGCGTACTGAAATGAGGGCAAATTCATAGCACACTCTTGAACTAAAACAGAAAATATCAGGAAAACACAAGGGTTTGTGTTTTTTAAGATGCAACACAGCATGTGCGCTTCAGTAAGCCCTTTTTATGCACTTAAATTTCATATTTTTGTTTTTATCATTTGGCTCCTCCCAGTGCATGGCAGCCATTACTGTTGAGTTTTTTTTAAATCCAGTTTTTCAGAAGAGTCGAGGGCCTTCAACCTCCGATTCTTACAGGTCAATTGAATTTACGCCTGACTCTGATTCATCCCTGTAACACCGGGTGTCCGGATCCTTCCCATTCTAGCAGCATAGAAGTCGCACTCCTCCGTATCTGAAACACTCTTCTATTGATAGTCAGACATCTATTGGAATTTTGAAGCGACATTTGGTTACCATTTGTAACCGCTAACCGGAGAATTCACCAGCAGTTAAAGGCTCAGTCGCACTCAATAGCTCATTCAAACTGAGAGCATCAGAAAATATCTTCATATACGCGTGAAATATGGCATCACCCTGGAGCTTCATGAGAAGAATTCATTTCTTAAAACTTTATGACTTGACTTGAGGTCAAAATAAAAATAAATATATAGTCTGTGTGGTCTGGTTCTGAGGTGAAACCACAGATTCATCCATGAGAGACTCATTGCTGCTTTATTTATCTGGTGTCGGACAGCTACACAAGACAAGGGGACACTCTGGACAGGACTCCAGTCCATCACCTCACAACTGTGTTTCACCCTTGACAAACATTCACACGATCTGCTGCAACTGTAAAAATACACACCAGCAAACAGCAGATTTTTATTTTCATTCAGACATATTTGGAGCGTTTGTTTCATTGAATGTTTGCTAGTATTTTGTCTGTATCTCGACATCTAACTGCAACCTGTCGGGGGAAAGTTAAAGGTTGTTCAAACTGCTTAAGTTATGATTTATTGGGAATGAAACGCATTCAATATAAAGAAAAATAATGCGATTGTTTACTTTTAACTTGCTTCTCAAATTTCTCAAAACATGCCTTTTCCATTTCGCAGTTCATCCTGTCTCATAAAAGTAACCTGTAACTGAACCAATATTTCTATTTTAATAAGCAAAAAGACTTGCTTATTAAAACATTGAAATAAAGGTCAGCTGAATGTGGAGAAAAGGATCAGGAACCGCTTCAAACGCTCACAGCCTCTCAGACTTGGCAGTTGAAAGAAATAATCACCGCCCATTTTCCTCGAAATAAGATGTCAAACGGCAAAAAAAAAATCCAAGAAATGTTGCGAACATCCAGCTGGAGCAGAGTCAGGCGACTAAACCTGCTTATGTGTGTACGTTTGTTTTCCCAGAAGCCAACAGAAGCCCAAATTAAATATTAATCATCTTCTTGTAATGCGTAGTTGTGCCTGTGACTCCCAGATGTGAAGCAGTGTGTAGGCTAGAAACTGAGCTATAAAAGAAGCAGCGAGAGACAAGCACTTTTTCTGTTTTCCTGGTTTTCATTTCGCCTCCTGAAAACCACCAGGGTCTGATTTATCAGGGAGCGATGGCGGCGAGGTTCGATCCAGCGACTATGTTTACATGGACAGCAAGGTTTAGGCCCCATTAACTGCTAACATATGACATTTGAAGATTTAAATAATCGTCTTTTCACTCAAAAAAATAATTTCATTTTATTTAGTGAAGGCACGTTTTAATGTCCTCCAGACGAAGTTACTCTTTGAGAGTCAGAGTAAATCCTGAGCTGACATTTGTATTTCCTTTGAGTCAGATGAGTGAAAAAAAAAAAAAATTTCTTTTTATTTCAGGGTCAAAAAAACCCCAAAACTATTACAAATACAGTGGCACCTCGGTTCTCGACCACAATCCGTTCCAGACAGCCGTTCGAGAAGCGATTTGTTGGAAATCTGAATGGATTTTTCCCTTTAGAAATAATGCGTTCCAGGCCTTAAAATAGTCTTTTGTAGGAGTGAATGTCGAGTGTCTGCTGCAGGTGGCTGTTCCTCTATGTGTGTGGCCGCTGCATGTGGGAGGGGTTGCCGAGTGAGTGAGGTCTCTCCAGAAGTGAAGAGGTGCCCGGTGCGTGTCCAGCTCTGAATGTGCGCTTCTGTGCAGTTTGGCTGTGACAAAGTCATAAACCAAGTCAGGCTCTGTCCCAGACTGGCCTCATCCCTGTCCCAGCTCCAGCCCACAACAGGACATCAAACCCTGGAGTGAGCGCTCCAGCACCTCCCCTGTGACACTCTACCACGGTCCAGTGTGGAGACAGGAAAGGTTTTACACCTCAATATGAAGAAAAAACAGTCAGTAAATGTAGCTAACGGGACACGTCTGCATACAGAGGCTGCGTTATACACAATAACAAAGCGCGTCGTGGGTCAGCTGATCGGTCCGCACACGTTATGTTTTTCTGGCGTTTTTGGGGGCGTTCAAGTTCTGGATTTTCGTTCAAAATCCGAAGCAAAAAAATATCAAAATTTTTGTTCGAACTGCGATTTGTTCAAATTTCGGGACGTTCGAAAACCGAGGTACCACTGTATAATGGACTTTTAAAGGGCCCATACATTAATTGATTTTCTTTTTTTTCCTCAGGTAATGGCTGAATTAATACATACTATTTTTTGGGGACAATAGTGAGGCAAATTAATTATATTGTATGTATATGCCACATTTTTTTTACTTATTTACCGCAATAAAATAAAATAAAAAAGCTAGCATAAATGAAGGAAAAAAAACTTGACATATTAATCCATATTTTAATACAGTAAAAGATCTTACACCATTCAAATCATTAAATACAAAAACAGAATTTTGTTTTATTGGCAACAAGTTGTAATTTTAAAAAATAATTTTATATAAATCAAAAGAGCTTCACAGCTGTTATTAATGAAGCGAATGATACATATTATGGATTAACATGTTTTGTGTATGTAACTTATGTTTGGCCCAGACAAAAGAGAAAAATAAAAATAATAGTCATTGCTGTCCGTGTTGACATACTCTTCCAGGAGTCAGGTTCCCTTCCTAGATTTACTCTGCATTGGCTCTTCAGGACTGGAACAGAACACTTGTGTGTAGTAAGGAAAGAAGTGAAGGAAGGAAGGAAGCGGTCGCCACTCAAACACACACACACGTGCGAGCGCACTTCGTCCAAACGTCGCCCGTCAACAGCTGCTCCGACTGGATCCAGCAGATCGACGTCACGGTTAGATTCGGGAGTCGCACCAACGCTTGCTGATGTACCTACGAGCTCATACACTTTGTTGGAGTCTGCCTTCTGTGTCACATGACCTTCAAGCCTTTCAAGTCACGGGGCTACAGAGCCGAAGCGCTTGGTGTGATAGATAGGAAACCACTGTTGTAGATACCATCCTCCATGTTTAGGACACGTCGGCTGAAACGACTGTACAGTTTTCTTTATGCATTTTCTGTGTTCTGGTTTATGAAGAAGTTGTTTTGTAAGAAAAATAAATAAATAAATAGAGACAAAAAGTTTGTCCTGTCTCCAAGAGTCTTTGTTAAATTCGAGGATTTAACTTCGACGTTCATCAAAGAAGTGAAGAAGTTAAATATAAATCATTCCATACTAAAGCCTGACTAATGAAGGTCTGAGGGACGGAATGTTGGGAAAATGAAATTAAAAGTCATTTTTATTTATGTATTTAATTGAATGAGAATATTTTGGAAAGAAGAACTAGAACATTTTAGGTGAAATGTGACAATTAACAAATGTTGAAAAGTTATATTTAATAAAAATTGAAATGAAAAATGAAATATTTCACAAAAATGAAAAAAACTTGGTATAAAAATCATATATATGAAAGTTAAAAAAAATATGAGTATATAATATTAAACAGTAAGAAATATAAACGTAATCTCTCTCTCTCTCTCTCTATATATATATATATAAACAACAAACAAGCAATATAAACAACAAAACATTTATTTTACATCAAGAAGGGAAATAGCCAAAATATAAGTAATAAGAAATAAAAAAATATAAGAATTACATGATGAGAAAACACGTTAAATCAAGTTCTCCACTTGATCAATAAAATTGTAATAGAAAACAAAAACTCAAGTTGACTTGTTTGTAAGGTGAAGGTGAGTTAAAAAATTAAAAATAAGAAGAAATTATCATTTTAGGTGAAATGTGACAATTGACAAATGTTGAAAAATTATATTTCATAAAAATTTAAATGAAAAATGCAGTAATATTTAACAAAAAAAAAAAACTATTGATGTAAAAATCATAATTCTGTACATATATGAAAGTAAAAAGAAAATTATGAGTAACAATAATATTAAACACTAATAAATATAAACAGTAATATCTCTCTCTCTATATATATAAACAACAAACAAACAAAATAAACAACAAAACATTTATTTTACATCAAGAAGGGAAATAGCCAAAATATAAGTAATAAGAAATAAAAAAATTATCAGAATTACATTATGAGAAAACACCTAAAATCAAGTTCTCCACTTGATCAATAAAATAGTAATAAAACAAAAACTCAAGTTGACTGGTTTGTGAGGCGAAGGTGAGTTTAAAAAATATATAATATATAACACAGCAAGTGTCTCTTAGTGAGACAGTCGGATGAATTGCTGGATAATTCCTCCTCAGTTCATTTCCTTGTCTCCTGCCGTTTGCTCGATGAGCAGCTCATCACTCTGCTCTGACTCAGAGGAATCTATTGTTCTTCCTCCACCGATCCATGATGGCTACTTAGCACTCGCTCCAGGGAGAGACGGCGTCAATACTCGCTCGGTGGGCGACTGAAGGAAGAGAAAGAAGAAGGTCCCGCACACGACGTTCGAGTGTACAAGGCGCCGTGTGGCATATTCATGAACCAAGTAGAAACTCATGCAGCGGCGGAACAACATCGAACCAGGACGTGGTTTATAACTGCCAACTTTCTTTCCAACTCCAGTTCACCAAATACATTCAAACGGCAGAGCTGGTTCCGACTTTGGACACGACTCCAGCGCGGAGTCGCTAATGCCAGAGTTGTAAAGCGGCACTGGTGGAGCCAAGTGACATTTAAAGTTTTTGCTCGTGCTGGAGAGGCGGAGGCTGGAATCCTCCGGAACAATGCTGGAGCTACAGAGAAGACACGTCAGGATCATGTCAGCTCTCGTAGCTGGACGATGAATTCACCACTTCACCTTGAGGATACCCACATGCACCACGTTATCGGCGGCAAAACGTGGATTAACAAAGCCAATCACTGCAGAACAAACTCAGATTATCTGTTGTGGATTATTCAATAATTAAATGAGTCTTAGCAGGATTAGCAGGAACTGTACACAGCCAAGTTTTCATCAATAAGCAGCGAGAGGATTAGCGATAGCCAAATATTGACGGGACACAGAGTGAGTTTGCCTGACAATTTGCCGACTCAGCAATGTTTTCGGGAGCGTTTCAACAAATCCCAGGTTTTTATCTCATCGACAGGACGGGAAGTGGCTTCCAGTTTAGTCGTTTCTATTTGTGATGCATAATATGCTAATAACACAAACGGGCCACATCATTATCAGAGCGTCATCACAGCAGGAGACAGACGTGAAGATCCGTTGTCAGGAATTTGTCAGAACTGCGTCGGCCATTAGAGTGAAGGTAGGAATACGAACTGTGCGACTTGTCAGCCTGTCTGTGTTGTTCATACCTGTTCTGACACGGTGAGATCAAAGGCCTCTCATTACAGTCAAACGTGTGCGATGAAGACAAGCGTCACTTGACGGCGTGCGACGTCAGGGTGAGTTGAGTCGCTGTGCGCCGCCGACGTGACAGAAGAGGAGGCTGCGGAGGAGTGAATATCTAAAAAGTGCCACGTCCACACTTGAATTGCAAATATCCTGATTCGTGCGAGAGAATAAACTGTCAACGACAATGGCAGGCCATTGTTCTGGTCATCCATCGGTTCCGTCTAGTTTTTCCAATTCTATCGGTGTCAGGGAAGGATGGCGCATGATGGACGGACAGTTCAGTGCAGCGAGGTGTCGGCCAGTCGTGCTGAGCCCAGCGACCACGCTCCTGATCTCCCAATCGATCCAAGTCCTACCCTTCATCTGGGTCTCAAAAGTCGCAACTCGAATGACCATATGGAATCCACCAAAGAGTTTGTGAAGGTTGCGTGAGGTATGGTTGGAAAAGACAGCATTTAAGGGGCACCTGGGCACAGAATTCCAAAGTTTCGGATACTGAAAATCTGTGTAGCTAATATTCATCAACACAGGGCCACGTCCTAAAAAATGGCATCACTGCAGACAAGGTTCTAGAAAGTGGCTCTTATTCCACCAGACACCTCAATGTCACTCCACCTTTACACTTCCAGACACTCGCAGATGCTCCAGAAAACCCCAGCGCTAGGTTATGTTTGGTCAAGCCAGTTTCATCTTCAATGTCCACCTACTCACCTCCGCACCACTGCAGCAACATCCTTTCACCGCCGATCATTCCGGCATGTTGAGTGACACTGGAGACATAGTTTCCTGCGACTTTTGCCCAGTTGGCAAAACATCACTCCCCTGTTGAGACCTACTGCCAACAACATCCGCGCCCAAATCCATCCCAACGTGAACTAAAGTCCGGAGCCAAGGTCCAGTTGTGTTGACATCACAAAATGGACTTTGAATATGACCAGAGTTTGAGGTCTGGATGAGGAGCCCAGTCACCCTGGAGAGATGTGAGATAGAACCACAGCTCGTCCACATCAAGAGAAAGTAGTTTATTTGACACGTTCATGGACGCCGCAGTTTGAGCGTGTTTGAGGGCAGTTTGGCCCGGAGGACAGAAAAATTATGGAGCCAAAAATGTATCAAATACTCTCATAGAGAAGTGTAAAGCAAATGTAAAGATTTTTAAAAGCGTTCATAGCTTAATAACATCACTGCTTTTAAAAAGCAACAAGCTCGACGGATCCCTGAAAAGTAAGTAAACAGCCTCGTCTTTGCTTCTATTCAAGCGCTGCTTCGAGTGGAGCGCTCATGAAACACCCCATTGCCTTGATCTGCCATCGCTCTGTGACGCAGGCTTGAAAGCTGCTAACCACAGAAGCCTGACGTCTCCTCTCTGTGCTGCTCATTGAGCTTGACTTCCCTTTCTTCCTCGCCGTGCTAAATGATGTGCTAATGCTCTCGGAGCGGCTATGACTATTGAAAGGAATGAGTAAGTGACGCCTTATCAGGCGCGTCGATTGAGATCTAATCGGCCTGAATTAAGAGTCGCCATCGCGGATGGATTTCAACCTGTCTCACTCCCACAAACGCACAGTCAGCAGCTGAACTCTAAAGCTCTAAAACAGCAGCGGTAAACAGGAGCTTTACGATAAAATGCTGACCGATTCTTTTAGATCTGCGATGTGTGTCCTAGTTTGCTCTGTCAACACTGATGTCAGCGTCACCCAAATGGTTCACAGCCCAAACTTCTTGTCCTATTCAGTGTGGAAAGAAAATCCTACCCAAGACAACCAACTCAAGTCCTAAACAAACCAGATACTGAGAGATGTCAAGATCCTTTTGGATTATTGATGACAGTGTCATGGCTCGTCTCGGGAGTTGGAACCAATTGCGAGACTGTTGTGCGTTTACAAAGGACAAAATACAATAATAGAACAAAAAGACAGGACAGGAATGATAACTGAGAAAGTCACATCAAACGCGGAGTGAAGAAACACGAACAAGAAAAGGGAAAACCTGAAAACAGAAAACAGGACAACAACAAACATTAATAACAAACCTGACAAAGGGGGACAACAAAAGACGCACTCGGAGTTAAGCTCATGAAGCGGAGTAAACAGGAAGCGCTCGGAGGTGGATCAAAATCTCACACACACAAGGAACAAACTCTAACGCGGGGAAAAAGTGAGCCAAGCCAATAACACTCACACGTGCAACAACAGCAGATCACAACAATAGAAAACAAAGAATGAGAGGAAGTCAGGCTGAGAAACGTTGTCAAGCACACACGTAATCTTTGAGAAACAGGGCAACAAGAAGCGCGAGGAATCAAAGGAGTATTACTGTATGATGCAAATCAACCATCTGGCCCCGCAAACTGGAACTCAGGTGTAGATATCCTAGCAAAGTATCCCAGCAAAGGAGCTCCAGCTGCGCGGACATTAAGCTGGGGAAAACAAAGGAAACAGAAACGAGACAGGGAACAACAAAATAAAAGCATGGGCAAAAACTCGGAACATGACAGACGGCAGCTGTGAGAACCACTGGATGATTGCTAACCGCTATGCTACCATGAAGTCAGGTGAGAGCTCCGGGGAGCCGTGCTAGCCATAGCTTAGCTTTGTCTCAATTGATGCTTCCGCTCCTATTAAATAGCGGCTGTCAAGTGACTTTGTGACCAATGTTGATGGATAGTTTTTCAACCGAGTAAAAACTGTGCCGACATCTAATCTAATCCAAAGAGTTGGAACATGCGCTGAGGAGGAAGACCTAACCCCAACCTCCGTCTGTCTTTTACGTGACATGTGGCCCGTAAATTTTCCCTCTTATCATGTGACCATTAACACGACTGCACACGAGGGACTACGGATATTGAGAAGTCGACGTTGATGTTCTCCCCAGCCGGCAACTCTCCACAGCAGCTGGAACCGCTTTAAAAAATGATGCAGTGGCACTTAAAAAGCCATGAATTTGTCAGACTCTCCCACAAAGGCACTGCAAGCTGCAACGAAAGAGGAAAAAAAAAATAACTGGACTGGTGGGTTGATAGCGGGCGAGAAAGCTGTGGCGCGTCTCTCCGTCAGGATCCCGCCGTCGCACGTTCCCGCACCACAACACTCACCAACAGCAAGCTTCTTCTTCAAAGAGATTCCTGCTGCAATTTCACACTCCAGACTTTTTTTGGTGACAAAAGGGAAAAGTTGGGCGGATCAGCCCGCCAGGCCTGAGCGCCACACGCTCACGTGCCGACTCATTGCAGCTGCTCTTCATTACTAAACGTGTGAAAACATGTTATTAGCTTCAGTATCACCCAGTACAGATGGGTTACCTGCCTCATGCTTATTCATAAGACGGAGTCTCACCAGCAGCAGTGAGGCGCAGGAGTGAGAGTCAGACGCTTCTTTATGATCTGATGATGTCGCGGCCAGCTAAACTGAGGCTTAGCCAACACTGTTTATTTCCTCACAAAGCAACATCAACTCTCCCTTTTCACAGCGGTTTATCAGCTTCTCATCTGGCAGAAGCCATGGAGCCGCCGTGACAGCGGTTTGCCGCTCACGCAACAGCCCTATATGTATAATTTGTTCCGCCGTCTGATGACATTAATTGGACACGCCATCGCTCTAATATTGACAGTCTAATTTCCAGCTCATGACTGGATGTGAGCCATCACTGTCGGATGATGATAATTCATTTAACCGCTGTCTCGCCTCTTCGGCGTCTCCGACAGTTTATTATTCTGGGCTACTTGCTCGGTAGATGAGTGGAGGAGGGCAGTGAACCGGCGTCGGCCGGTGCCAGCGACCCGGCCCATGATGCGGAGGGCGGTTTCCACGGGCAGCAAGACTTTGGCGGTGCTCAGAAAGACTCAAGTGTTTCTCTCTAAACAGAAGCGACACGGCCACGGAGGAAGCAGGTGGACAGGTGGAAGTGATGGTGAACTTGTTGTCATGATTCGCTTTTATTTTGCTTTCTGTTTGTGTTTCCTTCCTTCCTTCCTGTTTAGGGGCACACAGCTGTCAAGACCTCTTAAGCACCTGGACCCCAGCAACATGTGCCAGATCAACTTCAGTTGTATCCATGCTAAATTGTTCTCGTCCCATTGTTCATTTATCCATTCGTTGAGCTATCTTTTGTTCACTCTTTCGAAGACCCTGGTGCTCTGAGTTTTGTGTCCTGCCTTCCATTGCCCGTTTGCTCCGTGTTGCTTCCTGGTTTTCTCATTGTTGTTGCTTTTCCCTGCTTCGTTTCGACGACCACTGTAGTTAGTTTGTGTTTTACTGTTCATTGTGTTTGTTCTGTCATTTTACAGACTCTGCTTGTCTTTGGTCTCCCGGTTCTGTGGCACTTTTTGTTGGACTTTATCCGGTTGTGGACTCATCCCGGTTCAGTGACATTTTGGATTTTGGACTTTAGTTTATTTCTCCCGGTTGTGTGGCGCTTTTTGTTGTATTTTTGGATTGTTGAATACTACTGTATTCAACCTGCTCTCTGCCTCCTGTGACTCTTCCATTACTGCACTTGGGTCCCGCTCCACGGCGAGAGCACAACACTTGTTATTTAATACAGTGAGCGCACCCTAGACGGCAGCTAAAAGTCTTTTGTTTTACATTTCTGGGCTGTGACACGCTCAGTTTTAATACACTTGCCACGTATGGTGGCAGTAGTTAGTCACTGAATCGACTTGACAGCTGCAAATTTGTGATAGTTACCAACTATGGAGAAGTTCTTGACAAGAAATTTACGATAAAGAAAGTGTTGGCGCCCCCAACAGTAAAAACTGTTCACCTGTTGGCGCAGTTTCTAAAATGAATTGGAACATTTTTCTGGCGATACTTTCATTTCCACTTTAGTTAGAGTTCATTTATGAAAAACAAAATATTTTATGATATTTGGATGTGTTAGATTTTTATTAATATCACTTTATTCATGACACTTTTTCCAATTTTCTCAACAGTTTGCATGAATATTTATTTTTTTCTTGAGTAAATTTGATGAACAAGACTTGCACCTGGTTCTGATGCTGGTTGGACTTTTCAATGACAAATATCTTTGTGCTGATCACATGGTTTCATGTCATTTCACAAGGTTTTGCTTTGTTTACATGTCTGGTTATTGATACAAAGTGATATTACAGGTATATGATGTAGATCGGGGATAAAAACCGGGCAAACCAGCAGTTCGGCGCGGTTGTTCGGTCTCTAGTCGTGACACTTTAAGTTTAGTCCACCATCTTGACGTCACTCTCCATATTGCTTTTCTGTTGTTATTCATCACGATCCTTCAAAATAAAAGCACCATTATATGTTGATTGATGTTACGCTGAATCCAACAACGTTTGCTTCAGTCCCAAAGGTCAGCAGAGAGATATCTACCACAGCCAGGCAGGATGACAGCGACGGGCGCAGTCATGGCCGAGACTGGGGTGAAAAACACTGGGAAGGAAGCAGTCGAGGCCACGGACACTCACAAACCCGCCTCGCGAGAAGGCTGAAGTCTGCGCGCTGACAAGATAAATAGCCGGCCCAGGGTGTCGGGACACTGTGGCGGAGAGCGCAGATTGAATCTGTCACTGAGCGTGGAGACCAGACAGCGGCGCGTCAGAGGAACTTGTGGTGGCAAAGTACTTTAAAAGTTAAGTGAAGGCGGCACAAGGACTGTTCGACTGGTCTTATCCGGAGGCGCTGCCATGACACACACTAGACTGACTGGTATTATTTCATTCATCTTGTGTTTAGCTTGAGGTTCGTCGACAACATCAGGCCGTCGGACTGATCTGATTCTTAAAACAAAGGTGTGTCATCTGCATGAGTCGCTTCTCTATGTCATTCCAGTGGATGTTACTGTGAGATTTTTTGGCCAGAAACTGCAAAATGCTTTTTAATATTTAAAAAAGATTAAAGTAATAACAGAGAAAATGTGAAAACAAATAATGACTTATATTTTGAACTTTTAATAAAAACAATTTGTGCACTGAAAGAAATCAAAACTGTAAAAAAAAAAAAATGAATACAAAACATAAAACATAAATTGTTATAAATTTCTAATTATTATGTAAAAAAACTTTTAATTTTTTTTTTTTTTTTACCAGATTTGAGCCTGGACTGTTCAGTTTTGAGGCTAAAACTGGACCTTTATAACTTTCAGCATATAGTCACAATGTTATGCTGATCATTCAAAATATGAAATTCCAAACTTGCATAGCGATAAAAAGGAAGCCCAAAATGATGATAACCAGTGTCTTTATGGAGACATGAGCTTGACATTTGCCCATAATTTGGTTATATCTGACCTTTATAGCTTCGGAGAAAGAGACTTTCCCACAGTTACAGAAGTTTATGACCCAGAAAAATGAAGATAGATCGCCTCCTTTTTGTCGAAATGCTCAAATCGATTGCTCAAAACGCTGGAAACAACTCTCAAAATAGCAAGAGCACAGACAACAGGAATGTGGACGGCATGTTCCTGACAGTGAAAACAATCCCATGATCTTTGGTTGTCTGACTCTCGTCCAGCGGCAACATTCTTTACAGCCACCAGCCCACACCTCCTGGCTGAGCTCTGAAACACTCATGTTGTCTCCTTTCTACCCACAAAAACACCTTGATGCGAAGCTAATGCCGAGCAGTGCTTTTAACACAGAGCAGCTTGAACACTCCACAGTGACTCGCGGACGTCTCCAGTGAGGCGCAGAGCGATGGAACAAATGCGACAGCCAACCTTCCGTCATCTGCACAACCTCGCAGAACCCATTTGTGCCGAGACAGATGCCACTCTGGAAACGAGACTCTTCAGATTTCTGACAAGTTGAGACACTTGAGAGTCTCACCAGCGCCGGTTCAGCTCATCCTCACTTCCCAGTCGTTTCTCCACGTCACACCAGGCAGAAAAAGACAAAACCCGAACAGCCAACTTTAGCAAGTCTCATTACAGAATTAAAACATTAACACCAAGTAAATCAGTTTTTCTGGAAAGACGCTGAATTCATTAAGCGGAGGTGAAATCTGAACAGGTGTTTTCTCAGGTTTAACAATTACACACAAAGCAAAAGTGAAACTTTTCCAAGAGCCGCCAGTGTTCAGACTCACCTCAGGCTGTTTGGACTGAGTTGGTAGGGTTAGGTTACGGTTACGGTTACGGTTACGTTAGGGTTATATTAGGGTTAGGGTTAGGGTTAAGGTTAGGGTTATATTAGGGTTAGGGTTAGGGTTATGTTAGGGGTAGGGTTAGGGTTATGTTAGGGTTAGGGTTATATTAGGGTTAGGGTTAGAGGGTTAGGGTTAGGGTTACAGGGTTAGGGTTAGGGATAGTGTTAGGGTTAGGGTTATATTAGGGTTAGTGTTAGGGTTAGGGTTACAGGGTTAGGGTTAGGGTTAGGGTTAGGGTTAGGGTTAGGATAGGGTTAGGGTTATGTTAGGGTTAGGGTTGGGTGAGGGTTAGGGTTATGTTAGGGTTAGGGTTAGGTTTGCGTTAGGGTTAGGGTTAGGTGAGGGTTAGGTTTGGGTTAGGGTTAGGGTTAGGGTTAGGGTTAGTTCCTACAGGGTTAGGGTTAGGGTTAGGGTTAGGGTAGGGTTAGGGTTAGTTCCTACAGGGTTAGGGTTAGGGTTATATTAGGGTTAGGGTTAGGGTTAGGTTAGGGTTAGGTTAGGGTTAGGTTAGGGTTAGGGTTAGGGTTAGGGTTATATTAGGGTTAGGGTTAGGGTTAGGGTTAGGTTAGGGTTAGGTTAGGGTTCGGGTTAGGGTTAGTTCCTACACACACCTCTCATACTGGATTACATTGAGGTTACCTTCCCCTTTGTCAACGCATCTGTTGGATTCAATGTTTCATGAGACAACGCATTATAAACAGTTTATCCAATAGCAGTTTGAAGTAAAATGTCATGATTCCCACAATTGATACATAGATAGATAGGGTTAGGGTTATATTAGGGTTAGGGTTAGGGTTAGGGTTATATTAGGGTTAGGGTTAGGGTTAGGGTTAGGGTTAGGGTTACAGGGTTAGGGTAAGGGTTATATTAGGGTTAGGGTTAGGGTTAGTGTTAGGGTTAGGGTTATATTAGGGTTAGGTTAGGGTTAGGGTTAGGGTTATATTAGGGTTAGGGTTAGGGTTAGGTTAGGGTTAGGTTAGGGTTAGGGTTTGGGTTATGTTAAGGTTAGGGTTAGGGTTAGGGTTAGGGTTATATTAGGGTTAGGGTTATATTAGGGTTAGGATTAGGTTAGGGTTAGGATTATATTGGGGTTGGGGTTAGGGTTATATTAGGGTTAGTGTTAGTGTGAGGGTTAGGGTTATATTAGGGTTGGGGTTAGGGTTATATTAGGGTTAGGGTTAGGTCAAGGTTCGGGTTAGGGTTCGGGTTATGTTAGGGTTAGGGTTAGGGTTAGGGTTGCGTTAGGGTTAGGGTTATGTTAGGGTTATATGAGGGTTAGGGTTATGTTAGGGTTAGGGTTAGGGTTAGGGTTAGGGTTAGGGTTATATTAGGGTTGGGGTTAGGGTTAGGGTTATATTAGGGTTAGGGTTAGGGTTATATTAGGGTTAGGGTTAGGGTTAGGGTTATGTTAGGGTTAAGGTTATATTAGGGTTACGATTAGGGTTAGGGTTATATTAGGGTTACGATTAGGGTTAGGGTTATAATAGGGTTAGGGTTAGGGTTAGGGTTATATTAGGGTTAGGTTAGGGTTAGGGTTATATTAGGGTTAGGGTTAGGGTTAGGGTTATATTAGGGTTACGTTAGGGTTAGGGTTATGTTAGGGTTAGGGTTAGGGTTATATTAGGGTTAGCGTTATATTAGGGTTAGGGTTAGGGTTAGTGTTAGGGTTAGGGTTAGGGTTAGGGTTATATTAGGGTTAGGGTTAGCGTTATATTAGGGTTAGGGTTAGGGTTAGTGTTAGGGTTAGGGTTAGGGTTAGGGTTATATTAGGGTTAGGGTTAGGCTTATGTAGGGTTAGGGTTAGGGTTAGGGTTAGGGTTAGGGTTATATTAGGGTTAGGGATATAATAGGGTTAGGGTTAGGGTTAGGGTTAGGGTTAGGGTTATATTAGGGTTAGGATTAGGGTTAGGGTTAGGGTTAGGGTTATATTAGGGTTAGGGTTAGGGCTAGGGTTAGGTTAGGGTTAGGGTTATATTAGGGTTAGGGTTAGGGTTATATTAGGGTTAGGATTAGGGTTAGGATTAGGGTTAGGGTTAGGGTTATGTTAGGGTTAGGGTTATAATAGGGTTAGGGTTAGGGTTAGGGTTATATTAGGGTTAGGGTTAGGGTTAGGGTTAGGTTAGGGTTAGGGTTAGGGTTATATTAGGGTTAGGGTTAGGGTTAGGGTTATACTAGGGTTAGGATTAGAGTTAGGGTTAGGGTTAGGGTTAGGGTTATATTAGGGTTAGGGTTAGGGTTAGGGTTAGGTTAGGGTTAGGGTTAGGGTTATATTAGGGTTAGGGTTAGGGTTAGGGTTATAATAGGGTTAGGGTTAGGGTTATATTAGGGTTAGTGTTAGGGTTAGCTAACCCTAACCCTAACCCTAACCCTAACCCTAACACTAACCCTAACCCTAACCCTAACCCTAATATAACCCTAACCCTAACCCTAACCCTAATCGTAACCCTAATCGTAACCCTAATATAACCCTAACCCTAACCCTAATCCTAACCCTAATATAACCCTAATATAACCCTAACCCTAACCCTAATCCTAACCCTAATATAACCCTAACCCTAACCCTAACCCTAACCCTAATATAACCCTAACCCTAACACTAACCCTAACCCTAACCCTAACCCTAATATAACCCTAACCCTAACACTAACCCTAACCCTAACCCTAACCCTAATATAACCCTAACCCTAATCCTAACCCTAATATAACCCTAATATAACCCTAACCCTAACCCTAATCGTAACCCTAATATAACCCTAACCCTAACCCTAATCGTAACCCTAATATAACCCTAACCCTAACCCTAACCCTAACCCTAATATAACCCTAACCCTAACCCTAACCCTAACCCTGACCCTAACCCTAACCCTAATATAACCCTAACCCTAACACTAACCCTAACCCTAACCCTAACCCTAATATAACCCTAATATAACCCTAACCCTAACCCTAATCGTAACCCTAATATAACCCTAACCCTAATATAACCCTAACCCTAACACTAACCCTAACCCTAACCCTAACCTAACCCTAACCCTAACCCTAACACTAACCCTAACCCTAATACTAACCCTAACCCTAACCCTAACCCTAATATAACCCTAACCCTAACCCTAACCTAACCCTAACCCTAACCCTAATATAACCCTTACCCTAACATAAGCCTAACCCTAACCCTAATATAACCCTAATATAACCCTAATATAACCCTAACCCTAACCCTAATCGTAACCCTAATATAACCCTAACCCTAATATAACCCTAACCCTAACACTAACCTTAACCCTCTAACCCTAACCTAACCCTAACCCTAACCCTAACCCTAACCCTAACCCTAATACTAACCCTAACCCTAACCCTAACCCTAATATAACCCTAACCCTAACCCTAACCTAACCCTAACCCTAACCCTAATATAACCCTAACCCTAACCCTAACCCTAACACTAACCCTAACCCTAATATAACCCTAACCCTAACACTAACCTTAACCCTCTAACCCTAACCTAACCCTAACCCTAACCCTAACCCTAACCCTAACCCTAATACTAACCCTAACCCTAACCCTAACCCTAATATAACCCTAACCCTAACCCTAACATAAGCCTAACCCTAACCCTAATATAACCCTAACCCTAACCCTAACCCTAACACTAACCCTAACCCTAACCCTAATATAACCCTATCCACACTATCCTTATCATACACACACCTCTCATACTGGATTACATTGGGGTTACCTTCCCCTTTATCAACGCATCTGTTGGATTCAATCTTTCATGAGACAACGCATTATAAACAGTTTATTCAATAGCAGTTTGAAGTAAAATGTCATGATTCCCACAATTGATACATAGATAGATAGATAAGTTAAGAAGCTCCTATCTATCTTACACTTAACATAGTGTTTTTACTTTGACCTGAATAAAAAAAAAAACTCTTTTTCAGTGTTTGGAGTCTCATTCTTTCACACTTCACTTCCCCTCTTCTCTACCTTTTAACAGGTCTGCATTTTGCACCTTCTCCTCTCCTGAGTTAGGGTAACCATAACCCCTCCCTCTTCAGATATCCTCGCACCCCGACGTTCGAGCCTCTCACCTATCGTCTCCACACACGAAGAAGATCTAGTGAAACATGTCAAAAGGCGAAAGAGAAAGCAGCGGCGTCACTTGCGAGCTGCGGCGTCACTGACATCTCTATGTGCCTGTCCTCCGGTTACCTCTGAGGCACGTCGGCTCCGCGACACCGTGAAGTGAATGATGTGTGTCACAACAATCCCCGCCGCTGCTCAGAACTCGCGGAAACATGATAATGCTGCAGGAGAGTTCGGGAAGAAATTTAAATGTCAGGATCTTAAAAAGCAGCGGCGAAGTGAACGCGGCACGTTTTCGGGATCAGGAATATTTCACCGAGAAAAGACAGAGATTTGCTGGGTAAAAAGTTCAGGATCCTCGTGGTGTAAGTGACGGCTGGCTTGTTTTGCACCGTGGAATCAAACGGTAAATTGGTCCTCAGAAAGTTTCTAAATGCTGTTTTGACACCAGCTGTGGAGTGAAGTCGGATCTGGAGTTTGAGATTCCTCAGATCACCATACTTTTTGCTGTTTCTGTCACAGGTTTGTGAAGCCAATGATGAATAGACAGGTCCTCTATCCTTGTGGGGACATTCTGAGGTTCCTCACTGATCTAACCCTTTCCCCAGCCTCTCACCGTAAACCTACTGTAACCCTCCGAAACAAATGGCTAACCTTAACCAGGACTCGACCGGGAACCAATTATTTTGAAAATCTTCATCCTCAAATTGAGGCTGAACCTTGAGGGCTCCTGCCAAATGTCCCCACAAAGTCATACAGTCCTCACAAGGGTCGTGTTTTGTCAACCCGCCACACACTCACAGCTGTGCATCTGCAAACGGCGTGTGATCAGAAAAAGAAATCACAAAAAGCCGACTGGTGGAATTAAAGTTCCTGGTTAATCTCTGTTTGGATCTTGAGCAGATCTGCGTGCCGCTGCTTTTGTTTTGCTCTGTTTGGGCACAGATGCTTATTATAGAGGAGAAAGCCGCGTCTCAGATCGGAGCGATCCGAGTGGCGATAATTGAATGAAATCTCGGCGGGTCTCCGGGCGCCGCAGACCTCCCCTGCCGAGCAGATAAACCTTCTCCCTGCCGTTTCTTGAGGAGTGACGTCGGCTTGGTTTGATGGTAAAGTGCTTTTTAAATCTAATTCAACACAAGCGAAAAGGAATATTAAGAGAATAACGTCCGCTTTTTATCTCGATAGAAAGCTGAAGGGAAGCTTCCCGAAACCAGAGCGAACACTTGAGACGCGCCTCCCGGTGTTGCCAGCCTCATTAGTCTTCATAAACTGGAAATATTCCCGTCAGCAAACACATGATGTGGCCTTTGGCGAGGAAATGTCACATCAGCACGTGAGATAAGGTCGGGACGTGAGCAGACGCTAGAGCATCACGCCGCTGCAGAGCGTCGGGGAAAGAAAGTCGCCATGACAGCGTTCATATTTCCAGCTGACCTGGTCTTCAAATGTCCGTCGTCCGTTGTTTAGGGAGATTATCGACCACAGAGAGAAGAGCTGAAGTCACTTCATGTGATCAGGTACCTGTTTTTGGTTCATCCACGGGGCGGCTCTGTTGGCAGCCATTTTCCCTGGAAAACTATGAGTATATATAGATGGATGGATGGATGGATGGATATATAGATAATAATATAGCATCTAGATTGCTTTGAATGTTTATTTTTAGTTTGTATTTTTGTTTGTTTTTCCTTAAAGTGGGACATAGAAATAAGAAAATGATTAAGGTGTTTGTTTTTGATGGAAAATCATCCCAAAATATTATATTTTTTTTAATAAAATAAGGAAGTAAAAAAATAGGCAATTAACATAGATAGGACAGATAGACAGACAGACGGACGGACAGACGGACATATAGATGGATAGATGGATGATAGATGGATAGACGGATGGATAGATAGATAGATAGACAGATAGATAGATAGATAGATAGATAGATAGACAGATAGACAGATAGATAGATAGATAGATAGACAGATAGATAGATAGATAGATAGATAGATAGATAGACAGATAGATAGATAGATAGATAGATAGACAGATAGATAGATAGATAGACAGATAGATAGATAGATAGATAGATAGATAGACGGACGGACGGACAGATGGAGATATAGATGGATAGATGGATGATAGATGGATAGACGGATGGATAGACGGATGGACAGATGGACGGATGATAGATGGCTCGATAGATAGATAGATAGATGGATGGATGGATAGACAGACAGACAGACAGACAGACAGACAGACAGACAGACAGACAGATAGATAGATAGATAGATAGATAGATAGATAGATAGATAGATAGATAGACGGACGGACGGACAGATAGATAGATAAATGGGTGGATAGATGGATAGAGGGATGGATAGATGGATCAATAGATAGATAGATAGATAGATAGATAGATGGAAGGACGGAGATACAGACAGACAGACAGATAGATAGATAGATAGATAGATAGATAGATAGATAGATAGATAGATAGATAGATAGATAGATAGATAGATAGATGATAGATAGATAGATAGATAGATAGATAGATAGATAGATAGATGGAAGGACGGAGATACGGACGGACGGACAGACAGACAGACAGACAGACAGATAGATAGATAGATAGACAGACAGATAGATAGATAGATCTACAAAGATTTCAGAGCTTTGTAGATCAAACCTGTGTTGCTTAACATCGTGTTTATTACTTTGACCTGGATTAAAAAAAGCCTCTTCAGACTTCAGACTAAAGACGAATAGCCAGCGAGGCTCTTTCATTCATCCTAAGGAGCCGTGAAGGGGAGACGCTCAGCGAGATCCCATTCCATCACCCTCTTTTAGCAGGTCTGCATTTCGCACCTTCTCCTCTCCATCAGTATTAGTTTTGTGTCCCCACTTCCACTGCGGCCTCACTAAGAAAAGCAGGGTTGGTCAAACAGCCTGGGGTTGTGGGGCCCCCTCTTGAATTATGCTATTTGTTTCTTTCGCTCCTAAAAACCTGCCAGCGGCTGCTTTCAACATCCTCCCACGTGCCCAGAGGAGGAAAGGCAGAGGGGTGGAGGAGACGGGAAGAACAAAAGAGAATTCAGAGGGTGAAGGAGAAGATGGAGAGGTGGGAAGAGACGGCACCAAACCCTTTCTTTAGTTTCAACTTAGGCATGATTCGGCCGCGGTGGTCTATTGTGTCATTGGTGTGATGCCATGCACCGAAACCTTCATGTTGTCCACATCATACTGTGAGGTAATAAAGCTTGAAGAAGACCGTCACATACTGCAACATCTGGGAGCTGGCTGTTGTTGGCTCAAGTACTGAACTGGAGATACTTCTTCAGGAGAGATGACAAGGTATTTGGAAAAGTTGTAATGGTGAGCTACTTTTTATAGATGGTAAACTTTTCAATGATGATAAACTTTTCGGACGGAATTCTGTTACAGAGAGCTGATATGATGTGTAATGATGCTATTATTATTATCATTGTTATTAGTAGTCAGAATTTATTTTTATTTTTTATTTATATATATTGTTATTATTATTAGTAGTAGTAGTGGTAGTAATTTTATTTTTTTTATAACCAGCCCAACCTCAAAATAAATTCATGTTTATTTCTTTTTTTCCTGAAAGTGAGTCATAATAACAGGAAAATGATTTTAATGAAATGATGAAAATGGAAATTAAAGTTATTGTTTTAGATGGAAAATCATGTTTTCCATAATATAAGGAAGTTAAAAAATGGGCAATAATGACAGATGAATAGATAATAATAATAATAATAATAATAATAATAATAATAATAATAATAATAATAATAATAATAATAATAATAATAATAATGCAGATTTGTATTAATCACGTCTTAAATGTGCCTTCAAAAAATTTGAGCCTGAATATCACAAAAAAATATTGACATCATTTTCATTTCTTCAGACATGAAACCTCAGCACGTGATTCAGCACTGTGTGTTTCAACCTTGTTTACCTATTAAACCCGAGTGGTTCCTTCACGCGATGCGAGGATGCGATACCTTATCAGCTGCATCCCCTGCTGCCCACCGAGGGCCAGTTCAACAAGATGCTGGGCGGAACAGTCTCTGTCACCGAAACCTCTGCGGAGCGTGGAGATCAGATAAGAGGGGCTTGATGCATGGCTGGGGACGCTCCGACCAACGCGGTGATTCACATCTCAACACGCTCATGTTCAGAAGGCTCTGCCTCCACCTTCCTTCTCTGGGGTCCCCGGCTCATTTCATGGGGCTTCCACAGCCAACAAGGGCCCATCTGCAACTGCTGACATGAGATTCTATTTTAGGAAGAAGCGGTAAGAAAGTGGACGACGGAAAAATCATTTTGAAACTGATATATTTTGAAATGTATTTATATATTATATATAAAAGTTATGTGGGATGGGAAAAAAGATATCAAAGTTTTATTTATTGATATTTATGTGAGGAGGAAGGAAACATCGATCGGAAATGTAACGTTGAAGACGCTTTGTTTTTGTTTTGAATATGTTTGTGTATTGGTTTGAACGCATGAATATTGGATTTACAGTGTCTAAACAATGGTGTTTCACGGTTATCATTGACTGACTGAAGATGTATCGAGGAGGAGAGGAGAAGACAGAAGACTCTACAGTATGATGATGTTTAAGATACATTTATGGATGTGATGATGATAATGTTGATATTAAAAGAAACTCACTCCAACTTCTGAGGTTGGTCCTTCAAACCGCTTCAGATCCTCCATAAAGCAGAAAACTTCTGGCCAACTTCTTGTCAACAGTGACCCAAGTTTCTTCAACTGGCAAAATGTGTGAAACTCTCACCGACATACACTGATGCAGCCTGGTGACACAGCAGACCAAAATATCGTCTTCTTTCTTCCCCAGTTCTTCTCCTACTGAACACTTCTAACCTCTCATCTTGACATCTCCAACATTCACTGTCCTCTCCACATGTCCAAACCAGTCGAGCCCCTCAATTCAGATCTCCTCCTCCACCAATAAGAACCTCTAGATCTTCATCTCTGACTTCCAGCTCATCCACCTCTTCCAGTTTTCTGTCGCCTTCCTTTAAAGCAGGCTGGAATTCCTCCATAATGTCGGGCACCATGACGTCCACTCTGGCACTGGAATGTTTCCTTCATTTATTTTATTTTATTTTATTTTGCACAATGTACCAAAGTGCTTTTCTAGTTGGTGGGATCCTCAATGATAATGGCAATAAAGCTGACTCTGACTCTGACTCTGACTCTGACCCGCTGGCTCCGTCTGAAACAGACGCTCACTTGAGAAGGAACATCTCCTGCTCCTTGACAAACCCTCTCGCCAAGGTCATTCCGTTTCATCCCGCTCTAAACATGAACACACCTTTTTTGTTTTTTCCTCAACTCCTATATCAGTTTGTGACGCCTGAGAAGCGGTGCGAGGGGAAACAGCTGTTAGAAAATGGAAGTGAAATGGAGGGAGATGTGGTGAAGCGATGAGTCGGAGGGCAACAGACAGACAGCCAGTGGGAGGGGCCTGTCTGCTGATGAGTGCTCCCTGGTGGCCGTGTGGCAGATTTACTCCTCTGATTTATTACACTGTCCCTGGAGTGCGGTTTTGTGTTGGCCCCAACTTCTCATATTGTATTTGTCACGACTTTGAAATCGCAACCGCTATTGACTTTGAGCCTCTTAAGCTGGCGCGACACACACACACACACACACACACATGCACACACACACACACACACACACACACTCACACACACACACTCACACACACACTCACACACACGCAGACACAGACACACACACACACACGCACTCACACACTCTCACACACTCACACTCACACACGCACACACTCTCACACACACACTCTCTGTCTCTCTCACACACACACACACACTCTCTGTCTCTCTCACACACACTCACACACACTCACACACTCACACACTCACACACATACACACTCACACGCACACACACACACTCACACACTCACCCACACACACACACTCACACACTCACACTCACACACGCTCTCTCACACACATGCACACACACACACACACACTCTCTCTCTCTCTCTCTCACACACTCACACACACACACACACACTCACACTCACACTCACACTCACACACTCACATGCACACACACACACACACTCACACTCACACACTCACATGCACACACACGCACACACACACACTCTCTTACACACACACACTCTCTCTCTCACACACACACACTCTCTCTCACACACACACTCTCTCACACACACACTCTCTCACACACATGCACACACACACACACACACACACTCTCTCTCTCTCTCTCTCTCACACACTCACACACACACACACACACACTCTCTCTCTCTCTCTCTCTCACACACACACACACACACTCTCTCTCTCTCTCTCTCTCTCACACACACACACACACACACTCTCTCTCTCTCTCTCACACTTTCACACAGAGACACACACACACACACTCTCTCACACACACACACTCTCTCTCTCTCTCTCTCACACACACACACACACACACACACACTCTCTCTCTCTCTCTCTCTCACACACTCACACAGAGACACACACACGCAGCCGTCCATCAGCACCGGCAGCTCCTCTAAACACCCTCACACCAGCAGCATCCCAGGTCCAAACACCCCACACACAGCACAAACAGTGAGATCGAAGACTAATAAAAGCAATTGTGTTGATGTATGTGGCTTTTAGGCCCAGTTACTGTGAGCCAGCGGACGCTGTTGTGACGGCTTCTGTCCCCATTGTTCCATTTGAAATGGAGTTAGGAAAAGAGCCATTTATGGTCTGTCAAGCCGCGGCCCCAGTGTTTCTATATAAATGTTAATGCTTGGGTCCCGAGCGCCGCCTGGCCTCCGACGGGGGCGTCCTCCTGAATATACAAGAGAGAGGGGAAACTCCGAGGCACTGGAGGAAGAAGAAAGTCATCCAGCTTTCCCGAAAATCCCGTTCTCTGAAATGTCACATTGGCTTCCTAAAGGCATCGTCTCTTATTAGCAGAGTAAATATTAGCCGACCAACAACAATGGAGTGAGGAACTCAAAAGTCATTTCAATTTCCTGCAACTTTGATGCCGCGTCTCCGAGAGACGTCCATGAAAGAGCAACTCTGGGGGAGAAACTAAGAGCTGCGATCAGGGATGAAAAGACTTACGCATAAATCCCAGCAATATTGAAGAAAGGAATCCTGACAGCAGGCATTAGACCGGGAATCCAGCAAAACACCACATTAGAAACGGAGAAGCATGTCTTTCACAACAGGCTTAGAAACGGTCGGGGGGGGAAAAATCCTGTTCTGTAGTTATTTTATCTTACAATAAGTCCACAACACAAAAATGGGGGTTTTTTTTTCAGACAAACATGAGTTATAATATTCAGGGAAAATACAAAAGTGTAATGATTTATTTAGAAAATGAAAGATTGAAAGAAAACATTTTCTCTTGAAAAATGGTTACCACTATTGTTATTAGTAGTATATTTAGTAGTACTATATTTTTATGTATTTATTTTACATTAGGCAGATTTATAGATAATATATAAGTAAATAATATCAACATAATGATTGTATTCAATAGTAAAATGTTATTAGATAATATTAGTGTGATAATAATATTTTTCAGAAAACATGTCTGTAATGGAGAATCACAATAGTCAACATTTTTATATTTATATTTATTTATTAATTAAAAAAATATAAATAAATAATGCAAAACATAAATAGAAATAATAAATAATAAATAGAAAATATAACCACTAGAATATAACCACTGCAAATAAAAAAATTATAATTTCTTATTTATTATGTATTTATATATATATATATATATATATATATATATATATATATATATATATATATATATATATATATATATATATATAAGTGATTCCAAGTTTCCAAAGAGTCTCACAGCCTGCACCATGCTCATATGTTTGCAGTGGACCCAGATCAAAAGTGAATAAAAAACTTTCTGAAACAGTCCACAGGCAGACTCTCTCTTCATGCGCCTCACTTCTCTCACTCCAACTTCTGAGGTTGGTCCTTCAAACCGCTTCAGATCCTCCATAAAGCAGAAAACTTCTGGCCAACTTCTTGTCAACAGTGACCCAAGTTTCTTCAACTGGCAAAATGTGTGAAACTCTCACCGACATACACTGATGCAGCCTGGTGACACAGCAGACCAAAATATTGTCTTCTTTCTTCCCCAGTTCTTCTCCTACTGAACACTTCTAACCTCTCATCTTGACATCTCCAACATTCACTGTCCTCTCCACATGTCCAAACCAGTCGAGCCCCTCAATTCAGATCTCCTCCTCCACCAATAAGAACCTCTGGATCTTCATCTCTGACTTCCAGCTCATCCACCTCTTCCAGTTTTCTGTCGCCTTCCTTTAAAGCAGGCTGGAATTCCTCCATAATGTTGCGCACCATGACTGTGCTACACCTCCTCTCTGGGACTGGAATGTTTCCTTCATTCATCTCCCACCAGGTGCTCTTCAGAAGCCGCTGCTACACTTGCCGACTCAACTGAATTTCATAACCACGGTAGCATGAAGAATCTCTCACTCTTGTCCCGCGACTCTTTATTAAGACGTAACAAGCTTGTCAAACTACGAATCCACACACCTCCAAGTGACACGTTCCATCACCATCTTTCTCTTGACCGCTCTCCGTCCTACATTTGCACGGCCTCTCTGTTTGGAGCAACATTCGTCCTATTCTCTCTCTGTCCAGCGTCTCAGTGCTTTGATTCTTCAGCTCTCTCCATCCATTACGGAGCACAACTCCACTGGCTCTCACGCTGCTTTGTATCCCCCAGAGACCATGCCATCCATTCATATTACATCAAGAGACGCCAATTATTTGAAGGGTACACGAGGCTGCGTAACCACACCACACCAGTGATGAAGGAACAGAGAGAGATGTGCTGTGTTCCCGGACAGAGAACATCACTATACCTATGTTATTACAGATGATTAAAGGGAAATAAATAAACACTCAACCAGAGCAACGATGGAAGACAACAACATTCTTATCTGTTTTATCTTCTAGTGCAGTGACTCTTTACCATAGGGCCGGGGCCTTTGGTCGGGACACGAGCGCCCCCTAGAGGGACTGTAAAAGGTTTTTTGCTTTACACCTTTGGGCCGCGAGACGCTCAGTTTTAATACATGAGCGACATATGGTGGCAGTAGTGTGTCACTGAATTGACTTGACAGCTGCAAATCTGTGACAGTTAACAACAATGGAGAAGTTCCTGAAAAGAAAAAAGATGAAGAAAGTGATGGCGCCCCCCAACAGTAAACACTATTCATGAAAGCACCTGTTGAAGCAGTTTTGAAAATTTGTCAGAACAATTTATATCGATACTTTCATGTACACGTTTCTTATATCTTCTATCTATATCTACCTTCTAATATATTATTTTTATATATTTATGATATATTTTATGATATTTAGACATGGTTTTATTATATTTACTTTATTCTGAATTTTATGCAGTTTTTCAAATTTTCTCAACGGTTTGCATCAAGTGTATTTTTTTACATTTTTTTTTCTTGAGTAAATTTGATGAATATGACTTGCACCTGGTTCTGCTGCTGGTTGGGCTTTTCGATGACAAATATATATCTATATATATAATATATGTCTTTGCAATGATCACATGTTTCATGTCATTTCACAAGGTTTTGTTTTGTTTAAGTGTTAGTAGATTAAATATGGTTGTTGATCACAAATGAAAGAGGCATGAATCCGTTCTATTGTTCTGGGAAAGGTGGGCCCCGACATCATAAAGGTGAAGAACCCTTGTTTTAGAACCAGGTTAAGCCCGAGTCAGGGTTGGGAGGTGAAATTTCTGAAGGGGCCACATTCAGGTGACAAAAGTGAGGGCCAAGCTAAAAGACAGGCCTGAAGAAAAACCATGTTTTCTCACTTAAATATTGGAAAAAATAAGGAAAAGTGTAGTGACACCATTGCATTATCTGTGTGAAATATGCTATTTGAATATATATTATTGAATCATGGAAGCTCTTTTTAAGTGGTGAATATCTTGGTAACAGACCACTAGTGTTGGTAGCTGAGGCTTCATGAAACAGTGTCTTGACTTTCAGAGGCCACCACTGTAACCACTGTAAAACCTTTGGACTTGAACAACTGGTGATACCTCATCTACCCATCACTACCAGCACACTGTTTTTTCAAAAGGTACTTTACTACAAGGTACTTTCTTTGATACCTTTGATGGATTAAAACAGTAAAAAATCAGTATAACTCAAATTCAGAATGAAAAAAGAAAGGGAGTTTTATTTAGACTTCAAACGGCAAGTGAGATTCAAACTACTTTCATGATGAAGACCAACCAACACCAGCTTCACCATCTGACTGTGCACTGTTCCCCATCACATCACACTCATTGTTCAAAATCCGCTGCCCTTCTCCTGACTTACAGCTCCATTTCTCCCACTTTGCACAGTCTCTAAGATCCCCTCCGAGACCACCAGCATCCCTCTTTATTTGGGACAGCTGGATGCGCTCAGTGAAACCCCAGGCAACAAAGACCGGGGAGAGTCGAGGGGAACAAGAGCCCGGAGTCGTGGCGCCGCGGCAAATCTAGCATGATGCTCCGCTCCGTAGTTCTGGGAGTCAATCTCCCGCTTCATCATGTGGCTGCACACACTCAGCTCTGAGGTGCACGGACACACACACAGACACACACACCCTCCTAACTTTGTCCTGCCCTTCAAATACATCGACCTTAGATGCAAAGTGCTGAAACGTTTAGTTTAGTTTAGAAAAAGTCGACATATTCTGCGCAACAAAGGCAACAAAAACCAGACCGAATTTGTGACACCATCCAAATATAAATAGATTGACGCAAAACAGAGGAGGAAAAACAGTACAATGTGATCCCGAGATCATCTTCATTTCAACACATACACCTTTCCTGATCCACACAAGGCCGAGCGTTTTCATTTTCCAGGAGAATACAAAGGGTCTGAAGCCACCGCGACGCGTTCTGTCGAGCTTGCTCGGACTCTTTACGAAGCTTTCCCGGTCAGCACGGGCGATCAATAAAAATGATAAATCAAGGACAGGTTGGGAGGCTCCTCTGCAAACACACAGCCTACAAAACCTAATAACGCTCTGCTTAATGGGTCAAGCCGATGATGGGGTCCGTGATGTATGGACCAATCTTCTGCTCAGACCCAGAGGCACTGCGGGCCCCAGTTCCCGGCTCGCCCCTTCAGAGGGAAAGGAGGGAAGCGGAGGAGGCAAATTCAGAAGCCGGAGAGATGGGGAAGGTAAATAAAGCAGAGGAAGAGGCATCTGAAACATCGTTGGCTTTGAAGGAAAATCTATTTTGCGCTGCTGGAAAGATGGTGCCGCTCGTTCCCAGTCACTCTGAATAATGAGCGGCTTGTTACTCCAACCACATGATCATTTGTTTTCATCAAATGTGAGAAGGAAAAGGTGGAATCTCAGCTCAAGACAGAGCTTGT
The DNA here is from genome assembly GCF_027744825.2 of Synchiropus splendidus. Lineage (NCBI taxonomy): Eukaryota > Metazoa > Chordata > Actinopteri > Syngnathiformes > Callionymidae > Synchiropus > Synchiropus splendidus. The sequence goes on along the minus strand of NC_071350.1, from coordinate 16,726,592 downwards.
TTCAGTCCGGCCAGGAGCAAAATACTCGTCACTGGGTGGCGGTAAGCCTCTAAAATCTTATTTTTAGCCATAACACGTGGATGAAAAGTTTTGTTTAAGAAACCAAGCTGTTTGTGACTCGAGAGGGAGGGGACAAATTTCATGTGTGGACCGTCTATTTTACTTTTGTTTTGTGTTGTATTGAAATAGTTGCTCTGTGTCGGTATAAAATAAATGACTGTTAAATGTTCCCTTCTTTACTGCTGCAGTGCTTGGAGAATGGAGACAACCATGATGTGTCCACCTTCCCCTAAACTGGGGACATGACACTAGTGATGGGTAGACGAACCAAGGTATCGTGAACCAATGTTCTGCTTCCAGAGGCCACGAGATGACGCTTATGGCTCAGAAATGATGTGAGGATTTATGGAATGAGTTGTTCGAGGGCAAACATTTTTCAGCAGACAGTGCCATCTGGTGGCCTCTGAAAACCAGGACACTGTTTCATGAAACCTCATCTGATCTCAGTTCTCACTTAGAAGCTTCAGGTGGTGACTGGAGAAGGTTCTATTTAATGCTTTGCTTTGGTGAGGCAGGCACATCCTGAACCGTGCTACAGTCCATCACAGGACTGGTGTGTTTCCACACTGTGGGAGGAAACAAGAGTGCCTGGAAGAAACTCAGGAATGGCCCCAAGTGGGGGCCAAACCCAAGCCCTGCTAACTCTAACCACCTCTCCAGATGATGAGGGCCCTTCAGTGCACGACCTGGGCTGCAGGACTTGCAACACATTGCTTCATGGCCCTGCTGGACTCCTTTGAGCCGAACCTCCGCCGCGGAGCCAATCACTTATTGATCATTCATTTTAAAAAAGAAAGCCAAGCACCAGACGAGCGCCGCCCTGCTGCGGCGGGATATCCTCCCGCGGCACTTTTTCCCTGAAATGAACACGTCCAACTTTCACTGAGGATGATGTAAAGTTGCCGCACTTGAAATCTCCATTCATACGTTTCGTTGGCCGCTTTGTAAGTCTTTTTGATGCAGAGAAAAAGAAGCGATGCAAAAACCCCTGACTGTGTGAAAGAAGCTCAGTGTTCAGGAAGTACTCTGGACAGAGTTCTACAGAAGTTACAGAAGGTGAAGTTGGTTCAACGCTCACACGCCGCGGTGGTCGTTCCGTGGAGTTCCTGAACAAGTCGATCAGGGTCGGGTCAGTGATGCCAGATAAATACAAAACACTAGATAAACAGGCGACTTCTGTAGCCGACCTTGGTCTTGGGATCAACTTCGATCAATCATGTTTTCCACAAAAACAGCTCCACAGATCCATGTTTGAAGGGAACAAATAGGAGTCCGGAGACTCCTCAATAAGACAGGGACTTTGTTTGGAACAAAAAAAAAAAACAATTTTAAAAAAATGAAGGCGTCAGATGGAGTCAGGAGTCATGTATGTTCCACTCAAGCCATCACACCTGAAAATACAGAAACATCAGCACAACTCAAAAGTAGAAACTTAACGGATGAAGTGTGTGTGTTGTCTGTTGTGTCTCACGCTGGCAGCAGCGATGGTCTCATGTAGCTACAGTAAGCATGAAACAGAAAACATCCTTCGTGTCTCACTTCAATATTTGATCATTTGCTCTGAATTATTGAGCACAGTGTTGATGTGCTGCTCTTTAACCTAGAGCTGCATAAAACATGAAACATTTGGATCACTCACCGAGTCACGTGTTTTAGGGAAAGGGACTTGGCATCAGATCGAACGAGATTTGAAGGTGCTTTCTATAGTAGAGGGACATTGGAGGAGGAGAGACTCGTGGAGAGGAGAGACAGTCCAAGGTAGGGAGAGACTCGTGCAGAGGAGAGACAGTCCAAGGTAGGGAGAGACTCGTGCAGAGGAGAGACAGTCCAAGGTAGGGAGAGACTCGTGCAGAGGAGAGACAGTCCAAGGTAGGGAGAGACTCGTGGAGAGGAGAGACAGTCCAAGGTAGGGAGAGACTCGTGGAGAGGAGAGACAGTCCAAGGTAGGGAGAGACTCGTGCAGAGGAGAGACAGTCCAAGGTAGGGAGAGACTCGTGGAGAGGGGAGACAGTCCAAGGTAGGGAAAGACTCGTGGAGAGGAGAGACAGTCCAAGGTAGGGAGAGACTCGTGCAGAGGAGAGACAGTCCAAGGTAGGGAGAGACTCGTGGAGAGGGGAGACAGTCCAAGGTAGGGAGAGACTTGTGCAGAGGAGAGACAGTCCAAGGTAGGGAGAGACTCGTGCAGAGGAGAGACAGTCCAAGGTAGGGAGAGACTCGTGGAGAGGAGAGACAGTCCAAGGTAGGGAGAGACTCGTGGAGAGGAGAGACAGTCCAAGGTAGGGAGAGACTCGTGGAGAGGGGAGACAGTCCAAGGTAGGGAGAGACTTGTGCAGAGGAGAGACAGTCCAAGGTAGGGAGAGACTCGTGGAGAGGAGAGACAGTCCAAGGTAGGGAGAGACTCGTGGAGAGGGGAGACAGTCCAAGGTAGGGAGAGACTTGTGCAGAGGAGAGACAGTCCAAGGTAGGGAGAGACTCGTGGAGAGGAGAGACAGTCCAAGGTAGGGAGAGACTCGTGGAGAGGAGAGACAGTCCAAGGTAGGGAGAGACTCGTGGAGAGGAGAGACAGTGTTGGACTGCCAAAGGATGGAGGTGTGACTTCATAGTTTATCTTCAGGCTCATTTCATGCTGGTGAATATGTTAATGTTGAAATTTATCATTTGGAGCCAAATTCAGGAGAATATTGGGGAAACTTTGGACAAATGAATACAGCATCACAACGGCTCATGCATTCCATCAAAACTCTAGTGCTTTTATCCCAGCTGGGGTTATTGTAAACAGTCCAAATCCTGGGCCGAACAGCATGAATCACCTGTGTCATGTCCGCACTATTTTTCTGTCTTTCCTTTTCCTTCTTTCCCCGCAGCTTTGCCCGCGGCACAGCTGGCGTGCGTTTGATGATCAGGCCTTCCACGGATATCAACTCCTCAACGCCAGCTTGTGCCGCCAGATGGTTTCCTCGCGTTCCTCATGGTAAACTCTTCCAAGACTAAAACGCTCTCGTTCCATTCCCTCGAATTGTCGAAATCCTGTGCGCGCTCATATTCCATTTCAGCTGCTTTCTTAGTTCCTCGTTTTTCCTCGCTCTGTTTCTGTTTGTAGATCTCACTTTTCACTTCTCAATGACATACAGCGGTACCTCGTTTTCAAACGTCTCGGACTTTGAACAAATCGGAGTTCAAACAAAAATTTCGAGATTTTTTTGCTTCTGATTTTGAGTGAAAATCCAGAACTCGAACGCCCCCCAAAAAAGCTGGAAAAAACAAAGTGCGCAGACCGATCAGCTGACCCACGACACGCTTTGTTATTGTGTATAACGCAGCCTCTGTATGCAGACGTGTCCCGTTAGCTCCATTTACTGACTGTTCTTTCTTCATATTGAGGTGTAAAACCTTTCCTGTCTCCACACTGGACCGTGGTAGAGTGTCACAGGGGAGGTGCTGGAGCGCTCACTCCAGGGTTTGATGTCCTGTTGTGGGCTGGAGCTGGGACAGGGATGAGGCGAGTCTGGGACAGAGCCTGACTTGGTTTATGACTTTGTCACAGCCAAACTGCACAGAAGCGCACATTCAGAGCTGGACACGCACCGGGCACCTCTTCACTTCTGGAGAGACCTCACTCACTCGGCAACCCCTCCCACATGCAGCGGCCACACACATAGAGGAACAGCCACCTGCAGCAGACACTCGACATTCACTCCTACAAAAGACTGTTTTAAGGCTTGGAACGCATTGTTTCTTTTTCCATTCATTGTCATGGGAAAAATCCATTCAGATTTCAAACAAATCGCTTCTTGAACGGCCGTCTGTCCCCAGCCCTTACGTGTAGTTCCAGGTCCTCGTTCAGGTTCCGGCGCCTTTTGTTCTCCTTACATCGGTATATTATCTCGTCATTGTTTATTCAATTCTCCGAGCCTTCTGTCGACCAGTAAAATTTGCCCTTGGGTCCAACTTTGAGTAGCCATGACGCTAACACACCATTTGACTTCAAATTAAAAACAGGAAACAAACCTGTTTCCGTCAAACATTCATTCATCGGTCCGTATCAGCATCTGTTTCGGGGCGCTGCAGCCTCTCTGTCTGGTTTGCTGCGGTGCTCTCACTAATCCCACCCCGGACTTAACAACAGAATGATGCAAGGATTGATAAAGGTCATCCCGTGTCATCCTGAACCTCTGCACAGATTCTCATAGGCGCCGTACTAACAGCTACATCCACTGAGGCTAATTAGCACGAGCACAACCCACACACTGTCAGAGGAAATCCATTACTTCTCTCATTAACTTTCTACTGTTTATCGGAGCGGCTCCGCGTTTCGGTTGGCATTTCTCTACCTGAAATGTGGTGCCGGAAATGCGAGCGGAAGGAGAGGGGGGGAGGATTTAATACCTCGCTGGTGCTGCTGCGACGGCCTTGTTATCGAGCGGCACCTTCTCTGGTTTTCATTGTGGGTGTTGACAAGTGTGAGGGCGAGAGGAGGCAGGACTTGTTCCCGCATGATCCGGGCTGTTGAAAAGTGAGCCTCTCTTCTCACGTCTCCGCATGCAGTTTTTGCTCCAGGTGGGAAGGGTGGAAGGCAAGAAAGGCCATGGCACCTCCAAACCAGAAGAGGCAGTGTCATTCAGGGGTGTAACTACAGCAGGGAAACCATGTTTGTGCCTGGATTCTACAGCCCGAAGGAGCACAAGCTTCCTCAGAAAGGTCTGGTTTGAAGAGGTGTGCTCGGGCACGGATGGTCATTTGGGGTGGGCACACATTCAAGTCCTGCCAGAGGGAAGAGGAACATACAGACCATGTCCAGGATGAGTAGGGTCGGCTCTGATCCCACCTGCACGTCTCTGTTCAAGTAGTATCAGTCGAATTCTGAGTCATCCACACCAGAATCCTAGTCTCTGGGACGGCAGATTCTTGAAACTAGGCCCCACATCTGTCTTCACCTGGACATGAACAGTCGGAAAAGGCGTGGCCTCCGTCTCCGATGCTCATCTGCTGACCGTGTTTCTGTTGTCCTGAGTGGTTGTATACAGCCTTGGCACCTGGGTGTCCTTCTTCTTTGTGTTTAAGCACATGTGTACTGCGGGAGTTGCTGCTAACTTGGAGAGAATTAGCTACTCTTTTGTGAAAAAAGAGGGAAAAGTCCAGACATTTATACTGTTTTTCAGTAGAGTGTTTCATTTAAGTGAGCATTAACAAATACATTGCTGAACCCAAATAAACCTCACGTTATTTTCCTGTGATATTGGACACAAGACTGCACAAGGAAGCGTTCATGTTCCACCTCTAGTGCATATAATACTGGGTTTATATCGAAAGGTTTTGAGAGAGCAGCGCGATTTATGATATTAAATCCAACAGTCTCCTCGACAACCTTTGAATGAGACTCAGGAAGGACCGGTCCTCCTTTGTCGTTCTCAAAATGTTTTTGAGAAGAGCCGCACCGAGCGACAGGCTTAGTTCAACAGCGTGTTACCGAGGAGATGTCGACTTGGATCTGAGTGTTTGTATTTGGGTTTGATGGCAGGTGAAAATGAGAGCGGGGATGATGCAGCTGGAGAAAGCACTGCTGAGGACCAACTGCAGTGAGGTGAAGAGACCATCATCATGGTAATCCATGACGCTGGCTGGCAGACAGGGAGCATCTTCAGAAGGTGTGTGGACTCATGGAGCCATTCTTCCACTCTACAGCACCAAAGTATTTAGAGGCTTGTTTACTGGATGTCTGATGGCCACAGTGCCGTCTCCAGAAGAGGAGAGCAAGAGGACGGCACTTTAGACTTGGCAGACTTTATGTTGACCCTAGTCTTAAAAGTCATCTTCATTTAAGATGAAGACAACTGGAGAGGCCGTGCTCAGATGGTTCGGACTGGTGGACAGGAGAAGAAAGTTTGGAAGACGAGGAAGAAAACCAATGAGGGTCACGGATGTGGTGAGTGAAGACATGAACAAGAGTCACTAGGGAGGAGGATGAAGACGTGTTACGGGGGGTACTAACCCCTGACATTAGAACAAAACCTTTTACTTAAAAGTGACAACGATGAACAAAAGTATTTGAAAGGCATTGTGAAGTGATGAATCGAAGCAACAATATTTTGTTGAAAGGACAAAAAATATTGGAATAGCAGATGCGAAAAATATGTAAAAATGAGAAAATTGTGAGCAACATATACTGTATAACTGTATATACAGTTTAGTCGTCAGAGAACACACATTTGCATTCGCTTCATGGTATTTCAAACTGTACTTTAGTACTAGCACTACTGCCTCAAAATAACAGTTCAGATCCGATTCAGGCGACAGGTTTCCTTGTGGAGTTGATAAGTTCTCCCCACATGGGCTTCTGCCATGCACTCAGCTTTCCTCCCACAGAGCTGAATGGCCTCTCAACCATCTGCAGGCGTGAGTCCTTCCGTCTCTTTGACTCTACAGGCTTTGAGTTCGTCCAGTTATAGTCTTGCTCTGTATATTGATCATCTTCGCTCCAGATCTACTCATATTTATATCATGCTGAATCAGGTTCAGAAGGTAAGCTCAATGAATGTTGTGGCCACAAACAACAAAAGCCTCTAAATGATCCTTTGGCTTGATGGAGCTTGTGAAAAACAGGAGCGATAGCAAGTGCCTCACAGTAAAAGCCTAAAATATATCAGTTATCTTGAAGTGGAGTCTGGAATGAAGTCAAGTTCTTGAGGTGTTTACATTCCAGCAATTCGCTGTCACTTTTATCGCGAGTGCAGCGAGAGAATCATCTCAGATCAGCGTCGAAACACAAGTGGAGGAGGTAATTCACTCAAAACTGGGCGACTCACTAACTTCATTGTTGTATGAAGTTAGTTAAGTTAGTTAGTTAAAGGCGGAGGTTTGCTGGCGCCGTCGCATCGTCTGGTGACACCAACTTTCTGGGATTTCGACTGAAACTCAACTTACATTTTGTATTTACGTTGCTCAATCTGTTGAAGAGACCATACCAACCATAGGGCCGGGACCCGGACAGCTGCAAATCTGCAACAGTTACCAACTATGGAGAAGTTTCTGGAAAGAAAAAAAACAAAGAATGTGATGGCGCCACTCCGACAGTAAAAACTGTAAATTTTGAAAATTAAATCGGAACATTTTATGGCGATACTTTCATTTAGACTTTAGACTTGTGTTATTCGGAGTTTAAGTAAAATATATTATTTTTATTTTATGATATTTAGACATTTTTTATATTTTATTCTGAATTTTATTCAGTTTTCCATTTTCCTAAACAGTTTGCATCAAGTGTATTTTTTTTTTCTTTAGTAAATTTGATGACTATGACTTGCACCTGGTTCTGCTGCTGGTTGGACTTTTCAATGACAAATAAATATCTTTGCAATGATCACATGGTTTCATGTCATTTCACAATGCTTTGGTTTGTTTACCTGTAAGTAGATTATACATGGTTGTGGGAATGAATCCGTTCTATTGAATGGGCCCAGAGATCAAAAAGGCTGAGAGTCAAAATCCTCCTTTCACAGCCTGTATTAACATTAACAGTCACAATGTGTCAGTAATATTCATCAACATTTCAGCATCCTTTACAGACAGGATCCTCGAAACACCTCCACCAGCACCAGTATCCTTGAAACGGCTTTGAAAACAAGGCGATGCGGCACAGCGCTAAAAGACAATACATCTCCATCTCTCTCCATTTGGATCATCTGACTGCTCTCTATCACTTTACATTTATCTATCTCTCCTTTTTAATCTCTTCTCTAATAGGCCATCTGCCTTTTTCGGGCCATTCCTCGATCTGTCTTCCACTTTGCTGCCCCTGACTGCTAATAACTATCCATCAAGTCACTTCGCTGACCTTTAGAAGCCACTAATTATTCTCAGAGTCGTGTCCTCGGCATAAATTCACACGCTTAAAAACAAATATCTGAAGCCAGTGACACCAGCCGCTACCCGTCCAAAAAAAGAGGAGAGAATAAAAATGGAACTGGGAGGAAGGAATAAGAAGTGTTCGCTCCATTAGCCGGACACTTTTTTTGTTCCTTTCGTGTAACATTAAATTCTAACAATGAGATGAGCGACGATAGTCGGGGGGGGGAACTTGAGACTTTAAAAACATGGTAGCAAACATATAATCTCATCTGGGAAGCGACCACAGTTAGCATCCACTCCATTATCCTCCAACAAACTCAAATGCATCATGCCACTCACAGTAAACCACTGCAGCACAGACTACCTGAACTAGAAAGTCGGCCCACCACTTTCTTATTCAAAAGGTCAAAACATTTGTGTGGCTTCTTGTCCGGCCAAAGCAAGAGTAACAGCAGTCCTGGTTGGTGGTAGTTCGACTTGGAACCAGCTCTACAAGTGGTCTCCTTATGAATGGGTGCAGTCCAGACTGACATGGCTTTTAGCTGACGACTGAATCCTCACGAGTCATGACTCCTTCCCTTGTCAGGGACAAGAGCAGACTGCAGCGCATCGTACGTTCTGCTGAGAAGGTGATGGTTGCAGCCTGCCACCTCCTCAGGACCTGTATGTCTCCAGGAGCGAGAGACGTGCAGGTGGGATCAGAGCCGACCCTTCTCACCCTGGTCATGGACTGTTTGTTCCTCTTCCCTCTGGCAGGAGGCTACGGTCCATCCAGACCAGAACCTCCCGTCACAGGAGCTGCTTCTTCCCCTCAGGGGTCACACTGTTGAATTCGTAATCTGCCATTGTTGTTTATTTTATTTTATTTTATTCTGACAGCACTATTCCAAAACTCTTTCCTAGTGGGTGGGGATCCTCACTGACCATGGCAATAAATTTGACTCTGCTTCTGAACCTTGCCATGCTAACAGGTCACCAAGCAATGACTTGTCATTGTCTCAGCTCGACTCAAATTTTCTGAACCAACGATACGACCAAAATCCCGGGAGACATCAAACATGTAGACAAAGGTTACGTGAGGGTGTAGATGACTAAATCATGCTCACACAATGTGTCAATAAAAATGGCGCCTTTGAAGTAGTTACACTTCGTCATCTTCTGCAAGAGACGCCGAAGAAAGGCAGGGATCTCAGCATGCCTCTTCAAAACAGCCGTCTCTTGTAGCATATTGCACGGAATGAGCTCACACTCTCAGTGGCAAGCCCTACGTCGACTTGCGTTGCAAAATCCTTTGCTTCACTGCTCAACTTTGCTTTAACCCTAAAAGCATTAGTCTCCATCTCTTTTCACTCACGACATCTAAAGGCGCAGCTTCACTCGCGGGAGGCGGTTTCGCGTTCCTCTGGGAGCTTTCGTCTGGGGATTTTTCTTCACATGACAAGGACATGAAATGCGAGGATGACACACAAAAGGTGCTTCTACGGATGTTGGAAAACTGGAATGATCCGCCGGGAAGCGCCCTTCACAAACAAAGACGAAAAGGTGGTGTATTTGTTTCCGTGTCGCGCTGTGAGTAAACGACAACGTATGTCCGTCAAGCACCAAGAGCTGAGGAGATGGATGTGAAGGAGGGGGGTGGGGTGTGGGAGCACGGTGGCACACTGGTCAACGGTTTTAAAGTCAATTAAAACTCAGCGCCGTGACGTGGAAATCTACATTAAGTCACTGAGCTGTGACGGAAAACGCAAGGACAAAGTGACGCCTCCACAGACCTCCATTTAGCTTCCCATCCAGCGCTATTCCCACTCTTATCCCTGACACTTCTCACCTCCAGTCCCGCTCCGGAGCAAACCCACGAGGCAGGGTCATTGATTTGGCCTTCACATGAGTCATGACGGTTCCTCCTTCTCACCTTTTCACCTCACTTTTCAGGTCGAGCGCGTAGAGCAAATGCCAACTGCAATTTACATAGAAGCCATTAGTTTCCCTTCACTAACTTGGAAAGGAGAACTGAAGAATCATTGGGAAGTAAAGCAGTCAACATGGAGTCAGAAGCGGAAGCGCAATTTAATGAGCCCAGCGGCGGATTCGTTCAAATCCTAAATATCTGGGGAGCGGTCCTCACACGGAGTGAGGAGATAAAAACTGCCTTCCAAGAACTGGAGATCTGGATCGCTTGCTCGCTCTAAATGTAGAAATGATGAAATGAGTCAGGGCCAATGCTTCCACAACGAAAGGCTGACAGAGTCGCTCAGGAATCTCACCGGGTTTAACCATCTCAATTTACACTACAGTATTGAGTCTAGTACAAAAGGAACTAAATGGAAGATTGTTAAGAGAACATAACTCTTTTATTTGAATTGAGACAAAACGTCACTTGTAAATGATATTTAGTTATGTTATAATAATAGTATATTTTAACTATTACATTATTTATCACACATCATCATAATATTAAAAGTGACAGAACTTTATAGAGTCCATAATTGATTTCTCAGACTCTCAAAAGTACTTGAATCAGTAGTACAATTTTGGTTGCTCAAGAAATCGACATGAAAATGACCCGAACTTTAGGCGTCCACATGGATGTACTGTCCTCATGGTGAGGGTGGAGAAGAGATTGTTATGGTTTGGATCAGCTTCATCGTGCGCTTCTCTTGATGGAAATGTTGTCAAGGGCTGAAGATAGATTCATTTAACCCGTAATTTCGGCATCTGTTTTCTGCGCAGCCTTGAAATAAGGACAGCCGACATGACTAGAAATGTATCCAGGAGGCTCTGATCTCGTCCCCATCCACCATGTGGTTCGGCCACTGAGCAGATCAAAAACACTCCCTGCAACATATGCAATCCAGAAGTGACAAAACACTGTAATACAAATAGAACCATCCAATCTTTGGCTCCATATATTCCCCACAGTGAAAACACAAACCTCCAGTCTTGACAGCGCTGTCTCGGAAAACGCATTACTTTTCAAGTGGCCATGTCTCACGGACGTGTCATCTAACTCGAAGACCAACAACAGCAGCAACAGCGCGGCCGTCACGGACGCTTTGGGCCGCTTCAGAAGCCATGACAGCAGGATGACGGCACGCACGCCGATGGAGATAGATTGTTTCCAGGCATTAAACTGGCACAGCAGCTCAGGGAACAACACGTTCCCAGGATTCGTCTCCTACAGTGCAATAAATGATGACAACTACAGTCCGGAGACGCCGCTGCCTGACCACCACCATGACTGAATGCTAGTGAGGCTGAGGTGGAATAAAAAAGGAGACTTTTATCGATTATATTTGTTAGTGTGAATGTCATGTCCGCACTTGGACCTGTTTTGTTTTTACTGTTATTTTCCTTCCGTGTCCGTTCCTGTGCTTTTATTTTGTTACTCCCTGTCCTCTCCGTTTCCTCTGTCCCATCCAACTTTAGAGGCAAGCGCAGCTGGCGCTCATCGCCTCATCAATCCTGCCATGGACTTATTCCTCCTGACGCTAGCTACGTTTGCCAGATGGTAGCTTCGACTTCCACTCAGGTAAAATTCCCTTCCAAGACTTCCACGTTCTCGCTCTCGTCCCTGACATTTTCTAAATTTGTTCAGCGCACAAATTCCAATTCATTCAACTTTTGTTCTCTTGTTCTTCCTCGTTCCACTTATGTTAACCTCCCAACTTCCATTCATTCCGCGTGTGAGCAGTTATTTAGTCTCACTTTTTAGTTATATAGCCATCTAGTTTATCCCTTGTGTGCGTGAGTAGCCACCGCCATCGAGCGCTTCCTGTTTATCGCCACCTCGTTGAGCTGAACTCCGGGTGTGTTTTCAGTTTTCAGGCTTGAGATTCTAATCCGCCTCTCTTGTTTTCCAGATTCTTCCTCAGTCCCCGTGTGTTCATCCCGGTCTGCATTTTGGTTCCCGGCGCCTTTATTTGTTAGTTACTTGTCTGTCTATTTATTTGTATCGATTAGATCTTGTAACTTATTCACGTGTCCCGTGTCATCTGTCGACCAACACTGACTGCACTTGGGTTCAGTCCTCCGCCATCATGACAGCGAAGGCTACAAGGGGCTACCACAACTGAGGCTGAAAAAAAAAGGAAAATTCACATCATCCAGCAACTTCTAAGCATCTGGTGGAAGGTGTTTAGTCAGCGTACAGTCTTGGATCAAACAGCGGCCTGGCAGGCGACACCATTAGTTGTCTGACGTACGCATATAAGTGCAACGACGACTGCCAATTTGCAGGGAATGGGGCTCCCACTCTGCTGGGAAATCCATCCAAACAAAACTTTATTGTCCCATCTCTGTTTACAGCCTAATTACGAGAGGATTTATGCCACTGGTGTCGGCCAGCTCCGCCTTGAGTGCAAAGTTTCGGCGGAGTCGTGTGTCCTTGCAGAAGTGCCTGCTGCGCGAAACACCTGGCGCAGAAGGGGAGCAGATTTAGACGACATATGCAGATTTAACTGGACGACGCCGGCAAATGTCTGCCTTGGGACACGCAGTAAAAGAGTGAAGTGATCCAGTTAACCTTAATGTTCGAGAGGCGCACGCTTTTGCACGCGCACGTTTTGTAGTGGAGCTGTTGGCAAATGCAGTTTTCTTATCATTTTATGTGGCAAGTAGCTATTAAACTGCATGGGTGTCCCATGGCTGCAGGCAAAAAGTCTCATGGTTGGAGGCCGTTCTTGATCCAAGCCCAGATTTCTCTTCCTCCAGTTTCATTGGTTGTTCTTAAGACGTGAGTGTGACCCGCTGGGTCCAACTGGGAATCATGTGGGGACCCTGAAATGACCCATATACCTCACTAGTGTCTCCTCAAATGTGGATGGCCAAACTTCCAACCTTTTCTTGATCTTTTGGTCTCGACCCAAAATTTGCGACTGAAGATGAGGTTAGGAAAAATGTCTTTTAGCTTAGCTTTTTCAGTATCTTTCTGATCCGTCCGTCCATCTTGCCTTCATCGGGTAACTTAGGGTCTTGTTCAACTGGGGGCAGAACCTCATCCTTATCCTGGCTGGGACTCAGGCATCTATTTATTTACCTTCCAATTCATCACAAGTTTCCGCACTAGCAACCAAACATCCATCGATCGTCTGCCATTTATGCCTTAGAGAGGGTTGCGACAATGTTGTTGGAATGCCTGGAGTAAACCCACGCAGGCACGGGCAGGACAAATAAACTGGAAGCGAACCAGCAACCTTCTTGCTTCTTCCACTCTGAATCCATTGCTCCAGAGTTTAGTACCCAACTCAAGTCTCAACTCCAGTGTATGATTCTATCTGGAATTGTTGTCTTGACAAAGCACCTTTCAGTCACAACAATAAATGTGACGTTCTTTATCTCGTAACTTTGTCAGGCAGAATTCCCATCTTCCCACAGCAGATGGAGGTCTTGAGATATCACAGCGCAATGTTACTGTGTTTCCTCATTGAATCGGGGACTTCATTAAAGCAGATATGCTGCTTCTCAGGGAAAACCATGTGTCAGTGCTCGCGTTTACCCGGGTGAAAAATCCTCCCTTTTATTGAGTCTTGCAAGAACACTGCCAGGCGCTGTTGAGAAATCTAACAAACCAAAGAGAGTATCAGTCAGGACAAGTGATGCCAGTAACCAGTTACTTAGTAGTAGTACGTTAGTAACACATACTCTTATGTCACAACCTTTTTCAGTAAGTAGTAATCTGACGTGTTACTATTTCAAACAAAGTAATCCAGTCGAAGTTACTTATCTAAGTCACCGTACGTTACTATTGTTGCCATTGTCTGGAAGTGAAATTTTAACATTCGCTTTCTACAACTGCGTCTTTGCGGGCAGCTTACGTGTCAAGCTGCTGGCTACACTGCAGTAAATAACAGAGGTGTGAGGAGAGAGATGCAGGTTTCTAGCTGAAAATACAGCCAATACTTTGAATTAGTGTCTGCTGTAGATGACAGTATTAACCCTGCAGGTTCCACCAATACGCAGAAATCACCGGTTAAAGAGAGCGAAATAAAGTCGCCTCGCAAATGTGTCGAAAGTGCGGACTCCAAACTATGGACCAGTTTATTTTTTCTTTTTAATCCTCTTGATAGGTCAAGTTAAATAACACTTATGATAGATTTTTTTTACTTTTATAGATTATTTTTTCTTTGGTGCAAGAAGAAACGGGACTGATGTGATCTACTGATCTTACTGTTTCTCTTGCATGTCAGAAATAAAATTATCCTCCGGCGCGATGGAGCGTAGAGGCGAGTGACAGCAGCCACTGAAGTGCAACTACTGCCTCCAGGTGGCCAACACTGAGACTTAATAAACTTCTGCCTTGTAGTTAAGAAAAGCAAATAGTTAAAATAATAATTAAAAATACAATTATTACATAACTGGCAATACATCACTTTGTTTTCATTCTTGTTGCTTTTTGTGAGTGGATTTCGCTGCAGTGGGTTGGAGTGTGACAAAGTAAAACATTAACTGTACATTCATATAACTGAGAACAAACATGGAAAAACACTGGACCCCCAAGAACTCCAACCTCAGAATTGACATAAAGGATATCGTTCAGGCGATGAGAGCTGTAGTCGGATGCCAAATATAACTTGTAATATAACTGAGTTACTTTTAAATTCAAGTAATCAGTGAAGTAAGCAAGTTACTTTTTGAGGGAGTAAGCAGTAGTCGGATTACTTTTTCAAAGTAACAGTGGCAACACTGGTCAGGAGCGTCGACAGCAACAACACGTCCTGATAGTTGTTATGGCTAAAACAGTGCAGTACGCGACGTGTTACCGTGCGTACTTTCAACTTTTGGGTTCAGAAAAGTCCCTCCATCAGCCAGTGGTGGGCGCTCTGCTGTCCCTCCCCAGAAAGATCATACGTTTGAAGGGCGATAACAGTGGGAAGACACGACAGCATGTTCACCGTGTGGTCACTGAATAATGGCGTGAGAAAAACAGCCCGGGGCGCTGCTGCGTGGGCGAGAGGTGAACTCTCAATGTTGCCGCCGTGATTACCGCCGTGCACCTTTATGTGCCATCAGTTACGGCCCTCGGCTGTTTGTTCGGATCCGGGCGATTTAGCTCAATGACGCTGATGAGACTTGAAAAATGACTTTTAACTGTGGAAATATGGTAACAAGTGGTGCAAATCTGGGCACATTACCTTCGGCGGCGCCATATTACGGCCATCTGAGCCACTTAATGGGCACATGTGGCCCACGTGCTCGCGCTGTCGGCCCTCATCCAGAGTAATGGGCGGTTTCTTACGCCGCCGTAAGCGCCTGACCTTCCGCGCGACGGCGAAATTATTCTTGATTTTGTTACTTAAGATTTCTTTTCATCTCTGAGAAGAAAAGTGTTGTGCAATCCACCAAAGCCCAAGTCAATCCCATAGCTGCCGAGTCATACATCATATTTGGAGTGTATGGATTTCTAATATCTCGCTACAGCAGTCAGGATGATGTAACAGCTATGGACTCTGAGCACATATCAAGTAGATTCCTGGAGGGTATTCAATATGGCTGCCAAGAGACATTTGGTCAGATTATTAATATGGATAACCTCATAAACCTTGAATTGTACCGCCAAATATTCAAAGCACTGCTGCCGGCAATGACGCGAGGAATGAGGAGTCAATGCCGGAAAGAAACTGAGTCAAAGTCACGTGTGCTCTATGCTCATCAATGTCCACTTGAATATGAATCCTCTCAGATAGTTTTGCGTCACATGGTCAAGCTAATATTTTCAGAAAACAATGGGCATCAGAAGAAGAACAAGTTGA
This sequence comes from Synchiropus splendidus, assembly GCF_027744825.2. Taxonomy (NCBI): domain Eukaryota; kingdom Metazoa; phylum Chordata; class Actinopteri; order Syngnathiformes; family Callionymidae; genus Synchiropus; species Synchiropus splendidus. The sequence goes on along the minus strand of NC_071350.1, from coordinate 16,710,939 downwards.
CACCATCATCGATTTGATTCTTGCAGAAAGGTTCTGCTATGGTTTTGACCACATGACCTTCACACAGCTGCCACCACGCAGCATTTCTAGCCAAGCGTTAGAACAGCATTAGAAAGGCAAAATTACTGGTCCGCAGGACATGTCTAATCCACAGAAGGTAAAGCACATTTTCGACATCACACCAAGAGATTGGACACAACAAAATGAGGCCTGGAGAAATGGAGGTAGACGCCAGGTTGATGAACCTCAAGCAATTCCTTCAAGACCTCTGGCTCAAAAGGGATTGACTCTTATACATCTCTGAAACATGTGGAAATGTTTTCTGCATCTCACGAATTGTCCCGCAGTACAGTAGCTCTCCACTTGGAGCTGAACCAGACGTGACTGCAGAGTCTGTACTGGTGCTGAGGTAGTGTCAGGACTGCAGACTGGTGGTTTCTGCGACAGTAAAGTGGACTTTTGCGTCCAATACTCAACCTTCAGCACTGTGTGTTAACGCGTTACCCTTTCAACTGAAGCGCATAAACACGTAAAGGAAAGACAGAGGTGACTGAACGTCTCCCCTCACACGCGACACACGACCCGCTACACAGAAAGGAAAGTGTTTTTTACTACAACTAGCTGCCTTTGACATCAGTATATCTCTCCATGACAGTGAGGATGGGATGTTTTCTGAGTGCGTCACTGTGATATGACCCTGGTTTCACTCTCTATATGTGTGCTACATCATTCCGGGAGTCTAGTTCCGGACACATTACAAAGATCCGAACATTTGAAATCACGACGATCATGGCCCACAAACTTCTGAAGTCAAAAACTCTGCTCCAGGAAAACAACCCAAGGTTGTACAGTGCCTTGTTTACCATTCCAATTCAGAAATGCATCCCATGGATAATACAGCGCGTATTAAATGCAGATTTCTACAAACACTATTTACAACGGCGGCTCCGTCCTGAGAACAACAATGTTTAACCACCCGGCCGTTTATTTCTTTATTATTAATATCCAGTCTCAGCTTCCAGGGTGGCGAAACTTCATGCATTAATTCATGAGAGAAGCGTTTTGTGCAGGCATTTGTTTCTCTTTTAAACATTCTAATGGCTGCGTTTGGGTTACGGACTGCGTGATTTAGAGTTTGCGTAAATTGCTTTGATGGGCTGAGTCGCCTCTTGATTTATGCTTTTTAATTTCACTTGAATTTTAAAAGGTTATTTCGGAAGTTTAACTGAACAATATTTACTCACCAACTGTCGATGCTGAACGTTTCCCCGCCAGCGAGGTCCCTCATGACAAAGACACTGACGGCGACTGTGTGCTGGCAGATGACGCTGCAGCGAAAATAGCTGGAAGGAAGGCGCGATGGTGGATTTAGGGAAAGTGTCAATCTCCAGGGAAATCAAATGGCGTTGCTTCAGGCCAGAGTCGGTGTTGAAGAGCAGCAACGAGGCCGATGAAAGGGAACTGCTCAGGTGGGCCACCGTGGCACGGAAACATTCCCCGCTCAAGACTCTTCCCGAAATACATCAGCAGAGGTCACCCAAGGATTCATTCACATAAATCAAACGCAGTAATGCTGAATAATAGGCCGAATGTTGCGGCGCCTTTTGAGAAATTAACCGCTAACACAAAGATGACACGCAACATTAGACAGTAATAGTCTCAACATGGTCATTGGTTTCCCTTATTAAAAATCAAAACAACTCTTTTGGCGCAGTCTTCGGAGCAACTTGGACGCTACGCCCCCCGACTCTATTTTTGTTCTGATGCGTAACACATGCCTCATAATTCAGGGGATGGATGAATCAGAACCAGTTTTTCATTCGGAGGTGTTGTACAGTTGACGCATAGGTGTTTCAGTGAACCAAAAGAAAGTTTTCCTTCGTGAGGTGGGAGATAAAAAAAAGACAGTTTACTTCCGTATAACGCTCGAGGCGCGTGCGGGGGGTGGATTGCGCGTCACAGAGCACAAGGAACAGCACGCGCGGCGGTGCAGGAATCCACAAGGGGTCGCTAGTTATGACCCCTTACATGGCTGTTCTCCATAGTCACTGAAACTACAACGCACAGTGTTTCACCGAGAATGAATGGAGGACCATCCCATGGCTCACCTCCATCGCACTACCACCACGCTGAAGGCTGCCTTTGTCGTCAGAATAGGACGCAAAGGCAACTTTCCCAACATCAATATATGACGCCATGGGAGTGAGGATGAGAACGATCTGGGTGTCTAAGGCGGAGGACTGGCTGATAGGAAATGCCCGAAGACAAAACCAGGGGAGATGAGGTTCCTGGGTGCTCTCTGGTATCTGTTGTCTCAGGCAAGGTTCACTCCTCTGTGGGCACTTCCAGAAGGTTTTGGGAGCTCGAAACTGCAGGTTGGATGCCTCCGACGGGTTTGAAGAGGCTTAATAGGGTCTTGTTTTCTGGTGGTAACTGTGATGCTGCATGAGTCCCAAGACTTTGGGAGGAATTTAATCCTGAGGAATTCTCAGCTTTTACGGGCAAAATGGACCAAACCCATGTTCACGTCTTGCGTGTCTGTGGTGCGATGAAGAACCGTGGGGCAGCTGCCAAAATGGCTGCTTCATGAAGTAAATAATGGACTTCTTCTTCATCAACAAATACACAAATATCCTGTCACCTCCTTAAAACTAGAGCACAGGGACTTGACCCCCCTCAAGATCAAGACCGTTACCTTAATTCATCAAATGTACCAGCCAAACTAACACTTTCAGAAGAGGCCTTGAACGCATCAAAAGCTTCAGTTCCGATCAATACCGACACCTAAGAAATCCTCACCTGTGACTCGTCCCGCTCTGCTGCCATTTATCTAAAACGGTTGCCCAGCGACTGAAACACTTTTGGGCCCAGATCAAAAAGAGTCCGATTTTTATACAGCATCGCTCGAGACTTCTTGCCACTGAGCGGCACTTGAATCGTGAAGTCAGAATGTGCAGCATAACTTCAGCAAAAGGAGTATTACTTAAATAACTTCAGTACCTGATGGGTAAGAATGTGCGTTGGATCTCCGAAACACATTCTGGATACTTGTTTATGTTTATCCTTAGAACTGTAGAACATATTTCACGGCGACACTCGCGAACTGTTCGTCAAAGACAGTCAGAACTCAGCACTCCGTGAAGATGTGAGCCCCAGTCCTTCAGAAAAGACGGAGTGAAAAAAAAACACCTCTTCATGTGGCAGACAGAACGCTAACTTCCGTCTCGGTTCAAGAACTGATATTTCGCTTTGAAGCGTTTTAAGTTCTGCCGACTCTGTCTCTTCTCTCCGCTCGCAGCCTGGGTTTCTTATCCGCGCGCGTTGTGCCTACAGGCGCGACTTGGAGCGCAGCGGGGGAGAGTGGGGCGTCCGGGTTTGCTGACAATGGAGGGCACTTTTTGACACGCATGCTTTTTAAATTTCAATCTGCCTTCCACCTGCAGTCAGCACCATCAGGTGGAAAGGTTGGGAGGCAGGCAGAGAGAAGACGAGGGGATGAGCGTGAGAGGAGAAGTGAAGGCGCTGGGGGAGACAATGACACAGCAGGGGGGGCTCCGGAGAAGATCGGTGGAGGACGAGACGCTCGGAAAAAAACAGCTGAAAAATACACAAGGCAAATGAGTTCTTTATCGTAAAAGTCCTTAACACGAGGAGGGATTGTGGCGCCGTCCTTCAGCGCCTAACTATTCACCAGTCACCCCTTTAACTCGCTCACTAAACAGCCACTTCAGCAGCTCATGCTTGGCCCGCGGTCGCTGCTAAGTGCAACATTGTGTTTCCAAATAGGGCAGGTGAAGCTTAAAAAACAAGGTCTTCAGATGAACCCGATCACCGGCTGTGCTCTGGGACGTCGGGAGGGAAGGACATCAGGAGGTGTGCGGGGTCTCACCTGCTGTTAAGACACAATTAAAAAGCCATAACAGATCAGAAACTTAAACAATCAAGGTCCGCTTCTCCGTCGCCTCCCTCTCATTTGAGGCGCTGTTGGTTTCACCCTGTGGCTCCAGCAATATCAATGAATAGCTTTACGGCTGTGGGGAGTGGAGCCGATGAAGCTGCTCTTCCTCCCTCCTCAAGCATCGACTGCTCTGAAGAAAACAATGGAGGCATCACAGTGGAGGGGAAACCAAAGCGTTGCCTCTTCATCCTGTGCTCGTGAAAAGATAAGAAGTCAATGTGTGACAGAACAATGCTGAGAAAAGAGTTCACAACAATGAGCTGCAGTTATGATACAATCGAGAGAACATTTCCCTGCTCTTTAGTAATGTCACAATTCAATAGCAAGTACTGGAAAAAAAGTAGGAAAACACCATTGACGGGCTTTAAAGTTAATTACACCATTATTACAATTAATTTTATAAAATGTAATGTAACAGTCAAACTCAAATCCACCTTGAAGTGATGTCACCAGCATCTGTAAATAAATATCTGTGAGTGAAATGATGCTGCTTCCTTGCTTCATTGATATGGATAGTGACTGGAGCCACTCTTCCACTTTTGAGCCACTAATATGTAATAAAATCTCAATTGAGCTTCACTGATGCTGCGGCCAGCCAGCCGTGTGCAGAGGGAGGTCAGCAGCTAATGGAGGGGCCAAACTCCGGCTGAGATTTATGGTGAACGGCAGCAGCCAAGAGACGTGCGAGGAGGAGCCACAACAGTGACTTGGACTGGAATCTGCGCCTCTGAAAAGTCAAACTGGCCGCGGTGAGTCACGCGGGGTCTTCCTCCCAGCGCCGCGCTCAAGTGGACCTGAGGCCAGACTCGTGGTTTCCACAGCCAAATCTGAATTGGAATCTGAGAGTTCAGAACCATTTCAGCGAGACACAGAGTTGTTACTAAATAATAATCATGCAAATGTGGATGCAACTAGCCGTTCACTGGACCAGCTGAGGTGTTATACACTGAAGAATGCAGAGAAATATCATTCTGCAGTTTTAAGATGAATAAATATTTGAGGTGAAACCAGAGATTAAAAGTGAATTTTAGCTGCAATGGATTTATACAAAGGCAACATAATATAATGGAGGGGAAAAGATGAATGGGATTTCACTGAATAAAATATTAGAATATTTGAAGAAAAAATATATAAATATAAAATTATGACCAATAAAAGAAGAAATAATTCAATAATTTAAAAAGATGTGGATGTGACAATAGAGAAACAGCATGATGAAATAAAACAATTTACTGCAATGATTATAAATTAAAATGAAATAATAATAACTTAAAAGGTAACATTTCATTCATAAAATGATAATAACAACAGCTGTAAAAAAAAAAAAAAAAGAAAAAGCAGGTAAAAATAAAAAAGTATTTTGTATTTTGCAAATTTTGCAAAATAACGTTACACAATTTTGAAAAAAATGAAAAATAAAAATGCAACACTGCAATGCAACATGAACCTGAATAGCTAAAAGGAAATGTTTTTAATTTATTTATTTATTATTATATTATTATACTATAAATCAAAAACAGAAACTACTATCATAGAATAATGCTAAAACTGGAGAATTAGAATTCACTTTATCAAACACACGTTCTGTGAATAAAGGTGAGGAAGTTTATGATCCAGATCTGCCCCTTCAATGAAGAGAGAGGCAAATATGGCTCAGGCATATTCATATTTACTTTCATTTCTTGTGTGTTTCTTTCAATAGTTAAGTTATTTTTTTGTCTTATATTGCACTTTCCATAGGTCTATTCAGAAAAACACCCCACCACCTCCGCTTCCTGTCAGCCCCAGCTCACGCGCTCATGTATTTACGCAGAACCAACATATGGAAACACACGAGTCTCCTGTCGGAGCCGTTGATCTCTCGGCTCCACCATCTCTGCGTGACACAAAATATGAGTCTAGTTAATGCACGAATCGCCTGTGCACAACCAGCGATGATGAATTCCACCACTACACCTCCACGATTTGTTACACTAGTTATGCAAATGAAGCGATTCCCATTACAACACCAAGAGCACAATAGATCTGAATGTGCCGAACAGCAGGCGGTTTCATGGCGCTACACTGGTCTGCTCACTGCAGGTGATGCAAAGCTGGGCTCCACCTCCTGCTCGACGCCCTGAAGCCTCTTGGTAACTTCACAACAGAACCACAAGGGTCCAGTCCAGCTCCAAGTCAGTTTGTCTTCGGTGGCTGCGGACCTCCACCGGCAGGTTCGGTGTCATTTAGAGGTGAGAGCTGCGCCAGAATATATTACTCTTATTCAATATATGCGACATGATTGACAGCCTCAAATTGCTTTGGCTGTGACCTTGGTCAACCGCCGCTCTGCTCAGGTTTCCATTTGGTGAGAGAGGAGCGGAGTGACCCCGCAGTGGAGTCAGGTTCGTGTTTGACTTTTTCAGTTTTGTGTCCCCATTAAGTGCAACCATGGCCCCAGAGCACGGTGTGATGTCAGTGGAAGTGATGGCTGTTGACTCCACGTTGGAAAGGAGTCTGGTCCGTGTGTTTGTGTTTGCTTGTCCAATTTAGAACAGAGAAGTTACACGAGACAATGAAGACATGCCCTCAGAGAGCTTCGACCTTGCATGGCGACGTCTTTGCTGCTTCACAAGGACGACCGCAAGACGACGCATACGATTTATCCAGTACCTCGGAGACTTTCTGGATCCAGAACACCACCAAATACAGTCATCTATACTTTGTCCAAACATCAACAGCTCCTGAAAATGTCTCTGATACTTCTCAGATACATAAGACGCGATAACAGAACCAGAAAAGCCCTTTTACACCAGCACGGGTCCGAGATGGTTCTGGTTCCCAAACCCACTTTTGAAGTGGTCAACGTGTTCTGACCGGGGAAAAAAAACTTGCTCGGAGCCTGAGGAGTTGGTTCACAGCTGGAACCGTAGTAGAACACTAGTTTGAGCTTCGGAACCGTGACATCACTGGTGGGTGTGTCGTATCCTCTGTGTACAAACTTAAAAAATAGTCCCGGTAAAGCACGAAGTGTTCTAGAATATTAGCGTGACACGTGTTGGTGCCCCTCCCACTTTAGTTCGAGCTGGTTTCAATAGAAAGCGCTATGGTTCGGAGAATCCCAAACAGCTTCCAGAACCATGTGGAAAAGGGTCCATTAAAGGCAGATCACCCCAACAACCATCACCAGGACAACAAAGAGCGCTAGCCTATGCTTAATGCTAGCGCTTGGGACCCCCTGAAAGCCTCCTCGCGCCCCACTGTTTGGGTCCAGACCCACCGGTTGGGAACCACTTCTTCCATCTCCACTTCTCGTACAAGTGCAAACATTTGCCATCCGGCAGTGAAAACATCCCGCCTCTCGAGACTGGGTCCCGGCGGCCTGAGCCCAGAGTCTGCGGGCTGATGAGGTGAAAGTAATCTAAATGGCAGTCGGAGTCGCAGCAGTCGCGCACACACCCAAACCCCACTGAGGCGTCCGGGCCTTTCCACACGCCGCCGTCGCTCAGAAGGGAGCGAGAGCAGCGGAAATGAGTTGAACCTCTTTCCAAATGGGGGTCGGCGGGTTCCCCAGCAATTTTTCAGGCGAGGGTCGGCGACTGAGCATCCGGATTTGGACGTGGAGAACAAAAGGCAGAACACGTTTTTACAGCGCTGCGCCATCACAGGGAGAGGATGAGAGGAGCGGAAGGGGGTTTTACGGCTGCGCCGTGTTTGTCCGTCATAGAAATTGGGAGTGTGTGTGGGCAGACCATTTCCACTCCTGAGATATTGTGTCAGCAGAGACGCTCTCGCGGGTCCTTCAGCCGATTTTGTAACGTAGCTCAAGACCGACGCGAAATAACAGCCTCACTTTACTGTTGTCAAGGACGAGCATTTACATCATCTGCTCATTAGGGGGCGTCAGTGTGAGACCAAGGTCGAGGACGAAATACAAACTCATCAGTAGGGGTCACGCATTTTTTTTTTTTCACCCATGATCCGAAACATTACGACCACAGTTTGGTCTAAGCGTTACAGCCAGTGGCCGAAATCTGCTGCGGTTAACCTCGGCTTCAAGGAAAAGACGGCAGTTTTCAGTGGGCATTGGCGCCATCTCCTGGTGTGTTCTGTCCAGACCGTCTGGCTGTGTTGGTTCTGTACAGTGCCAACAGCAAGGCAGAGCGTTGAACCAACATCAGCGTCCCTTTTCTTTCTCATGATATCAAGTTCTGCTTTCTGAGGAGCTGCAGAGTAAATATAATGCTGCTACTGCTCTAAAATGGACGAAACCAGGCAGCCCACTGAAACACTTGGGATGAGCTGAAGAAGCTTCATGAAGCCGCATTTCCAGAGCATTTCAAAAGCAAGCACCATTTTTAAAGCAAAAGCGCCACCTGCCGGGCTCCAGAAGTGAGGACCATGCTTCATGAAGCCTCATGAAGCACCATTTTTAAAGCAAAAGCGCCACCTGCTGGGCTCCAGAAATGAGGACCATGCTTCACGAAGTTTCTTCAACCATCACTTGGAAGTTTCACTTTCACTCCATCAGCCCGCACAACAACAGGCAGGATCATAAAGTTATGGAAATCTGTGCATACCTTCATTGTTGCAGGTAATTCACAGTTTGACGTGTTTCAGACTTAAATACTAAAAGACATGTCTGAGGCATTGCTTTATCAAGACGAAAGATAAAAGATGGGAAAGTAAATTCATTGTGTTCGTTGAAAGCTGATATTGAAAGATGCATTTTGGAGATTCATTATCTTCACTTATCCCCTTTTAGAGCGACGATTTCATTCCGGTTTGATCCGTCGCGGCGGCGGTTGATATATTCATAGAAAACAATAAGTGTTCTTCCGCATGCGTGCCATCCCCAATCTGAGCTATTTCTTCCCTCCGGCTTTGCAGTGTCTACAAAAATGTAATCTGTGTCTGTATTAAAATTCATGAGGGCAGATAAGAGAGGACTTTCATTAGTGTGCCATTCGGAAGCCGCTACTTTTCGGAGGGTTGAGCCTAAAAAACACAGAGCAGCCGAACTTCCAGGGATCCCGTCGGTGAGACGCGGCTGAGGCAGGGTTTGATCCTGCTTCTGTTTATCAGGTTTTAGGAACAGAATATCATTAGAAATACCATAATTTCCAGACTACATTTAAGAAGGGAAATAGATCTTCCTCATACATGAGCCACACCGGTCTATAAGCCGCGGGTGCAGTGGTGCTGTCTGCCGTGTACTTCACTTGAATCATCAACTCCTCACATCTTTTACTGACATTGTCAGTGCTCAAAATGCGTTGTTTTCGCCTGCGTGTCCCAAGTTCCCACACCACTGCTGGTCTCAGCTGCTGCTTCTCATCTCTGAGGAGTGTCTGTATATCCGGAGATGTGGACCTTAGATCAGATCAGGTCAGACCCTTTATTGCCCGGGATTTATCAGGTTTGTGTGGAGTCACGCTGGACACGTAGTTTCCGGCATCTAGCGCTGAGTCGCCAGAGGTGTGAAGCTCACCACCCGCTGAGAGTTTCACCAGACAAAGTGCAGGTCTCCAGCGGGGATCAGGTCCGCGGCCAAAACCCGACTCGCTTGTGTTCGCATCTCAGACTTCTGAGACGAAAGAGCTTTGACTCGAGACAGAACCCCTAGTGTGAAAGCACCCTAAAGCACAAGGGTGCGCAAACATTAGCAACTGATCAACTGAGCCGCTGCTCTCTCTGACCCCACGTTTCATGGCACTTAAGGGGTCTCCACCAACAAGTCAGCGAGTCAACGGAGCTCAGGTTGGACGAGACAGAGAAAGAGTGAAACTTGATCTTGAAAAGATGTGTGTGAAGCAGAGGTCATTTCAAAAGCAGCTCCCTGACCAGGAAGGTGTGGCCATGGCAGAGGACGTTACGAGGGAATACAGTGTCACTATAACCTTTGGAACAGTTTACAAAGCTATAGCCAACGCAGCGTTGCAGGGGATGTAGTCGGAGTTCACAGTGTGAGGAGCAGAAAGTGCAGGGCGTGGAACGAGGCACAGTGAAACCAACAGCAGCCCAACAAATGAAAGGACGCTGGCAGGAGAGCGAAACCAGCCGTGATGGAAGCTGGAACCTTTAGGTCCTGTCGGGGATTGGGCCAAATCATGGTGGATCACGCAATCAGCTCCTCTGGCAGCTCAAAGACAACAGTTACAGATGACGGCGAAGCTATACTCGCACCACCACTGTGTGGACCGCGAGCCCTCCTCGGTGTCATATCATGTTATTAAAGTGTCACATGGTTTTCTGAAACTGTCTGGAGTCAGGGTTTTTTTTCAGCCTTTCCCAGCTTTAGCGGGGTTTATCTGCGGCGCCGCGATGAGAGGCTGTCGTCCGTCCGTCAGAGAGCAGAGCGTGTCCCGCCGGACATCACCGGCCGTTCGGGTGCGACACAGTGCCAGCTCTGAAACCCTCTTGTCAGATGTTGGCGAAATTATTTGGGCATTTTGGAACCGACGGACATTCAAAACAAGATTGTTTGTCTGAACTGAATAAAACGGCGGGAAGCCAGCACTGTACCATATTGCAGTTTTTTAGCTAGTGCAGAATTTCTTCTCAAACCAGACATCCACTCACTTCAAACCTCACCAACCCCCGGACCTTCCGTTTGACACATGCCTGTAGCAGATCAACCAAATGTCAGATGAGGCAGTTAAGTAAAGTGAGTCAAGTAAAGCCAACCTCCGTCTTTCTTTCACGTAACACGCTGCCCATGGCATCAGGATCCACCACAGCAGGTGGAACACCTGCTTCAATTGGAAGCCTAATGCGTCAACATGCAGCGCTGAAGGCGCGAAAGTCCATTTGCCCACGTCAAAAATTACACCATGGGAGTGAGGACGTGTTGCAGTGGTGACAACGGTCACAAGGTCACTGTAATCCCTCCGACCACGTAACTGCTATCTAACCCAGTATTGACTAAGTTCAATGAAAAAGTTATGTGAATGAAATGATGTGAATAAACTGAATGAAGGACAATAACAATGGGTGGAAATGAGCTGCTTGGCAGAGGTCTGCACTCTCACAGTGTTTTTCTAGCCAGATCTGAAGTATAAAAGCAGTGAACCGCATAAATAATCATTTAAAGATGAGTCATAGTTGCCCTCAGTTGGGCTTCTACCATCAATTTAAAGTGAACAAAACACTTTTTCAAATGAGAAACTGTCAGCGATGCAGCAAAGGTTTAACCACTCAGCAGCTCAGCAGGACGTTTTGAATTTCAATTCCATTTTGGGGGTTTTTACCATTCAGTATAGCCAATGAAACAGTGTAGTTAACTTGTTAAAAAACAAAACAGGTGTATTGGAGGGCGCCTCACTCTCCCTCCAGAACGACAGAGAGTTTATTAAAGACTAGAAAGGGTTTCATCAATACTCATTCAGCAGAGTGAGTGTGTGTCAATATCACTTTGGCTCACAGTAATGACGACCTGCGGGGGCCCTGTGGGGGGGAGTGGCCTGCGTTTATCACAGGGATTTGAGCGCCAAAACGTCACCCAAAACACACGTGGCAGGTTGTGAGCACGGGCCATTCCGGAGCAGGCCTCGGCGCCGGTGCGGCAGCTGGTCACTTATTAGCTCTGGACGTGATATTGATGCAACCGTGATGGAGACAAAGAGTCTCCATCGCTCGGCATGAAGAGAGTTGCCATGCGCCTCACAGTGGTGTCCCGAAGAGGAGGAGTCAGATTTGATGGACGAAATGCTGGTAAAAAAAAAAATAGTAAAATGGCTGAGTCAGCAAATTATTTTATGAAGGCGTTCAAAAGCAGTTGTCACAGTAATGGTCCAAAAAAAACATTTTTAAAGTGTAAGGCACTGGAGAGGAAAGAAAAATGGCTGCCTACCTATTTCTAAGGATCCAAAAATGAACATTTAAGGAGCTGAAGTGTCGGGTGCATCACTCCACACCAGATCATACTCATGATACGGCTCCATGAAACTAGCCTTCGTTCAAGTGCTTCTTGTTTTTCAGCAGCCGACTTGCACGTTGTTTGTGTTGCAGATACTTGAGCACAGTCAAACCGAGGACGGAGAAATTGCGAGTCAGAGAAGGACGAGAGCCGCGTTCCCGAAGCATCAGGAGAGACACACGCCTCAGACGCTGAAGGCCGAAGTCACACAAGTTTGTGGAGGATTTTAAAAAGTCGTAAAATTGGCCGGCGATTCAGATCATTGACTGCGATTTACTGGTCAGCCATTGTTGCACTCTGGCGCACATGGTCACTGTTGGGGCAGTGACAGGAAGACGGATACGGCAGATCATATTTCTCCACTGGGTGACTGCGCTTTCACTCGGAGAGAGTGAAAGCGATTTGGGAGGAGCCAGCTGAGTTTGGGGGAAATGACGCTGAACCGCATTTCCAGGGAGGAGTGACGGAGAGATTGCTCTGCGAGTGTTGCGGAGCGTCTCCGGGGCGACGCTAGGTGAGAGGAGTTCATTATCGCTGTACAGTCACAGCCACAATGGCTGCCTCCGTGAAGGAGGCAAGCGGCCGCCTGTCTGTCTGGGAGCAAGTTTCAGCCGGCGTTTCCATGAAGCTTCCAGGTCATATCGACGGTGGCACCAGGAGAGGACCACGACACTTAAAGTTCTTCAACACAGGAATCTTTCTCTGAGAACAAGCGGCTTGGTGGAACAACAGTATTATTCAGAATCAGAAAAACTTTTAAAAAACTTTGCAAACACAATTTCCTTTGTGTTCGTAACGTGCCCTGTACACAATATCATGATACATTTATCTATATATATATATTATAAAGTGCAAAAAAGCTATACTAAAGAGCTCATGTGCAAGAAAACGCAGCTCAAGAAGAATCCTTCACTGTCATTTTTTCAGGGATGAATTGTACGTTTTTATTGCTACAGGAAGACAGGACCTCCTGTGGTGCTCGGTCTTGGAGTTGGGTCGGGTCCATGTGCTTCTGTATTGGACCAGGAGCTGATGGAGGGGGTGGCTGATGTTGTCCAGGATGCTCCTCAGTTTCAGGAGCGTGCTTCTCTCCATGACCATCTCCAAGGAGTCCACTTTCACCCCCACCACATCACCAGCTTTGTGGAGGAGTCTGCTGAGTCTGTTAGTGTCCAAACATTCTCAGCATTGTCCCGCAGACGTTGAAGGACCTGAGCCTCCTCAAGAAGTAGAGACGACTCTGACCCTTTTTTGTAAAGGGCCTCAGTGTTCTGAGCCCAGTCCAGTTTATTGTCTATGAGGACCCCAAGATATTTACTGTATAGTCCTCGACCGTGTCCACATTGACCCCCCGGATGGAAACGGGGGTCACAGGAGACTTGGTCCTCCGTAGGTCCACCACCAGTTCTTTGGACTTTGCCATATAGAGCTGCAGTCATGCTGATGCAGAGTGATGTGTCGGCGTCTTTCAGGGGGAGGCGGCTGCTCTCCACACGAAATGCTGATTCACCGCTCCAACAGGTCTTCGCTTTACCTTACTGGGTTGCAGTTTTTACAGACAGGAGTCAAAAAAACCGAGTCACAAATTGATGCCAGTTTATAGAAGCATGTCCGCGTCAAGGTCGCGGTGACCTTTGAGCAGGCCCCACAAAAACACTCATCTATTGAAGGTCTAGAATCGGACGGCGTTTCCAACGGCCAAAACCACTTGAAAGATTCCTGAACTGAACAGCAGTTTTCTACTACGAGTCACCTCCAGATGGCGGGATGCTGTGGGCAGAGTTTGTAAACAAGGTAGGGGCAGGGGTCACCAACCTTTTGGCAACTGGAAGCTACTCCAAGAGCACTGTGGGACCCGAAGAAATAACATCCTAGTCTACTAGTACTCGTGGTTTGGCTCAGCTCTCTCCTGGACAAACTCAGGCTTGAAAGGTCATGTGACTTTGCAATGCGTTGTTGGCCGCGGTCCCCATGTTTACGGTCAACAGACTTTGTTTACATTCACAGTTGCCTGCTGCGTAAGCGAGAGAGGAAAATGTCAATAAGAAAGAAGAAAATAGCGGGAAAGACTGGACCCGCTTCTTGAGGCTATTGACGGAATTGATCCGCGCGAGGTGAGCAACGATGTAAGCTGAAAATGAATGAGTGGAGATGGTCTGCTTTGACTCTGACTTGACTTGACTCTGAGAATGCCGTGAACACACCAACGTGTGAGGAGTGACTGGATCGAGAGTGTTGTTTGTACGTCTTTCAGCTGCTACTCAGGCTATTGCTTTGAGACCCGGAGTCCTTGGCTTTTCTTGCACTTCGGAAATGAGAAAAATCGTAAGCAATGTGTTTTCCAACAGCAGACGTTCATGAGGTTTCATGAAACAGTGTCCTGATTTTCAGAGGCCACCAGATGGCGCTGTCTGCTGTAAAATGCTTTGACTTGAACAAGCGATTCAATGAATCCTCACATCATTTGTAAACCTCAAGCGCCACCTATTGACCTCTCAGAATGATGACACTGTTTCATGAGACCTCACCTACCCATCACTAAATAACAGCACAGTTGAACAAACCCACAGAGCTGCCGACCACGTTGGAAACAAACATTTCAGTTGACAGAAAAGCCCACAATGCATTGCGGCACTCTTGCAGAGAGGCCACTTGATCTCTCTGTCCAGCTCATTCTCTGTTAAAGACGTGCCAAAGTCTCACTCTTGTTCTGCCCTGCTTCAACCAGAGGACTCAGGAAGGTTCGAATGTTAGATTTCCTTCAATAACTTCCATGTCTATGTCATGGTTGTCTATGGGATCAGACCCAGCTGCTGGATGGTTGAGCACTGACAGAAGACTTGGCAGATCGAGGGTAGATTTAACAAGGTTTAAGGCGAATAGGAACGATGAACCAAGGGCGTCAACACCAAAACACAGAGGGAGGAACACGAACAGGGACAGGGGAAAAAAAACTGAAACAGAAAACAGGCTAATAAGGTGAAGCCTGACTAATGGGGACAACGTAAACACACTCGGAAATTTACTCACAAGGCGCTAATAACAGAGCGCTCAGTGGTGGTTCTACACACACACACTATGACAAGAGAAAAACAAAAGGTGAGGTGTACAGAACTCAAAGAACTCACACACGATCAAATGGCGAGAAGCAGAAAACTGAGCGAGGAGAACAAACGAAGGAGGCGGCAGAAAGAAGATCAAGTACGCACAGAATTTTAGAATTTAGAAATATACAACACGAGAGAACAGAGGGTCAAGAGAGAGTTTACCGTGAGGACGCGAAGCAACCATCTGGCGACGCGAGCTGTAGAGAAGATCGCTGCCAGCCGCGTCGCTCAGGAGGCTGCAGGGGACACAGAAAAGGAAACATGGAACCAGACAGGAAATAACAAAATAAAAAAAACATAACAAGACAGTTTATTTAATATATTGTCTGTTTAAAGATTACGATATTATTATACAGTAATTGTTGTCACCTGCTTCTCGCTGGGGAAAAAAACCTGCTCTGGACAGAGGCTGAGCTGCTCCCATGTCATTTCAACCCAATTACATTTGAAAGTATTGGCATGAGAGACAGCTCCAATTCATTTCAATGAATCCGAGATGAAGTTCACCTCACGGCTCCGGCGTCCAGGCCAAAGGTTCAAAGTGGGTGATGAGTTTCTGTGACCTGTGCAAGAACAATTACTGATTCCAACAGGGTCCTCCTCGCTCTGACGTCTGCTGCCACGCAAACATTAGCTTTCAGAACAAATGTGCGACAAAGACTTAGCAGGACACAGGGACCCCTTCAATTACATCCCACCCCGTCATCCAGTCTGGGCTCCTCATAAAGAGCCTTCAACGTAGAACAGGTCCTGATGTCACCGTGTGATTCATTTCTAACAAGACTGTCCTGGAATCCTCCAGCAGCCCGACGACGCCCCGGGCGCTCTGGATCAAGGTCATGGATTAATTTCCTTTTCCACGGCCTCGTGAGCACTCGGGTATTTGCTCCCTGACTCCGTGGTGAAAGGTAATCAGCTCATGTCGTCCCCAGGTTTCCTGCTCAGCCCAGTAGATCCTGAAGCTCTGAGGCGAGATGGCAGCAGCGGAGGAAGATGGCAGCAGGAAAGACCTGTGACATGTATCGCTGGGTGTTCAAGAGGAAAATATCATAAACTGTTAATGCGTCTACGGCTAAAGACTTGTCACCCAGGCAGCAACATTGCTCACATTTGTCCAGTCTCACTGACATTGTTAGAAATATTTGGAGTTATGGCATTACTATATGGTACTGAGAACTCAATATCCTCCTGAGTATCAATAGTGAGTTGGCAATTTTAGTATTGCAACAACTAAGGATTCACCGACACCGATACGAGTATCGGCCCAATACCAGGCTTGAGTACTAGTACTCATACAATGGCCACCGATACCACAAAACAGTCTTTTTGTTTACGACAATTTTGTAGAATTTGTGTTTGTACTGCAGCGAAACTTGTGACCGTCACCCACGTACAAGAAAAATGGCGCGAGTAATCTGTACTCAAACGCAAGTAAAAGTACAGGTACACCACTTGTTTAGGAAACACTTCGATGCATCCCTTGAAACAGCCTCAGATCATGTCGTCGTCGTGTCAGCACCAATTTTTCAAAAAATTAACGAAATTCGACTTTTGTATTTTAATCCATTTCTTCGCTTTCCTCAACGTTCCGATGGTTCATGGATGCCAGACAAGTTGTTTCCAAGTCATTTTTTGAGTTTTGAAAAAATGTAATTTTTTGGCATTTTGAGTCAGAGTCGGCCCTGTCGTCCTCGTGTCAGGAACAATTTTTTTTTTTTAATCACCAAAATTTGACCTTTGTATTTTAATCCATTTCTTCCTCCATACCTTTCCTCAATGTTCCGATGGTTCATGGACGCCAGACAAGTTGTTTCCAAGTCATTTTAATAGAATCGTGGAGCACGCATAGCTCCATTATCTTCTGCAGACAGACAACACCCAGGGGTCACCAGGCTCCCCAGAGCAAGTGTCATATTCCAACTGAACATTTCAAATACAGTTCAGAAGTTCATCATTCAAGAGCCACATTTTTATCAAAAGAAGCAGCAAAGAAAGATCATTGCTGACTGGTGATAGAACCAAGTCTGTGGTAGCGTTTACGCGTCCTTGAGCTAAGTCGCCGCAAATCACATCAGAGCTGCTCGGGAGGAAATCGCTCGACTTTTGATCAGGATTATGGCGACGCATTTTCCAAGACGCACATTAGGGATATTCAAAATACAATTTGGCAAAATCCACGACGTCTTCTGTCTAAGACACCAGTGTTTCTCTGTGGAGATTACAGATCAACTTCACAGCTTCTCTGCACACGTTCTGCTGACACAACGAGGCAGAAACCTTCAGGAAACCAGACACACAGACGGAAGTAGAGGTCCATTTCATTCCTTATCTTCTGCTTGTAACGCTTCTCCTGTCCACCAGGGGGCACATGAAGCCAAACAACCACTCGCGCAGTTCAGACCCATCAATGCCTGTAATAAAAAAAAAACAAAAACCTGGATTTGAACCATCAACCTTCCCATGTGCTGAGACTCACTCAAAACTCTACTTTACTTTACTAAAACTTCACGACGTGAGCACTTCTAAATACGATGACTCAGCCTGTCTGTATTCATAAACACCTTCACATAGAAGCTGAGGAAAGTTAAAGTTGCATGTGGAGTTGCGGTGTTTGTACAACACTCGGATGTGGTGGTGTGTGTGTGTTCCAATTACCTGCTCAATTACCCAGAATCCAGTGGGGGGAAGAGATCTCTGGCTGGGACTCAGTGGTGGTTGGAGAAGCTCTGAAAACTCCCAGATTTCTGCCCAGTTTCTGTCAACTGCCTGGAGGTTGGGATGAATTATAGCACCAACGTAAACAATATTTACAACACTCAGCTCACATGCAGTTTAGGACAGAAGGGGGCGCTGTTGCCCTTCTCTTTCAAGTGTCGACGAGACCCGGCCGCCACCAGCCAGGGGAAACGAAGAACACGTGACTGGGGGTGAAGGGGTGAGCGCGATTAGCAGGAAGTGCAGCTGCTACAGAAGTAAAACAGGAAGTGATGCATGCGAAAAACTCAAATGGAATCATGTTTTACTGTAATTATGCGACCAATATGACCATGTCAAATGCAAAAACAGTGTTTTAAAATGTTTCTATTGAATGTGGTGCAAAAGAGAACAAGTTTTACGCAAAGACCTCACCTTGAATCTAAGAAGACCAGAGACGCCATGTTGTTTTGGAGTAGCGCTGAAGACTGAAGAGCCAAACAAGTTTAAGTAAGTAATGGAATTTTACAAGGAAGGACAAGGCTACCTACGTTGACAGCCCCTGATGACTCTTAAAGCCGAGGTCAGCAGTAGCTACTGTCATAGTCCGACATACTCTGTGCGTGTAAACATGGTCGCTCTGTGTCAAAAAAAAATTGTGGCAAGAAATGCATCTGCGGCTAAAGTCTTGGCGCTAAGTCAGCAACTCTAGCTCACTGAAAGCACCTCACTGACTTTGTTAGAAATATTTTGAATTCTAAAATGATTATGTATTGAGAATTGAATATCTTCCTGTGTGTCAATTTTAGACTTGTCACAACTAAGGATTGCTACATGACTAAAAGTGACTCTGTTGTTTTCGGAGTCACTGTCGTGGGAGTCCATCGCCTCTCGCCCTGTGTAGCTGGGATAGACCCCAGCGACCTGTACTGCGCTGAAACATCTTCCTCTCAGCACACACTGAAGCCTGAAATGATTGGAGAGAAAAGGGAGGAAGGGGGCGCTGGAGGATCATTCAGTCCATCAATCAGCACCGGAGCAGGAGAGGAATTGCTTCAGGAGATCAGCAGCCTCCGGAGAGAAAAAGAGTGTTGCACTGAAACGCCGGCCGTAGAAGGCCTCCTCGCCAGAGGCCGGCGCCTCTCCATCGGATCAAACAGAGCAGGACGCGGTGATCATTCACCTCCACTTGCCGTCCCAAGGTCTGGCGCGAGGAAGCCGTCACCTGATGAAAGAAGGAGAAGCGCAGCGGTGACATTTCCTGCAGATAAAGATTCCAGTGTCCTCAACGTGTCGGCAGTTCTGTGATAGCGCGAGATTTATGACACTTGCGTGTGACGCGGACACAATGAGGAGTCTGCGATTAAATCTGAGAGCGGCTGCGGCGTAATGTTTTGGCCGTAAAGACTCTTGGAGGCGACCTTTTATATTTCGGCTGCTGCTGCAGGAGAAGAGTCGGCTCGCGCGTCTGTTCATCTTCACCTCGTATCTGCCCAGCTCGACTTTAATGAGGAGATAGTGAGTCGTATTACGGAGATACCGAGTTCAAACCATGTCAGGAGAGGTGGAAGCGCCAGATTGGTGACAGAATCTTCATGACTCAGACAGTGGAACTTCAAATGTTCGTGGAAGTCATTTCACAGGACTGTAAATGATGATGAGGAGGATGAAGTCAAATGACTAATATACAGTCCTTCCAGGAGATGGCGATGTTGCCAGCGCAACTACTGGATAACCACAGCAACTTTCCCGCCAATTCCACCACTCACTTGAGTCTTTTTTCGCCCGCCCCTCTACGTGCCGCATCATATTCCCTCCCTCCTTGTTGAGATCAAGTCATGTGCGACGCCATATTTGCCAGCAAATATGGCCGGCAAGGGTCGGGATTCGGACTACTCATTCTCTACAATGAGTCTCCCCCAGATGACTCAGCTTCTGACTCTGAGTGACGCTCGCCATTATAAATCCTATCAATAATAGTCCAGGAGTAAAAAGGTTTGGCGGAAACTTGATAAAAAATAAGTATCATCACAGACTGTTGGAAGCGGCCATTTTGAATGGAATCCCTCACATCAGAGTTGCTGAAATGATCCACAGGGAAAGTGAGGGAGTAGACAGAGGAGGGAGCATGGAGCACATGAAGGACCAAAATAGAGGAAGTGGGGTGTGTGTGTATTTTTGTAGTTTGTATTCACCTGCATCAATCACAACAGTAATCTGGAGACACAGTTGCTTCCCGTTCACTGCCACACACACACACACACACACACACACACACACACACACACACACACACACACACACACGCGCACGCAAGCACGCACGCACGCACGCACGCACGCACGCGCTTCATATTTCGATCCACAGCAGACACAAACAGAGGGACATTTAAAGCGGTGAAATGCCGAGCTCGGCACGAGGAGGCTGGGGGCGGAGTGTGCAGCTGAAGATGTCACAGCCTCCTGGCTAATGAGTTTGGGCATATTATTCACTTCCCTGCAACACTCGGGGGAAGCTGGAGAGGCGCCGCGCATCTCAACAGCACCGGCCCTGTCGGCCTCCGCCGGCTGCAGCCGTGGGCGCCTCGTCTTTTCAACTCAAATGAAGTTAGATACACACTCGCCCACGCTCGCCTCCCAAGTCGTCCCAAATAGACAGCGTGATCGGGCGGGAAGAGTGAGAGCTGATGTCGCCGTAACAAGGTCGGAGCCTGTACGTTTTAATCAACGCGTGTCCCACGCACAGCGAAAATAAAGAGATGCCTGCAGCTCAGAGAATAGATTCATTTCGCCGCCGCACCGAACTTTCATCCACAAACAGTCGGACCACTGCTCAAGTTATGCAGCTCAATATTAGGTTTGAGAAATCACCCGACACAATATGTTTCTTTCTACATGATCCGTTCATCGCCCCCTTTAATTTAGGGGTTGGTATTTCGGGGTTAGGGGTTGATACCTCAGCCATTTTTGTAGTTCTTGCCACACTTTCTACATGATATTGTGCTTCCAATAAGCAAGTTTTACTACGTTCAAATTTTATTTTGAAGCCGATATACTATGATACGCTCTGATATATAATATACTATGATTATGTTAGAAAGGAAATGCACACTAGGGCCCCTTTAAAGGTACAAAAAAGTTGCTTTTTCGCAAAAATAAGGGTTTTATTCATGCTTATAAGAATAGCTTGAAACTACTTTTAATAAAATGTAATACAGTAGAAGTGGATGATTTGTTCATGATGGTTGCTTCGCCCTGACCACGCCCTCTTTGTTTTTGGATTGGTGAAAAGTAGAAAGAACAGGGACACATTAAGAGTCATATATATATATATATATATATATATATATATATATATATATATATATATATATATATAAAACTACAGTGGTACCTCAGTTTTCAAACATCTTGGACTTCGAACAAATCGGAATTCGAACAATTTTTTTGCTTCTGATTTTGAACGAAAATCCAGAACTTGAACGCCCCCCAAAAAAAGCCGCGTGCGCAGACCGATCATCTGACCCACGAGGCGCTTTGTTATTGTGTATAACGCAGCCTCTGTATGCAGACGTGTCCCGTTAGCTCCATTTACTGACTGTTTTTTCTTCATATTGAGGTGTGAAACCTTTCCTGTCTCCACACTGGACCGTGGTAGAGTGTCACAGGGGAGGTGCTGGAGCGCTCACTCCAGGGTTTGATGTCCTGTTGTGGGCTGGAGCTGGGACAGGGATGAGGCCAGTCTGGGACAGAGCCTGACTTGGTTTATGACTTTGTCACAGCCAAACTGCACAGAAGCGCACATTCAGAGCTGGACACGCACCGGGCACCTCTTCACTTCTGGAGAGACCTCACTCACTCGGCAACCCCTCCCACATGCAGCGGCCACACACATAGAGGAACAGCCACCTGCACCACACACTCTACATTCACTCCTACAAAAGACTCTTTTAAGGCTTGGAACGCATTAGTTCTTTTTCCATTCATTGTCATGGGAAAAATCCATTCAGATTTCAAACACATTGCTTCTCTAATGGCCGTCTGGAACGTACCGTGGTCGAGAACCAAGGTACCACTGTATTTTAACAGACAAGATCGTAGTTGGAAGTTGAAATATTTTGTAACATCATCACCAGTCACGTATAAAAATCTGTATCTAACACACAAACGTGCAGAAGTCTGATTTCATATTTCACAGTCCCTTTCAATGGATAACAATGATCGTGTTTCCTTGCGAGGCAGGCACCATGGCGACCTGCTGTCACATGACATTAGACAGGAAGACAGCCAGATTTATTATCGAGCAGGCGTGAGCCCTCCGTTATTACAGGGGTTGAGCTCCAGACAAGGGGCTCTGGTCAAGCCAGGAAAAAGACGAAACTTCACTTCTCAACATGGAGCAGGTGTGTGGTTGGGGGTGTGGCCTCTCACCCAGAGGGATGCTGGGTAGGGACCCGCGACTCCTTCTAAATAGATGAATGATGAACTGCGACACCTGCTCCTGCCACAAACTAAACATTTGAGTGATACTGTGGACTGGTAAATATATGATGCATGGAATGAGTTGAGAAACAAGCAGAGGAGGACACTGTTTTACATCTTCATCTGGAGGTGGGATCCTCACGGCAGAAAAACCGACCGCAGCAATTCCACTTGTGAGTCCAGAGAATAAATGACACACGTCCCCACAGCAGCTGGGACAAAGCCGAATTGTCCGGCTGAAACCATTGGAAGCGGCGCTGAAAGTGATATTTCCTAACAAGGACGGCAGAAGAAGCAATTCAGGAGGAGAGAATCTGCTTTCAACCGGAGGTGCGCTCCGACATTCAACCGCCGCCGTTTCCTCGACACAAGCCCAGAATCAATTTGCTCCTGACTTCAAAGAAAATGTTAAACTCCGCCACAAGTGTTCTGAAGAGTCGCTCCGCTGTGGGAAAAGTTAGCAGACGTGACCATCCATCCCTCAGTCTCAGGCATGAAGCCGGGGAGCAGCGCCTGGGATCAGCCCTCTTTAGGAGACAAGACGCTGCGGCGACAACCTCCTTCTCCTGTGGAATTATTGGTGAAATATAGTTGTAAATATGAGAAATATTTATGCATCTGGAGGCCATGACAAACATTTATGTCTTAAACGTTTGTGGGTAAATGAAACACAGATGGAACTTATGAGACAAGTAACAATATAACCAAAGAGAAAAGTCTTGGTGAAGCTCTTATGACTCATACTGTTCATTCTGGTCGAAATATTGAAGATTTACTGCAAGAAAAAAATAGTAGACTCTGTGCTTCCTTGCTGCTCAGTCACAACAGTCTGAATGACTGAGCAGCAGGGCATTTCATCTGAAAAACCTATTCGACCACTGGTGAGAGGCAAGGTGAGGAAGAGAGTGCAGGCGGGGTGGAGATGACCGTGGTCACTGCCATGATAGATGACTCAGGAGTCAGAAGTGTGAGATGAAGAGGTTTTCATTGAGAGTGACGCGATGGCAGAAGCTCCTGGACGGGACAAGAGAAGACAAGTCTGGAGTCAAAGTCAGGGAGGTCAGACGGACACGTGGCGAGGACAGAGTTGGACCTAGAGATGTGGATGGTAGCCACTGATGTTCATGGATAAATGAGGATGAGGCAAGGACACGTGACTCGGGAGGAGGATTTGTAGGGGTGTAAGAAAATATTGGTACTTCACTGCATGATATGGTAGCGATATTTTAAGCCGATATGTCACAGATAAAGACCTGGAGTTGCATCTGCATTTCTGATGTGTGGAGTTACTTTGTGGATCAAAGGAGCTGTTCGTTCCTCTGTTGTACCACGAAATGTAACTGGACTGAGTTCACTGCTGTACCGGGACACACATCATATCGGCAGATATCGGCCAAGACACAGCCCCAGTGGCCGTGATCAAGGTGGAGGACAGAGAGCGTCCTGAAGTCCTCCACCTGCAGGAGTGTGATCTCAGCGAGGGGAAGAGCAGAAGATAATAGGACGCTGCCGTCTGTTGGACCAACTGTGCAAGGTCTTTCTTCCACTTCAGAGATGAAACACTCTCCGGTCAGAGTGTGAAACAAGTCAGGAGAGAATCACAATTCAGCAGCAAGTGTTCTGACCGCGGTGTACACGTCAACAAAACTCCAGCACGGGTCTATAATCCAGTGCGTCGGACTGGCGGCGTCTCCTGCCGCGGAGTTAAATGAAATGCCAGATCAAAGCCACAGAGGCGCCAAAGGAGGTCCGACCTTCACCCCCCCCGACCCTCCACTCTTAGTGGACTAGCAACACTTGTTTTTATCGCCACATTATCCAGACTTTCATTCATCACCCCGCCATACGACTCACTCGCCGTTACGTGCTCATTCGCCCGGAGTTTCTGCCGCTCCGCCGTTCTCTCCTTCCCAGCGATGGCACCCGCTTCAAAGAGGGGCCTCCCACCAAGTACCCCCCATCACCTCTCCCGCCCATGTCTCTGCTCTTCTTCTTCTGTTTTCTCAGCAGGGGACTTTAGGGTTCCACCTCTCTCTCTACAGTGGGAGACGAGTGAGGCTCATACAGAAGTGCAGTACTTTAACTGCCAACGGTGACGTCCTCCCTCATTTCTGACTGGCTTCAATCACTTTTGTCAATTCTTGTTCAACAAACAATCCCACTGGCAACTACAGTAGAACAAAAACACCAGGTAAATAGATTCCATGAATAAACATTTCATCCCAAAAGTCGCCACTGTGCATCTCCTCTTCATGAACCTCATTGGTTCTCTTCATCTCACACATTGGTCCAACTCTGACTCGCCTCCAAATCACCTGTGCCTCAGATAGACTCCCTCCCAATGACAACCCCAGGTTCTTCACCTCAGACTCATCTAACTCTGACTCCCGAAGCCGTCTGACTGATCCACGGAATCCCCAGTGTGAGCCCAGGTTTTTGTTCCAAACCATCAGCATCAGACTAACAGTCAGCTGACCTCAGTCTCCCGACAGCCGACTGATCAAACTCTCCGCTCTGGGTTGGAACTCTCACTGTAGCACCTACTCTGTCGTCTGCACCTGCTCCACCCTGCCTGCACTCTCTTCTGCACCACCCGTCACAGGACAACAATAGAACTTAGAAAGCAAAAGGCTGAAATCGGTGAAGAGCCAAGAAGAGATGATCCAGAAGACTTGTTATTGAAACCTAGCACAGCAGAAGGAGGACAACCACGACGCGTTTTGGACGAATCCAAGGCTCTGAGGGCGAACTAGAAGATGTCAGCCAACACTCCATGATCGATCACCATCATTCAACACAAGTCTATGAAGAGAGTTAGAAACACAGAGGAAGAAGGGAGAGATTCCAGGACCCAAAGGCACAAGTTCCACTCCCCTGGACCCTGAGAGCTCAGCACCCAGAGGGTGGGATCCCCTTCTACTGAAGCCCAGAAACAGCAGGACGCACAGTGGAGCGCGGTGGTGACGGGTGCTGGGAAACATGGTTTGAAGTGGTTGAAAAATCGAGAAAGAAACACAACAGACCTGACAAAAATGGAGCAGTAAAAACCTGAGGACTAGGAAGGTACAGCTCCAGAGAAACAGAAGAAACTCATATA
Organism: Synchiropus splendidus; assembly: GCF_027744825.2. NCBI lineage: Eukaryota > Metazoa > Chordata > Actinopteri > Syngnathiformes > Callionymidae > Synchiropus > Synchiropus splendidus. The sequence continues at coordinate 16,685,705 of NC_071350.1, read as the reverse complement.
TACAGTATATACATACATACAGTACATACATACATACAGTACATACATATATAGCATCATAAAACATCATGCAAGTCATACATGTGGAGTTTGGTTATTGAAGTCTGAATTGATTATTCTATTGATTCAGTAAATGCCTGACTCGATTATATAATGTGTTTTCAGCTAAGTGTTTTTCAATAATGTGCCAAGTTACATGGTTCTTCTACTGGTGTCTGAGTCAGTCCTCTGAGGACCTCTGCTATATTTACGCAAAACTGACTCAAAACTCCAAAACAAACTTGGGGAATCTGGATCAATACGTTGATATTTCAGTCACCAGTTCTCATTTTCTATTTCAAACATTTGTGTTGACCTAAGAAGTTAATCTGAAAAAAAAAAGACTTCAAATGTAGTATAAATTTCTATCATTGATTCCGCTCCTTTTCAACTCAGACAGGGACCTGAAATGGACGCACGGTCAAGTGGGTCTGACATGAACCTCTTCTTCATCTCTGGCCATTACTCTCAGTGGTTTTTGACTCTATAAACTCACGTGCAGCCGAAGCACTGTTCCATTACGGAGCAGGAGATTGTCAGACGATAAAGGCGTCTTCTCGCTCGCCACGGTAAAATAAAACCCGCGACACTGGCGGCGAAGCTCTCACCTGTCGAGGGAGGCCGACCTTTAAAGTGTGCACGATTCTGGTGAGGACAAGGAGCTGCAGGAGGAAGTGTAGACTTGAGAAGGATCACCCCCCCACACATCACCACCCCCCACCTCCGCATCCTCCTCCTGCGCAGCGTCGATTTACTTTTCTGATTTTCAGAGTTGAACTTTTGCTCTTGAACCCAAACTCATTATCAGAGGCCCCGACGGCCGCCTCCCCCTCCCACCTCGTCCTCTCCCCCCCACACACGTCCGGCGGTACAAAGACGCTGATGATAATCACGATGATTATGGCGATGGCTGCGGCGAGGTTTTGATGTGAAGCCTGAAAGGTTTTCCATCCAGTCACGAGGACTGAAGTTATTACAGCCGCCCATTTCACTTGCTATTACTCCAACGAATTTGGAGTCAGGCGACGATTTCAACAAGATAATTGAAGTCGTGCTGTTTTTCCTCGGAAAGTCGTGGACACGTCACGTGACCAGAGGGAGCCAAACTATCATCCGATTTTTCTGTTTTTCTCATCTCACGATTTGAAAACCAACAGAACATAAATACACATGGCAAGCTCCCATTGACTGGGCGCCAGGACAACATCGATATCTCTGGAGCAACTTGGCATCCCTCAGTCAGAGTCAAGCCTGTCACATCATTTTTACCGGTCGATTCATGGCTCAGATACACCTCCGCGACTGGTCCTGACGGCTCCAAAACAAACCCTCCTCTCCTCTCCACAGAGGGGCCCCCGTCTCCTTCCAGGGAGCCCACACTGGCCGGGTAAAGGATGAGAGGAGGCTGCTGCACTCAAGGCAAAGGCAATGGAGACAGATCGAATCATCACGTCCACAAAGTCACCACTGTATTGCTGCGACACCAACACTTTGTCGGCAATTTGCACTTTAATAGCAGCGACAACCTCCGGGCTTAGAATAACTTCCCCAAACACTCTGCTCTGACAAATGCCCGGGCACAGAGGCAGCATGAGAGGCTGCGAGGCGTTGGATGAAATGCAGCACTGCCCCCTCATGGACAAGGGGAGGAGAACCTGGACATAATAGACCAGTAAATACATATTTCCAGTGCGCAGTGGAGTGTCGTTATTAGTATCAAAGCAAGGACGCTTCACTAAGCACTTCGCTTTCCTCCCATAGACCTGCAGACAGTTATGAACTAGGTAGAAGGCGTCAGATTAAAATGTTTAATCTTTTAATTATGACATAAAATGCAAAAATATTGGACCTGCGTTTCATATCTTGCTTTTCTACAGGCAACACGAGGATGTGGTCATAATGTTTTGGCCAACAGTTCACCAGGAAGAAGAGATGAAGTCTGAAACGTCATGTCGACGGAGAGACATTATTAAAATTGAAAGTTTAACTTATTGGTGGAGGTGAATATGATCCACAGCGCTGGTGTCACAGAGACAAATAGAAGAGCGAAGAAAGGTGGTGGGTATTTGCCATCATTCATCTGCGCTCAGGACAAGCAGCGCTGCCTTACAAGGACACTGACCTCCGGAAGCAGCAGGACGTCCAGGTGACAGCTGACAAACGACCGGAGCAAACCTGGAGGGAGTCACCTTAACATGAAGCCCTGTGACTCCTGCAGACCTAAAGTACAAGATGCACTGGCTGAGACGAAACTAAACCGACAATTCCGAGTCAAAGAAACACAGCACACAAGTTGTGAACAGTCCAGCTCCGGGAGTCTCACAGCAAATGTCCAGACGACAAAAATGTATTAGAAAATCTAATAAATAAAAAACGCGTTATTACTTTTACGACAGAATTCAGAAAAAATAAACAGAAAAGAACGCTTAAATTAGCTGCTCTGCCTCACAACGTTGAAACATTTGTTTATAAACATGATCGTGATTTACAAATACATTTTCAAATTCTTATCTATCAACTATATTTCATGTAACGATGACAGACAAAATATATAATGAAGAACTGCTGTGTATATAACTTTAAAAGCAACTTATTTTGACGACAGTGAATCAAATTGCGAGTCTTGTCATGAGTGTGATGCGGGCGAGCTCGAGACACACTTGCTTGTCAGTTGCCCTTCAGGGCCACCGTATACACACTATTTTTAATGACGTCACGTATAAACGCTGAATTCTTTAGCAGTTTACTAAAGCTGTAGTTCCTCGCCAGAAAAACAAACAACACATGAGAAGGATGTTACTGAGGTTATGTTACCATCGCTGCTTCCAAAACATCAAAACGGTTTTAAAAATTTATATCTTTGTAAGAAATGCAAATAAAAATTATTATTTACCACTGATTGAGACAATGCCGGTGAAACTATAGTTAATCGAGATGCTGTAAAAGCGAGGGAATCACTTCCCGGAAGCAGCTAAAGTGACCTTTCAAAGTAAAGGCGCTAAAGCGGTAGATTTAGGAAGTATATGACTTACCTTTAACAATAGACAGGGGGCACTGTATGGCAGTAATAGTGGAGCACGCTACACACGTCTCCTAAAGTTGGGGACACTATTACAGATACACAGGAATTTTCCAGATTCCAGACAACCTCAATAAAAATAAGAATTAAAAAAGGTTAAATTATTAAGTTAAAAGTTAAATTAAGAATTAAATTTTTAAAATAAATTTTGCTATAAAAATAAAGACATAAATGATAACACTGTCTCGTCAAGTATGTTGACCATAGAGGGCTGGTTACTGTGCAGCCTCACTGGGACTTGAACCCACAACCAGTCTCGTCTGAACAACACTCAAAAGTCCCAAAAGAAACAAGTGAGTCTGTTTTACATTTTATTCATCATCCAAATTCATATCAGTAGACTTGGAGAAATATGTGTTTTTTTTTTCTTCTTTTTTTTTCTTTTTCTAAACATTCTCTCTTCAACAAAAATATAACAAGTATTTACAGTCACTGGTAAAAAATACATCAAAGGAGCGAAGGTGGGATGTCGTCTTTCTAAAAGACATATATGTAACAACAGCTAGGAGACACGTGAGGACAGAGGGAACACGTGATCTGACAGGTTGTGCATTTCTGCGGTTAAAAAAAAAAGTAGTAATTCACATCTCAGTTATTGCATCCTCAAACTAGTCGGCTGTGACTTCCAAAGTTCCAGACACGAAAGGTAATACTGATTTGTGTTTCCGAGAAGAAAAGAAAACCTGTGCAAATACGAGTCGTTTCTTTCAGAGCTGCATGAGTCGACGGGCGACGGCATGAGGGCGAGCGGGCGATGACATGAGCGAGTAAAATAAAATCTTAATTTCATCAATGAATGAATTAAAAATTGGAATTGGTGAATGAAAATTCAGCCAAAAGTTGCTGGTTAAATATTTTTACCCCAAGACCCAAGGTTGTTTATACACAGCTAAATGGTTTGAGAAATACGTTTTGTTTTTGAAATCTGAAATAAATCTATTATTGATCAATTTCAATTGAACAATAAATAAAAGAAAACTGGTTGTACTCATTTATGGGAAAAAAATATCATAATAAGAATGTCATTTGGCCAAAAAAATAATGCCAAAAATAAATAAATAAATAAGCTTGATTCGTTTTTCAAGAAAAAAATTATGCTATTTGACATTGATTTTTTGGGGAAAACATCCAAAATAAATGTAAAAAAAATGTGAAAATACTAAATATCCTGACATGATGAGAGTATTTGCACATCAATCTCTCACAGCTCTGAAATCTATTCACCCCAGTGAGTATTGAGTCCTAAATCAGCGCCCGCCGACTTTCCAGACAGACTTTGGGAGGGAGGAGCTCATCCGGAGGGTTTGGTGATAGAACAATAAATATAACACAACTCACAGGGGAAGCCTGCAAACAACTCTTTACGCCACACTCACACAGTCAAATCCAAAATTCAGCACAGCAGCAAATACACAAAAAGAAGCAGAAATGGCACCAAAATATACAGAGTGAGAAAAGTGTAAAGCTCCCTGCCTGACAGACGAAGATCAGGGCAAAGTTGTTACAAAAAATAGCCTTTACAGGAGTCTCTCAGTTAAGTTACGGCAAAAATGACAGAAAATATAAATCCATTTATATATATATATATAGAGATATTTTTTATGCCAAGTATATATATATTCATCGTTCAAGTCTTTGTTTTGGCAGGAACACAAAAGCAGCAGGAGGCAGAGGAAGGTTCCAGTTGGCGCCGCACAGAAACACAAAAGTCATGTACAAAATGAGCTTTTTTCTTTTCTTACATATTCACAACTTTCAAGGAAAGTATTTAAATATTCTACAAAAACTTTCTATAGACACGGAGTGGAGGTGCGAGATTGTTCGTTCAGCTATTCAGTTGAGAAACGATTAAAAAAGACCAGTCAAAATCCGCGTGGAAGGTTTGTGAGGACCGAAGGGTGTAACAGATCAATGCTGCCAACTTCAGAGAGGACTTTCTGTGGAGTGATCGACGCTACATTCAAGGCCAATCGTCTAAAAATAGAAGTTTAGAAAAAAAATGCCAGGTCAGTGAACGCATCGTGAGTAAATATTTCCCTGCTCATGATTATTTCTCTGTAGTTTCCGTTAACCAGCGGCCTTAATAAAAAATAAAAAATAAATCCCACTCGCTCATGTAAACAAACTTAAATTAAAAAATATAAATTTTGGCCTGTGTTTTTTTTTAATACAGCTGTTGCCCCATAATTAAAAACTACAATAAAAGACAACATTAAACTGTATCACTGAGGTTTCTGTGTTTTGTTTTTAAGAGAAAGTTTACGATGCGCACGACGATGATTCTCACGACTCCAATCGTTCTCAACTGAATATTGACGGCTAAGAATCTGTTAAATAAAACCCTGCTGCGGTTTATAAACAAATGTACAAAGTCAGATCAGCTTGGAGGCGACGCATCAGCGCTGCGTTGTTTCGCTTCTCATCCGATCCGCTGCAGTGACGCATATTGAGCAGACGGCAGCGCCATCGGGGCGATTGATCATCGAGGCTAGTTATTGAACAGTTTGTAACGGGAACGTTGGCGCGTCTGAGCGGGAGCTTCAGGTCTGCTTCTGTCTGAAGAAGCTAAACACCGTCAGTTGAGTCCGCTGGTGGATTAGAGGACCTTTGAGGAACTTTGGGCATCTAAAGCTGCTTGAAAAAAAAAATAATAATAATGGAGGAGGAAAAAAAAAAAAAAAAAAAAACAAGGCAGGGGGTCATTCCCAAAATTGTGTTCAGCTCTAATACATCAGAACCTTATTTTGTAAATGTACTTTTATTTTGTAAAATAAATAAATAAAAAATATTTTCTTAAAGATTTTTTTAGCTTTAAATCAAAACGCTACATTTTCAAATAAGGGAACCTAAAACAAGACAAAAAAAAACATTATCACGTTTGGATTTAAATGAAATCACGATCATAAAAAAAGCTACATTCATGAAGTGAGACAAAATAAAAAGGCGATTTGAATTTGGAACCACTCAAGTTTGGAAGTGACCCCCCGACCTCTTCTTCCACAGCCAACGGAGGTGTCCTAGCTTGTGACCACGCGTCGTCCCTTTGATCGTAAAAAAAACACAGACAGTGGAGGAAGCGTTTCCTCTTGTCCTTTTGAGTTCATTTCTTAAAAAAAAGAGTGACTGAGGTCAGAAGATGAGCGTCACGTGACAAGAGCTGCATCCTGATCCGTGCAGGGGGGCGGGGCCTGGTCTATGTGCTCTGGAGTGGGATGGCGTCAGGCTGTAGTCCAGTCCAAAACCTGAACACCACCCGTCAAAGTGAGCTACACCGCCGACACTTGCTCGTCTGGAAGAGAGCAGAGAAGCGTCATGAATGATCCGGACGAAGAGAAGCTTCTACGCAGGTCAGTGAAGGCACCGTCGGAACACACTGGATTCATCGCCGCATGTTCTCACCTTCATCGCTGTCCAGCTCCTGCACCTGACGCACCGGCGTGGATCCACCTTTCCTGGGCTCCTGATGGTGGAGATGGTGGTTCCCCGCCAGCCGCCGAGCTTCCGCCAGACCCCCGGCAGCTCCCGGACTCTGCAGGAGTTTGCTCCTCTGCAGCGCCACGCTGTACTCGGGGGGTTTGAGGTGAGGAGGCCGAGGCACCGGAGCGCTGGGAGCGCCGGCGTCCGTGATGCCCAGGTCGCCCAGAGCCAGACCCTGGTAGCCTGGAGGTGTGGGAGGAGGGGCACGGAAACGCTCATCCTTGGCGGGGGAAGTGATACAATACACTAGATGGAGGTGAAGAAGCGAAATAAAGAAGGGGTGGAGCGGGGTGGGGGTGAGGAATGCAGGGGGAAATTAAATCAAAGCGATGTTTGGCTATCACAACATATGACTGAGCATGCGGCAGTTTGTGTTGAAACAAAACAAAAAGAAACAGATTGGATGAGATGAAGCGGCGGCGGATTGTTTTCATTATCACTTTTGCTGCTGCTCTACAACACAGTGAGAACGATGAGGACAGATTCTGGAGATCGGAAGCGACTGGGCAGATTCATCTGGGAGCAGCTCGCTCGCTCGCACATGAACCAACCAGCTTTGAAATGAAGATGAATTCTTTTCCCTTCACAGCGCTTCATTACAGGACGCTTGCTCAACGCAACAGATGATTGCAAAGCAAAACAACGAAAAATATGAGCACTTTTTCTCTTCAGCATGAGTTATGGAAGCATATTCATGTGGAAGGAGCACATCGTTGATCCACCATCCTTCAGTACCAGACGCTTGCTAACAGATTCACTTTAAAATGTAGTTTGCTAGGTTACTTAAATTAAAATTCATTTCTTTAGTTGTAATTAAATAATAATAAAAAAATAATAAAATATTATGAAAATATTTTAAACAATGGATAAATAGAATTAAAAACACACAGATCAAACTACAACTATAATATATTTTTAAATAATCATAACACTACAAAAAATATTTTTAAAAATGGAAAAACTTTTTCTTAATGTGGTGCAGTCATTCATTTTACTTTACTTCACTGGTAAATATGATAAATTAATATCTAGAATTCGTAGGATGAAATAGATCAATAAATCTTCAGATGCAAAGATTCGGCATGGCACCAGGTCGACAGTTTTCTACGGAGATGCTGACTCACCTATCAGGCCCTTGTCTGTGCTCGACGTCACCGTCTTGTAGGCGGGGTCTGAGCTGGCGCCTTCCTCTTCATTGGTGGGAGACGACGGCTGCTGCTCCGATGTGTTCTTCCTCTTCACCGTCCCGTAGTTTCCCTCGTAGGTGTCCGACAAGGAGCTGGACGACGCCCAGCTCTGCCTGGACTCCGAGTCCCTGGAGTGATTCTTGGCACCGTCGTTGGCCCAGGAGTGACCCGCTGACTCCACCTCGGCGATGGGCCCGGAGAGCTGCGTGTGCTTGAACCCCGCCATCAGGGCGTGAGGAATGGCGAGCGGGTGACCGTGGATGCCGTGGTCCCAGGGCCGGCAGGACGAGGTCGGGAGGCTCTGGAAGGAGTCGTGGGAGTTGGAGGAGCAGGAGGTCCAGCTGCCGCGGCCGCTGTCGGCCACTGAGTCCAGGGAGGTGTGGTCGGGCGTCAGCTCCTCCGTGGAGAGGGATGAGGTAAAGGTGGAGGCGCGGGAAGGGTACGATCGTCCTGCCGCCGAGGAACTGGTCCAACCAGAAACATTATTAGTTACACACAGGAACATTTTTCAATATTGTAAAGTGGTGTTGTATCGAGTTAACCAAATGTAAATCATTTCTCAATCGATACAACATATTATTTGATCTTTTCTGTCTTCTGCACCACCTTCTAATTCAATGAGAATTACAATATAAATTCTTTTTTTGGAAATATTTCCCATAAAGCAGCACAAATGATAGGATCAAAGGAAAAAATAAAAGTCAAAACACTCTTATTGACATGAATGGTATCAAAATAAATCAAAATAAAATAATAAAATGCATTTTCAAGCAAAACTAAATATTACTTTGAAACGTGAAAATTTAATAAATATCGTAGTATAATTGAGCAATATTTGTAATGTAAAAATAATTGTAAATGACCAAGATCAAAGGAGAAGACAAATGTGGAGATTTAAAAATGAGTAACAAAGGACAGATGTCAGAACAATATTGTTGACATGTTTGGTATAAAAACAAAAATAATTTAAAAAAAAATTCAAAATATGCATCAACAAAAAAAAAAAAAAAATATTTTTATATTTTTGTTCTTAAATATAAAAACAAAAAATCAACATGCTTAAAAAATTAAAAATAAAATTCTAAGAAGAAAAATCATTGAGAGGATCAAAGGAGGAAACAAACGGGGGTAAAAAAGAGAAATGAAGTGAAGCAAAACCTCTGAAGGTTAAGAAGAATGAACATCACACAAAATAAAGTTTGTCTCCTGCTACCTGTAATAGTTGTTTGATTCAGTGCGTGTCCATATTTCATAAAAGCGGCAGCTATGAGGCGGATCAGGTGCCCGAGCGATGAAAATAAAACAGAAGCAGTGGCCCGATGGAGGCACCTCTTGGTTTTACAGCCTCCTCTTTATGGTCCAGAATGGTCAGATCATGGAGGAACAATAAACAAACAAGGCCCAATAAAAGGAGGAGTGGTGTTTACTCAGCAGGATGGAGAAGCTGACGGAGGAGAGGACGGCAAGTCAAGGTGAGGTCCAATAAAAAGCCGGCGTGTTTATGACTTCCTGTCCCCAGCAAGTTTATTGAGGGGGAGCCGGAGTGTGGCGGACGCGTACGTCGTGTTAGGTCATATCAGGGCGAGGCCCGTGAGTGAGTGTGGTGTTTGGTGAGGCTCTGTCAGGAAGTGACCCATGCTGACATGCAGAACAGAGGACAGCAGAGGGAGCGCTTGACCGTACCTTGTGCTGGGTTGGCTGTAATCGCTGCTTGAGTGTGCGTTCTGCGCCGAGCTCTCAGGAACGGCTGTGGACATCATGGCCGTGGGAGCGGCGGCGGCGGCTGAGGAGGTTCGACTGCCGGTGCTGTTGCACCGATCCTCCAGCCCAGGAGCCGGTACCGAGTCCACGGAGCAGATGCTGGAGCGGGACGAGATCTCGCTGTGGCTGGAGTCGGACAGGTTGTCGACTTTCCCGGCTGGTAGAAGAGCGTAACCTGAGAGCAGGGCAACACAGCAGAGCTCAGTGACTGAAACAGGAACATGTCAGCTAACTAGAACCCATTAAAAAGAGGTCAATTAGGTGTTTTTTTTTCTCTAAATGTGAACAGAAGAAATGGCTGAAATGAATACCAAGTAATGCAGATGGCAGTGAGTCACAAAGTCTTTAGTAGAACAGAAAACTAACACTGAATTATTTAAATATATAAGGGGTAAAATGAAACAGTTCTAAAACATTACATAGAATGGAATAAAATAGTCATATGTGAGCGGAAAAAAGTAACAATTTTAAAATGTTACAATAAATGAAAATAAATAAGAAGTGAGGTAAATTTGAAAGAAAACTAAAGGTTATGTTTTATGAGAGACGACGATTGGTGGTGGGGAAAAAAGATCCTGAGACACCAGAGAGATGAATGTTTTATGGTCACTCTTTGGATCCTTGGCAACACATCTGTCTAGGAGCACGAAGACAGATTCAAAACAAACTGGACAGGTCAGTGAACTGGCCTCAACAGACCAACTTGCACTGCAGGAACAAAAGAACCACAGCAGCAGCGCTGACTGAACATGTGACTGATGCAGTCAAAGAACATGTGGGACATTGACAGAGAACATTTCTAACGTCACAACAACAGCGATGCCAAGCATCAGCTGAGCTCAGACTGTGTGGTCAGTCTCCTGGCGGTCCATGCAGAGCCAGGACCAGGGGCTGGAGGTGACCGACCTCCTGGCTCTCTTCTGCGGCGGCTCGTCTCTCTGCTGCTCCTGAACACAGCGGGTCTCACTCACCGCTACCTCAACCCTGCTGGACTCGCTGGGCCGACTCCTCTTCCTCAACATTCTCAGGGGAGCCATCAGTCGCTGTCTGGTGGGCAGCTCTGACCTAAACGGCCCGGGAGTGCACCTGCTGAATCGTTTTTGGCTTCTGCCAGCCTCCTCTGCCATCTTCTCTCTCTGCTCGTCCTCTCTTTCCTCCCTCTCACCCGGACTCTCTCTGCTTCTCTCTCTGCTCAGCTGCCGCGTCATCTGACGGATTCTCTTGTGGAGAAAGGTCCCACCTATTCCATAGCTGCGCAGGCTGACGGTGCCAGCCTTGGTGCTGGCGTCGCTGGTCAGGGACGAAGAAGATCCGGACAAGTTCATCTGGCTGGAGTTCTTGGCCACGCCTCCCACTGAAATACCACAGAGAACTTTCATGAGACGAGGAGAGGAGGAGAGGAGGGGAGGAGAGTTAGAGGAGAGTAGTGGAGAGGAGCTGGGAGAAAAAGGCCCATACTAATGTAAAAGATAGGGAGGAGAAAAACCTTTTCGTGGCGACCCTTGAGGGGACACCGTCGGACTGGAGTGCAAGGACGAGATGGTGGAGACGGTGTCGTCAGACGGCCTCTTTGTCGTCCACTCGTCGGCCGTGCTCACTGGAGGTTTCTTCACCACCTGAGGAGAGTTGGAGTCTGGAGAACACAAGACTGTTAGGACCAAGGAACATCTGTTCCAGAGCTTGTGTTGAGGAGCTTCCTCACTTGGATTCCCGATGTCTTTGGCGGTGCTCTTCTTTCGTAGGGGATTCAAGGGGACCTGAACCTGGAGGACCTGGGAGACCCTGTTCTGGGCTTTCCCTGCTGGCAGAGCCGACCGGAGCGACACGGGAGACATGTCCGACTTGGTGGAACGTCTCTCGCTCAAGTTCTTGGATACTGAAACAAGAGAAGGAAGGCATGAAGAACGCAGCCAGGTGACGGCCGTGAGGACCACACCCTGAACTCACAGGTGCTGTACGTGGGCTCGCACTGCAGGGACATGATCTGGTGCTTCTCCTCGTCCGTCTCCACCGTCAGGTTGGACAGGTACTGCTTCACCTTGCGGGCCATCTGTGCGTCCTCGTAGAGCTTCTTGGCGTTGAGCAGCGAGCTGCGGCGGACTCTCTTCTTGTGCGCGCCGCCCTGAACGTCCAGCATGTTGGAGTTGGTGCTGCCCTGACTTAGAGACCTGATGAAGCGGAAGGAAGTCCAGAAGGAGAGGGGTGTGGAGGTGACGTGGATGGACGAAAGGAAGAGGACAGGAGCGGACGGAAATCAAGAGAATTAATCACATGGCGCCGAAAGGCTGGCGACAGCATTTCAAACATGCCACTTGTCTGTTGCGCCATGCTCTCACAACACAGACCGGCCGTCCGTCAGGTGGAGGCAAATAAAGGGTTAGCTGGCCACGGATGCACAGGCTCCAAACGGGGAGTATTACGTCGGGATGCAGGGATGAACAAGTCAGCTTTGGATTTCTGTTTTGGTCCAGAAGGACAACACACACTTGCATATGAACCACACACACCAGAGGACTAGCTGAACTCACAAAGTTTGTCACTCTCATGTGGTGCAAATGTAATACACATTTTACAGTGAAGGATCCTTTCCACGATATTCTGTTCACCTGCATTTTCTTGCACATTGTTTATAAGATCTTTTGTATAACTTTTTGCACTTTATAATATTATTTCTGTTTCATGTTGCACATGTTACGAACACAATTTTTCTTTTAAAGTTTTCTGATTCTGATACAGATGAAGTGAAGCTCATATGTGGCTTCTAAACCAGTTACTCTGGACAATATTCACAAAAATTAAGAGATAAATGTGTCTCTCTAACTCTTAACTATGGAATAATTCAGTAACAAATGGGGGAATAAAGGCGCTAAGACAAGTGGCACATAAATGTTTGAACGTTTGTAGTATCAGTGCCACATAAACCCTCCAAAATTATCAAGCAGTTTTGTGAAAGTGTCAAGTGGAACATGGATTTATTTATTTATTCTTGCTACTAAATTTAAAAAATACATGAAAATTAAAGAAATAAAATGAATGCTAATGCTAAATTAAAGCTCTTGGGAAATTAATGAATACAGTAATTAAATTCGACAGCCGTCATCTTTAAGGCAAATACTTAAAATGTACAAACTGCATAACGTTTCCCATATTAAACGGGAACCGAAACGGTTGAAGAGATGTCAGTAATGAGGCGGGGTGTTTTGCAAATGAGGAGTTAGGGATGCGCAAGCACAGGCAGATGTACACTCTGATAAGGGGAGGTGTTTGTGGGGACATGCAATGTGGTGATGCACAGCAGGGGGTGGGGTGACACTGATGCTGATCCACATGGACACAGCATGACAAACTTACCCTAAACTCTTCCACCTCTTCTTCCTGCAAGCAAGAGGCGTGAAGATTGAAGCGTGACTTTAAGACAAGTTCATGGGGGAGAACAAGTGGGGGGAGGGGGCGGGGCTATGTAGCGGTCATGCCACCAAGAACAGATGACTGATGGGAGGACACCAGACATGGAACATCTCCCCGTATCCACCTCCACAGACAGTGTGGGCATCTGAGAAGTGGCAGAACTTGTAATACAAAGTTGGGTCTGTAGGGGGCAGTCATGCATCGCAGCAGTGACAGACGGTGGTGAACAGAGCAGATTGACATCAATTCAAAATCCACTTCCTCCCAGTTCAGTCCCAGTGAGGGATTCTCGCCATCATGAACGTGACAGGGAGTGAATGGGAATTGATAGAACGGTTTGTGAGACATCCAGATGAGCAGTGCAGCTGTGATGTTGCGCCCCCGTATTGATGGACGACAGTTCAACACTGCCACCCAACTTAAACGCAGTCACACAGAAAAGTCAACGTCTTTGACTTTGGAATACAAAGCAGTGAGGCAATGACAGCAGAGTAAAGTTTAGTCCTTTTGTTGACTAGTTTGTCGAGTCAGACAGACCACAGGTCAAATCAGCTGAGGTCATGTGATGATGATGGTCACAGAAAGTCTCTCTCTTTTTACAACTCACACGCTATACTTCCACCAAACTACATTCATGCGCAGATGGCAGGGCGTCAAAATAACCAACCTCTGTCTGAACATCAGCGCGGGGTCCATGTTGGCAGAGGTCAAGCGCACCACGTGTCTGATCTCCTTGGCGATCATCCTCAGCTTCTCGAAGTTGACCAGCCCGTCCACGGTGGAGTCGTTGCCTACAGAACGCACAAACAAAAAAGGAGGAGAAAGGAAATGTGAACTTAAATAACTCCAGGAGGCTCTGGGGCAAGGCCAGAACACGTCGCCGGAGACTGGATCTGGGCTACACAGGGGACGATGTTTTCTATGGAGAGGGAAGCCTGGGCCTCTTGGCACTGGCTGCTGCCCCACGATCCAACTGGTGGAACAGGTGGAACCTTATATAGAAAATAAACTAACATAATAGTCTCTGACTTGTTTCACTCAAAATATAATTCTTTTTAAACCAAGAAACATAATGTATCAAGATTTAAGTTAGTGTTTGATGCATTTTTGTTCAAAGATTACTGAATTACACTGGAATTTCTGTCACAATATTTTTTTCATTACATTAATCAGTCATTACTTTTTTCTTTTAAATCATCTACATCCATAACTTTGGCAAAAAAAATCTTGCGACTCATGTAAAAACACTCCAAATAACTTGGGTCCGACAGTCAGACAGTTATGTTGTAGCTTTAAAACCTGCATTTTAATATTCTGACATTTTTCTTTTCACACCGATATGTATTTTTTACAGAAATATTTTATAATTACATTTGAATAATAAGATATTGTTTACATTTTTTTTTCTTAAACAAATTAACCAAATTTCAGTCATAACTAGTTCAATACTTCGAACAATATTTCTCACTCCTCTCAAATCAACACTCGAGAGTGACCCCCTGCGGTGGCACAGGCAGACGTTCCCACCTTCATGTAAGAAGGTCAGGTCCTTTTTGACGACCGGGAACAGTGGGATGATTGGCGGCTGCATGCTCTGGCTGCTCAGGATGTTCCGGTACTTGGCCATGTTCCTGGACGGGTCGAAGACGTCCTGCAGGTCCCCGAAAAGCTTCTCGTATTTGCTTGGAAGTTTCTCCCAGGAGTTCCGCAGCCGAGCCACCGGAGCCAAGTTTAAGCCGCTGCGAGAGGAGGAGCGAAATAAGGTTAGAAGAGAGCGAGCGCAGGCAGGTAGGCAGAGATGTATGGGTTGGAGGAGGAAGATGGATGCAGTAACGGCAGGAGAGAGAAGGGAAGGATAGAAAGAGGAATGAGGTGAGCAGAATGGAGTTTAAAAAAGGGTCTATCATAGCACTTCTTGATGATTCTGCAAGGTAATATATCCTTATTTTCGCTGCTCAACGATTCTTTTTTCCACAGATTTACTCGCTCAGATTGCCATGAAGATGAGACTGGCTACTTTAAGCCAGAGACAAAGCCAACTGTCAGCAGGCAGGCTGTGGCCCAGAGCGGTGAACGTGCGAGGCCTCCCGCTGTGGCAATGAGTGTAAGGTCAAACACAGGTCAAAGGCTTGTGTAGTTGAAGCGCGCCGCCCACCTGCTGACTTGGAAAGAGCCAACAGAGCAGATGAGCTGGGAAGTGGGAGTAAGAAAGAGCAGAAAAATCCTCGCTGGTGCAGAGAAAATAGTGAAATCTGTACGACAATAATGTCACCTGACTCAGGCGAAAAGGAGAAGTCAACAAGGATGTGACCCAGCCGGACATGAGACCATTTCAGGAAGTGAGTTCACTATTGTTTCAATGAACTGTGCGAGTCACACACCGGACTCTTACTCTCTCTGCTTTGATACGAACAGTCCACCACAGCAGCGGGCTCACCTGATGATAGCAAACATGGAGTTGAAGTTCTTGCACTCGCGACAGTGGAGGGCGATCTTGATGAAGTGTTTGATGGTCTTCATCCTCTTCAGGGCGTTGGGCTCCTTCAGGATCTCCGTGGCCACCCAGAAAGTCTCCTGGTTGATCACCTCCTCGAACTGCTTCAGGTTGCCGCTTCCAGCCGACGAGTCCAGTTTGAACAAGTCGTCCACATACCTGGGAAAATACCGACGTGTTAAAAGAAATCTTAACCACATGTGACACCAATCCAAGCACTGTAGCTCCTCCCACTTATAGTAGTCTCACTGACCCCTCCTACCCTTAGCAAGACCACCCCACACAAGGTAAAACTAATCTGAACGCAGCACTTTAGACAGACTCACTCAGTCGACTCGATGTTCCTGAAGAGCTCAAAGTCTCTCATGGAGAGCTGGGCGGCCACTTCCATGGTGCTGAGCTGCAGCAGTGAGATCTGGCTCTCCCTCAGGAGATCCTGCGCGTCCTCATCGGAACACAACGTCTCCGTCTCCATGTTGTTCTTCAAGTAGTACCTGCACACACATGTTGGGAGGAAAACAAGAAGCACAAAATACCTTGTGAAACTTGAAGGCAGCATGTCTGAGTGAAGGAACAACCACATGTCACAGATTCTTTTTTAACGCAGACATTCCTACAGTCTGGTTGACAGGTGTGTCAGCTGGCACTAAGACTGATATTTCTGGGAGTCATCCTTCATACACAGACACGTCTCTTTTGTATTGGTGAAATATAAATGGATGGCGAAGAACAATAGCTGCAATGGACATTCAATTCAGTGACGCCAATCAAAGAGGTCTCCATTGTTGTAAGGAAGGAGGGAAAGAAATAAAGGTAGAGAGGATGAAAGTGAAGAAGAGAGAAGAAGGGATTAAAAAAGAATGAGAGCAAACTAACAAGCAAACGAAGAGGAATGAGGAGGAGATGAAGAATAACAACATGAATAACAACAACATGAGAGCAGAAATGATGACAAGGAAAAAAAAATCAGCGAGGAGGACAAGAAAAATAGGAAAAAAACGGAGAAGATCAAGACTAGAAAAAAACAAGGATAATTTGGAAGAATTAAAGGAGGTGAAGGAGATGAATAATGACAATAAAAGGGATGAACGAGGGGAGGAAGAACAATAAAAAGAGAGGTGGAGAAGAAGTAGATAACGGTGAAATACCACCAAAAAGAATGAGAAGAATTGGAAGAGGGGGAAATGCAATACTGTACAGCGGCAATCCAGTAGAGGGAGCCCAAGAGCCAACATGACAGTGTTGAGAGCACAGGGAATCAACTTGGTGCAACATATTGACCCGAATGAAGCCTCGCGCACTCCAGCTCCACCACTGCGAGATGATGAGTGTGAGTTATGAACAGCATTTCCACTTTCATCAGGATGCAGAGGCGAGGGAAACATGAATGGATGTAGGATAGAGGTTGTTCTTCAGATCTCCAACAAGCGTTTCAGCACTCTCCGACATCATGTGTCTGTAACGCCCCCCTCGCTCCCTCCGTAATGGACCTATAATGTGGTCATCCGCTAAAGTAGCACCTCAGCTCCCCCTGGACCAACAGGAAGGAGCACCATGCTGGCGCGGACGCCACTGGAAATTGCCTTTGTTACTCTGGCAGCCAGAAGTGCAGCTTAGCGGATGCTCCAGGAGCAAGTGAGGTGAGCGGATTACATCACATCTGCGACATGCTGCGACACGAGCGACGCACCTTTGCGCAAAAAGTTGATCTGTATGATCAAAGGGAATGGTGGCCTCAATATGCGCTCTGTGATGGACGCCCCTGAGAGCTGGGACAGACTCCACAGCGCCATCTCAATGAAAATATGAACATTTCTTTTCTTAAATTTCCTATGAGTAGAGGATTTTATTTGCTACACTTTAACTTGATGAACTTTTTGAATTTTTATGTATTTTATTCCACATCAATATGTATAATTTCTTGCCACAGTGACTTTTCATCAATGATAGATTATTAGATTATGATAGATTAAAATATGATGAGATAAAAATTCTATGAATAAATATGACATTACAGGATTATCGTATTTTATCCTCCCTTTCGAAATAATATTGAACATATACTATTAAATTAAATATATTACAAAATATATACCTCAAATAAACATGGGAAAACTTTGTTATTGAATTTATATTTTTATGTCACCTTTTTTTGCAGAAGGATGTCTGCATTTTTATGTCTTGGCACCATAATATATTATACATAGGAAATATTCAATTTAATTTCTCATATTTCTTCGCTGTGATATTTGCTCTTTAACTTCTTCTACTATGTTTAGACATTTTAATGCACCCCACGTTCACTTAAAAATGACGTACAGACACTGCGTTGCATCACGTATGCTTCCTAATTCTGCACAGGTTTCTGTGGTGAATGTTAATGTGTTTCCACCGCGCACGACTGGGCCATGCTGGTCTCCTGCCGGACCTCCTGTCAATCATTGGCGGCAGAGAGGAAGGGCAGCGAGAAAAGCAAAGATTCAATCTTCTTCATCTTCGGGCCAAAGTGTGAAGAAACACTGGTATGTCATGCTGACACAGCGCTTCCTCTACATAGATTTAAACAGCAGCGCAGGAGCGTGTTACTGCGGTTGCACCAAGACGTACTGTGTTTCTGATGTGAGGTGCCTAGTTATGAGCTGCCAAACGATAAATGACTATATTTCAAATGAAAAGAGATGGTATCTTTCGTCTTCATCCCTCGGCCTGCGTGTGTGTGTGCGGGGATGAATAATTCCAGACGTGCCATGCTGCCTGTGGAGACCTCCGCCCATGACAAAGGATGAAATATTCATGCTAACCTAGTTGAGAGGGGACTTATGAGGGACCACTGGAGAGTCGAAGGGAGCCGGAGTCCAGAGGAAAAGAAGCAGACTCCGCAGTGGCTGGAAGTCGTCGCAGACGCAGAGTCATGTCTGAGCTGCTATTGTGATGCTAGTTGTTTTTTAAGTTCAGTGACCATTTTTTCCCAAATGCTGACACTTATTTTATATTCACAACGCCTCAGATTCAAGTGTGAGGAGAAAGATACGGACTAGTTATTTAGACTAGCCTCTGCTTAGCATTTCTGCCTTAAGCTATGAAGTGCAAATTAAGCGCCGGTTTATTTCATTTCAGTCGCAGACGCTCAACATCCACTTCAATTAAGACGCTTGAAAGTGGCACGCGCTGCCACCGCAACACACAGCTACAGCTACTGTCGAGGACGAGACGTTTCATCCAGACAATCCTACTACACACTGAAAACCTCAGCTGTGATAAAGCTAAAAACTAACTTCCTCAAAGAAATCTACAGAATAATTTGGCTGATAAATTATAAATATACTTTGTAAGACAGAGGCCAAATATTTAGGACATAAATAATGAAAAGAGTTTGTATCATCCTTCCCAAATGACGGATCTAACAAAACTATTCTACTTTAATTGATACACTAGATTTCTCCGTTCAAACCTGGCCCATATTTTGCACCACATTGCTTGACCCAGGTGCATCTGCGAGCCGTGTCTCTCACCTGCCGTTGAGCTGGATCCGATCGGCCAGTTTGGAGAGCTGGTCTGGGAGGCGGCGCTGCTTGATGACCCCCTCCGGACTGACCGACACTTCGCAGAGGGAGTAGTTCTCTGGGACGGCCAGCAGGCCGAACTCGTTGACGGTATGGGCCACCACGTCCTTGGCCGTCGTGTCTTTGCTGATGATGATGTAGCAGCTCTGCTGATCGGCCTTGAACACCCGGATCACCTGATCAGGGATGTCTGAGGGGACAAGACCTCTGCGTTACAGCAAGGACGGTGTTCATGAATCTAAGCTTGAACAAACTTCAAACATTTGACCTCTAGCTCAGCTCTTTTCTGATCAGGACTGACTGCAAAAAACACAGTTTTATAAACTTGTTTGCTGTGAACTGTGGACATATTTGATTTGCGAGGAGACAACTGGCATTAGTGTAATGTGTGTTGAATAATAGAAGAGAGGGAAAAGGGCATTACAGCTCAGCGTAAAGAAGAGGACCCGCCCCATTAGAGACATCAAGCGGAGGCGCTTTATCACCGCAGAGTCCAGCAGTATGGATGAAGCCATCATGCAGGTGTGAGGCTCCAGTGTTTTAAACACATCCGTCACACGTGATTATAAAACCACTCAACACAGTGAAGAAGAGCGTTACAGCTCATCGAACTTGACAAGCGGCTGTTCTCTGTCTCACTTTTAGATGGCTGAATAGTAGTCAGGGATGAAGAAGGCCTCCCGGTCGGGGGGCCATGGATCTCAGCAGGAGAGGCGTTCAAATATCCACGGTTTTTGGTTAGAAAATTGGGTCGTGCAGACTAGTTTTAATGTGAATTCCTTTCATTATTTCATTTTTAAAACTCTCCTGATCTTTTTCACACATTTCACTGTATTTTTTCACATATAATTCAATTATTTATTTAGACGATATTGCTGTTTATCACGTATCATCTGGCAAAATATATCATAGCATGCACACATATTCTGTATATCATCTTCTTCTTTTCCTTTCGGCTTCTCCCTTCAGGGGTCATCACAGCGTATCATCTTCTTCCATCTCACCCGGTCCTCTGCTTCCTCTTCTCTCAAACCTACAAACCTCATGTCCTCCTTCAATCTCCTCTGTGGCCTTCCTCTCCACCTTCTCGTTCCAACCTCAACATCTTCATCTACCAATGTACTGGCTCTCTCTCCTCTGTACATGTCCAAACCATCTCCATCTGGCCTCCTGTCTTTTCCTCAGTGCCACTGTTTCCAAACCATACAACATTGCTGGCCTCACCACCCTTTTATACACAGTACAAAGTCATAAAGGCATTTAAACAATCTGGGAGGAAACTATTTAATTCTTACAAACTGGTATTTGCAGTCCCATTTTGCACTGCAACAGTCGAGACTCTTATAATAATCGGGTTAAAGGGCATGGACAACCGCGTTTTCTCATTCATTTAGGTGTGTCTGGTTTCTATGTGTTGCATTGTCAGCACTTTCACTTTCTACTTCGGCAAGTGTTAGGTAATTCTGGAAACTGCCGGCTGTTTATAACAATCCTAAATTAGGGTGCAAGATCGAAAATCACCTTCCTCTGTATAGAGACTTTCCA
This sequence comes from Synchiropus splendidus, assembly GCF_027744825.2. NCBI lineage: Eukaryota > Metazoa > Chordata > Actinopteri > Syngnathiformes > Callionymidae > Synchiropus > Synchiropus splendidus. Next base: position 16,665,152 of record NC_071350.1, on the reverse strand, counting down.
GTCTGAATCAAGCCCTCGCCTCGCCACGATGACATCAGCGCTAGGTCGAGCGGAGGAAAGCAAGTGGACGAATATTAAAAAAGATGTATATTTGTGCCAAAAAAGTGTCGAGCAAATAAAAAACGAGTTTTGGAATGTTAAAGCAGCAGAGTTCCTGTGTGTTTGTTCACAGCGGGGAAGATCGTGTCTCATTAACGGTGATTTGTGAGAGTGTGGGAAGCGCTTCTGTCCAGAGAGGCCTGGTTCTATTAAATTATTTGAGAGCGCTCACACAGGAGCAGAAAGCCTCTGCCTGCCGAGCCAAAGGCTCGTTTAATTATTAGTTTACTGCACCATTAAGAAGCCAGTCACCGAATCAAACTTCTGACAATGTTCAGCACGAGTGCAAAAATCCCAACACTTGGATGGATGGACTCTTGCAGAGAAGGGGAAGTTTCTGAGGGCAAGATGAATTGAATGAATTGCAGTGGTTGACTTCATTTTAACTGTTATCAACATTTACTTTTTTTTATCATCATATCAACACTACTATACTAGTTATTCACAAGTTCACACACTGCACGATCTGTTGTTGGCCCCAGAACAAGCATTTGACCTTCAACTTCTATCCACGAGCAGAAGTGCTGAAAGGATTTTTTAAGCTAAGAAAATACCCTGTAACAAATACTAGTTCAGTTGACGCAAGAAGCCACTCAAAGCAGAATAAATATTCAGCTTAAAAAAGCTAGATTGAGGAAAGGGATGAGAAAGCCGGACTGCTTTGATTCTCCTTCACAACCGATCCATGCACTTTCCAATTACCACATTTGGATTGGAGCAGAAAAAAGGAACAGCATATACTCACAGTAGAGTCCCAGAGCTTGGCAAGCCAGAAAGAGAAGATGAAACCGAGTTAGAATACAAGACAAGAGAAGGAAAGAAGAAGGGGAACGATGATGGTCGGCACAGAAAGAGCGGATTCTGTTTTCCTATAAGTTCACAGGAAAGCCATCTTACCTGCAGGGTAGGAGAAGTCGAGCACACTGGTGGCCGGCTGCAGCAGGTCCGGGCTGCTGGACGATAAGTTCCCAGGTATGGGCATGATGGCGACGCTGTGCCGGCACTGCTTCGTCCCCACGATGCTGTCGTCCTGAGACTGACCCACACCACCGTCACTGCGATTGAAACATATTCAGAAAAGATGAGACCCCATTTTTGGTCCACCAGTGTCACTGGGATTCACACATGCTGATGTCAAAGGTGTTTTGTCACCACAATGAATGGGAAAACATGGTAAACTGTTCAGCCAGGCATCCTGGTGCGAACCACAAACCCCTTTAGTCAGAGGCCTCTGTGGGTAGACTGCACCAAATGGTAATTCTTTTCACAAATAACACGACAGCCACTGAGCGTCTCCCGCAGGATAAGGTGGACCATTGTCTCCATGTAAATCTGAATGTAAAGCAGGTAGAAGCGGCGCACAATCCTGGAAAATATGAGATGGTAATGAATTTGTAAGGAGGCTCGTCTGAATCGTCTTGTTCACCCGCCGCACTAATTAGAGCGTCGCCTCAGGCGTGCCGGGGAATATTTCTGCAGGAATGCGACAGCAGCCCTGCGGTAATGAAGTGTGATGATAGGAGAAGGTAAGGGGAAGGAAGAGCTGAGAGGGAAATGATAAAACATGAGGCTGGAAATTGACTGTTTGTTTGAGAGACTTCACTCGACTCAGATTAGTGTGGATCGACGTCCGGCTGGGGGGGAGGCTTTATCTCACCGCTGGTTTCCCATGAACGCATGTCCTACACGATGTTGCAGCACCATGCCACACCCGGCAGCTACGCCAGTTCATACGTAGAGAGTATATATATATATATATATATATATATATATGGCGTTACTGGACTCTCCGTGGCAGGTGTAAACACTAGAATAGAAGTGGATCAGTGCGACACAGTGTGGTCCTTTGGTGTTCTTTTGCTGGTCTGAAAACCAGAGGTCAAACAGGCTCCAAAGTTGAGGTGACACAGTTAGTCACAAAGTACAATTAAAAAAAAATTACAGACCAAATTGACCTTAAGTTTGGCTCTTATGAATGTAATGTGCCTGTTGCAGTGCAATATAGGACTACTAAGATACACCCTTATCAGATATGACAAGGTTTAGCAAGCAAGTCAGACTTCATGATCTTAATAGTGTCTTCTAGCTCAGCTCTTTGGAGACAGACCAGTCTTGCAAGCATGGCAGCTGCAATATATGGATAAACACTGGCTTAGACTTGAACATAAACGTCACGCACAGACGGCTAGTTCACGTATTGACACGGCAGGAAGAAAAAATACAGGTTGAAATTCCACTCATAAACGTGACTGAGATGGATGGAAAAACATCTACAGTCAAAGATGATTGTTAGAAGACGACTGAATGGCTCATCAATATATGAAACACAAAAAGGTCAAGAAATGCCATGAACACATGCCGTTATTCTTCCATGATTATGCGGTTTCTGATCGATCTGGATGGGGGTGAGACTTACACAAACAAAAAAGTCTTACCCAAACAGGCCCCTGAAGCAGTGCAGACAAACGGGAAAGACGACATTGAAAAGCGGGAAAAAGAAAAGGACACCTGCTACAGTCATTCAGGGTCAGAAAAGGATGACAGGACGTAATACTGCACACAGAAGGGTCAGTTAGAAAATTGACTGAAGTAGAATAAAATCTAAAAGGCAGGTGTTGAAAGTATGTAGTGCGCCCCCTACAGGAGGAAGAAGTTTAACTGCAATACAGAGCAGAGGCTAATACTTCAGCCCATTGCTTCCCATCTACTGATGCTAAGTCACCGGTGTTGGTTGCTAATACCGCGAGGCTTAATTTGGCATAAAAAACTGGAGCCTGGAGTGGAGCGTGACGTCAAAGAAATTAGAAGAGCTGAGGCGTGTACTCGTCTCTATCACGATCAGAGTGTATTAGATGAAAAATGATCTTCTAGCAACCTTCCCGACAGATACAGAATTAACCCTTTCATCTCCAGTCCAGCCCCTTTCATCAGCCGTAATTCATCTGCATGAAAAAGGGTTTGTTGGAAGCATGAAAACGGATGATCGCGGAGACCTTTTGAAGCATGATGCAACCAATGAGGCGGCCTGGAGCGCAACAGCTGGTGTGTGAATACAAACGCAGGTGAGGCGACGATGTGCGTGCAGTGTTCTTTGGTAAAGTGAGAGCAGCGATGTGAAGAGGTAAGAGGAGCGGCTTCCCACTCCTGAGAGAGACTAACCAAGCCTGCAGAGCCATGAAATGACAGGGGGAAATGAAGCCTGGAACATCACGTTACGTGTGGAATATTGAATATGAGCAACAATTATTGTCAGCAGGAACACATGCTGGAGGAACATCGACAAGCTACGGATAAGATCTTTATCGATCCGGCAGAAGAATGTAGAGGTTGAACCTGATGTAAAAGCAATAATTTGTTTTGAGCAAATGAAAATGATTTATTGAATGGAGTTATTAAATTATTATTGTATATTCACTATACTATTATAGAGTGACTATACAGAGGTCTATGAGTAATATTATCATAAGAATATTATTATAGTAAATTAAATAAGATGAATGTAAAGAGGAATGGATGACTAAACAAATGTTATGAATGTTATGAGTAAAAATAAATCAATAAATGATCTAAGAATCTAACGGAGACGCTTACTTCTCATTTAACATCCAGAATTTCATCACAACTGCTGATGAGTGGAAACTATGACGGCATTTTCAATTCCTCTGGCAGCATGTGACCGCCAAAACATTCTTGTAAAGTTCAAGTATTTCATGAAGCGTCCTTCCTGGTGTGTTTTATAGGGATGCTCTTTAGAAACAAACGTATTTAGGGGAAGAAAAAAAAAGGCTCTTAGCGGAGCAGAAACACCATAACAAAGGGACTTTAATTCACCGAAAAATGGAGAGAAAGGAACAGTGCTGCTTTTTAATCGAGTGTACTTGGTGGCAGCACTTAGCAGCAGTTAATTACCGCTCCATTTCAGGCTTATTCAGGCCACAAGAGGAGGCTGAATGAGCACAGGAGTGTGTGTGCGGCTGCTTCAAACACACATTTGAGTGTTGCTGCGGCAAGACCCTCGGCAACGGCGTCGAGATTTTTACTCACAGACACACCGCAGCTTGTTACAGCGGGCGCAGAGTTCAGGTACCAGCTGTGTATGTTCACACGCTCACAGATATTGGAAATGTGGGCACATTTTGAAAGAAATATAATGGTTAAGTTGTGTTGAATGACAGCAAAAGATTTATGATGTGCATGGGGAAAGTCAACAAAATTGGATACATTGGAGACAGAATATATTAAGAAAGTATCGGTAACAGAGCACCAGGTGCAATTTGGTTCAGCATTGTAATGTAATTAAATATAAACATAATAAATTCAGCTATAGCGCCAAATGAAATGGAAATGGCTGCGAAAATGAAAATAGAAATATTCAGAAAAATCCAAAACAAAAGTGTACAAACGTAATATCTGGGAAAATTGGGACATTTTATTTTAAAATATTATTGAATTTAATATAATACTAAAATCGGAAAAAGTCTCCATGCATTTAAACACAGTAAAATAATAAATTATTACGACAATACCAGACTAAAACTAATGCAATCTAATATAATGAATAAAATGCACGCATTATTGAGAAAATATGGTTCAGTACAGCAAATTCATTTGGATACCAATGTCTATTTAGGAAAAAAAAGGTTAAATATTTTTTTAAATATTTACTGTGAAAGAAAGACTGTTAAATACCTGTACAAATACAGATAATAAGATGAAACAAAAAGGTCAGTTCTGTGAGTCAGTGTCTCTAAGCAAACCTCTATTTGAGCTGAACAAGAGTTTTTCAACAAATCCTCTCACCTGAAGGGTTTCGGAGGCAGAATGCTGAAGCGCGTCTTCTCCAGCATCTTCCTGATCTTGTTGCGGCCTCCAGAAACTGTGTTGGCCTTCATCTTCCTGGTGGCCTTGTGGTCCGTGGGAAACTCCATGTCTCCAGGAAGTTCTGGGATGGAAAACCGGTTCCCCTTCTTCTCCTGAATTTTAGGTATATGAGGACCACCGTTTTTCTTCTCGTGCACGATCCTGCTGAGGAGCTCTTTGAAGACTGCGAAGGGTGAGATGAACCGTTAGCTCCATCCTGTGACGTTTACAGACGACTGAGTCTCACCAAAAATGTTGGTTTTGACCGTCAGAGCGAGGTGTGTGTTGTTTCTGAGGATGTCCACTGCTTTGGAGAAGGTGATGTTCTCAAAGTTCTGACCGTTGATCTCCATGATCTGGTGCAATAAAAAGCAATATGTGACAAATGGTGTTGGAAGTAGGACGACCCAAGAAAAGCGAGTCAGTGATATTCTGGAAAAGGTTTCTTCAAATGTGGAAGTGACCCAGTCTGAAGGCTCAAAATGAAACCTCACTCACGTCTGGGTGGGTGTCTCATACAAACGGGTCCTGACACAATGCCTGTTTCAGTTTCATGGCTGATTCTAACAAGGATCAGAGCCTATGACCCTGGAACCATTTCAGGTAACTCGTGAAGAGTCTGAGAAAGAGAAATCCTTTCTAGAAGACAATAGTTCAGTCCGCACTGATGCTGTGGGCAAACTATTCTCTTCATAAATCAGGCTGAAAAATCACCACCTGAAGTGTAGATCCCCTCACCTGGTCCCCCCTCTTGAGTCCGGCCTCTGCAGCTTTACTCCCCTCCTCCACAGACTCGACAAAGATGCCGAAGCCTCTCTCGCTGCCGCCCTGCACGCTGAAGTAGAGCGGTGACTCCCTGGACGCCTTCTGCAACGTGATCTGCCTCCACTTCGCTTTGGCTGCGCAGGCGATGTTGAGCAGTCGCAAGTGTCCCTTCATTTTCTGGCAGGGGAAAACAATCCCAAAATTCTCACTTTTAATCGATACTGAATGCTTAACACAGGACATGATTGTTGTGTCGCCTCACTGTAGCTTCAAGAAGCTTCTCGAACTCCTCCAGGAAGCGGGTCATCGCTGGGTCGCCCTCGAAATCATTGAAGTGGTTGTTGACCCAGAGCAGAACTATTCTTGTTACCTACGAAGCACAAGCCATGTTTTCAAACAGCACCAGTCTGTGACGCTCACAAGTGCAGCTACATTCACGTCAACAGTTGCACCACCTTCACAAAAGGTCAACACTGTCACAACTCCAAGGCCACCGTGCATCAATCAATGACTATTTTTAACATTTTCCTCCTCATCTCTCCCTTTCCTTTCGCCCTCTTACAGGCTGGATCGGATTTTCTTTAAGCGGGCTTGACTTCATAAGCCTACATGACGGCTTTTGTAAAGACTATTGACAGCACCGGACTAATCTAAACCTAAAGCAGTTATGGACAATGGGAGTGTCGGACATGAACAAATGGCTGTCGGGCCGAAGAAGAGCTGAGCTGGCAGCAGGAGCATCGATCGGCTTGAGAAGCAGCACGCTGGAGTTACCATCAACATGCATGAATCCTTACCATAAGAAGCAGCTAATAATAACAGAGTGAAGGTGAAGGCTTTAAAATCGCAAAGCAAATCTGTCAGATCGACTCTCTGAATAGTAAACTGTGATAAGCGTAAATGCACATTTGAATAGACGGGATTCAAATATTTTAATTATTTGTTTTGACATCAAAATAGATTGATTTCTTAACATCTGGACACCACCGGAGTCAACTCTATAAACTTTTCTATGGCATTTTACAAGGAAGAAAAAGTGTATCTACATTTTCAGTATTACAAGAACTCACTGTGTCTCTGAGACTGTCCTTCTGAAACCACTCCAGCAGCTTCTTCCCGACCTCCATGGAATTCGACACAAAGGTCCTGTAGGTCAGCAGGAAGTCCTCAATGTAGGTGGGATCCACCACCGAGGGTTCTTCGACGAGGTGCATGATCAGACGTTCTGGGGTTCCCTGAGGAGGCAGAACAAACTAATATAGTCACACCAGCATCAAAGTGTAGTACTACAACATGCGTGTTTATGTTTACAGTGCACACAGCAGATCGGTTCAAATGAATCATTGCACACACAAGGACATGATAAAGATTATGAACGGAGCTTGCGGCGCTTCATCAATCAAAGTTGTCCGCACACCACAGCGCACTCAAACACACCAGGTGGTCAAGACAATAACGGTCAGGCTCTCAAGTTACGCACGCGGAATACTATGAATACGTATGAATTTGGATCAAGCCACACAAAAGAGAGCAGAGATGTGACATTTGAGTGGAATATTAATAGTGTGAACACAACTGTAGATGACAATTCCACACACTTACATTACATTCATGTGAATGAATAACTCAAAATGTATACATGAATCTAATATAATGCTTAAGTTGAGAACTATGGTAACTGTTGTGAGTGAGAAAAAAACATTTCTTATCATAAAAACTACATTTGAGTAGAAATGGGAAACAGATGAAAATGATGCTAATATAAAGAAGTAATATTGGAAATGCAGACGTTGCAACAACATATAAAAATAATAATCTCAGGTAAGATGTGAGATAAGATGCGCCGATGCGTTTTATGAATCAGTGTTCATTTCAACTGTACAAAGCCAAAAAGGGAGTGAATATTAACGCTGCAGACGAGTTCCTGGGAGATCTCCGGCTCCAACGGGGAACAGAAAGCTGAACAGCGTTCCTCTTTTGTCCGACAAAAAGAACAAAGCTTTAGAAAACACCAAGAGGAAATGCTAACACTTGTCAATTGACTGAACTTCACTGGAAACGCGTTGGAGCCGGCAGCTGAGCTCAGAGCTGCGGCCAAGAGAATCATTCAGGCCCATTATACGATCAATAACTGGCTGCCTCTGGAGGATGGAGGGGGGAAAGGATCAAAAGGCTTAGGAGCCCACGAGCAAAGGAGAAAAATGCTCCAGCAAACAATAATTGTGCTAACGCTGCTTCTTAAGAACCGGCCAAGAGCAAAAACGTGTGCGCGTCGGGAACTCCACAATGACAAGGTAAACTAATCCTTCATCATCGTCACTCTGCTGCCAGGTTAGAGGTTGTAGTCAGTCACTTTCAAGGGTTCATGAGACACTGACAAAGTGGTGGATGGTGAGGCAGTGGGGGCCATCAAATGAAACACCACCGACCTTGATGACGATGTGTCCCTTCCTGGTGCCGCTGCGGTCCAGCTCGCGGTGCTCCTTCACCATGACGATCTCGCCCTCCTCCTCCACCTTGTGCGTGTTCTTCTCCACATGGTTCAGGATGCGGCAGTAGTCCTCCTGGGCGATGCAGACGAACTGGTCGAGGAAGACATGAGGGCAGAGAGTGAACTTGTGGAAGAGCACCACGTTGCTCTGCACCACCACCGGGTACTCCAGCAATAACACCGTCGCCACATTCCGCCGTGTAGGGAGAGACATAAGAGAAGAGGGGTCGCGTCGCAATAACTCTCCCTCGACGCTGGAAGTCGCTCACAAATGAAGAAATATTTTCAACAAGCCATCTTAGCGGACTCCAGTCGAAACTGGCTGGACTTCCTCTTCAATCTCACAGAGCAGAAAGTGCGAAGACGTGACTTTCTGATAAACCCCAGCCGCGCAAGTGCTTCCCTTTACTCAAGAGTCTGTGCACATGCCTCATCAAGCATCTTTCTCAGGGACTTCCTTCGTGTCTGAAGAACGGAAGTGATGCGTCAAAGTGAGGAACTGTGAAGTCGCAATGCTTTCCAGTTGCAAAACAGAATGGTTGCTACTGATGCAGACTTTTGGGGGTGTCAAAACTGAGACTCATGAATCCCGACAGTAGATCAAGTCAAGCTTTGTCTCTGTCTAATTCATCCAGTAGCCATTGGTAGAAGTTTGGGTCGAGGCGGCAGCCAGTCGAACACAAAGGTCCAGGCTCCCTTCTGGCCCCGACCTCTTGCCATCAACATGTACTGATGTCATAATCTTCAAGACGTAACTCAATAACCTTCCCCAATACACTGGATCCTGACTAGATATTGGAAATATATGATGACACGTGGAGTACTACATTGTTTTATACCATGTTGTGTAATGACATCGCATTACGTAATAAAATCAACTATAGAAAAACCAGATTGTGTAATGAGGCATCATTACATAAGAGTGCTAGCATGTAATAAATCACGATGACCAATAAACACAACAGGAAAGCTGCAATAATATTTAAAAAAAACGCTTACTACTTCCTGGGGGGGGCGCAACAGAAAATAATTGAGAAGCACTGCTGTAAACTATTAAGTGCAATAAACTCCTAAGACATACCTGGCAGTCGTCTCCTTTGGTCCGAACCTCGCCGTTGGTGTACTGCTTGTCCAGGGACGGGGAGATGCCGAAGCTGTTGCCCATGCAGAGGGTCTCCACTCTTCCTTCATGGTGGCTGATCTCGACAGCTCCATTTAAGATGACGTACCACTGGTCCAACTGTAGGACACCGCACAGAAAGAACTTTACTCGAGTGATGATGCGTGAGAAAGAAATAAACCCAACCGAGTACAACCAAAATTGTTTTAAATAAATGAAGCAAAATAAGATGAAAATAATTTTAAAAAAATATATATTAGAAAAAAGATCATATATGTTTATTATTACAATAGGTACAAACACAAAAAAATAAGTTTTTGTAGAATAGAAGAAGAAAAAAAAAGTGTCTTAAAAGTCCATGGTTGAACAGACTCACTACTTCAATCAATAACCACCCAGGGTGTGTTAAATCCAAGAAGGTGCGAGTCCCATGGTGGCTCCACAGCCTCCAGGTCCAATATAAAGAGACATTAATCCGGAGTCGGGGACGGTGGGAGGACTGCGCTCAGCTCCCTGGACCCTTCTGCAGCTAAAATTACACTTCCAACTGGTTTTGTTTCAGCGAGCTTGATTCCTGCTCCCAAACCTCACACAATAGAAGTGTGTGGACGATTACAGTGGTGTTATCAATCGTTTTATACATACACAAGTATGATTATGGTTGTTTTCAAGAAGAAAACCAAGCGCGTGTCTTTGACCTTCCACTGCAGTCCACGGAGACTGGCGCGAGGGAGCGGAGCCGTCCATCACCGAGGCGGAAATGTATGAGTTTGGTTTGTATCTCTGAGTTCAGTGAAACTGCGTCAGTAGCAGCCATTCATCACCCCGAGGGCGCCGTCGGCGCACTGCGTACCAAACAGCCTCTCTTTAGAGGAATCAGACTTAATTAATGATCTGCGGGGAAAGTGATTGACAGGCCTTTCACTCTACCATGTTTTTGCACTTCTCTACCTGCAGCATGTTTGCGTTCTGATGAAATGCTGGGATGAGGGCGGAGGCTGCACACATACTTCACTGCCTCACGTGTTACTGAATTAATGTGAAGAGATTTGACTCAAGCAAAGGTGTTGGCAAAATCATGACAAAACACCTGCAGAACATTAGGGAGAAATGAAAATTAAAATAAAACAAATATGTGCATCAATAAAAATGTATGCAAATCTTTAAATACGAATTTCACATACCACATATTACTATGGGGATAAAGCACAGATATCATTGTTTAAATGAGTAAATATACAGTATATACACTGTATATAAACAATCCAATAATAAAAACGGGAATACTACTACTACTACTACTACTACTACTACTACTAATAATAATAATAAAGCTGTTGTACTTACTATTATTATTAGTAGTAGTAGTATTGGAATTATTATTATTATTATTATTCTTTGGAAATACTACAATATATAAATATTTAAAAAATACTCTAGGGAAGTAAAATAGATAAGTATATAAAAAAAATAGAGTTCTGACAGCTATAGAAATCAAATCAAATGATGAAATGATTAGGAAGTGTAATAGCACTGGCAATGAAAAAGATGGTGGCACAGATATTTTTTTTAAAAAGTATTTGTTTGATTCATTACTGAAATCGGGTGGGAGTTATTTATGTATGTATATTTACGTATATTTATGTATAGATTTTTATAATATTTTTGATTATAGCACATATACCAGTCCAACAAATTTGGGAAAAACAAAAGGTGTTGGATAAAGTGAGAAAATAAAATACATATCAGAGGTGAGTTCTAAAAACTCAACAACATTCATATCCGATCTAACTTGACTCAAGCCGTACCTCCTGTTTGTCGTGCAGAATGACCGTCCCCGCCTGCTCCACTACCTCGAACACCATGACGCTGCACAAGTCTCTGCGCACCGACATGGTCATGTTGGCAAAGGCGGGTAGTTGGTGCATGAACTCCAGCAGTTGCTCTGTTCGGAAGAAAGAGGGGGAAAAAGGTCAACCAAAAGACAGATGATAAATGAACCATAGAGGGGCAAAAGCTTGCTGTGTTTTGCCACCTGTGAGACACCCAGTTCCAAGGAAACATTGTGACCCGACTGAGGCTCACCAAACTCCCTCTTTCATTCCTCCTCATGCTATTATCGCCTCAATCATTTCCTCCCTTTCCTTGCTTTCTTTTGAGGCGGGTCGAAGGGTCACTGACTGGTCAATACTGATCAAAAACCCGCCAGACGCTTTATGACTCCTTGGCTTTCCAGCCCCTGAGTCTGACAACACCAGTAGTTGCTTTTCACGAGCACCACAGGCGCGACTTTGTCCTCGCTAAATGATGGATGTTTTTACGGACCAAAATAGCTTCCAAGAAAAGGAGGACGATAAAGAATGTATGCATGTGTCACTTTAGATTCCAGAGATCACCCTCGCTGGTTACATCACACAGCCCAACACGTAAAGCATTTCAGTCAAAACAGGCTTGGCGTATTCGGACTGACCGATGTCATCGTCGTTGCGGTCTGCTGGATCTTTCTCCAGACACTCTCGGACCAGGTCCCGGCCCAGGAGAGTGATGGAGGCTCTCTCCAGATCTTCATCTTCTTCCTCTTCTTCCTCGCTGTCAACAGGAGCCTCTGGAAGACCTGACAAGTCCACGTCTCCGAGCTCGCTCTCTGTGGCCTGGGGAGGAGAAATATCCACGCTCCATGAGAATTTGAACAAGGCCGTAAAACCATTTTCTCAACGGGCCATTTATGAATTAAAACTGATGCCAAGCAAGACCCTAATTAGCTTCAGTGCCGGCAAACATTTGGTCATTTTGGCATTTGTGTGTTTCCATGTCAGCCGGGAGTTGAGCCGTTAATCTACAGGTGAAAAGAGGAGCTCTCTGGCGGCGCTGGCTGAAAAGGCCATCTGTTGACTTCGCTTTCACTCCGCTGTGATATAGGACCGCAACAAACCCCACATCATTCATCATCTTAACTATGTCCAGCCCATAGTTTTCATGGGGATTTAGTCAGTTTCACACTCCATTTCTTCCATGAATTTGGTACTGCTATATTTATACCTTGAATACAATCACATTGTTGATGTAACTAGAGTGTATTTTATTATATTTACCATGTGTTTGTTTGGTTTCAGCATCCTTCTGTTCTGTTGATAGATCCATAGCACACTCATTTTTCCCCCAACTTTTGAGTGTATTACACAAGGGAAATATTTTGTTTTATTTAGACCAATTGAAGTTGAAGTTGATGAAAACCTAATTTTTCAAATTAACAATATTACCAAATGTTATCATATTTAGAACATGTTGTGAGTGTTTTTGTCATATTGGTTGCTATAGTTTTATGATTTTTCTTTTTTTTTTCAACATTTCATACATACCTTCATATTATCGTCCGTTACCAAAAATCATATTTTTTTCCTTTTGAATGTTTCAAATTCTTCCTATTATTTATTATTATTTTTTAAATGAAAATATATGTGTCTCGGAACACTTTATATTGGGGAACATATATTACCATTAACAAAGTACTTAATGGTCTTTGTGTTAGCAGCATATTACCAGTAATTAATCATTTTAAAGTACTGATTAGTGCCTTTTTAAGCCAAACACCATCATTCACACAGAGAAAGGTTCTTTGGAGGAACAGCAGAAAACCTCTCTGTCCGTCAGTGGCAGCCTTTATGGGAAACAGGCGCCCTGAAGTAGTGGGAAAGGGCGATGAAACAATTCCGCCACAACAATGAGATTCTGTTATTTCCAGCACACAATGCTGCCACTGATATTTCTTTCATTTCTCGAGAGCACAGATCACTCAGCATTCAGGATGTGCCCTTTCACTTCACTCCCCCGAGCGCCTGACAAGTCTGGAGGAGGTTTCTGAGTGGCATGAGCTCTGCCCACAAAAGTGCCACGGTCCAACGTGGCTTCGGAGTCAACAGCTAATAGAGTCAAGGGGGAAAAAATGGAGAAGGCAAATGAACGAAATCACTCGGAGGAAGGGGACAGGTGGTTGTAAATTATCACTTCAACAGAGAGGAAATGGAATGAGAGAAGTAAAAGTCTGAAGTGACAGCCCAAATCTCCGGCTGGGTGATGGGTCAGTGCTTTAAGACAGCAGTAAACAAACCCAATCACCAGATCAGTGACACGCCGATGGGATCAGAGCAGGCTGCGGCTGAAGAAATAAGGTCTGGGTAGCGGTTATCTGACCCATTTTGTACGCCGCCAGCATCAGCGCGGCCGACATCTGTGACGGAGCCAGGTTTGATTTCAGGGGCTTTAGAAGATGCGCATCAATCCAGCACAACTTGCATCGCGTCGTAAACATCAAAGCTGCTCACCTGGCTCGACCTTTCTAATGGAGCTTGACGTCGAAAGAAACATTAAAGTTAGCGTCAATTAAAACTGCGAAAAGCTGAGTGCAAGGATTGGAATGCTCCCGGATCCATTACCAGAATGATAAAACACTTTCTTGTACATTTATGGATTATTACTTCTGAACCATTAGCGCTCCTTAAACACAAGAGAGACATGAAACTGTGAAGCGGAGCAGAGCCATCCAATGTTTCCAAGTGTCTCTGGAAGCCAAGCCCATCGGAGTAAAATAGTACAACCTCCTGGGTTGGAAGCGGCGATGTGCCACAATTTGCAATTACGTTTTACACCGTGTGCATTAGTGAGGAATCCAGCAGCTGGGGGAGAATAGATGGTCGGCGTTAGAAGTAATTGTCAATTAGCGGCAAAAGTGGGGGAGCTATTTATAGGTAACCAGAGCTAATCTTTCTTTTTCAGTGACACAATCTGTGTTTATGCGCACGATGATGGCTTTTAAATAACTTGGACGGCGCAGTGAGGAAAAGAAACATCCGTGGTGCAGCACACACCAAACATCATGCTTTTTTTTTCTCCGTTGTGGTTGGGTCTAGGGCGCAGCAGTCACCCAGAAGACGGCCAGGTGTCCCACTCCAGAGGAACCAACCGAGTCAGGGTGTAGGAAAATACTGATACGTTCATCGCGATACTTGATGGTGCAATATTGTCTTGATATTTTGAGTCCTCTATATCAAGAATTAATGCATAGACAGTTGGATATGCCGCTGCATTTGTGTTTTCTTTCGGCATACTATTTTGTTGATTAAGTTCATTCCACTGTTGTACGGCAGAGTTTAACTGGACTGACGTCATCACAACAAACTTGTTTTTATGCACATCATATGCTGCATTATTGGATTTTCCCCCTAAAAATTATGGTTATTTATATTGCAGAACTAATGTATTGTATCACCACTGCTATACTGGGATACGTATCGTACCGCAAGATAATACACATCTGCCAATACAGAGGCCTTGAACTGAGGTAAAACTCAAGGTTCCAAGTTGACGGAGAAACTTGACCTCTCCAAAACTGGTGGTTCTACTTGGCGTGTCTCCTGACTGACCAAGGTACTTTAGCCACTTGTCTTTCGTCTCTAAGTGACCTAGTGAGGTGAGAGCAGAAATCCACAAGAAAATGAGGAGTTTTACTTTTGGAAGGTCTCTCACTAACGCACAGCAGGCAGATACAGCAACATCATGAGATGCTATGTTCTGACGCTCGATCTTCCCCTCGTTCGTGAGCAAGACCCCAAGATAGTTTAACCTCCCAGGGAAAGACATATCCCCATGCTATACAAGACACCCTTTTCAAATGAGAACTGTCGTCTCAAGGTAGAACTCAGAGGCGCTTATACTCATCCTAGTCATTCCAGACAGAACTGAAAGTCCAGGTCCGAACAACAAGAACGGCAACCTCGCAAGCAGGACATCAAAGAGTCCAGAGAGTGGGATGCCTCACTTATAGGTGGGACAATCTATTTTTCTCTCTGATATCAGAACCTCCAGTGGGTCACTTCGCCAACACCATATTCTTTTTCTGATTAAATCTTGACTCACTTGTCGCCAGTCACAGGAGTTGGATTTCATGGTCTAAATTATGTGATGCAACATGGAGTAGCTCTGCTGATTTAGCCCTTTAAGGTGGAGAAACCCCTAACAGCCTGCTGAGGATCCTCTCCACGTTGGCAAGCCGTTCGACTGAAGCAGCAGACAAAGGGCAGCTCAAGCGGAGTCCATGCCTCAGTAGAAATGAGTCTGACATATTAGTAATCTCCAAGACTCAAATCACCTTTAGCAACTACTGGTTTAGTACACAATACTTCTGGAGCACCTCCACCAGGACGGAGAGCTATCCATCCATCCGTCACAGGTTAGACAGAGACGCCATCGAAACCACTGGGACGAGCCATTTACGCCCAACAGCAATATGTGATTTACATATTGACTGCATTCCAGTAGGAGCTGTAGGCTCAGCGTGGAAAGGTCAAGTTCATTTACCGTGAGTGACCTTCTCCAAACAGCAGGGGAATATAGGGGGATTCACCACCAGGATG
Organism: Synchiropus splendidus; assembly: GCF_027744825.2. Lineage (NCBI taxonomy): Eukaryota > Metazoa > Chordata > Actinopteri > Syngnathiformes > Callionymidae > Synchiropus > Synchiropus splendidus. The sequence continues at coordinate 16,649,407 of NC_071350.1, read as the reverse complement.
CAAATATAATTAGCCTAATACCAAAGATGGCCTCCACAGGAAGGGGATCAGCTTCATTAGCACCTCAGCCCCGAAATCTATTTCTACAAATCAGTCAAGCCTTGTGGTGTGAAAAGAAAAAAGAAGGTGTTGTGGATAGTGGAAGTGCATAACTTGATTTGGATCAAAATAGGCTTATATTGAGTTCAGCTATTTATTTTTTTCTACTTAAATGTGGATTTGTTGTGTGAGAATGTCTACAAGGCTGGACGAAGTGTGGGGGTCTTCATGTGAGGAGATACTAACCTGGTAGATGTCCGAGAGACTGCTGCTTCCTGAGTCGCTGGCGATGCTGCACCCTGATTGGCTCGGAGCCATGTGCATCACCTGCTGATGGCCGTGGTCCGTCAGGTGCATTTTGTTGAGGTCGGCAGGAAGCTGGAGGAGGAAAAGGAGGTCAGATCTTTGTTGCATTTGAAGTCAACAGCTAGGCTTTTCACTCAGAAGCACAAGACCCGGTTGTGATGTTGTGATGACTTAACCATGTAAAGCAGCGGTATTATACAACGACCAGTACTTCTCCAATGGTTCAAGCAAATTTCAGCAAAGCTTTGCATTGTTGACTTGAATAATTTTTAGAATGTTTACAACGCTAACAATACTGAGGACTAGTGAGCCACATACCAGTTTTGTTTTGGGCAACGTCAGAGAAGAAGTCCTCCTTCGACACCGAGCAGACCGACACCAGAACTCCTCCATCACCAGTGCCACCCGCACAAAGACGCCCATCTACGACTACTCGACGTGTAAACTCAACCTTTGGTAGCCGAAAACGTCAAACATTTAATATTAAAGACTTTGAGTCTGGGGGTGCTGCCTCTGTGCTGCTCTTCTCTAATAGGCTGCTTTCACTCCACGACCCCAGCAGCACTTAAAGCCCCCACATCCTAGACCCACAGGGAAACACGCCAACAAGGGGAGGTGCTGCACAAGTTCACTGGTGTGTTCTTAATGCCGCAACCCTCTCAGCTGTTTGGATTCCCTTCACTTACGCTAGACTAGAAGCCGAGCCTGGTCAGTCTCGTCCTTGTCCATCATAACAACAGAGGTTTTCCAGTGTTTGTCTTTAGAGAATAATACATTTAAAACACCAATAACATTTTGGACTGTGTGAGAAAGGCACAAGGTTCACAACAAAACCTGTCTTGTCTGAAGCGCCTGGTATACAAACTACAACTCCAGGTCTAAACTGTAGTGGCAATTAAATTTCATGACTGGTATAAAGCAGCGCCTGAGCAGCTCAATCAGAGAAGCACACAACCCTTCGGACAATAATGGGAAATGGATTTCACTTAAACACAGCTACAGTCACGGCAAGACCTTCGCACTGGTGAGAAAGCTAGTGATTAAGCTAATGAAAAACGCACTTCAGCTCGCGTATGTAAGTGGACGGAGTGAGGGAACGTACGTATAAAGCTGTGAGACGAGTGGCGAGAGCAGTCGTGCAAGACATCTCAAAATATTCCAAGTACTGCAGCCTGGTTTTGTGAGATGGGATTCACTGTGATGTCAGTACTGGCTCAGATTTTATGGGTTTCTCTGACCGAGTGCTTTTGGTTTGAAAGCTCTTAACCAAATCTCGAATCAGTGCAGAATGGGATCCACAAGTCTGAAAACTACACACAGGCCAGTGTGCGGCGATGTAGTGGTCATTGAAAGACCGGAGATGACGTGCTGCAGGGACACGACAGCTGCATACAACAGAAAAAGTTAGCTGTTGCATGTAGTTACGACCATCAGCTGTGGACTGACCGAAACATAATATCTCTGGTTCTATGACTTTTCTGTAATCTTCTTCCTCAAACCTTGAATAAATCTCTTAATACTCCTGCATTATATGTATAACAAGTAAGTAAACAGAAGAGTGACGCCTGCATGTCCTGGTGTGCTGTGTGTTTATTGAGAAGTGTGTAAGATTCGTTCTGCTCTCTGAAAGACACGTCGGCAATAATCTGTGCATTTTTTAAAGAAATGAGTTTTGCAAACCTTCCATTATCTTAAACTAGCTTCATGCTTGCGGCAGTCCACTTCCTCCACCCTGAAGTGAAAACCCCTTAATTCAAATTGCAAAGCTTATTTGCAATTTCAACGGCTTTTAATGACATGGTTTTCCAGTAAAATCTATTAAATAATCCCTGTGCTCAACTTGTTACCGGACAAAACGGCAGCTAAGATTAAGGAGAATAAATGTATTTAAAGTGCCAGGGGATGTGCGAGGGTACAAAAAGGGAGGGGGGGATTTGCGTTAGGGATGGATGGATGGAAAGTGGGGTGAATAATTGTGGAGGGTCTCGTGGCTCCTATTCACACCACACACTTAATCCCACACTAATCCCTCCTCTTTCCTTTTCCCAGAAGGCGAGGCAAGAGGGGGCGCGCCGGGTCTACCATTTTCCTCATGCATTAGGAATGAGAGTTGAGGGATTAAATATAAATGTGGCGGGTTACTTCTGCTGTACAGTTCTGTTATGTCAACAGGGCGGCGCCATCACGGAGGGACATGGTCGAGTAGGAGGAATATAGATTAAAATCTGAGCGTAGAGCTCAATTATCGCTCGATAAGATGCAGCAAGATGGAGAGAAGGTGTTCAATGAAAGATGGCGAGGAAGCAGATAGTAGGAACCTGTTTTATCATTATGTACTTTTTCAACATATTTTGAAAAAGAGATGCTTGAGAGGAGACCTCAGATTCGATAAATTCCATTCACATGGATGCTGCCATTCCTAGTAATGGCCTATAGGGGTCAACAGAAACACTGTTTATTCGCATGATAAAGCAGAACCATGTTGATGTTGAGTCAAGTGAAGTTACTGCAGAAGTTTCCTGTGGTGGTTTGACCTCATTTTAGATTAAATGAGGACCAAAATGTCTATCGCCATCAATGAAAGCGACCAGAGTACCGCTATATTGTATGGAGCAGTGTAACGCTGCCCATGCACTATTCTAACTACTTGATAAATTGATTCCAACTGTTTAAGAACATGTTTTATGAGCTTTTAGAGGATTTTAATGAGCAATAGATTCAATATTTTTTGTTACAGCCAGCCGACGAATTAGCAGGCATATGGCTCATTGACTAGCCAGGGCCGACTTCTGCTGGCAAGATAAACAGTTGGCAGAGGCTGAACTCTGTGTGCCAGTGCTGTGACTGACAGGATGCTGAATGGCACTGCCAAAGGGCTGTGACTCCTGCACCGGATGTCACGAGTAGTGAGGGCAGAAGGGGGCGAGTGGGTGAGTGTGGGCTCATATTCCATTGTTCTTAGGTTTAGGGTTTTTGTAAATAACACATTCGCCAACAGAGATTTATCTCCAGAGCACTTAGACACCGTTTGGTGAGACAGCCTTGACTCCTTTTGTTTTGTTCTCAGGATATGAGTCATAATTGCTGGAATTCTCCACGGAAAAAGAAGGGGGATTGAACAAATTCCACACATACAATAGTAGACAAAGTTGTGAGGGCATAAAGAGTTTCGCTGTTTACTTTGTGGAACCTCTTTCTGGGAGTTTTGTTCAGAGAAATACCCAGTGAAAAGAGTCAATTACATGTCGACGGGGTCAGTGGCTCAGTCGGTGCTGGAGGGCTTGGCAGGCCCTCCAGCACCGACTGTGCCCTGAAGGTTCCTTACCGAATGTCACTTCAGTTCTATGAATACGTGCAACACTCTAACTATTCACCCAGCAAGGCCCTGTTCTGCGGCTGCATTCAAAGGACGATGCATAAAAGCTTACATAGCTTACAGAGGTCGTCACTTGTATTCATTGTCTAAGTGGCAATACTTACTGAGGAGCCTAGAAAAGAAATAATGTGAAGAGAAATAAGGTCTTGCCTTGGAGAAGCAAGTGATACTGAAGGTAAAGAAGGAAGACTAGCCAAAGCTGCCACTCAAAGATCCCACTCTGGTAACTGCGATGCCTCCCAAGCCTTTAAAATCAGGTGGAAATTTCAGGCAGCATTCTAAGAATTCAACCCCCTACGCTGAGATTTTCCAAGCATAGAGCAGTTTTCTGCTGTTTTTGTGAACATGTAGTGACTTGCGAGGTCAGACCCTTAAGGAGGACTGTTGAGGATGAACAACGGCACCCCATCCCCACCACTCGACACCGCCCCGCAAGCCTTGTTCTGTCCATCAGCAACCTATTAATGACCATGACGCAATCCTAGCACGAATACTGAACCTTACAAGACACCAGGAGCGGATATCGCTTTCCATTGATTGATAAGTGATGCGACACGTTTGAGGCAAAAAAAAAAACATTTAACACTGGTCGTTTCTATAGATAAAAGGCAAACTTTCTGAAATATATCCGAGTTCCTGTCAACCTGCCATGATCACAATACCCTCCGCGCTTTCCTGGCTCCCACACACATTGATCAAGAGCAGCCATTTAGACTTCCACAGGCTTCCACGGCGAGGAGGCTAATTAGCATGGGTCAGCAACCCTGCAGAGTCAAGTGTTCTCCTCTGGAGGACCGTTAAGTACTACAGCCAAGCAAGAGTGGAAATTCCTTCCATTTGGCAGGCGAAGAGAGCGGCTGCGATCGCGTGGCCCGCCAGGCTGTGTCAACACCAGAACACACTGGATGTTTACGATCGAAATATTAAACCTGGCTGCTCCTTTCCTCCTTCGGATGCAGCGCAGGGCTGATAAAACATCTTATTTATAGCGAAAGAGGAAGAGTTTTATGAGTCTTTTTTGAGGACGCAGCACAGAAGACATACAGCATAAACCTTAATGTGATGGCTTTATAATGGCACGGTTTAATCAATGGGCACACACTGTTTTAATATGTGAACAGTCACATGATCAAGGGTGAAAACAGAACGGCAAGATGATAACAGCGAAGATTAATCACCACTACTACTTGATCAATTCAAGTCCGGCTTTTTCTGATCGAAGGCATCTGTCACTTTTGCACCCGTTTACTGATCTTCCCAGTCCAGATCCCCTCATCTTACATGCCGCCAACAATCCTTTTCCTTACCTGTGTTTTCCTCTTACTGCCATCCGACACCTCCCTATTTTCTAACCTTAAAATTGAGTTCAAGAAAGGGGAGGTCACCTGCGATCTGAATTCAAAGTCCAGCCCCCTCCCGCTGAAGCCACACCTCTAAAGCTGCACATTTTCCTCGCTGCAGAGAACAACAGTAAAAAATGCACTAAGAAAAAAACTGACCATTGTTGATAAACGAGAGGATGTGACCAAATACAGATTCAACACTCCTCTGGTCCCAGATGTTTCCTGCTTTTCGCTGTTTTAAGCATAAATTTCAGAAAAAAATGGAGCCCATGGCACCAGTGAACGTTAAGAAGGAGGCCTCCACCCTGTGTTTCTCCAGCAATATATGTGTTGATATCACACTCTGGTCCAAGGGGCTTGGCCCAATAACCTCCGTCCAGACTGAGCAGAAAATAATGTCTACCGCAGCCCAGTCGGACAGGATATTGACTCTGGCCAGGGCTGGCTCACACGGCAGCTCAGTTGAAATCATAACGTTTATGAAAATCAACAGGCCAAAGCCACAAAGGATAATTGTAGACAAACAACAACAAGCATGGCGGCAGAGGAAATTGGAAACATGGTGACGACTCCAACTAATCTCCCAGTTGATAAATACAGTAAATGAGGCTTCATAATATGAGGAACGCCGTCCCACACCTTCAGTATGTTAAAATGCCCCAGAAGGATGTACAGTAAGCACCGTTGGGTTGAGCAAGGAGCGACAGGGATCAATAGAATGAGCTAATGGGAGCAAGAGACACCGGGGGTGAAGGTTGGTGGCAGGCTAAAATATCAGTATTGAAACAGTATAGTGTATAGACAGGCTGTACAGAAGATGCATGTGCGTGAACGGAATGCCAGAAGTCTTGACATGTTTGGGTGAAAGTGGATCTCCACGTGAGCGGCCACACATTAGTCCCATTTAGCCCAGAAATAATGGCCCACTCCTGCGTGTTAATCCATGAGGGGATTTCAGTCTGAATTTCAGCTTATCTTCACTAATGGCTGGTAATTACAGCATTCAGGAACACAACGCTGGGTTTTTTCACATCCATCACAACTCTCTTCTTGGGTTTCATCTGGATCCATGCTTTTGTCAAGTGTTGAAGGCCAACTTAAAGAAGACGCACTTCTATACTTTTCCAAATCAAACCAGCCAAGAACTTGCACATCCCTGACTTTAAGAAGCGAGAAAACTGAACTCTTCAACGTTTCTTGCAGTCCATAGTCTCCGACACTTTGAGATGTCTCAAGTCGCACAGTTGTTGGTTTCCAAAAACAGGACGTTTGCACGCAAAGGGGGGGAAACACCAGCTGCCACTTAAAGGGCAGAGTTTTCCCAGACTGGACAGAATCCAAAGGACGTCACACTGAGGAGCGGAGGGGACCCTCCAGAACTTGCAGCTCTCCTGCTTCGCCTGTCCTACGGTGAAGTCTGAACTCGTAGACAAAGAGGGCGACATGGTGGTGACAAATTGAATTACTTTGATTGATGCCCATGTGCGCTGCAACAGTCTGCCTCATCTCTAATCTGCACTTTATTACCACAGGCAGAAACGGGTCCAAAATGCTTTGACTTCCGTTGTGGGGTTCCCACGTCGACACAAACTCTGTGTAAGGTTCGGAGAGTGTCTCGATACTGAGGCGGCCATGAGCTGCTCTCCTATACACTGTTATATTCTAGCTACAGAAATCTATTCAAGTATTGGTGCGAGATTTGGTCACTACGAAAAAAAGAAAAATTGGAGTTACTTATTACACAACAAGATGTATTAGATTAGAAAAAACTTGCAGCAAACACTCCCAACTAATCACAAATGAGCATTTGCCAATTTAAAGATGAACTATTCCAATGACTTATTTAGTTTAGATGCAAATTTAATGTCAACTGTGAGCGATGCCGGGCAGTGAGACAGAACACCAACAATAGTCGCTGGTCCAGACAGACTGAAAAATAGAGACTCCTCTGAGTAAAGCTATAACTGTTTTGAAATAGTGGTCACATGGTCTGCTGCCTGCATTTACAACTGCCATTATCATAATTACAGCAGCACTAAACAGAACACTTGATCCAAAATAGATACGAAAGCACGTTTATTCCAGCCAGTTCTCAAAATAGGCTCGCCTGAACTGCAAAGTCAATTCAAATGGCGCAGCAAATCGGCTACATTCTGTTTGCAGCAAAGCACAGATGGAATTTGAAAAGCACTGATTTGGTATTTAGGAGTCAGTGAAATATAATGTGGTTTTTAGACCGAGTTGTTAATGTGTTTCACTGTTTTTTTACTCCAATTCTCCAGTGATTTACGAGCTAGGTGATGAGAGTTGGGCATGGTCCTGGAGTAATGCAAGCCATATTGATTCTAATCACCCCTACTTCCTGTCCATACGATAGCCACGACCTCCCATGACATGCTAAAAAGCACTCTCACTCCCTTGAATCTCGCCGCGGATCTCTGTCTGGCTGATTTTTTTCCTTCCCTTTTGTCTTGAGCCCATTTGCTCTCTGGGGTCGTCTCTCTCGCCCAATCCTTATATGACACCAACCCCCCCTTCTCACTGCAGATGTATACAGCGTCTTTGTTGGTGCCGTCGACACAATAGCGCTCAGAAGCGTGCTGTCTGCGTCTAAATCATCTCTTTTTGACTTGAATGCAGCCTTATAATAGGCCATCACAGCATGGTGAAATCAAATCATACTCCTATTGTGAAATTATTAAGTGCATCTGCAATGTTATAAAGCAAAGAAACTCAATGCAGACAGAGATCCGTCATATCTGAGGCTCTTCCCTCAATCATTCAGCCTTCAAGCAAGGTCCACAAAATGTATATTACTGTCAGAAAATGATATTGTAATTGTATTTTTCAATACAGCTGTCCACATGAACAGGATGCTGATAGACTGCTTTGCTGAAGATCAGTGGCACAAAGTACCGGAGGTAGTCATATTGCTCACACTGATCGGAGTTCAAAATGACATTTATTGTTTGAAAGTGACTGATGTTGACAGAGAAGTTGGCTTCAACCAAGAGACAGGTTGAACCAAGCTCAACTTTAAAGTAAGAAATAAGTCTGGATTGTTAAAACAATTCATCATAATGCGCTTAAACGCATCACGGTGTCTTTGATGTGATCGGCTCACAATGTGTGCAGAGCAGGGATGGTTCAGATAAGGTCTGTGCTGTAAGATAAATTACACACACCACCAACTTTGATCCATGGAGATAACATTGTTGTCTCTGAACACAGAGGAATGAAAAGAATGCACTCCCAAAAAAACTCCACAGCTTTGTCATCCATATCTGTTCTGCTCATCCACAGACAAATTGATTTGAATTGTGTAGACTATTGATACATGTTTCGGTTAGAGGTGCTCAGTGTCTATAATCAGAGCCCCAGGTCCACACTGGCACGGCGCCCGTGCGCTGTCTACAGGGTCGATGCGGCGTACGGAGGAATAATTAATCTCAGTCTCTCACTCGATAGCGGCTCAGCAGTAGTGTAGCGAGCCGTCCCGCGCGATGGGATGATGAATGGTGGGCCATTTACCGTGGACCAGTAAGGGTGCCCTGCTGCCTGAGCAGAATGACATTACCGTAAAGCATCTGCAATTGGACACACTTAACACTTGTTTGAAAGAAACCATAAACAAACTGGGCTCAATATTGCCTCACGAATTACAACACCAAGGCACAATTAGAAGTTAGAAATGAGCCATATCTGCCCAGGGTATGCATCCTGACTGTCCCCCCATGGCACATGAGCCGTGAATGTCTTTGTCTTACTACAACATTGGCTACAGAACTGTCCATCCATTTCCTTCCACTTAGCAAGATGGTCACAACTAGGCCTCTGTTTACCCATAAAGCTTTAACTGCTTAACCAAGGGACACATGTTCTCCAGTGTTTCCTGGGCTACAAGTTCGGCATGGCAAGAAGGGTCCTTCGGGAGGTGCCTATGGGACATCACCAAAAGATGCCGAGGCCACCTCAACTGGTGTAGGCGTAGCAGTTCTACCTTGAGCCTCTTCTTGATGCCCTATCTTTTCACCCCAAGGGTCATGAGTTGGTCAAGCAAACTCTGATCCCTCTGGGACTGAAGGGCTGGCCACAACCAGCAGATCCTCTGAATGGACTTCACTCTATAGGCAGCAGAGAGTGATTCCCCATTTACTTCAGATGGTTCTTGAAGGAGTATAAGGCCCTAAAAGATGCTGGCAGGGTATGGTAAAGACAAAGCTTTAGAGGCAATCTTAGAGGTAGCAGATGTAATTTAGGGGCAGGAAAGAGTGAATGGAGCAGCATTAGACTGGCAAACAGAGCAACAACAACAACAACAACAACAGGCCCCCTTATTGATGCTTAAATAATAGATGGAGGACAAGGGAGGAAAAACAAGTCGTTCAGGATGGACTTAAAAAAGACAGGATGTGGAAAAGGGAAAGAGGAAGACGGTGGAATATCTTGTTTATAAATAGAGTCAAAGTGAGAGACAAGAGAATATAAGCAGAATATGAAGAGGAGAGATTGGACAGTGAAGGGCAGGAAGAGTTAAATGAAAACACGGATGAGACAGTAAAGGTCGGAGAGTTCACACTAGTCTTTTGAAATAAATGGCTCTTAAACATTGCACTGACAGCAAAAAATAATGAACGCCTTTGTTTGGACGCGACTGTTTTTCAAATGAATACTGAGCGTAACCCCATTACTAATGTTTCCAGTATAGAAAAAGACTTGCCTTACAGAGATGTAAAACAAAACGGCTTCGCTGACCTACATTTGGCTGCTGGTCATCTGATGCCAAATTTCCAGCCACAGTCGATATTTCAATGACGTTAGAAATTATTCCCGGAGCTTGGCTAGGAGCTGCGCTTCACTTCAGCTGAGTTTGATACAGCCATAGGTAACACTCAGCCACAAAGGTTCAGCTGATGCTGCTTAAATCCAGCATGAAAGCCAGACATGGACACACGTGGCCTGTATACGCCTTTAAACTCCTGCCCACCAGGCATCACCAGCGTACCGTACCATGTGAATGAAGCCACCGCTAGGGGGCACCAACAGCGAGTTGAATTCCACTTCCTTCAACGTTAACTCACTGCAATTAAGTCAGAGTTGCGCCTAAAAAAAGTCAAGGAATGTGGCAGCAGCTTATTTATTTTAGCCTTTAAAAATGAAGTTTTTGCAACAATATCAAAATTAAAAGACATTTACTTTTCCACATAAGAGATGGTGGTTTGCGTTTCACTTACTTTTTCATATCCCTCTTTAAGCCTTTTTAAATGAGCAATTAAAAAGAGAATATTTAATAAAGTAGATAACAATATGTTTGTAATATATGCTTAAAACCTCGACTCACACAATCTTTGTTTGGAACTGAAATTTTAGTTCGTCGGACCAGTCAGTTGTTGCCAATAAACTTCCCAAATAAACCAGTTAGGTTTGATGTGCTAACAAGGCATTGACAACAATGCTCTTTTTCCTGTTGAGAGGTTGACAAAATCCACCAATTCGTTCCCAAAGATCCCATTTGCAGACGACAATAAGCCTCTTAATCCTCCGCTCTCCTGCACTTCCTTTCATTCACCCGACTCCAGTACTTTGGTGTCGGTCCAGACAGAGCATGTCGCCTAATGGGAGGAAACTTAATTAACCTTTTCCAAAAGGTGGGTGCATCACAGACACCGACCAATTAACTGTGGACTTCAAACGGGGCCAGGCTGGAATGAAGCTTAATAGATGCAGACGGTGGATAAACTAGTGCGGCTAACTGGTGCGGCGACCATGCTCATGAATAAGAGGTCGGTTTCCATTTCAGTACCGTCAATTACATGTATGGGACATGTAAAAGACAAACAGTCACACATTTAAATGGTGAGGAACTCCATTAGTGAGAGGTGATTGGAAATGAAACATCCTGCGATGAAAACAAAACCTGGCAATTGCACAAGTGAACTTCTGTATGTGAATATTGTGTCAAATAATCAGTTGCGACATGATATATTTTTTCGGTAAAGACGCAGAAGAAACTGCAAGTATGAACTCAACATCATGAAGAATAACTTTGAGAATCTGCATGTCAAAAATTAATAAATAAATAAATAAATAAAATAATCATGTTCAGTATAAAATGCCTGACTGTAATGCAACACCAAACCAAAGCTACACATTTTGCACCACATGGTATCAAAGCATATACCTCAGTAGATAAGATGTAATGTCTTAAATAGACTCCAATATATGTTGTCAAATGCATAGTATGATCATCAATTTCTGCTGGTAGATGAATACATCAGCAACATAAGTCCCTTAAATCACAAGCGTTCTCTCAAAAGACTTCATGATCAGTATGTTTCAACGTCATATCAAGGATTTATCACTGCCGGAGTTAACTCCACAGAAGATAGACGCACTCAACCCCGAGGAACATGCATGTTTGAACCTTTCAGCAGCCAGACAGACACTCCCCAAGAGACACACGACAGAACACAGGCAGCCAAACACTTCCAGCCAAACAGCGAACACAACAGGAATCTAGATTTTTTTAATATCACGAGTCTTAGTTTGCTGCAAAAAAAAGGCTCCAGGAAGTTGCCAAAACTAAGCCAGCCAAAAAACACAACTGCCGTGACACACTGCTCTGAATTCATATATATTTAAATCTGCTCGGTATCTGTAACACGCACACATGCAGGCGCTCTTTTGCCAGCGGCGCGGGCCAGAGAAAAGGATTACGACATCGCTTACTTTGGAGGACCACGGCTGCAGGCAGTTGGCATAGCAACGGACTAGGAAAGCCATTTCCACAGAAGGGAGGGTGCCAGTAAAGGGAAGTTCCCCTCACTCCCCAAAAAAAAAAATAAATAAATAAATTTAAAAAATCCAAAAAGGGGTAGTCGATCACGAAGACTTGCGTGATTAATCGACAGGCTTCATAATTCGATGACAGACCCTGACTTTGAGAGTAAGCGAATCCATGTACTTTCTTTCATATCCAAAATTAAAGAGAACGAAAAGGAAGTCCGTGAGCCGGTTTAGATCCACTTCAGGTTTCTTTTGGGTCCTTGTAACTGCTGCGCAGAAGCCTTGCATGCAGTCATTCAAACTGTCCGCTCCACTTCTTGAATGGCCACCATGTGTTTGCAGCGCTCAATCACTGTCGCCGTCTGCAGAACTCCGTCTTTGCAAGACTTTTCCGGCGGTGCACGTCCAGCAGCTCCATAGAAGTAGCCGGCGGTGCTGCTCCTGTAATGCCGGCTCTCATCCCGGTATTCCGCTTCTCCCCCTCCCACCTTCAGAGAGAAGCCTCGGTGCAGAGGATGCTGCGCTTAGGAGAAGCATCCGCTAATGAGAAATGGAGGAGAGCGCGAGAGGAGGGAGGAGGGAATGGGGAGGAGAATCCAGCTGAAGAATGACATCACCTGTGCAGCGAGTGAGCGAGAGAGAAAGGATGGGAGGTGGTGTGGACGAAACAAGTGATGGAAAGCCAGCTGCGTTGGAGGAAACCAGAGGTGGAGAGGAAAATCGGAGCATTTTTATTGATCAGAATGTAACATAAAGCAGAGGGTCTAGAGAGACGCCCCCGCCCCTTTTTTTTTTAAGCACAGGATGCGGCATAAATTACTCGAAAAAGAGAAGGGGGTGGGGTATAAATGAGGGACCCTCCATCAGATACAAGAACAAGAGCTTTAGAAACGGGGACAAGCAGGCATAAAATGGGATTCCCCTTCTGAAAAGCGTCTGTAGTGAGGATTCGCCAAGTAAAAATGTGTCGATAAGAGGCCCTTCGAGTTGCCAGACAAGAAAATGACAAAAGACGTACACAAACCAAAGTGATTTCAGGTAAACTCAAAATCTAAAACTTAAGTTTTACAGCCTTTCTGTTGACTCAAAGATAAACAGTATCCATACACAAGCAGACGCCCATTTATCACGCTCTCCTCGGGGGAACTCCGAGCTTACTTCATAAAGAACGCTGCATGACTTCAACTCGTCTGAGCTCTATAAATCACACAGCAAAATCCAATTAAATCACACTTTTATGGTTCTGTAAACTCGATTAAGCAAAGGACGACTGCATTTTCCTTTCTTTTTTTCTGGTTCAGTGTGTGCTGGCCGCATCCAGGCTGTTTTCTGGGACGTTTTGATGAAAAAAAGCAGTGGCGAGAGGAGGGTGAGCAGCGGGCACAGACGACCAGGGATGTCTGAACAGCTGATTCTTCCCTCAGCACCGGAGAGATTCAGCCACAGCATTTACAGAAATGACTTTTTCTTAGGGTCAATTCAATTCCCCCCTTCTTCCTTCAGTCTTCGAGCTCCACTTTTTCCTAGTGTGGATTACTCTGTTCTTTTCAGACCGAGTTCTTTCACCAGATTCCCCCTTTCTCGTTCATCACATTATCCGCAGCCCATCTCCACATCTCCCACTCTGTGTGATCCCATTTATACTCCTCGCCTTGCCAGCAGCCTCGATTCTTCGTGTGCATCTGAAACCACCTCCCGACTGGGAATGACATCATCGCTTCACTCTCCGGCCAATCAGAGGCGAGCACATGGAGCCCTGCCTTCGGAGGAGCGAATGTACACAAGAGAGAAGTCTGCGAGATAGAAAATAGATATGGAGGCAGAACAGAGAAGCGAAAAGGGGGTGATTGGCGATACGGTTGGCGGCTGACTGGGCCGAGGGTGTGGTGGGGGTTGTGTTTTTTTCAAAACGCAGGGCAGGAACATACAAACACTTGACCTCAGACATACACATGAATTCAATTACCAAACACTGAATGGATTTAAGCCGGCGGTCTAATGGAGGAGTGTGCGAGTCTGTGTGCGAGTCTTCGTGTGTCTTGGCGAGCTGCAGCATTTTCCCTTTCAAAACGCTCCCAAGCACTATATCATGCCCATTGCCTGCTGTCAAACACCTCGCACGCAGCACGCAGAACACAAAACATGCCACGGCTCAGGTCGCACTCTTGAAAGAACCTTTTAAAATCAGACTTTTGAGGTACGTTCCTGCTGCAGTGATGGAGACCTGTGTATAGACTTGTTAACTAAAATCTGACTGCTTACAAATCACACATTGTTTTGGCTTCCAGCAGAGGGCACCATGGAAAGGTCCATTTGTCAAATACTGGATGACAAGGGAAGACAGAATCCCACATATCTGAATGAGTCCCAGCGACGTATAGCTGGGCAAGACAGTGGATACGAGTCAGGCTATCCCAGCTAGAGAGGGTGCGCGGGTCCATTACAGGACACATACAGACAGACAGCCACACACAATCACAGCTAACTTCTGCATGTTTTTGGACATTGGGAGGAAACCAGAGTGGCCACAGGAAACACAGGGAACAACTTCCCACAGAGGCGACAAACAGGACTCAATCCCAACACTTTGCAACTGCACCACCGTCCTGCCCTTAATAGAAACATCCACTTTTCAGACGCACAATCACCAGTTTAGGCATCTAAAGACCAAATGACAAACAAAAATGAAACCTGGGAACAAGCCAAAAATACATAAAGGTCAAGAATCAATCATTCACAAAGGCTCAGGGCTATTATTCTAATAAAAGGCTGAGTGTTTGAGTTCAGTATTGATGAACGGATCAATGAAGACGGTCTACACAAATCAATCCAAGTCTCAGAGAAAGTTTTCGCCGTCACACGGATGAATGTCACACACTTCCTGGAGAGCCTTTTATTATGACGTGAAGCAAAACCCCACATAACAGACACACACACAGGACTTGCGTACGACATCCTGTCTGTGTTTAAAGCCTGTGTGCGGCACTCAATGAGGCATGGCTCGCACGTTTCTCCACGGCTCCTCTCCTCTATTGTGATCCGTTCTGCTGCCACTGTTCCCCCAGGGGACGCCACGCAGGCCAATCTTCGCAACCACGCATGTTTGAGCAAAGTGGGCATGCTGTGTGTGTGTGTGTGTGTGTGTGTGTGTGTGTGTGTGTGTGTGTGTGTGTGTGTGTGTGTGTGCTAATCAGCTGACTAAACCACCCCTCGTGCTTTATTACAGCACAGTGTGAACCCCAAAACCACACAGACAAGTGTTGAGTTGTTGAACCTGAACATCAAACAGGCGATACTGGAGCAGCAGTGAAAGTAATCTTCACTGTATGAAGTATACAATGGAATATAAATGGAATTCCCCACAAGCCTCATTCATGCTCAAATGAAGTCAGTATAGACAACTCCGAAATAACCAGGAGTATAAAATGAAGCACCGATTTGGGACACGTAGATCATGAGTGAAAATGAGGACGGTACAAGAGGAGTGAAGGAAGGTTCCATCTCTGATTCCACGTTACGGTCACTAAGCCAATGGAGCAAGCTTCTCCAAATGTACAAATCTAGGAACACAATGATCACTTTAACCACTTCCATCAAGTCAAGGAGGCAACATGCAAGGTCGAGAGGCCTAACCTCCCTCCTGCAGCTCTTCCGGCAAAGGTGTTTCCAGGGGGGGACAAGATTCCTGAACCAACTCAGCTGAATTTTGTCGGAGGAGTAGTGCCCCTACTTTGAGTCTTCCCCTATCTCATTCTTTCTATCCCCACCCAAAGCTCATGACCACCTGTGAGAGTAGGGACTATGGAGTCCTCATGACTTGCTCCTCCACCTGAGGAAAAATCTCATCTCCAACCCAGACAGTCTAAGAACCAATACTCTAGGACAATCTTCTATGATCTTAAATATTAAAAAGCAGATGGAAACATGCTTCGGCGGCGCATTCCCCACAGGCTGACTCGATCACCGATATAGATCTTTTGAACATCGGCGTCTAACGGGCTCCAGTATTCACATTCTGGAGGAATTTCAAAAATCCCACAGCGCTCATGAGTGAAGAGAAAAGCCGTAAACAAAACCTAATGTCAATGTTACCCCCGGTTGTTCTCCAATCACATGTGTTTGCGCATGTGTGTGTGAGCTTGTGTGCATCTGAATGACAGGAATTCCTGCCATTTAAACAGGCCCTTCCCTTTCTGGTCCCTGTTGACTCATGGAGAGGAAACAAATAAGCCCACCACACGCAAAAAATATAATAAAGTAAAATAAAACTGTGATGCAATGACAAAATATTTCAGATTTAAGGTTCTAAATTTGTTTTAGCTGTGTCTACAATACGTCTGTTTTTTTTTCGCAAACCAAAAAAAACAGGAAGAGACAGCGAGTTCAGAGACAGAAATTAAAGCAAGATGAGCAGTCGGGGATGAAAAATTTAGAAAACCAGCAGGACTGAGGGAGGAGGGAGCAAGGGAGAGAGAAAGGCTGCCAGCAGGATTTCAGAGGGTGAAGGAGAGTTAAGGGAGAAATGAGCAATGATTTGTTGTTGCGGGGAAAAGATTTTCTTCTGCAGCATCTTCATAAACAGCGTGGAGAAATGGTGGTTAAGTGATGCTCCTTCTGCCGTGTATATATGTATATTTTAAAGCAATTTACCAGGGAGGATGATGGGACAACCTGATGGGACGTGAAGAGAAGGGGAGGGAGCAGGAGGCATGCAGAAGGAACAGTGAGTTCATCAGGGCTGTCATCTAAGTGCTGCTGATGTAATCCCTAAAATTAGACGCTACACGAACCACAGATTGTGCATCACCAGAGTAGTGGCATCACTCACACACCAGCAGATGAGAGGCTAAACTCACTTTAACCGCCACTATCCTCATCATACATCTAAAATATTTGCAGAGTTATAGCCTTCACGTGGAGGACGATGGCACAGGGCCTTGGACGTGAATGAAGCGCCAGTGCAGCAGCAGAACGGCAGCGATACGCTCTCATTTAAAAGGCACCAATCCAAAATGAAGAGCTTCAGGCAGGATTCACATTTTGACCAGCCAAAATATCTAGTTTAAGAGGTACCCTGTATAACACACACACACACACGCACGCACGCACGCACGCACGCACGCACGCACGCACGCACGCACGCACGCACGCACGCACGCACGCACGCACGCACGCACGCAAGAGACAATTCAGAAGATGTTAAAACTCAGGGTTGGGGGCCAAATCACCAAGTGGTTCCACGTGGCCTACAAGAGTCACGGCACAACAACAGCAACAGATGTTGATGTTCTTGTAAATATCAACACATTTGGGCAACTCTTTCTCCAGCAGAAGTGGAACGACAAACATTATGGGCCAATCTCAGTCTGATTGAACCACAATTTAACCCCAAAATAAAACCTACCCCCTAAACCTTTTGGCTGCTGATGATTGAATTTCCCAACCGTGATTTAGAAGGAGGAGGAGGACACCTACATAAGCATATGGGGACCAACTCGATCTCAGAGTTGTCTCAGCCAGGACTTGAACCGGTGGCCCTCGGTGAATTTTTAAAAATGCACATTAACCTTCCCCATTGCTCCCCAAATGTCCACGATCAGCAGATGCTCGCTCGGCAGTGACTGAGCCATACTGACCTCTCAGAGCAGGTTCAAACAGCAGCCCACGTTACCTGGTCGGAGCATCAACCTCGGCTAGATCGATGGCTCCTCTACCTCTTGGCTCACCTTCGTCTCATCTTGAACTCTCTCAACCCTGCTCCTCATTGACACTTCCGTCACCTCCACGCATTAATTCCACATTTGACCTTCCCGGAACCTTCAACTTTGCGTCCCTTCAATAACGGACCCCTCCTCCAGCCTAACAGCCGCACTATAATTTCAGCTCGGTGTCGCTGCTGCCATCTGCCAGTCCTCATTTCACCCTCTTTCTTGCTGACGCTCTTTAAACTGGTAAAGTTCTCTCTCTTTTTATAATGAAACTTGCAGGCCTTGAACTAAAATTGCATCGTAATAAGTGAAACGACATAGAAAGTGTCTTTTCTTCGTGCTTTCTCAGCTTTACCTTACACACCTTCCTCTATCCATGTTTTTCTCACATTACCTTCCCTTCTGCCCTTTCTCAATGTCCTCCTCCTTTCTCATATAGCTGATTTTTAAAAGGTCACTCTTGCGCCACCCCAGTCGCAGAGACGGAGTGAAAGGCAAAGCGATAAAGGTGGAAGGTGCAACAAAAGGTCAGGACAGAGATACAAATAAAACCGTGGGATTTCAACTTCAAAGCTTGTGTCTGGTAGAAGGTTTGAACGTCTGGCATGTTGACGTCAGAGAGAAGGAAAAGATGCGTACCAGTGGTGTTGGCTGAATAAAGAATGGAAAACTGTATCCTAATAGAGAAGATACAGTTGACTGAAATGAAGATCGACTATTCCGCAACCTGGCTCTCCGTCTTCCCCTGCGGCCCTTTGTTGGTCTATCAGTGTCGAGCGGCTCCACCTGCTTTCTGATAGAATGAGACCAGATGAGCTCAGGAATGAGCTGGGTGTGTTAAAGCAGCATGGAACTTTGGGTTTTACACTGGCATTAAAAAAAACTGAGGAGGTTCATCTGGCCCAACTGAAGCTGGACCATAACTCTGAGCTCATTGTGAATCACTGGATCAAAACTACTTTTTGTATCATGATTTAACAGGATCTTTTCTCATTAACCTTTACACTCGCCTGTGTGCGTTGCCAGCACCAGGGAAAGAGCAGCAGGAGAGAGATGAATACATTGTCACTGTTAGCATCAGAAAATGACAACCGTCCAGTGGCCTCCCACGTTGCCGCAGAAGCCTTGTTGGCAGCACCAGACCGTCCAAAAAACAAAAGGTTGCGGTGAGTTCCAGTTATGGGATATGGTCATGTCACTGCCCACCGTTCAGAAAGGTTGTTTTCTGCATCACTGACACATCAAAAGCTCAGCTGACGCTGTCAATACGGTGCCTTAGGAGTGAGAACCTGGGTGGCTCATGGTATAACCATGGAAAAAAAAGCATCAAGAGATTCAACACTCCAATGTAAAACTACAACCATTTGCACGTAAACATTTAATTGGATCCA
The DNA here is from genome assembly GCF_027744825.2 of Synchiropus splendidus. Taxonomy (NCBI): domain Eukaryota; kingdom Metazoa; phylum Chordata; class Actinopteri; order Syngnathiformes; family Callionymidae; genus Synchiropus; species Synchiropus splendidus. The sequence continues at coordinate 16,630,458 of NC_071350.1, read as the reverse complement.
CCTCAAACAAGGATTGTAACCCTCACAACCAGGAAGACTCACCACATTATTTTTATTATTTTTCCATGAAAAAAATGTTCCCCTGCACTCACTCAAATCACTCATGAATGACGAGTCATGGCAGTTTTATTAACTTAATGTGCATGCTGTTCATGCAGACACAAAAAAAAACTTTCCTCCTAGCAACAATCAATGTAGACAACACAACACAGACAAGACACGTTTTGCTTTCTGGCACAGGAAGTCGGCCAACCACAGACATTTCGAGAGACGTTCTATTTCCGTTTCTGTGCTGATGCTTGGTTGCTCCAAAAAGAATGCCACTTCATGCAGACGAACATTTAAACAAACCTGACAACGATATTGACTCCTGCATTAGAAAAGTCAACGATAAACAACCTTTGAAGTTGCAGTTAGATTACTCAGCCTGCGGTGGAACAGTGCAGATGAGAAAACCTCACGTCTTGTTTCCTCCGGCTCGGTGGTGGAGGTGATGGCTTCATCTACATTACCGTGTCGAGTGGAAAACAGTAACCCAGGGAGGCACCTGATATCTTAATAAAGTGACTGCACGCGGCACGCCGTTTGTGTGTCTGGCTTGCTCTGCCGTCTTTGCAAGGACAGGATGAGGTTTTGCAACTGGCTTGACTTTGACTCTGAAGTTGAAATCTACAGTGATCAGAGTGCAGGTTTCAAGCCGTTTTAGGTGTGCACAGCATGTGAGCGTGCGTCTTCATAGCGACACATCAGTGAGTCCAAGTGGGTGCTGACAAGAAAAGCTTCTTTGGCTTGTCTCTCCCCCGACAGGGAAATGGATCAGGTTTCCGGATCAATTGCCATCAATCAATTCAGACGAACCACATAACAAAGAAAATGTATTTGTCTTTGTGAGCGACAGATCCTCCATCATCCCATCCGATTACTGGTTTTTGGATCTCAAAGTATAGATTTGGGATGTTCATTCACTGAGTCATTAACAGACAGGGAGGGACACCAGAGACCAGCAATAATGGATTACTGATGTTATTACAGTTCAATAAGGTCCCTGAACATCAGCGTCTGACTTGCTGCCAGAAACACAATTCGCTGTACTAGTAAAATACACTTTTACAGTGGATGTGTTAGCTTAAAGAGAAGTGCAAAAAGAAGAGTGTTGCCGCTGGGAACACCCACACACATTTATTATTTAGAGTCCTGTACATGTAGGAATCAATCAGACGACCACAAGTGTCGAGCTACGACTTCAAATCCAGTGACTGATCTTTGGGACGAGCTTCACATGGATCCGGGTGGTCACATCATTTCCTGGAGAAGCACGGAAAAGGTTTAGCTTTCGGCAGCTGGTGATGTTCCATTAGCTCAGGTAGAGGCCCCAAATTCTCCTTAGGACTCACGATGAAGAAACAGCTGAACCAACAGGCAAAGCTTTCAGTAATCTGGGTGTCTACTTTCAACAATGATCTGTGGCTTTAGGCTTTAGGTGGAAGCCCCAGGGCAGACCTAGGGAATCCAAAAGGACCTATTATGCTCCCAGGAAGGGGTGGGGGGGAGTCTGGTTTTATGTACCTTGACAACTGCCCCAGCGACTCAGCCTTGTTGAGTTATGAAACGAATGGACGGGGAACTAGATCACAAAAAGGGAAACTTGAATGTAACGCAATGAGAAGAGCCTGAAAATGTGACAAAAAAAAAAGGGGTCGCCAACTGAGATGTAAAAAATAGTGCAGCGATAAAGCATTAGAATAAACGTCCGCCTCTGCCTCCCCTCCTTCTGGTTAAATTGCACAATAAAACCAGGTATATTTGTAACTTTAACTGCTCTTCTATCCTTAGAACACCACCAACTGTGTGGAAACCGGTCGGCGCTGGTTTGCATGTCAACCAAAAATCTGAGCCCAGCATTTGTTAATCAGTCATCAGCCATTCCCAGCATGCATCAGCTGACCCGAGCAGCAGTTTCCTAAATGCCACCCACCCGGCAGTTTGTTCATGTGTGTCGCAGACTCGAAAAAACAACACTCCCCAAAGCTGTCTGACTCTAAACAGCAGGTGCTTCCATCGTGACTGACACATAAACACACGCTGCGGTGGTAAACAAAGCGGTAAACTGTCCAGCACCAGCTCGATCAGAGTGTTGACATGATCAAGGGGAAATGAGACACCAGCAGAAACAAGAATTAACAAGAATTAAAAATGAAAAAAGCCACAGAAAAATTCCGGGCCACAAGTCCTATGAAGATGGTCAATAGTTCCAGTAACAGAAGATAATTGGTGTCAATGATGCCATTCGTAGGAGTCTCACAGTGACTAGTTTAAAGGACCGCTACCATATTTTTTTTTCTCAAGTAATCCAACCTCGCATGCTGATAGAGTTAACAACAAAGGGGCAACATGACAGTACTTTTAGCCTGGTCACTGCCAGTGAGCAACATCACTTTGCTGCCACATACTTGACATAAAACTACAGTGAAAAAGGTGTCAAAGTGAGTGTGTTTGCCAGATTGCATCACAGGTATTGGAGCGATGATAATAAAGGTAAAGTGATGTGCGTGTCTGAGTATTTTAACAAGACACGCAAAGCTGATAAACTCTCAAGCTGGCGAGCGGGTCAAGAGAGGACAATTTTAGTCGGCCATCAATCTTTGTTGTGATGCTCTGGGGAGTGTGAGTGTAGTGGGTGTGTGGAAGCAGAGAGGGGAGGTGTGAGACAAAGTGTGGCAACTGGTGATTAGTAAAAACTAACCGACACTCTGCTGACCGCGCTGATGCTATCAGGAGAGCGCGAGGGTAAATAATGTCCGACTGCTGCTCTCCAGCAACTCCGCCTCTCACAAGACCATTTCTGCAGATTGATTTTCAAGAAGTTTTACACTTCACGAGGTTAACTTCAAACAAACTGAGAAAGAAGGGTGATAAGATCTAAAAATTATACTGATGAAAAACAAAAATGCTGGATGGGAAAACAAATACTGACAAACACAAGCTACTAGTGTTCCATGAGCAAATGGAATCCAGAAAGAATTGATCATTTAGACAGAGCAGGAAGACACATGAGACACCAGTCAGAGCTTCAGGCTAAACTGAGGGCCACAGAAGGCTCATTATGACGCACTCATGTGCATGTATGACCATAAACTGGTGTGTTCACACGTGTAAACTTGCATTCTTCAGACCTACCACGCCAAAGTGACACAGTCACCTCATTGGCCATCGTACGTCAGTCCATATGACAGCAACAACAGCCATGAGAATTGACATCATTCTTACCATCAAGAATGAGTCACACAGAGATCTCAACGGTATCAAGGGGACCTCAATAGGCACATTACTCACAAATACCAGGAAGGTATTTCTCGCCAATAGGTCAGGAATATGGCCCCAAAAGCTCACTGCTAAATCAGGGCTTTAATGCATCATCGTTGTTCTTACTGTGTTGTAGCCTGCCGGTTCCTGGCCATCTGTGATAAGTTCCCGCTCTCCCTTGGGGTTGATCCTCCTGAATCGCCTCCTGGACCTCCGTTGAGACCCTTCTCTTTGCAGAAAACTGTCGTCCCCCTCGCTGCTGTTATCCACCTGCAAAGCACAGTCAGCACCTTCGTCAGAATAGAAGCTTCTACGGGAACAGCTATCCCCAACTCCTCGAGAGCAGGGTTCCGAGCAGCTCCTCTGAAGCAGTCCATAATGAGACCTTTCCCCCTTTTCCACCAAGTTCGAGCTGTCCAAAGAATCATCCTCATTCTCTTCTATAGGACATTTTGACAACTCTGAGTTCTGGTCTTCTGTTGACTGCTGGTTGAACATCCAGTTCTTCCAGAGGACAGAGAAACGGTGCCATCGGAGTCCACTCATCCGGACTGCAAGGTTGCAAAGTAAAGCAGGAAATACCAATGGAACGCAGCAAAAAGACTTCTTGACAAACAAGTTCAGGAGTTCGTTCCACACTGTGAGCGGGAAGTTTTTAAAAATCTACATCCTCCAGCGTAAAGATCCAGAATCAGACAGAAAAACAAAAAAGTTAAGTAGCATCCGAGTTGAGTAGAGATGTCCACAGCTGCTCACCACGTTGCAGACTCACTCACATGCTCGACTGACACGAGCTCAACGGAGCACACTGAGGCCACAGTTTCAGGAAACCGTAATTGCACAAATATCCTCGCAAAGAAAAAGGAAGGAGAGCACAGAAGAAGAGCCCCAGCAGCACAACAAATCCTCCCAGCCTCTTTCTTTGAAGCAAACCTGAAGTGTTGCACAACTTTGGTCAGTTACTGTTGCATAATTTGAGTAACGATGATAATGATGTTTGAAGAAAACAAATCAAGTGAGACTTAATTCAACATTTTTTTTTGTATTATCACTCAGTAAAACGTCTCATGTATGCTTTTATTTTTTATGAACAAAAGGGATAAGAAAAATATCTACCACTAGAATTTCCTCCATATCCAAAAACCCAATATCTTTTAAAATACATAAATTCAAGAGTGAATTATGACAATTATTATCTCTTCATTTTCATAGAAGAAAATGAAGGATTATTTATTGATTTTCAAATCACCACATGACGACAGATTATGCCTCTCTCTATGTCATAAAACTGTTATGTCGCAGGAGCAGGTACTTCTTTTTAAGAGCTAATCGCTGACATCTTTTAATGAGAAATTATTAAACTAAAGAATGAAGAAACAACAGAGCTCTCACTAAACAGAGTCCTACAATTTTAGTTTATATTACATTTTATAATTACTGAAAGCACTCTCATTTTGGAAAAAAAAGGTCAGAACACCAGAGTCGTTCTGCATTGACATGATCAATAACAGAAAATGTGAGGGAACAAAAATGAGTTGTCATGTCATGTCACCTTCTTATCGCTAGAATCGACAATGCTAGATGGCGCCTTCCTCATTTCACGCAACCATGCCAGTTGTTGGGGCGGATCATGTGCAACATGATAAAAATCTCCCCAAAATCTACTATTTTTTTTTATCCTCATAATTACGCCAACAGTGTGCTTCTGCTCCAGCACTGCTGATGATTTATGAACACAAAACATTTTTACATTTGTCACACATTAGTTGAAACTCAAGCCATGCATTGTTTTTGCGAGAACATCGCCACCTAACGCTGCATGCGATCAGCGCATCCATCCCGCTCGTCTTGGCCTCTGCTTCTTTTGTGTCCCACTCTTTGGTCCTCAGGATGGAAAAATACATGTATTCTGGCAGCGAGCTCAACATTTCAAAGTGTGTTTCTATTTGATCTCTTCTCCATCTGCCTTTGTGGTTGACGCTATTGATTGCCAGAGAAACTGTCGCCTCTGGTTCTCCTAATGAGCCTCATGAGACCAGCAGCCAGAAGGAAAGACAGAATCATTTCAATTGTAGTGGTGAAACTCGACTTGAACGTCTTTCCTGTGACAGTTGAAAAACCTCGTGTGTCCCTGAACGCCACAGGCTCACGGCTGAATCATGACCATGCTTCCTGTTTCCTCCTTTCCAGCAAGTTTGTGTGACTTGCAGATCATCGTTGCTTTGTTTCGCATCACGCCAACTTCATTTTACACCATACGCCATCGTATACCATTTTATTTATTGCACAACACAGATCCCTGAAAGCAACGTCCCTCTGGTGACTGCGGTCATGACACCGGCCCGACATTTACACTGGCTCTTTTATTCCCAACGGCCCCAATTAGATGATTGACATGATTGCAGTGCGACGAGGACAACTGCCCCTCATTACAGAAAGTGCATGTCGCTGGAATGTGCGTGAAATTCTCTTCGCACTTTCCCACCGTCAAGACAAGGCTCAGCGAATTCCTTTCCATTTGATTTTAAGTGATACAACTGACGACAAATACAAGACTTGCAAGACCAGAAAGTTGATCTGCTGACTTCTGCTTTAAGTAATGGAAACCAAACATTTTTCTCAATGTTTGTATAGAACATAGGACTATTTTTCAAAAAACGTCCAGAGCCTCACAACTCAGCATGTTATCAAGAAGGAAGGGAATTTTTAAAAGGTGCCATTATTACTACAGTAACTTGACATCGATGTCAGGTGTGACGCAATTCTTGGAAATCTAAGATTTCTAGGAAGCAATTCTGTCCCTTTAGGCAACTAATTATGACTCACTCATTAATTTGTTGCCTCAGTTTTCGGTGACTTGAAACTGAAAGGCAACAAAGCAGTTTTGCCTAAAACAATTCTCTGCCACGGAACTAAAGTGTCTTTTCCGTCACACTTATAATAACATAGTTGCAGAGGAAGGAAAACAGATAGTGTGAGCTCGATATGTCACAATATCTGCCTTCCTTTTTAACCCAACACCATTTTGAAAACACAATCTTCATAAATAGAGTCAAAGTAAAGGTATGGCTTGACGTTACGGAGATAGAGAACCGAAGGATGGGCGGAGGAAAGCTGGCCGGTTGTGCTAGAAACAAAGAGACGGGGACTTTCAGAGCGAGAGACAGTAGCTCGACTTACCACAATCATTTCTGACGGCTCCAAAGTGATGCATTCACAGCCTCGTCTGCCCCCCAGCTGCTTGCCAAAACTGTTGAGAAATGAGCACAAAACAGTGTCAATCACTCCCACAGCTGGCACCCGGACAGTTAAAATCCTCTGTCTTCGGATCCCATGTTTACTGGAAGCTGCTCCTTTACCAGAGGTGAGATTTGGCTTCACCTCTAACACAGAAGATCTTCCCACTCTTTAAAAATAGACTAACTGGATACCAAAGTTCAACTCCAGGCAAACTTGAAAAGGCAGTCATTTTAATAGACTGTCAAAATGAATAGGAATTTTATCAACAATTCATGATACTTCCAAATAACTCAGAGAACCAGGGTTCTACCTTCACCAACAGTCCTCTTGAAATACAGTTGTGCATGACAATGATAGAGATGATGTCATCACAGGGCTGTATTGAGAACTAATCCTGACATTTGGTCATAGGTTTTGCCCCGTGGTCTCCTTCAAACTGCCATGAGAAGAAGACTTAACTAGGTGCTCTCTATAGTGCTCCATTTTTTAAGTGTAGAACAAGAAGAGGCTCGGCCATCTGAGACCGAGAGTGAGCTGACACAAGTTCATATAGCGTGTGATAGTACCGACACAGATAGGGTTGTGTATTGACAGTAAGCTGCTGACACAATGCATATGCCAACAAGGGATTGACAAAACAATACATCGCGATATTGAAAGTTTGACAATATTGCGATATTTGTCAACAAGAGCCATTAATTGCATTAGATAGAAAGGTTTTTGCACATAAAAACTGATTCATTGTTACCTCAATCTCAGTCAAGTTGGACCTTCAGTTATGCTTGAAAGTCCAACTGAGGCATGACCAGCTGCTGCAAGTTTATCTCAGCTCGGTGGTTTACTGCGTTCCAGTGCAGCACATTTAAAAACAACCTCTGTCCCGTCTTTGCTACCCTTTGAATGCTGCTGGTGATGGTCTTATCTCTTCAGTTTCAATCATCGTAGTGGTCAGCTGATAATGACGTTCTGAGCCAGACTGGAACTCCCACCAGTGCTTGCTGTTTCAAGGTGTTTGCTATCGAGTAGTGATCAGACACCTAAATACAATTAATAAAGAAAAGCAGAGAATACATTTGACAAACGCCTCACTAGCAAACAATACATATAGACAGAAAACGTGTAAAACTATCAAAAGCGTTTGAAACCTAAGGCTTTGGAATCGATCACTGAACACTTTGATAGTGGCCCATCACACAGCTCCAAGTCTCCACCAGGGGTTCAATAAATCTTCCGTCTGTGATGCGACACTATCAAAGACCACACATGGTCATACCCCCCGTCACTCTGCTCCTCCAATAATCCCATCTGTCTCTCATGCGGATCTCCTCAATTTAAGATTTTTATTGTTTCAGTTTGTTGCAGAGCCATCTGAATACCACTTGTAGACACAGGAAAAAAATATCACATCGCAGCGTTGGAATGATCAGAGGTGAAACATCTGAAATAGTGACGACATACAATGTTTCGCACAAAGCGAGTCATTGTTAGCAGAGCAGGAACCACGGGGAGGACGCTGTGGGGTGAAGAGAGGAGCAGCTGACGCGGGTCTCCCATCACATGGTGATTCTAGACAGCACATTTTGCGGTTGTTGAAATGAGAGGACAATTGATTAGAAATACACAAAAGCCATTTAAATAATGTTCCCGATTTACATTCGGGGACAAAAACGCAACCATTTCAGACCACTGAGGAGGCCATACGCTACAAAAAAAAACAACTGTGAAGTAGAAAACCTTTCACACAGCTGCCTGAGACGACGGTATTTATGATTGATCTGGGACGCCGGACTTGTCGACAGCAGGAGATGAAATAAAGAAGTAATAAGGAAGAAGGAAATTAGAATTTGTTGAAGTCACAGCCAGCAGTGAGTAGGGGACAGGATTCATCAATAAAACGTCGCACTGTTTTCGGTGCTTGGCGAATCCCTGCCATGCAAGGGTTGACTGAGATCATGAAAGGGTGAGGGTCTCCAAATTTATATCAGATTCAGGTTGCTGTAGTTTTCCAGACACACACCGCAACAGATGTGCACTTGGGAAGAGAGCTGTTCCGCATCTATGGTCGAGCTAAATAAACTGAGACGTTAGCTCATCATTAATACTGTTGCGGTGAGTGTTGCACCACCAGTTTCTTAAAGGGCCTGTGCTGGTTCAAGAAAGTGCCCATTAGGGTACAGAACTAACTAACAAGCAAGTGAAAAACAAAGAATGAAACTTACTGGGGTGAAGGGGTTTGCACAAGCCCCTCTTGGAATAACAGAAAACTGTTATTGTGGCTGAAAGTGGATCGGCAGAAGGGCATCACCCACACAGAGCCGCCACGTGCCAGGTTATCCTGAGAACAGCCGGGACTGTTAACATGTCTCGCAGCCTTTGGCACGCTGAAACGGCGACTCAGCATTGTTTAAGGTCTGCGCGAGCGGCTGCTTTTAATTATGGAAGCGTGTCTCGCTGACACGGGGCCAGCTTTTACAGCACGGCTCTCTGATCGCAGAGAATTCCGTGACAACACGGGTTTGGTTTCAGTCTTAATATTGACACTCTCTCACTCACACTACAGTACTTTATTTTCACCCCAGGACTCAGAGGACACCATCTTTTTCTCTTCATGCAGACCATCCAGCATACACTGTAAACCCACTTCAGAATCAGAATCAGAATCAGATTTATTTCCATGGTCAGTGGGGAGCCACTGACTAGGAAAGTTTTTTTTGAGTGTGTATATTGTGAGTATATTGTGAGTATTTAGTGAACGGCTTGTTGATATGGTCAAGCTGCCTGGTTAGTCTGCTGTTCTCAGCAGGAAATCAATATAGCACTCACTGCGTTCCAGTGGAATTGTGAGGGTTAAAAACAAGTGAAGGTTCTCGGAGCCTTCAGAGATACCAGAATTGCTACTTGGAGAAGAAGCCAATGAGAGGGTTCTAACATCCCAGAACAAAGCCCCTTATTTTGCTGCCTTTGAGGGTTTTCAAAGGACCACTTTCAGAAGTCGAGGGATCAGTGGAAAGACAGTGAAACTCCTTAAAGACAGTATATCCTATGCATGACTTTGTCCACTGTCAAGTAGAGAAAGTGCACTTCTGGTCTCGTAAAGAACGCCTGTAAAAGATCAACACATTTTTTTAGGTGTTTCTCCAGATATGCCCTTGTCTCGTGGCGGAAGAGTGTTGAGAAATCACACCCCCTGAGACAAGAGATGACAGCAAAATAAATACCATGGAAACACAACTGTGAAGTCTGAATGACATTTATGAAGGTAAAATGGGTGCAAAAGTGGCACATACCCGTAACACAAGACTCGTATCCATGCATCAGAGGCATATACGCGTAACTGCACATTTGCATCCGTAAACCCCGTGGCAGTGCGTGTAAAAAGAAGATTTACATTCATACAAACACGAAAAGTAATTTCGCCTTCATTTTCTAAGTGCACAGATACAAGTGGCTAAACACGAGCTCTTGAAACTGCAATTGTGACACATTGCTAAGTTTTCCACCTCAACCACATACTCGTAGAACATGATCCGTATGCGCGTGCACCCTTTTGCACCTCTTCTCGCACCTGTAAATAGGTAGTCACGTGACGTCTATTGTCCAATCGGCTGCAGCGACATCCCATGTCATGGCGGTTTACGAAGAATTCGGATAGAAGGCGATTCTCACTGTTACCACTGATAGAAAGACAGACGGTAAGTGCTTCATTTACCCACATCGCTTTTCCTCGGAAGATTGATGCAATATAATCGCGCGGCGTGTCGCTGCAGCCGATTGGATAATAGACGTCACGTGACTACCGGGAACGTGCATGGAGTAACAGGCACGTATTGCCGCCACTTCTACGAGTGCGCATCAGTTTTATTTACAGGTGCGAGAAGAGGTGCAAAAGGGTGCACGCGCATACGGATCGTGTTCTACGAGTATGTGGTACTTGTGCACCCGTTTTGGCGGTGGTTGAGGTGGAAAACTTAGCAATGTGTCACAATTGCAGTTTCAAGAGCTCGTGTTTAGGCACTTGTCTATCTATCTGTGCACTTAGAAAATGAAGGCGAAATTACTTTTCGCGTTTGTATGAATGTAAATCTTATTTTTACACGCACTGCCACGGGTTTACGGATGCAAATGTGCAGTTACGTGTATGTGCCTCTGACGCATGGATACGAGTCTTGCGTAACGGGTATGGGCCACTTTTGCACCCATTTTACCTTCCTAGACATTCTACCTTTTTATGTAACACAGCATTGTGTATCATGGGACTAAATGACGACCAGGATGAGTATACACAACAGACTGGTAAGCCATCGACCTCGCAGATGATGATGATGTCCTGAAGGTTCAAACTGTTTTTCTGCGAAAACAACTCCGTTTATGAGAATACAAATCTCATGAAACAGTTAGGAGACATGGAATCCAAGCTCTGCTGCATTGCGTTAATCCAATCTGAAGCAGCGGCTGCCTGAAAAACGGCAACAGAATCAAAGTCACAGCTTTAACACAGCGCGGCTGAATTATAGCCAAATTAGCTGTGATTTGATTTATGTTTCTCTCTGGTGCCCCACTGACACCGAAGAGAAACTCTTTGGCAGCTCCACATGCTCACAGTCAGAAGTTCACCCGAGGGTATAAGCCTGACGCTGATATGGCGCTGCAGCGTTTTTTCAGCCATGCAATTAAGTTGCTTAAAATTTAAGCATTTCGACTGGAAAGTAAATCATTTTCCTGAACGTACATGAGTGACGACACCAAGTCTTATCATAAATGACAATCCTCAGGTGAAGCCAAGGACATCATAAACCATTATGCAGTCCAATTGATTTTTCCCCCCAAAAAAACTAAAGCACTTCCATTTAAAAGGCTTTTAACTGTCAGACGGTAGGTTGTACATTCTCCCGCAGCACGTGAGAATGATAGGAAGGAGCCCACAATTGTGATGCAGCGTGAGATTAAAAGGTGGAGTTCAAGGTATATCACAATTAAGGGAAGGATGGAAGGTGAAAAACAATAACAGTATTTGGTGCTGCAGTCTCATAGTGGTTTGCTGGCAGTCTACTTCTTTTCAAGCACGAGAAAGTCTAGTTGAAATTGGAAGTTTAACAGCGGCTTTTTAGCTAGATGGGTGTCTGGGCATCCTGGGGACAACCTAAGCTGGAAAAACATGAGCAATTGGACGCCCGGTTTATCAGCGGGACGCCCTAAATTTCCGATCATCAGTGTGTGTGCACTGCCATCATACTGGTTGAGATGAAAAGGTTGTTTCTCCCTGGTATGTTGGCTCGAAATTCACAGATTCTCGTGTCTTCATAGGAACCTCGGCTTCGCCATCGTGGGCGCAAAATCCGCGGGCACACATCTAGCAAGTCGAGACACTCGCATTTAATTGGTCAAAACATTATGGAAGAGCACAGTTATTGAAGGGATGGATGTCTGACTGCTGAGGGGACAAAACCACAGGTAAATTCCAGACTGCTGTCAGTACGTTGTGTCAGCAATTTTTTACAGTGTTCCTTCTACGCGGTAGCACAAAGAGCCAGTCAGAAGATCATCCACTGCCTGTACGTATCATGGGCAGAGAAGAAAAGAAGGGCCCAGAGGTGCCTATAAAACCTCAATGAACTACTGAGTGCGATGGACCCACTTGCATCGTATTAGCCAAAGATATCATAGCTGATTTAGCCACATGAAGGGCTGGCCACAGGATCAATTCCTTCAGGATACATGTGCTACCATCTGTCAATGACACTAAAGGAGGAGCACGCTTCAGCGCCCTAATGATGCCCCTCTGCTACTTTTACCTTAAAAAAAACCAATAGGGAGCAAGTTCATCCTCTCTATTAAGACGATGACAGCAAAAAGAAATGAAGGATCAGAACACCAATTAGTAAATGCTTCTTAAGAACGTCAAACCAGGAGAACACAGCGTAGAATGCCGTGGTGTGGGAAAGTCAAAGGAAAGAGTCTGTGGGGTCAGAGTGACTCTCGACAGATCTCTCCACACTTCACTGAGGCGAGAAGCACGGTCGCTGTCAGCACCACTCTCGGTCCGCCAAGTCTGTCTCCTTGCTATGTGTGTGTGTGTGTGTGTGTGTCTCGGCGTGGGACGGGGAGGGTAAATACAATTCGCCATTGAAGCCAGAACAAAAGCGCTTAAATGGCTTCCACAAAAGGCATGTTTGTGCAATTGTGTCTGTGCGCTTTCAGCTGGTCCACAAAGAAGCACAACAAAAAAAGCACCGAAACCACAAATCTCTCTAGAAGTTGTTACGTAAGGACAAAAGGAACGGATAGCAGAGGGCAGTAGCGTGCGACCATGTGTGCCTGGTGGACAATAAAAATACAAACCTAGCCGTGACACTTATGTGGTATAGGCAATAAATTACTCACAAAATATTCTCAGATATTATCTGAGGCAAGACTGCGTGTCCATGTGTGTAGCAGATGCCTCTTTGGGATTCAGCAAAGTGGAATTCTTCAAAACAGAGTTCATGTAATGTGTTTTTAATTATCGATCCAGCTTGAGTTTGTTGACAAAACGTTGTGATAAATTGTCAATTTTCCTCTCAAGATGATGATATACACTACAAATGTGTCTCGCCAATCTCTCTGATTTCCTTGGGATTTTCCTTTGGTTTCTGGAGCTGGTTCTGGTACTTTGGTGGGTCTCAGTCTCTAACAATAAACTGAAATAATTTACTTTGTCTGACCATTTTAAGTGAAAGCATTCATGTTTTCAACTAAGCTAATCCATGTGTGCATTAATGAGGACTTATGAGGACATATGTATGTTTCATTGGAGGTTTTCAGCAGGGAAAAAGAAATGAAGACAAGTAATAGTAATTGACTTTCCATTGGCTGGATCAGCGGGCTTATGAAAGTCAGTGTTATTGTAGCTAGTGTGCAACTGCAGAAGAATCAAATAGAACTCGAACCACCTGTCGCTGCGGTAGACCTAAGCAGGTGATAATTTCCTCTCTGCTTATTCTGAAGAAACAAGTTGTTGGCAGTGGAAACAAACAGGTTCAGCTCTGGTCCAGTGACAGCTGCAGCACCGCAGGCTATAAACAATGACAGCCGGCGACCAAACCGATGCCACACACACACTAGCTCAGACAGAAGCGCTGATGTGAGTGAAACCCTTCTGCTCCGAGTGTTGCGAGTCATCAGTAATCGCAGAACATCAACCCGTTCCCGAGGAGAACGACACCATCCAGTTAGATCGACTTCACAGCCCGGTCTGAACCTGCACACGTGTCCATTTTCAAACAGCAGTGACAGTTGAATCGATTTGTCGCAGTGGTGAGACGCAGCAACCCCGGAGAGCTAATTGTCGCGATCGGACAAAAGAAAAGTCGCCTCGTGAGCAGTTGCCTCGGAACAGAATTTCCCCCATAGATGACAAAAGTACACCACGGCTGCCTCGGTTCAAATAGTCTGTAGTTATAGAGCAACAAAAAGCTGCAACAGCTTGTTCACTATTCATTTTTGGGCAGTCCACAAAAGAGTTATATCATAAAACATGACAACCCAACTTTCACTGTCTCAAAAGGGGGAATCATATCTTTACCCGTGTTTAGTTAGATGGACAGGACAGAAGGAAAATTTAATAGTTCATTGGTTTCTGAATGAAATACTCATGATTAAGTGGACACGAGGCGACAAACATCGTGGAGCACCCACAGTTAACCCCCAAAATAAAAACAGACTCTGCCATAAACAGCACAACAACGTCCTATATCGATTTTCTTCCGGTCTTAGCAAGTAACAGGACTGACATTTGCACTACATTGTTTTCAACAAGGCTACTGTCAGGTCACCCGTCACTACCTCGACTGACAGATTTTCCACAAAAAAATGTCCTGGTTCTATGTCACTTTTGAAGTAAATACATTAAAAACAAAAATATAAAGTAGGTGGACTGGCTGAATAAAGGACGAACAATACACACCTGATTTAATAAATTTAAAGAATATATTTTGCTGAAAACTGCTGTCAAAGTTTAGTTCATGAACCACAAGCAACTTGGTTTAACTAATAAAACTGTTTATCAGCAGACACTGGCTTTTTTGCTTTCCCTGATTTGGTGCAGCAATGTCTTCCATCAGTACCACCATTCAAGTGCTTACTGTTGTTTCTTCAATGGATTTTCATTTTTTCCTGAATTTCTCTTTAATCTGAAAAGGATGGTCAATCTATTGCCTCCACCTTTCCTCCAATCTAACAATTCAATAAAAAGAGAAAAATACAAAAGAGAAAGTGTCAAAATGACAGTTTGACTATCATATCAGGTCAACCTCCCCAAACACCACATTCATACGTTTTAGGTTGTCATGCAGCACTATCAAAATCCCACTCTGAGACAAGACAGCAACACGGTTTCCATGGCAACAACCAGAAAAAAAAAAGTCACAACCACAAATAACAGACACGGACGCATGATTTTCTCACTTCCTCTGGCGCTAACTTTAGGTTTTGGGGTTGCTGGACAAACTGCTTGGGAGCTGACGCATTGTACAGCAGATTGGAAATTTGGACAGTGAGCGGCCCTAAAACCAGACCACCAGTGGTGACACATTCACAGTCACACAGAGGAACAGAAGCCAGTGAATGACGCGGCAGACACATTACTATTCATCTGCTCAACAATGGAAATCAATCGGGGGCAATTCAACCATCGACACTCCAGAAGCTACCAGAGCACCACAGACAGATGCCACTTTAACTTTCTCATGTTTTGTGGATAGATGGTGATTAAGACGCTGAAACTTTCCAGAACTACACCACCTGGGCTTGAATGTCTCGCTTGGCTTCATCGGGATGTTTCACAATTTTAGTGATCAGGGTTCAGAGCAGCACAGGGAGTAACATGTAGCTGTCCCGCGACACGTCAGGGGAGACTCCTGGCAACACAGTAGCGGGCAGGAAACAGAGCCAAGTGGTTTGAAGAATGAATCAGAGAGGGAATTTTGAACTAGCAAAATCAGTTTTACAGCTACAGATGAGGGGGAAAAAGTTTACTAACCAGGAGTTCCAGGGACCTTTATAATCCTCCTTATGTCCAGCATATTATCCAAAGTCGTCAGAAGGAAAAGCGAAAGGATAAATCCCGATCAAAGTACAGCCAAAAAAAGTTCCTCAGACCTCAAAAGTAATGGCTGAAGTTTGCGAGCTAGGAGTGTGTGCAGTCCTCCCGCTCTACTCCGTCTGCTCCAGAGAGGTGTGTGTGGAATGTGGAAACCCAGGCGGAACAGTGGTTGGCCATGTGTTCCTGAGCAGCCTGCCCGCCTGCAGCCCAGAAGCACATCCAGGCAGGAAATGAGCAGGCTTCACACACCCACACACAGCCACTCACAAACACAGCTTCCCACTATTAGCTCTTTCTGTGACCCTTTTCAGGACCCCCTGGTGTTCGCAGTACACTGACACAGAGGCAAATACGCGTGCACACCCTGCCGCAGTAAACCCTCCCCGCCCCCGTCCCGTCCCGCCCGGAACTTTGTTATCAACTGACCTGCACTCACACACAAGCCACAGCGGGAGCTGCCCCGGGGTTATTGATACTCGCAGCAAATCACTGATTGACCGACTAGTTTTGTTGACTCTCGGCTCAGACAACATAAGACAACACAATAGCGTAACTGTTTATTTGGTTTCACTGATGTACCTGACTGAGCACAACAGATCAAGCCATCACTGTAGTGGAAACACACACAACTAAACCCTTAACAACTACGCTATGTTGACATTCCAGTCATGGATAACACTGGCTGAAACGTAGCCATTTTCAGGGCTGGAAAAAAAGTCATTGACAAAAGCAGAGGGGGGGCAGTTAAGTGAGGGGGGGCACATGATATACTGTGAAGCCAAAAGACAAAAGAAAAAGAGTCTCAAATTCAACTTAAACTCTGCTGCTAAAATATCGGAGAAAATACAAAAAAGATTGATTAGCATTGTTTTAAAAATGTGATAAATGTTTTCCCTATTTTATATATAGTTTTTATTCAAATATTCTCAATATAATTTATATAGGAAGCTCCTGGCATCTGAACTGTGGATAAAAAGTATTTTTCCAGTATCGTTTAAGTATTTTGAGGGACAAGAAATACTATTGAAATTTGCATGACTCGTTAAAAGGACAGAATTTAGCATTTCAATATGACGATTAATAGCATTGGTGGAAGAAATACTAACATAAAATAATTGGGATAATTGGAACATTTCTTCTGTAGTTTTGCTGTGACCTCAGGAGGCCGACGTCAACACAGGGAAAGGGCCACATGTGATCGGTAGGCCACACTTTGCTCACGTCTGGGCTTTTTTTTAACCCCAATCACGTCCATAGCTGCGTGAAAGTTCAGTCCAAAAGTGACTCTATACATGATGCTACTTCCATTATTCACTTTCCAACTCTACAAGGGTGTTTCCATCAATATGGCTGCTAAATTTTGAGATGAGTTCGAAGACTTCGATATCCCTCTCCGCAACTGTGGCTGCACCTTTCAAGAACCTGGGCGTGACACTCCAGGACCAACTCTCTGGATGCAGATCTTTGCTCTCACCTTCTACCCAAGACGGATGCACAAGTCTGATGACAGCAAAACACAGAGATAATAGTTCTGCTTAATGACTTGGCTTCAATAAAGTATAAGAACTGGTTCAGTGGAAAAAAGGCATACGAACAGACAAGTGAAAGGAAAAGAAAAGGCCTTCCACTTCATTTTCATGCGGCTTTGGTCCAACTTCAGGTAAACGTGAAACCTCAAGCAAAGAGTCCGAGAACTTTGCCCACTAAAATCCCTTCCCCTAGTTTAAAAAGGTGTGAGTCACTGTTGAGTCAGTATTGGTCTGGTGATGAAGGAAAATCTGGGCAAAGACACTTCCTCCAGCTTCATCACAAACTCACTCAGCATTTCATGTCACGGTGTCTTTATGTGTTTGAATTGTTGTGCTTCTTTGCGCTTAGATTCTGCTGTTCTGACTTGGTGGACTGACATTCTGGTAATGTCGCAAACAACACAGCTTAGAGACATCCTTTTCCACAAGGGAGGAAGTGGAGGTCTTTAATTTCATTGCAGTTGATATCTGTAATTAGATTTTCCTAATTATGACCAGGAATTTCCATCCGCACTAATGCTAACGCTAAAACTCAAGATGCTCAAGCGCAACACAACAGAGACAAGACGAATATCTTTGGATCCCAAAAACATCTGAGCCCGTCAGACGACCAGGTAATTTTCATGATTTGATTCAAAGTTGTATCCAGGGCCTGAGAGGGAGATTAGGCAGATGAGAAGGGGTCAAAATTGAATTTCCTGATAGGAAAATTCATTGGGTTAGGGGCTTGGGGGTCGAGCTTGCACTCATTACTGCCTGCCTCTTGTCAAATCACATTTGTGCGGATGATTTCCTACCTACAGGAAATGTTGTGTGTCTGCATTGTGCACACGTGCACGGCTTTTTCATGATTGGCAGATTGTTATGAAGACTCACAGTGGGCGTGGAAAGTGAGCCGCATATTAAGGAGTTCATTAAGACACAATTCAAAGTGTTACAGCACAGAAATCCAACCTCCTTCTTCATAAAGACTCGCTGAAGGGACACAATAAGGAAGCCTGCGAAGTCCGATACGCCTGTTTTGACACCTTCCGTTCTCACCCTTCCACCATTGTTTCCGTCATTCCTCCGTCTGTGTGAGTGTTTGTGAGCCCGAGTGTTACCTACCAGCATCTCGCCAGGTACATGTGCTCCTTCACAAAGACGGATCCGGAGAGTAAGATGTACCAGCAGGTAGCGACGCTGTCAGGGCTGAAGCAAAGACAGAAAAAACAAGGCTCATTTCAGACATTGGATATGTTTTTAATACAAGTTTTAGAAAATGCCATGCACACACAGAGCAAATCAGGTTATGGGACTCATTAAAGCAACACTAAAGGTCCCTTCTCGCCTCTCCACATATCGCAGATGCCAACTATCTCTAAATATGGTTCCACTGAAAGCAGTGGCGAGGATTTTGTATTTAACAGAAAGATGATATCCTGTAAAGCTATCCTGCGATGATCATGAAAATGATCATCAATTATCCATAAAGTTGGAGAAAATATCTGTATTTTTATTGCTCTACTTAAAAAAACTTAAAAACTACTTTAAAAAAAGAAAAAGAAAAATGGTAATAATGGTAATAATGGTAAAATAAACCAACAAATACGATTCACCAAGAACTAACATAATAAATATGCTATCACAATGTGCATACAGATTATTATACAGAATGCAGTTCTTCTGTTCCTCTGTATTTCCCCATGATGTTCTGCAATTTGATGACCATTAGATAATAATTTGCACGTGTAAGCATTGCAAATAAACATGTGTAAGAACAGTAGTGCAGGGAGGTTTGGTACTCTGGTTAGCTAGGGTTTACATTTATTTCCTTCAAGCCACCACTCGCCATGTTGACATGCCATGTTGTTTTTAATGTTGAAGCCTCAGCGAACTGAACGGTCTACATTTGAAATGTACTTGCTCATTCCCAATTTGGGAGCAAAAAGCGAATCACTTGTGCAGCCTCGTGGAGACATGATCTGCTTCATCCTCAGAGCATTTCCATGTTTCTAAGTCAAGTTAGCTGCTGGCGTTTCAGTCACGTTAGAAACCTTCCACAGACAGCAAACGTCCAAATGAAGTCCTGCTACTAGCTGAATTAGCACCTCTCTCACATGGCAGCAAGTGAATGAAAACACATGTGGATGGAAAGCAGGCGAGATCTTGTGGTCTTCAGGAGCTTTTAAAGATGCCAAGAATCCTGCCCCATGCACACACAGCTCACTTGAAAACACACTGATCTATTCACGAGCAGATGACCTTCTGAACTTGAGCACTTAGAAGAAGTCCAAAGGGTTGAATGAAGTCTTTGTCGCGCCAGCAGGAAACCTTGATTCGGCCATTTATACCAATTACACTCCACAGTGGTCATTTAAACACTCTTCTCTTGTGCAACATTGACCTTACAACAAAGACGACACGCATGATAGTCATGATCGGGGACTTGGCAAAGAAAGAAGTGAGAAACTAGATTAATACCCAACGTGTTGAAGCCCAGGTGCTACGTTTGCATTTGAATGAATGACTTTTGGAGCTGAAGGTTCACGACATAATGTGCCATCACTCTCAGGCCGACGGACTCCATTAACAAGAGCAATGCTTAAAGAAATCCACTCCTCATCTGAGGTGCCCTTCGATTGACTTCACAGGACAGCTTTCCTTCGAACCTGGATCATTGATAGGGTGATCCCCGGACTGAATGTTTCTCCAGTATCCAGGAAACACACAGCTGTCGCTATATTGGCTCATGCTAACAGCTAATGTATATCAAGTGCAGAAACATTTGAAGGTCCTCTCAGGCAGCACATACACTATATAACATAAAACTGCAGATGCCGACTAGTCAACTAAACATGAAGGTGGTCGGTGACTAGCAAACTATCAAAATGAATGAATGAAAATGAAAAAGCAGCATGGCACACATGCTTGTTAATCGAAAGCCATCACGCAACATAGGTGTATACGTTCATACGTTCACGTCCCACTTTCTGTGAGGACACCCCTTCCTTGCATGAATCTGGGCCAGTGACCATAGCGTGTCTCGTAGACCAGCTCCATGGTCGCAAAGAAACAAGCTTCCACGTAAACAAATGTCTGTTTCACACAGCGAAAATGACACTTTTGCCATCAAACTAATGGAACGTATAACTCACAGTCTCGAGCAATTGCGCGCAGCATATACTTGACGGTGACGGATACGCCCAGATGAACGGGAGGATACATGAGTGGGACGAGGACTAGTCTCTTATCCGTCTCTGTCCTCCCTCTGACTCTCACACTTCCTCCACATCTCATCATCTCCCGTTTTTTTTCTACCATGCTTCAAATTCCTTATCTAATTTCTCATCTTTCCTCCCTCTTGGCTTTTGCTATCATTTCCTCCTTGCGCTGGAACATATTAGCTACCGTCCTCCTGTGTACTTCTGTCCTATTATTTCCCCTCTTTTAATATCACCTCTCCAGGCATCTGTTTGTCACAGGAGCTTGAGCTGGACGTTCATTTATCTTTCTCTGTCCCCTCTCTCACTTCCTGGTTGAGTATTAACTTGTACTTACAAGAAAAGGATATGGTTGGCCTCGTGTCTCTCGTATCTGGCTGAGGTACACATTGACCTGACGAGGAAAAACAAGAGACGTTGAGAAGCATTCTTATGGAAAGAGTGAAATTAAACTTCACCTCAGCTGGTGTTCCCTGAGGTGAGAGAGGACGTCCATGTGATACAGGTGGCAGTAGATGGTGTGCAAGTCCTGCGGAGGAGAGAAACCAGGAGGTTAGTTTATTATGCACCAACAGCTTCACTATTTAACACAACTTGACCCCATTGCCAGAGTGTGTGGATCATCCCGGTGTGCGATTCACATCTCCAGCAGCTCTTTGACAGCAGCCACTTGGACTTGGCCAAACACTGCTTATCAAATTGACACTCTTAAATCAGCGAGACAGGCAGGCCTGCCACTTATGTGTGTAGCCAGCAGCAGTGAGACGCATGCAGAAACATCCACCCTGCGTTCCTAAAATAGCTCTCTATCAGGGCCAGCTGTCAAAACATCAAGGGGCGGACAGAGCGCGCACTGAGATGGAGGAACACAAGCATCTGGTGGAAGAATCAAACGGCGCAGCTGCACCAGTCTCAAGTCAAAGTTGACTTGTTACATGCTCAGGAGGACGAAACTTAGGAAGGTTTTTCCTCCTCCATACTGTTTTCTTACATTATCCATCATGAAAAACAGACCATATTCTTCAAGTACAGTTAAGACTCATACAGGTCCGGATTTCTTGAAAAGTCATCGACCTGAATCCCAGTTGTCTGCTTTTTCATGGCTTTTCTTACGTTTCGGACTGTGAGATGAAAATATAATATAATATAATAATATTTTGTATATCTGGATTCTTCATTGTTATTTAATCATTCACCTTTCACTTTATGACTTTTAAACTAGAAGGGTATAGTGAGGCTAGCTAGCCAGTCTCGAAACGCACAGAGCATAATAATGAAGAAGAAGAAGAAACGGATGACACTGAACGGGTCTGAATTTCAAGTCTGATGAAAGCAAACATGTCTGTGGGAGGAAACCCGAGTGCACAGGGAAGACAGACTCCGCCCAGAAAGAACCCAGGCTAGTTTAAAGCTGGAATCGAACCAGAGACCCGCTTGCCACATGAAACGTTTCTCTGTTTCGTCATCAGGGCTAAATGAATACGAGACAATGAAAACTGATCCGATATCTTATTCACTGCTACAGACAGCATCAGTCTTGCTCTCTAAAGATCCCTGTTGATACACCTGTGCTTTTCTCTCCTCTGTTGTATTGACCGCCGCCTGCACATGCTACAAACTTTTACATATGGATGAGGTACATACTATGGTCTGGTTTATGCCACACACAAACAGAACCAAAAAAACAACAATTCCATCCTGTGTGTGAGAGTACCCAACAAAAACACACAACCCCCCCGTCCAGAGTATTTAACCTCCATCTCGAGGCATAGAGACAGTAATCTCAGAGCGGCCTGCGCCACACAGAGGAGGAGAATCTGTGTTAACTAGGTTAGTGAGCACAATGAATTGCAGCTGTAAGCAGTTCTGACATGTTGCTGAGCGCGCATGTGTCGGGCAACTACATACATGTCAGGCGAGGCCATTCACTGGTGCGCTGCGCTCAGACTAGGAGGAGCGTTCGCCTGCTTTGACGGTCGGTTAAACAAAAATGGTCTGCAGGTCCATGTGAAGTGAATATGTGAGAGAAAGCCACGTCACGCTGCTTCATATCTAGGAGGAAGAAAATCAAACGCTATCACCAGCAGTCTCACCTGCTGAATCAAAGAAGATCCAACTTCCAGCTGCTGTTACAGCTGGCTTTATTCAGACTGATCCTTCTGGCACCCATGAAACAATTGACCTGGTTTTGTGTATTGATCAGCGTAAAGCAGGTCATCAATAGGCCCTGACAGATCGGCAACACATACTCTCCCCAACAACAGAACGGCTGGATTGGAACGCGTCAAGCATCACAAAAACTGAAGGCCATGAAAAAGTCCAAGAAAGAAACAACACCTCTAGGATTGAGTTGCTCACCTAACCCTAAAAGGTCACAAAGGTTCCACACTATAGTCTTCCCAACTGACCAATAAACAGTTCAGCATAGTGGTCGGAGTGAGTACCAAAAAGTTGTTGTACTGGGGAACACCTATGATGGAGGTGGCACAGTGCGGGTGAAGTGGACTTGGGCCGAAGCCCACACTGTCAGAGCTCCGTACAGAGCTGCGGAAAAAAGGGCCGTGCAAAAGGATGGTGGTTGTGAAAATGATGTCCACTTAAAAATAGGACAATCGGTTTGCACAAGAAAAAAACATACATTATAAATGCGTAACAAAAACAACAAAATCTGAAAATCTCTACTAACTACACTGAACTACAAGGACAGTAAACCGCCATATCTGGTTTAAAAAAAGACGTTCATTAAACAATCTTAAAAAGGTTTTAAAAAAACTATTATGTCATATGTTTGCTTTTAGACTGCTCTATTGTTCAGTGTCCGGCTCATGTGCTTGGCCATTTGTTCTGCTCTCCCTCAGAAACATCCCTGAGTGACCTTCTGACCTCTGCCCTGTCCTCCCTTGAGGCTCACCTAACGTTTGATGACCCCGTCTGTGATTGGGACGTCTCCTCCTCAGGGCAGGCAGCTATTACCCTGACACCGGCCGAGAAGTCCCCATTCTCTGAACACGAAACAGAACAAATGAAATCTTATGTCACCTGAGAGAGCAAATGTTGAATTTCTCCCATGCGTCAACTAAGGATACAACAACATGAGCTTGATTGTAGAGCAAATAAAAATCACTCAACTCGCCTCAAAGGGCTTTAAATAGCGCGGAACAATTTCTAAAAACCTAATCCAATCAGTGGCTGAGAAGCTGTCAGCGTGAAGAATCAGGTTGATCTGCAAAGATTATCAGCGTTGCCCTGAGTTTGCTGAGCTGCAGCGTGTTTGAGTGGGTGTGTTTCCACTGTGAATAGGTGTGGCGCTGCTGCCCCCTGCTGGCTGACTTACTGTAGCAAAATAAGACGAGATAAAATGGAATAAATTATTGACATGTAGTTGAAGGCAATTCATCAGCGACAGGAAGGTCGTCTGTGACTCATTAAATCAGCCATCGCTTTTTTAGTATATAGTATATTTTTTGTTGTACATCTTTCTGATAAGTATTTATCTAATATCTATTTATTTTTGGACATATAGTTTTTGGAACCCGGAGGCCTCAGACCGAAATTTCATTGCCATAATATAGTGATATGTTTTTGTGCAATGACAATAAAGAAAGTCTAAGTCTAAAATATTACACAGTAGGCGACTTCACTCTTGACTGATCACCACCTTGACATCTACAGTATGCGAGCTATTCCCAACAAATATTAAAACAAGTTGTGGCAGAAAGAGCAGTGGCCCCGCCCCCTGCATTTTTCCTTTTATGATAAACCTGCAACTCAGATCCCCAGAAGTGAAGACCAGCAAAGAAAACCATAGTTGAAGACTGTTGTGTGGACATGAACGCAGTAGCTCAAAGCAACCTCTGAACCTTTTGGGCAGGACCGCTTGTACCTCCAGCCGGGTTCATTCACACACCAGTACACACCCACATCCACTAGAATGTACAGTACACCTATAAAAGCGGCTGCATACAGAGAGGCTTCTGTGGAGCGACGACACAACGCATCTATTGAAGCGCACAGCTTAAGTGGGCTGCATAACATTTACGTTCGGCACTCTGGAAGCATTCAAGGCTCTTCATGTCGTACGTGCCATTGACTTAACACTTCAGGACAGAGACAATTCAAGCTTTTTAAGTCAAACTGCATTCTTTAAAACCAACCCGAAGTTTTCCACAGAGCATATTTCCAATCAGTGAAGTACCACTGTACACTCCTCAAGGCCTTCTTTTGGAGGGCATTGGAGAAGTTGTTTTTTCTTCATCCTTTTTTCAACAGAAACCTTGCAAAAGAAGAGCAAAATGACGCAACTTTCTTCAAGGAATCACTGTTTTGAATTACTTCCACACAGCTGAAGCAGTGCGTTACTCACAGCAGTGATTCTTAACCATAGGGCTGGGGCCCATGGCGCCTCCTAAAGGGCCACTAAAAGTATTTTTTGTTTTACACCTCTGGGCCATGAGGGCCGTGAGACGCTCAGTTTTAATACATTAACCACATATGGTGGCAGTTGTGTGTCACTGAATTGACTTGACAGCTGCAAATCTGTGATAGTTAACAACAATGGAGAAGTTCAAAAAAAAAAAAAATGAAGACAGCAATGGCGCCCCCAACAGTAAAAACTGTTCATGAAGGCACCTCTTGAAGCAGTTTTAAAATTAATTGGAACATTTTATGGCGATACTTTCAATTACACTTACTTAACCCTTAAACCTTTAAATAAAATATTTTATTTTTATGTTATGATATTAAGAGATGGATTTATTATATCTATTTTATTCAGAATGCCATTGAGTTTTTCCAATTTTCTCAACAGTTTGCATCAAGTGATTTTTTTTTCTTTTTTTCTTTAATATATTTGATGAATATGGCTTGTAACTGGTTCTGCTGCTGGTTGGACTTTTCGATGACAAATATTCTTTGCAATGATCACATGGTTTCATGTCATTTCACAAGGTTTTTGTTTTTTTTAATGTGTAAGTAGATTAAATATGGTTATTGACCACAAATGAAATCAAAAGTAATGAATGAGTTCTATTTACTTGAATGGGCCCAGAGATCAAAAGAACCCTTGACCTAGAGTGTTTGCTGTGGATGAGTGAATCTATGAAATATACAGCACACCCACTATTTCCCTGCATGACTCCGACTATATCAATAGGTTTTGATATATTCTTTTTTACATTGTTTGCACCAAGGGAGTAGCGCTCAAATCTCGTTGTACACTGTACAAGGACAACTGGTAAAACTTCAGCACTAATTTACATTAGTTCCACATTAAAGCGGCAAAAGTGCAGACATCAGCCCATGACCACAGAGAGAACAGCTCGACAAAAGCTTGTGGCAGTAGACAGTTTCACAACCTATCATGCGGTTGAGTCACGATGACGAGGAAGAAGTGTAGGTTCACTCCACTTTGCTCAGTGTTTCCACAATCACTTCACGATTCAGCCAAACCCAACAGTAAGCTCATTACGTCATATTCAACTCATCACTACAACCAATATTTCCTGAGTTCAAAGGACATGCATGATGACATAACCGACCACTAAGAGGTTTTCGGTGCAGTACTCATTCATTTTAGGTGCGGACTACGTTCGCGGGTTACTAGAGGTCAGCTCATGACTTGTTCTCACTTCCTAGCAAAGGTGTCAGCACATGAACTTTCAAGTGTACTATGGGCAAGACATGCAGCCCACAACACAAGTGTCAGCATCCTCTTTTGAAAATTTCCGCACAAAAAAAGTACACAAGTCGCACAGAGTAGCCATTTTTTGTGTAGAAAACCTCTGTCACATTGAATATGATTTACTGTGGACTCACAGTTGGTGTTTGAAGAAAAGATGCCAACGTTGCACAGTGCACGTCTGGTTTGAGCTAAAATTAACTTAAGATGAGAAGTCAAATTATTTGTGTCTTGAGACCTGCAAATGCAACACCTTGTTGAGCAACCAGCAGTTTCACAAGAGAAAGTGTGAAACAAATTGTTCGACATACAGTAAACTCCAAGCATCAAAGCTTTTTTTTTTTTTTAATGAAGACTGCTGACTGAAAGCTTTTTTACTCCTTATTTTTTATTAGATTCTTTTTTACTGCAGCGTTATGCATTTATAAAGGTTTCCGTTCTTTCCTTGGCTCCTCCAGAATTTGTACAGGTGCATTTTATTGTTGGGTGAAGATTACGATGCTCAATTGTGTGTGAATGTTGCAAAGTTTTTCAAGCAAAAGAATGGTCACTATTTGGTCTCCAACCAGGGGTCATTTAATACGGTAGAAACGCTACTAATCTGAAGGAACAGGCCATTAATACAAAGAAAAATGATCTGATGTTCAACATCCAAAATGTACTAAAAGAACTTTCTGCCGTCCAATAAACCGACTGCACAGGTTTGTGGGAGAAGCTGTGTTCATTCAAGCATCTTGACTGGGCTAAACACCGGACCAGTTGCACACCACACCTAGAAAGTTGAGACAAGCTGACATTTAAGCTCAAACTACCACTTAAGAGCAAGATTGTCCGGTGGTCATTTCTGCGAAATTCACAAGACAAATCCAATCATATGAGGTCAAACTCACTGGTTGGTCAGTCAATGTACAGAGAAGCTTAATCCTCTTAGCAGACGGTTAAAAGCTCAAATGAAAGCTGAACATCAAGCATGCAATAATGCCTGTGAAGTCTGAATGGTTTAGTGAGGAGGTCAACTAAGACAGCGTGATGTGGTGAGGCAGGATCACCGCTGAGCTTGCTCACAGCCCATGGTGCTGGATTTAGTCAGGTCTTATCTCAGACTGCATCAGCGGGAGGTTTTCAATTCACTTGTAGCACTCAGTTCCAAATCCACTCAATCGTTTCACCAGACAGGAAATCTATATTTAGACACTGGGTCCACCAGGTTGTAAATGTTAAGTCATAGGACCATTTTCCTTCTTCAAGGAAGACGTCAATTTACGTACTGATATTGTCCAATATCAGTCTTTTATACTCATTTGTCGGCGGTATATTTTGCAACACTCTTGGTCCCAATCCTTCCCACAGCCTTCCCATATTTATTACTAAAAAACACTTGTTTATTTGTTCTAAACCTGTTCTAAGGCTGCAAACAACGACTACTTTGACAGCCAACTAGTCACCGACTACCATAACGTTTAGTCGACTAGTGGGCATTGGTTGACGAACACGCCAACTTTTCTGATGATATAAAATAGCAATAAAAAAAGGAAACCTATGAATTGTTATGAACACTTGTACAGTGTAAAATGTTGTTCTAAAACGTTATATTTATAATGTGCCGTGAAAGGTATGTGTCCTTTGATGTGTCCTCCTTGAGAGAAATGCGTCCCCTAGTTTGGACGTTTTGGGTCGCAATGGTCCCGTAGTCTCAGC
Source organism: Synchiropus splendidus (assembly GCF_027744825.2). Classification (NCBI taxonomy): domain Eukaryota; kingdom Metazoa; phylum Chordata; class Actinopteri; order Syngnathiformes; family Callionymidae; genus Synchiropus; species Synchiropus splendidus. The sequence continues at coordinate 16,602,729 of NC_071350.1, read as the reverse complement.
CTACAGCAGACAGAGTGATGATATCGCAGCTAGTCGACGCGTGAACTTGTCGGCCAATTGAATAGCCATTGCAGCCCTGTTCTGGCCTGTCTTTTAAGTTAAATATTCAAGGTTTATTCTACAATACAAAGTGCTTCACCTGATACCGCCTCCAGTTTAACTTGTACAGAAAAAATAAGATGTAATGCAATGTATTCCAAGTAAAAAAAAAAAAAACATAACACCAGAGAATGTGGTTCTACTACATTCACAGTTGCAAAGTGCATGAAGCGCGCACGGAGGAAATAACAAACCTCCAAATTAGCCACAACATAACAGCATACTACTCTCATCTGAGTTCAATGAACCAGGCCTCAGAGCATGAAAAGGGAAATTTAGGAAGCAGGAGAAAAGCAGCGGGAGCCATGGCGTTTTCGGTTATGTTCTTGAAACCTCAGTGACGGCAGCTATGATGCTGCTGGTGAAGTGGGTTATGGAAATAGTGGGAACGGAGGAAGGGCTAGTTGTCAGTCGCAGGCAGAAGAAAGAAACTCATTTTCAGCCGGACTCTCTTGACAAGTGAAAAGTGAAATTATAAAGAGCACCTGTGTGGCCTGTGATAAAAATAAAACCCTAGAAATAGATGAGAGAAGAAGGTACCAACGTTTCCTCTTTGAGGTTCATTCGTCTCGTCTTCCGAGAAGGATGACAAGTACAGAGCCTCCTGGCTTTGAAGCCAAGGCTCTGATCTCCATTGTTTGACTAAAAATAGAGGCTTCTATCCAAACTGACGCGCAAAAACAACTGGAACGGAAAATGTAAAAGTGACAAGTCTATACTTTTGTTTTTGGCTGGCACACCGAACCAGTGGCCAAGCCGAAGAGCCACACACACAGGCAGAATAACAGTGCCACACACAGACGTGGAAAATATGAAACCTTATACACAAGATTAGAGTGTAGCTGAAGGAGTGAAGAAAGTGGACAGCTCTTTTACGACAACTCTGACGCTTGGATTTTTGCTCTGTGCAAACATTTCCGACCACATTTAGAGCTTTTTTTTTTTCTTTTTTAATGCAAATGAGCAGCATAATTTTAGCACACGGTTACGGAACATTACATGAATCAATTAATTAGCGACTTCAAAGACCCATCATTATCGGCTTTGCTTTTTGACAGGCACAAAGAACATTTTCACATAATCCATAGGCTTGACTTCAGCTTTGATCCTACTCTCGTTTTTCTCCTTCACCTACACTCATTGTAATTTACCTGGAGCAGAACATGAGCCGTCTGGTTACACAAACTCATGGCATCCAAGATATTCCCAACATGCACCCACAAGGAGTCGCCTCTCACTGCTTCCAATTCTACACAGAAGATCAGTCGCCTTGGCTGGAGACACTGGTCATGAGAGCACAGATTAATTAGTTCCTTCAATGGTCTTTTTATTTGGGCTTCAGGTCGCCACATCTTCCTCCATCTCCCCCGGTCCTCTGCTTCCTCTTCTCTCAAACCTACAAACCTCATGTCCTCCTTCACCACCTCCATCAATCTCCTCTTTGCCCTTCCTCTCCAACTTTGCCTCTCTAACTTTGTCTCCTAAACACCTCAGCACATGTGCTGTCCCTCTGATCCTATCATCATCCTGCTGACTCCCAGAGAGAAGCTCAGCCTCTTCATCTCTGCTACCTCCAGCTCTGCCTCCTGTCTTCTCCTCAGTGCCACTGTTTCCAAACCATACAACATTGCTGGCCTCACCACACTTTAGGACACAATTCCTTCTTTCAATGGTAATGTACTTTTACTGCAAAAGAAGAAAAGGGAAATTTGGGGCATGATTTAGTACAGCTTCCTTAACGCTAGCACTTATTGAACTTCATCATTCAACTTCATTCTTATACTGACCCCAACGTCTTCCCCGGGAACTCTTTCACACACAACCACACGTGCCCAACCTAAGGACAAGGGATGACCAATACATGGTGAGGAAGAAAAAACACCAGCATCTGACCCATATCAATGCTTAACAGGGGCAACAGACCGACACTGTGCAATCCTGACCTCAAAACACGATCCTTTACGGTCATTCCAGTTCATATTCACCCCCTCATTCTCATGACTGGATCCCAATGGAAGTCAGCCGACATACATTATACTAGTTCCTCCCTAGTCGCCCGCGGCATCAAAATTGGTCTCAATCTTCCCAACCAAAGTGCGTACAAGAATTCAATATATAAATATAAATACTAATATAAATGCCCAATATAAATATAAATACCATACAAAGAAGTGATTGCTTCTTTGTATGGTACACACTTGAACTACCACAGCTAGGGTCGTTGTGTTCGGACAATAATTTGATAAAACATCTTCACTTAAGGCAAGAACATTCACCTTGGTGGCAGCTAAAATTCCAACTGGGTATAGATACTGATCCGAGATAAACAGACCGATGCGTTTCTAGCAGTCTACCACGTGATAACGTGTGATTTATGAACAGGATTATTTGGAAGCATTCATAGCAACAGTCGTTCCGAAGGTGGAGACCGACCATTGTCAAGCACATGGAAGCATACAAACGCAGAGAAAGCTGGTGTCAAGTTACAGAATATGAGCACAGGATAGAATGGATTTGGAGCCAGAGGCAGACTCCCTCCATCCACTGAGACAAGCCCAACGTTTCTTGTTCCAGCAAAAGAAGCACAACTGCAATTGACCACGAGTTCTGGGGTGAAAAAAATTGTTTTTTTTTACAGCAGTGTCTGCAAGCCTTAGATTCTGTTTTGCTTAATTCCCGGGTCAGATGTTTTCCAGCCCTCTGGGTCATCTCGAAAGCAGGTGAACCCAGAGCAGAAGGTTCTTCTTGTGAGAGCGGTATCCAACCACAACTAAGACAAAAGACATGAGACTTATTTTCCTTGGTTGGATGAGGAATCGCAGTCCATTCCAAAGGCAACATCTAAAGGACTAAACATGAACCAACAATCACATAGTACATTAAAGAATTCAGTGAACGTGATATCGTATGACTTGATGAGTCAGGATGATGAAAAATCCAGCTCTCTGCAGAGCTCATACCTCACCCAATGATAACACGCACACCAAACACACAAGGATGTCCCTGCTGGATCGAAGTTAACAGTGCGAGTCAATCTTAGGGGGAATTGACGGGGAGACAAAAGACGCAGAAATGTTCCGTCAACAAGCTTAAACATTAGCAAAGTCTGTCAAGGTTTGAATGAATCTGCACTTGTCCCTTGGGAAAAGAAAGTCAAACTAGGCAGTCGTTCAAGGAGTCAATGGCTCAGCAAGAATCAAAAGGCTGCTTCCCATTACTGGGTTCTATCCCAAACCAATGGACATGGCTACTTTGATCATTGGTCACACTCCTGTTTCTTTTCCAGGCCTTTCCAAAACCTTATTTTCCATGGCATCAACCCATGAGAACTACACAGCTTAAATACCACAGCAAGCACATGACAAAAACATTTTGTGATAATCCATATTCCACATTTTTTGTTTTTACTGATGTTTTTTTTCCCTCAAGTGACAACGATTCGATTTACATTCCAAAATATTTATATTATAAACATAACACAGAGCCTTTTGGTTCTTGATCTATGGTTCAACAAGTGAATCGGAGTATCAGATGCTATTCCTGCTATTTGTATTGAAGAAAGATGGATAATGGTGCACCAACTTTGTAAGCAAATCCTATATTGTTTGAGTTAAGCAAAGCTTACGATTTCATTGTTCATAACCGACTATATAATAAAAGTTGTTGTTGGCCTTAAAATAGGGAAAGGGTTCTTAATATGTACCATAACAAGCTCCATAATTGACCAACGTGCAGACCTCTGTTGTGGTCATGACTACAATCACTTGACCCCTAGTTTACAAGTGCATTTGGCATTAATCTTAAATCTTTTATTGGCTTTTACACATCTTAATGGTCTTTACTTATCAGATTTGGTTTCATTCCACTGACAGCTGGAAGCTCCCGGACCTTTCATCTGCACCCAAAATATGAGCCAAGACATGTGGTGAGGCATCTGGAGGACCAAAGGACCTGAGGAGCTTCAATGTTTGCGACTAAAAAGCACTTTTATATGAGCCTTTATATTGGTAAAAACAGCTCGATTTCCCCTCCCCTTTGTTTTACTTGTACTTCTTCATGTTCTATATCAGTTTCCTCTTCACGTTATATGTCAAAAGAATCCAAGCAAGGACATGTAAGAAAACTTGTTCAATAAAGAGACATGATCCAAGAGCGCAAAAACATTCCCATTGTGTTCATACTACAATCACGACAATAATGTTGGCGACACAAACTGGTAGTTCCGGCAATCCAGCTGTCAAATTCCGAGCATTCCAGAGGTGAGCGCTCCGCATTCCACTCATAACCTGTCAGCAAAGTGGCTGACTGAACAAGCAAATAAATTATCTGGAGTGAGACAGAGCGACAGAGATTGAAGCAAGTCAGCTGGTGGCGGGAACGAGCAGAAGAAGACCACAGCGAACATTGCGACTGAATCACAACATGTGTAGTAAATGTTCCGACAACAGACAGCTGGAGCAGCTTTCTTTAGCAGAAGCCAGAGAGACACCATCAACCAGCATCCAGATGAGGGAACAGAATGGTGAATGGCTGCCCCAAAAGCTAGGTCAGTAATGAAAGACAAGCGGAGTCAGGCATCAAAATGGTGGCTCATGACAAGAGCATGGTCGCAACATGGTCAACAAGATAATCGCCCATATTGGGTATCTATTAAAAAGAGTTTTGGTCTTTTTAATTTGGGCTTACAAATAGGGGGACAACAAAGGCACGCTGTGGTCACAACGTAAATATAAGGCTCGGCTTCTTCATTTTCTTGTCGGTCCAAACGACTGACATCTGAGCTCTGCTCCTCAGTAGAAAACCGTTCGGGACAAGTCTGCTCCTGGGTTGAGCTGTCCCTTGGACAGTGACTCAGTGTTTCCACAGTAAGACCTGCCAAACAGTCCTCCCAAAACACCGCTTCTGTCAGCGCTCCAGACTCACTTGAGCTCAATGGAAGCGGCTGGAAGCTGCTCAACTTGAAGAGGATGAGATGAGACGGTTGGTGACGACTCCAAATGCCTCGGATTTCACAGTCCACTTCAGACCCGGCATTCTCATGAAATCCAGACTGTGGTTGGTTATATTGCTAATAATGACTGGTAATTTTTCAACATGTGTGGCGACACTCAGATCGTCCACTGCACGTTAACCACAGTAAAATGATGTCAAGGAAACACACAGCGTCCGCTTCCCCTGTGAATCAGCGGCGCTCGGCTACAGCCTGGTGTCGCCGTCAACAGCAGCACAGTCTCGGAGGAATTTACAGGGCAGGATGTTGTGGAACCTACACGTAGCCTGCACTCCACCCTCCTGACATTGGGAGCATATTTTACAGCCGCGTCAAGAGAACAGGAATATTTTTCTAAAAGAAACCTGAATGTGAAAAATGCGCGGGGAGGAAGGAGTGAGTTTGTGCAGCAGAGTGACAGAGCTAGTTCAGCTGAAGCCTGAGGGAGGCAAACAACGAGCTGGACCCAGCGCAGGCTTGTTATGACTCAAGAGGACCTCGTATTTGAGTTCAACACTCAACAGGTGAACAACAAAATAAATACGCAGGTGACGTTGAACTTCAATGATCAGGAATGTGTTTCACCAGGAAGCTATTGCTAAACACCGAGTGTTCAGGCGCTCATCATCATGACGTTACGACACTTTCAGATGATTTTTTTTCCTGAGTGCCGTTTGATGCCAGATTGGGAAATGACTCCTTGAAATGTTGCCATGAGCACACTTGAAGCCAAGCCAGCAGAGCAGTCGTGCACAGACACACCGCAGGAAGTGTTTGGCTGCCGCTTTCCTTTTTTGACACACATTCCAGACCAGTTTTGCAAGGTCATAAAACAGCTCTAATAAGAGCACCACGACAACAGGTTTTCTTATAAAGGCGGATTGTTGGTCTATTGGTTTTCTTTTTGGGCCATGAGACAAGAGGCAGTGAGCAGCACTGACGTTAGACTCAGTATGTGTGTCATGTCGGCAAACTCGATCGCTCTTTCACTATAGGTTTATGCGCGTAACAATGAGAATATATATATATATATACAACACACTTATTCAGATACTATACTACATTTGCACAATGTTTGAATTCGATTTAACGTTGTAGAAAAACAAAAATTGTTGAAGATTATTCTTGACAGCTATTTCTTATATTAACAATTATACAAATAATTATTCATGGAAAATAATACTATTTAAATTAAAAAGATAGAAGTTTTTTATTTATTGGATTTGAAAAATAGGTATTGTCAACTGATTTTGAATGGGTCAATGATTGTTTTTTTAACTTCACGTAAAAGAAAGCATAAAAGTACAACCAGTTTAAGGCTGGCCTGACCATGTCATGGGTAAATATGATTTGAATGAGAATTTTTTATATGCTCTTCAGGAGCACTGCTGGATTTAACACTGATCTACAACAAGTGATTGACATCTTAAATTACATGCTGAAAATAAGTGAGGTTGATATGGCACAATCTCACCATCTGACTAAATCATTTGCCGCTTCCCGTGCGTGTTTTGTAATAGTCTGAGTGACGAATCCATCTGAACTCTGACTCATGAGTCCACCTGTGGCGTCGGTGTGCATTCCCTTCAAATGCAACAAGTCGGAGGCTGACGATATCTGCCTGTTCACGCCTGCTGCCCCGCGCGGAATGCAGACACAAGTTTCCCCCTCACACTGGCAGCGCCGTCTGTACATGCATGAGCATGCAAACACATACACACACACACCGGCTGCCCACGGGAAAAGCTGACGTGTTTACATTCAAACAAAACCTACGGGGACAAAGCCCGGCTGTTGTTGTGGTCAGCGGTGAGAATAAGGGACTGGAACACAGCGCCGGCTCGGTGCCAAGAGACCTGGCAACAGCGGCGGCTCTGTCACCCTGACAAGCCGGTAATTTTAAGTAAACTGTGGATTACTGTGCGATTAAAGATGTAAACCACAGTTTCTGCACTGTTGTTAAACAGGTTGGGATTAATGCTTTCTCCTCATTCACAGCCATCAGATTAAAGACGGCTCCTTGATGCTGCCAAACACAAGTTGCTTTTAAAACCTCCTTTAGGTGACTTAAATCAGGTTTACGGTCTTCAAGTTTAGATGATCAGGTGGTGGGTGGGACAGTGGTGAGGTGGGAATTTTAGCATGCCGTTTTTACTCTTTGCAAGCACTACGGTTTGCTCCCACAGTCATAAACAATGTGTTTTATAGCTAATAATAATCACAATGGCCACGAGCCTTGCTGCAATGCCTGCCTCCCTGACTTTAACCCAAGGTCAGGCATAAAAATGCAAAGACAAGATATACAAGTTTAACAGTTCTCTGTCGCACAGTCAACCCAGAATTCAAGTTTATGATCCATGTTCATAAGCAAATGGAGACCATCGACATAGGCTTTTAGATAGAGGGGAGTGTGGGCATACAGGGTATTTGGACACCCTTTCAAATCAATGGTACCTGGATAGTGCCCTAGTCGTCGTGCCATCATACTGGTTGCAGATTCTCATGCCATCGTGGACCCGCGACTTCACCATCGCTGTATCCATATTTGTTTTCATTCTTGCAGTAATACACATCTCGCCAGTTGCGACACTGGCATCTGATTGGTCTACGCAGCATGGAAGTGCTTGTTGTTGGGACGTCTGACGCAGTTGATGGGAATAAAACGCAGGTAAATCTGAAACTTAAACCAATTGTTAACAAAACTTTCTTTAAATATCAGGACTGTTTTAGCATTTTGGTGGTGTCAGTAAACCGGAGAAAAAACAAAAAGAAAGTCAACACGAAGGGATAATTGAGAGCTGTTCTGGGAGGGGGTCGTCCAGCGCCCCCACACTCCCATTGGGACGCCCTGTCTCTAAATCCTAGCCTAAAAGCCTGAGCATTGGACCCCCTAGGCTGGGATTTCTTTGCTTTTTTTTGTCAAAATGTAGTGAAACATGACTCCAATGTCAGTGCTCCATCACCATCGGTTGAGAGACGTAAGACCTCAAGGAGGACTGAGAAAGATGAACAATGCACTCTGCGTTTGCATAACTCCAACGCATGGCAGCCCTGGTGCCTGTAGATTGCCGGGAGTGGATTCCTCGAAGTCTTAAGCAAACAGTAGTCCAAGTCAGAATCCTAACTGTGGCATGGACAAACCAGCAGTGATAGGCCACCAAAACGTCTATAGCCATTCGTAACCAGTACCACGTCCGAAATACTGCAGATTTTCTAACAAAAACAAAATTGAAAACAATCCTCAGGGTGACAACCAGTAGCCCAGGACATTCTGTCTTCTTTGTCTTACAGCATTTCCAGTCAGGGGTTGCCACAGGAAGTGAACTTCCTCCACCTTAACCTATCCTGTGTGTCCACCCCCGTCAAACCTATTCTTCTCACATCCTCCTTTATCACATCCATGAATCCTGGTAGTTTTCCTCTTTGACTTTTGCCTGGAACCTCCATTTCTAACAATCTTCACCCAACTTGTTTACTGTCTCCATACGTGTCCAAACCATTTGGCCTCAAACCGTTCTCCAAGAGCTGTCCCTCCAATATACTCTCATCTTGTGCTTCCAAGGGACCGCTACAGAGGTCGTGAGCAATCGTTCTTGAAGTCATGTTGAAAATCTAAAAGGAACGTTTTAAACTCACAGGAGTTGCTTTAGTCATCGGATACAAACACGGTATCGAATATCTTGCCTGAGGCTGACCCAGCCCAGACATCCTACAGAGAGAAACCTCTTGTGCTCACATCTGAGTGGAATTTTGGGGGTAAAAAAAAACCTCTAGGAACGACGGGCTTCATTTAGGTGCAACATGAGTCTCACAGCAAGTTACATCAAATCACTGCACTCTCAGAGCTAGCTGCCTAAGCTAAGCCTCAACCCTTGCATCTGTGGACCTGCTGCTGACACTCTGGAGGAACTTCTGTGCTCACAAGGAGATCTTTCAGCGCCCGGGTCAGGGGAAGGGTGTGTTTATTCACCCATTTTCCACACACACACAAACACAGAATCAGTGGAGGGCGCTCTCTCCAGCTGAGCCACACACTCGCTGCTCTGTTCCCTGTAACCTCGCGACTCTCCCACAACCTCGGCCAGATTAAGCTTTTGTTAATGTTGCTACTGGCCTGCATGACACTTTACAGTATAGGAGTGTGTACAGTACGCATGTGTGTGTGTGAGGGGTAAATGCTTACGTCACACCGAATCAAGAGAAAGTTAAATAGACCGAAAATAATTTCGCTGTCCGTCGAAAGGGAGACATTAAAAACACTGACACAAAATGAGCTTTGTCGCCTCCAACATGTAAAGTTTGCTACTATCTTACTGTTCCAAATGTTGTCAATTTTTAGGTGGTAAATGAGGAGACACCAGTTAGACCAAGGAGTTGGTGGTGGTCTTCTGGGACCCACCATCATCATCCTGAACAATGGCGTGCTCAGGGAGGGGTGCTGACGGCTGCAGGCGATTGAAGCTCTGCCACAGGAAGGACTGTGTGGATGAGGTTATATTGCTTTCATGCAAACTTTCCTGATAATGTAAGCTAAAAAAACGCTTTCAGCTGGCTGTAAACCTCACCCTTTAATTGTCAACAAAGTGAGGAGCTTTTAATAGAAAAGTCAAGAAGACGGAAAGAAAGCACGACTGAGGACGGAGCGCTTCAGTAAAAGGGAAGCTTCAATGATCCACTTCACCTTGTCGACTGTGCCATGTACATGCAGACCCAAAACACGAGGTTGAACAAGAACAAAACTCCACTGTGAGACGTGAAAGAGTCTTTCTGCCGCAGCATGCACACAAGATCAGTGGCTTTTTTTTCCCCTTTGCGCTGCCGCGCTACTTCTTACATCCTTGCTTGTATTCTGATCTGACAGGGCTTTGAAAGAGCAGGGGCGGACTGCGAGGGCTATTTTTGGGGAGTAACTACAGCAGTGACAAGCCAGCTGTGTTTCCACAGCTTCATGTGTGTGGGAGGGCAAAGACTGCAGCCGCGACAATTCAATTTAACTGGTGGCCTTCAAACCAAACAACTGTCTTCCGGTCGCATTGGAAGCAAGAGAGGGATTCGCTTTCTGGAAGGCACAAAAATTGGGTTGAGACCCGGGTGAGCTTTGAAATAGCATCACTTTACATTTGGAATTAGCGGATTTCTTGCTCATCTCTCATGGAAACATTCAGTCCATCCAGGTTTTTTTTTTTTTGATGATGATGCAGTCTCACAAAGTCAGGCAAATTGCGTGCAGAAATTTTCGCACATAGATTCAAACAGCATTCAAATTAATAGACATTTTTGCCATATCTGAAGGCAACATTGATTGAATAAAAATCACAAAAACATGTATTAACAGCCATGTTAAAATAGTAAAGGGTTTTGCAAGCCACAAATTTGAAGCTCCTGAATCTGTTAAAGTGCAATGAAATTCATTTTGATGTGACAGACAGACGGACATTCAAGGCAAAGGGAGAAGTCTTCATGGGGTCTGATCTGTGAGAGAGAAGGTGAAAAAGAGAGTGCAGACAGAATGGCCGACTTCGGCAGGTGAAGGTGAGTTTCTGATCGACAGCTAACAAAAGGGCGCACTCCTGTAACACTGGATTAGTCGGTTACATACGTCAAGAAAACTCTAGGAAACAGTTAAGTTCAACACTTTAACTTCGGAACACAAAAGAAATAGACACTACGATTTTTATACTGTGATGGTCTGCGAGTTCTTCCGGGTTTTATCAGTGGTGTTGGGTGAAGTAGTTCTTCACTTTTCAGAAACAACTGCTTGGACAGACTTATATCACTAAATTTTCAATATACGGTGTAAACAAGATGCCCACACATCAGACATCAGCGGAGCAGCAAGACTGAAAGGAAAGGCTTATAGGACAATAGTAGGAAGATGTATGGTCCTAAAGGTTTTAATGCATATTAAATGAAAAAGAAAGTCAAATTTATTTCATGGTTTGAGTCATGGTGGGTCCAAAAACCAGGCTGACAAAAGACTTGTGCATTTAGATCATAACATTACATGAAATTTGTTTCTTAAACACTAAAACAAAAATCGTTAGGACTCAATGAAGCAAAAAAAAAAAGTGTACACCAATGTGTGCTCCATATTTACAGCGTTATTCGAATTGGGAAACGAGAAGAAATATTCATTAGTGAACACAATTATTAGGTGAATGTTGATGGAAATATGACATGACAATGTTAATACAGATTCATGCAGATTCAAGAGAGGACTGACTTGCACTACTTGGTGGTTATATGAACTTTTAATGGAACTAAACTCGAGCACAGTGGGTTTAATGTAAACTGAGGAGCGTCTGAGCATCACTTTAAAAGAAAGCTAGCCACTTTTCACCACTTTCTGAGTCGCCTCTGGCCAAAAACAAGGACGCTCGCCTACTTTAAACTGAAAAGGTTGAGACGCTGTGACACTTTACGGCAATTAAATGAAACAAAGTTGCGGGTTTTCGGTCTTAAGTCAGTGAGGTTAGCAAAAGTCGGCACTCGATGCTAACACAGACACGATGGTTTTGTTTACCTCTGCGGTCCGCAGCGAGGGCGGTTTCTTCAAAGCCAGCTTGAAAGAAGTTTCCATGGCTCCGGTCATTTTCATAACTTCGCTTTAAATCCAACGCTGGTAAAAAAAAAAAAAAAAGAGTCTCTGCTCTCCGTAAGTGGCGACGGAAACTCACATCTCCCGGGCGGTTGGTGCCGCCTCGCACTCGGGCATGGATGGAGTGACGCCGGAGAGAGTGAGAAAGTTGGCCTCTCTTCTTCCGAAGAGAGAAAGAAGTTATCTGCCGAAGCCGCCGTCAAGGACTGTGTCCATTTTTTAACGGACAAGCGCCCATCTCCCCCGCGTCAGTTGAGATTTAGAGCCCTCCGTCTCTCCGCTCTGCTCGACGACATCTGTCTGCTCGGGGGATGACGCTGCGTTTACGGACCGTCGTAAAGAACTGGAGCGATCGAGCGAATCTTGTGGGGCGGATCGTGATTTATTTCATCATGAATCCAAACAAGACATCATTCCAGTTGAATCACCATCTGTCCGCGGGGTTTGCTTTTTTTTAATTGCATGGCATAAGATCTCCACCTACAAAGGCGACTTGGAGGCGTTCTTAATAGGGATCGTGAATGCAACACTTGACGTCTTCGTCCAAGTTTGTTGCGAAAATGAAATAAATGTAGTTTGTTCTGACTAATAACCACCAATCGAAACATGTAGGGAAAAGTTTAAAAGCTATAAATTCGTATCAGACGCGTGAAATTTAACGAGTTTTTTTTTAAGGACACTCCTACGTGTATTGCATAACGACGCGATGAGTTCGATTCCTGTTTGCGTCTGTACCGCGGGTGGGCGGGGCACTCTAATCCTGATTTATCATTGCTCGGCTAGAAAGTTGATCAGCTTTATGGAGCAGCTGGACGCCTCACTATAGAAGCTGGGACATCCATCCGTGACTCATGGTGGAGCTAGATGAGTCAGAATCAGAGTCAGAATTTAATTTATTGCCATGGTCAGTGGGGAGCCCACCAACTGGGAAACTGTTTGGGAATAAAGTGCAGACAAAATAAATAAATAAAATTAAAAAATAAATAATAAAATAACAACAAGGCTGTTCACGAATTCAACAGTCAAAAAAAAAGTCAAAGGAGGACGCAGCATTGAATGAGTCAGGCACGTTTCTGAAACTGGCCTCTTTATTGCACAACATTCCCATAAAATTGGGAAAAAAATAATCAGAATTCTTAAAGAGACGTCTTGTACAAATGCATGGAAAATGAGTATGTACAGCTTCCATCAGACGCGAGTCACTAAATAACTTATCCATGTGCAAAGAGGAAACAAGCATATATATACATATATACATATATATACATATATATATATATATATATATATATGTATACAACAACGGTGTCGGGTTGTACAAAAGTGATGAGCAGTAGTTTTAGCGTGGACGTCACAAGCAAAACCGGACTCATGCTGTTTTCTATTAAGACTTCAGGAAGTGGGTCAACAGAACCGGAACAGGGAGACACTGCTTCTCTTGTTAAAGTACGCCAGCATGCAGCGGAGCACACCGTGTCCCTGAAGGCCACTAGCAAGCACTGATACAGTGTGAGCCCCGAGTCACAGTGAGATCCCCGGAAATGGATTCACGTAAACAGTCGACGGACGGTGAACCTGCTGAAATATTCCTAAAACATCTTTGGAGAATCTAAATTGGCTTGGTGACCCCAGATCTTCTTCCAACCACAGCTACCTCCAAATTATATACTGAAAAAAAGGCAGGCAAAAATGATGGGGCATCACCGCGCTGAGAAAGTGAATGGTTAGAAATATATCCCTTTTTTACCCTTTAAATGTACTCTAACCCTGAATGCAAGGATGCGAGATTGAGCCGGGCATAATTGAAAAAAAAATTCTAGGCTTGAATAAATGAGAGAGAAGTGCGACCCATCACCAAAGATTGTACAGGAAAACAATGTTAAATGATGTTATCATACTGGAAGCAGTCTATCATTGAGTTTTAAACTATAGTCTTTGGCTTTTTTGTCAACAAAAAAGATTCCAATTTGACTCCGAGGCTGCGGTCTTTAGCTCCCTCTTGTGGTCGAAATTCAGCCGTTGGTTTGTGGCGCCGGTCCATAAACTCGTGAGCTGATTCCACTCTGTCGCTGCAGAGGGAGGAAGGACGGCCGTCTTTCGGCGGAGCCTCACAGCAGGATGTGGGCCACGTACGGGGAGTGGGTGCTGGCGACGGCGGCGAGCAGGGGAAGGTCGCTGGACTCGATACTGTGGAGACACAGAGGTTGAAGACGACGCAAATATATTGGGGTGCGCAAAATGATGTAAGACCGGAGTAGAGTCAATTCCTGGTCGCAGTGCATCACCGGGAAAAGCATGAAAATTTGACTCCATCCCTGGTTAAGCTCGGACACATTGAACATGGAAGGCAGTCAAGCTCTCTTCCAGCAATGTGAACAGCCCTGATGGGCAGGAAAGGTTTGGTCATGTGATCTGACCCAGAGAGGCTCCACGGCTGCACTCACCCCAACACCATCCCGAGCTCCTTCACATGGACTCTGGTCTGGCCCTTCAGGTACTCGGCCAGCATCCGACTCTTGAAGTAGATCTCCTGCAGCCGGTCCTCCAGGTGCATGATACACTGAAGAGGAGACAGTGTCCATTACTACGACGGAGAAACCGGCACCGCGCGATTGCTCGAGAAGGAGCCGTACAAAGTTTGGTGAGAGGTTGAGTTTGTAGAGCTGGTGCGTGGACTGTAGTAAGCTGGAGACCAGGTTGGAGACCAGGACTTCCTTCCCGAGCTTGTTGGCGTCGGTGGCTCGCCTCTGGCTGCTGGCTACCTGCACCGTCCACTTGTCTGTGTCTGCGATAATGCAGACGGCCTCGGCGATCGGCTCGTCCAGCACCGGATGCTGCCCAGAGGAACCTCCAGTTCAGTCCACATGATCGCAAGTTGGTGCCGTTTTTTTTCGGGCCTTATTTACCTGAACGGCGTGACTCAGCTCGGTCATAAGACTCTGTCGGAGCTTGTCGTCGCTCGGCATTCCGTGGAGCACGAAGTCGGGCACGTAGGTGGGGCAGTAGCCGCCGAACAGGGACCGACCAAAGTTGGCAATGCTTGGTTTGGAGTAGTTCTCCACCGACTTTGACCTGGGAAAAAAAGGCTTATTTTGGAATTCAAAAGTAAGCTGCCTATTAGGGGTTGCAACATGAAGTCCATCTCCAGTCCCACCTGGAGGCTGGACCTCAAAGTCACTCTTCTCCTTTTTAAATCGGCACTTTTAGTTGTTTTTTTTTTATCTAAAATTAAAAAACGCTTTTACTAGTGACGTCGTTTGGTTTAATCTTGTTTTACCGAGCACAAAAATAATACTTTGAACAACGCATGAACATGTCACGCAAGCATATTTACAGAAAAAAACAAATAGATGAAGCAAACAAAAAACGTTTTATATATAAAACGTCCAAACAAATAATATTTGTGGATCCACATTAACGTCTCTACTGAGGTTGTTAGGACGACGTCTACATGCTTAAACATGCGCAAAGACCGCCACCTATAGGGCTGGCAAGTGTACTACATCGCTTTATATGGACCTGCGACGAGCCCTGCGATTGTTCAAGGTCCTTCACGGATCAAAAAGTAGCATTTGGCTTCAAAGTAAGGGGGTAATGATTGATATAAAAAGCTGATGCTTTGCTTTGCAAAACTGGACCAATGAAATGTAAGAAAAATAGCTTCCGAGGATGTACATTTTATAAGATCCTGGTGAGAAGTTTATTACATTAGTTAATGAAGGGCACCTTTAAGATAAATTCCACACGACATTAAGATAATCTTAAGTTCCCGTTCTTCCTTTTTGACAGCAGCACACCACTTACTTTCAAAAAAAGGGACCAAGATGGTTCAGATTGGATTGGACTGAGCGTAAACGTGACTGGTCACCCAGTGTACTCACCCTGGAAATGGAACCGGCACCTCCTCCTGCCAGTCCTCCGTCTCCTCGCTCTCGCTGTCCCCTAGCGCGCTGTCAGAGCTCTCGTTCCGTGGAATCTCGATGTCCAGCATCGTCTTGCACTTTTGGTCCTCTCTCCCAGCGCCGCTCTCGTCCTGTTGCCCCAAACCCTTGACCTGCTCGGAGGAGCAACCCCGACAGGGGCAGGCGTCGGAGGAGTCCGTGGAGCCGCACCTGCAGCGCCTTCCCGACAAGCCGTCCCCTTTCCTGCTGAGCCCCGACTCTGCGCTGGCAGAGCTCAAACAGAAGCTCTGGTTCCCACTTTGCTGACCTCGACTCTGGGAGTCACAAGTCTGCAGGACCGCAGAGGGATCCAAAAACTCCCTGTGTGAAGTTCTTTCCCCAGATCCTGAGGCGTTACTGCCTGTCACTCTAGTCTCCGCTGGAGAGTCCTCATCACAATCACTCAGGTCCAAACAGTTGGGGCTCCACTGAGGGATCTTGCTGGACACCCTCGTGAGCGCTGGAGCAGCCTTGGTCTGCTTGTTTTGGTCCGCACTCCTCGTCGTGGACTCTCCTCTCTGCTGGCTCAACAGCAGGTTCCTCTTGTGCTTTTTGAACTCTTCATCCACTTTCCTCCGGCGGCTTTCCGGGTCAGACTCCGGAGACATGGAATCTCCAATGAGGAAGGTGACTTTGGTGGCCGGCTCCTCCTGCTCCACCTCCAACACCAACGACATGGGCCCGGACATGCTGCTCCCCGCCGACACGGGCACGGGCACGGGCACAGCCCCCGCCTGGGCCTTGTCTGGGGGTTTCTTCTCCAGAGAGACGCCCAGCGGCTGAGCAGGAAGCACCTTCAAGGGCTTGCTGGCTGACTCTTCACAAGCTAGAGAATCTGCAGCTTCTGTGGCGGGATGATTTGAGAGGGGACTTGTGAGGACTGTAGGGGAAGATGTTTGTGAAGGTTCAACATCCGGGCTGCAGATGTTCTCACCAGGAGATGCTGAGCCAACCTGGAGCACAGTTTCTAGTCTGGAGTCTCTGAAGAGCTCCTCAGCTGTTCTGATGGAGTCTCCTCTTTGGAGAACACTACTTCTGGATCCTTGACTCTCACTGCTGTCCTCCTCTTCCTCCTCCTCCTCATCTTCTTCTTCTTCTTCTTCCTCCTCCTCCTCTTCACCCTTGGGCATGTCTCCAGTGCTGTGATCCATCTCAGCGTCCATGTACGTGCTGCTCTGCAGGCTGTTATCCGAGGGGTAGCTGCTGTCGTCCGTCTCAGATTGCCGGGCGCCCGGCGACAGGTAATCCGTGCTAGGATTGTGGACGGTGACCAGCACGTAGTCCGACTCCTCCACTTCTCCTTTTCTCAGGGACGTGGTGATCAGAGAGCCGGGCATGACGATGGCTTCGTCCTCAGCGCTGTCCAGCAGGTGAGTCTCCAGCAGCTCGGAACATCGAATGAAGTAAGTCAGGACGTAGAGGAGTCTTTGGACCAGCTCCTGTCTGCGTCCTACCACCACCGTCCTTGACAGGCGGACCGGCGAGCCGATGGCGCCGTAGAGGTCCCCTACACAGAACATTCATTCAGTCATAAATCAAGGACGGAGCAATGCATGTATGATTGTGAGTATTATAGATGCAGCCTGTGACTATTAAATTGAACATGAAAAAGTGTATTTTTCTTCTTTTTTATACAGTTTTATATAACAATAAATAAGAGACACATTTTCAAAGCAAACTTTTGTGACACTACAAATGCAATACTATCTCCAGTCACAAGGTGGCAGCATTAGCCAGGGTAAAAATTCGTCCTACTTATTCACGCACTACATTTGTCGCCACTAGACTTCAGAAAACTGACTGAACAAGCGAAACAAATAACGTGTCTTTAGAAGTAGTTAGATTAGAAGTAGTTGTAACTGCGGAGTCACATGACACTAAAATACACAACGCTGACAAGAGTATCCGTGTATCTGCTTACTATGTACATGTCAACTAAAAGCATGTCATGTGATGACACTGTTCCTGCAGAGTGACATCTGTTACGTGACTCACAGATGGAAGGTTCAGAAGTGGAAGACACACACGACTGAAAACAGCAGCATTCGCGCGGCGTCTCACCTAGTTGAGCCCAAAGCGGGTTGTAAGGGTGCGTCTTTGCCAGCATGTTGACGCTCTGGGACGAGTGTTTCTCCAGGAAAAACTTGATTGGCGGCTGTCCGTTGGGCATGACCGTGGGCACCCAGGCCAGGTGATTGGTCAGGACGGCAGTGAGCAGCGCAGGGAGGAACCTGCAGGGGGCAGAACCAAAGCGCTCAGCACCAAGTGATAGAGAAGGAGCCTGCTCAAATTGTGGTTCTTTATCCAACTGTAATATAAAGTTGGTGTGGTCGTCACCCTGTCTGCACTCCCCTCCACGCCTCCTCGCACTGATCCCAGATCAGTTAAACACCTCTCCTCCCTCTGCCTTTTGTCTCACTCTTTAACGTTTCACACCAAGACAGAGTATCAACTCGCTTGTTTTCAGACTCCAGCTGTACTTTCACACACATTCACCAAGCATGATTCACTTCCTGGTAGTGACCACAAGCGGCTACTTCCCTTCCTGTCTCATGACCCAACTGTGTCACGTCGGTCAACTTGATCACATGCTATGTGATTCAGTGGTGATGCGTGCAGCCTGGAATCCTGCTCATGTCGACCCGAGGCGTTACCATGGCGACAGGAATGCCCCGTCTCAGGCAGATGAAGAAGCAGAGCCAGAAAAGTGGCGATCAACTGAATAATTTTTTTGTTTCTTCACGTCAATTTCATGGAGTTAAATGAGGTCACCCGGGTTCAATGCCAGATCTTTCTACCCATTTACAGGCCTCGATGACTCGAAGAGCAGCAACAATTAACAGTTGGAGCGAGTGTGAGGGAGAGAATTCCTGCTTGTGTCCGAGACAAACCAAGAGGAGGCACCGGAATCGGACATACTCAGTGTATTTGAGTGAAAAGGAGACCAATAGAGGGAGAGTCCCTTGTGTGTGAACAGACAAGTGTCCCAGTGTTGCACGGCTTCCAGGAAGCTCGGTCCTGTCACTCAACTGATTTTTGGAGGCCTGCTCCATCAGAAGGGAGAGCTCTCTCATGAAGAGGCTGCAGAGCTGGTTCTTCTCCGAGGCGCCGGACATCATGGTCAACCAGACGGGCTCGGCGACGCGGGGCATGCTGTACAGGTTGCAGATGACCATCCTGAGGACGAGGAGAAAGCAAATGTCAGCGCACCAAGAGAGAACAGACACTCGATTGTGTCGGGGAGAACAAGTCCACAGAGCTGGGCTGTCTGACCCCGAGGGACACGTTTGAAAGCAGCAGAGCAGACAAGTTGTATCAGCATTCGGACTCCAGTCGAATCCCTGCCACAGAGTTTCCAAACGGAGTGGGCTGTGTGAGTGAGTGAGTGTGTCTCGGCACCGAGCCAGCGGCTGACCCGGGGGCAGGGGAATCTCGGCCGTCTGAGGAATGTGGAGAATCTGTAGCCGCCGCTCAGAAAAGTGCAGCAGCTGGATGCCACTTTTCAAACTCTAGTTCAGGGAATAAATAAATGATATCGGTCCTGACGACGGAGAAGAGCTAGGTGCGGTGCATTGCGAGACTTTCTGGATGGCCATGAATAACAGATGATGTCAGAGGCCTTTTGGTAATGGCCAGATGAGACAAGCAGAACCCGGGCTTGACGTGTGTTGTCTTGCCCCATACTTTTATTATTACTCATACATTGATTCCACTTACTCCACCACATGCAGCCACAATCACTGTGTTTATCTCTTCCTCAGAGGGTAACAAGTAGTTTATGCATTTTTTTTTGCTAAAAAATGTATTATTAACTCTGGATTCTTATTGTAATAAAATCTGATGTCAGCCATACATCATAGCAGAACGTGACCTTCGTAAACTCAAAGGCCTCGACATTATCAAGAGAATTAATGTTAAAATACTTTTCTCGCTTCACTTCCTCAATCCACTTGTTGGCAACACAAAATCTATCTGTCATTTTCAAATATTTTTTAATGAGATAAGAGCTAAAAGGTATCAATATTTCCAAAATTTTGAAGACATTAACATTACTTTTCGAAAGCAGCCAGCAAGTCATGGGGGAACTACAGTACAAAATGCAAAGTATTGTTTTATTTGACTTAATATGGTAGCTTTATTTACCGTACTGAGACCAGAAAGCAAAGTCAGAACTACTGCCAGAACGACTAATTTCTATTTCCCAATTTACGTTTTATTCTGAAATATTAAGTATTATTTTAAGAATTCATCATATTTTTTTAATATACTTTTCTTTCCTCAAGTCGTTTTAATTTCCCCCCATTCTTTATACTTTGAAATTAATCTATGTATTCATTTCTAGCATTAACGCATACCAATTCAATATATTCACATTTTACTTTAATACTTACCCATGTTCAATATTTATATTTATATATGTATATATATACATTTTAGATACATATCTATATCTGTTATCTGTCTGATTTATAAATTAAAATTCTTATTCCTATTATTTTTTTAACCCTATTTCTAGAGTCACGCGGTTACAAAGCTTAGTGTTCAAAAGAGCTCCGTGGTGTGGAAGAAGTCAAAATGAAGCCTGACAGGTGGAAGTGTTTGTGGTGAGCAGCACAGTCAGCAGAGCTTTGCCTGATCATCATCTGAACTTATCCTGAAACGCTCCGCACCATCCTACAGCAGATGCAGCATCCCCTATATTTAGCGGCAGTCCAGAAGTGAGAGTGTCGGGTGAGATATTTTGTTTGTGCAGGGCAGTTGGATGTTATTTACTCATGGTCAGTGTCTGAGGTGGATTAGGTTGCGGAGGCCGGCTGCCAGCAGGCATATGACTTCAGCAGTGAAGGGGGTAACCTCGGGCGGAGAAGTGCCAGTGAGGGTGCGAGTGGCCAGAGACCAAAATAAAGGGCTACTACAAGTTCGGCGCATGAACACAATACTGTGAAGTATGTCAATAACTTAAAGCTTCATATGAGTGGAAATATTCCCAAACATTCATGTCTTAGTTCAATCTCGCAGAAATAAACGGAGGATTTTCTCAATCAGCTTTCAAAATATGCCAAACATTTTTCCCACATATCTGAAAAGGTCAGTCGTGGGTGGAGCCAGTCCCAGCTGGCATTGTGAAGAGAGCCATCAAGTCGGATTGTTTACATGGACTCTAATAATACCAAGGCCATACTCGGAAAATTACTCCCGTCTAAGGCTCCTTATGAGGAACCCAGTTCATAGCTCCAGCGATTGAAATGACTCACATTCCAAGATTTGAATACTTCCATCTCTACTAGTCAAAATGGACATTTTTTTAAATTAGTATTCAAAACAATTATGTTGTTATACTGTGTAGTCATTTTAATTATTTCATTGTGCTTTTTTATTTTATGAATTTATTTTGTATATTATGTTGGGCCATTTCATATATTCGTTTTTATCATTTTATTTTGGAAAAAGCTGAATAATACGACTATGGTTCTGTCACTGCACCAGGTTTTCACTTTCCAAAATAAAAAAAATGTAGATGAATTACTTTAGAGAAGCAACTTATCAATCAATGCCAATTTTATATTCGTCTTGAAAAAATAGAATAGTACATGGCACAGTGAGGTAAATGTTATGGGAAAAAATAGCACTATAATTAACAAAATGGATTAAACATTAAAATCAATAACTATACTACAGTTATATTACATAACTAGAGTTCAAATCTTTCTTTTTTTTACATTTCTGGTTCTTTTTTGTCTTTTTGTCTATATATTTAAATTAAGTAGATCATGAAGCAAAGTTTCTACAAATACGTCCACTCTTTATTCAAGATAAACTATACTAGCATTCGGAAGATTTAAATCAATGACTATACCTTGTGGTCTGACAAGTAAAACTGGAGCCACTACTGAGCCTAAACTGCTACAGAACACGACTAAAAAGCTGCAGGATTAGCATCAGCATCACCTCGGCCTCATGAAACATTCAGCACTGCCGCATTTCATCTGTAACAGGAGCATAATCCAGTACACAGCGCCGACTCCAGTCCCCTCAGACAGCACAGGAACGTGGGATGCTGACCGGATGTGGTTTTAAATGAGTCTACTTTGTTTTAAACTTTTCTGTGGTCATTGATTGACTTCATGGTAAAATAAGTTGCAGCCTGACAGACCGGTCTCA
The DNA here is from genome assembly GCF_027744825.2 of Synchiropus splendidus. Classification (NCBI taxonomy): domain Eukaryota; kingdom Metazoa; phylum Chordata; class Actinopteri; order Syngnathiformes; family Callionymidae; genus Synchiropus; species Synchiropus splendidus. Next base: position 16,580,939 of record NC_071350.1, on the reverse strand, counting down.
GGGCAAACACGGACGAGAGGAACACCCCTTCAGTCACTACTCGGCTGTTCGCCGAACACAGAAGCATCACTACATGCTTCGGAAGGGTCACAACTGTTCTGATCTCGACGTCCCATCATCATTCACAGTCAGTCATGGGTCATTTAGGCTTCAACAAGTTCATGTTAAACCCCAATCCCTGATGAAAACTATAAACTATTTCAACTCTGAAGCCATTTCAGCATCATTTCTTGGTCAGAGCAAAAACGGATTTTAATAGTCCACCTCACCTGAACTCATTGAGTCCGTCCACCATTCGGTTGTAAGCCAAGGCTCTCTGGCTGGCATCAGTTGACCGCCGGCTCATCTTCATGGCCTTCAGAGTGACAGAGGAGCGTCAGATATTTGGCAGCCAGACAAGCGCACAAGGTAATGAACAAGCATCCGACACCACTGCGCTCATTCAACATCTCTATCGTCAGCGGAAAGAAGCCTGGAAACTAGTTATTGCAAAGTATAAGTACTTACTGGAAAAAATGTGAGTAAATGTAGTTTTTTAATGATAAAAGGGAGTTTGACGGAAACTGAAATTAAACCGCGTATTCCAAATAAATGCATTAAATCGTGAAATAGAAATGTTTTCATATTATATTTGACATATTACATGACATTCAATGCAGCGCAGGAGAGTGCCAACAGTCAGGAACATGAAGCAGCAGCAAGAATGAAAGGGAAGCTTTTGCTGCCATCATGGAGGGTTTAGACTCAGGAGTCAAATGAATACCTTTATAGATATTCATTTTACAAAGACTTTATGCTTATTTTTCATTATATTTCTTAATAACCACAGCTATTAATTAAAATAGTACAGAAATTTGTCTTTTATACCAATGTATTTTTTTTCAAGGCACACTTGATTCTAGACCACATCAATCATAAGTATGACAGATCACCTGCTCGATGGCACTTTTCAGTTTGTTCATGTGGCTTTCGAAGAGCGGGAAGTGGGAGAAGAAGAAATCCTGGAAGCGCTCGTTTTCCTCAGGATTGGGCGACAGCATGAAGATGACCCCGATGGCGATCTTCTTCTTGCGCGCCACCCCCAGACTCTGGGCGCCGCTTTCGTCGGACATGTTGAAACTTTCCTCCACAGACCTGAAGAGGGGAGACATGAGGCACTTGAGGATCAAGTCTGGTCTGAATCCAGAGCATTTTGTAACTAGTTCTTCATCCAGGCGCAGCTGGTAGACATGTATTTCCGACGGGTCGCCTTTGAGACCCCGACAGCTGCTGTAGAGCAACAGGTTTAAACAGCATGCTGTTGGGTCTAAGCAGTGTGCATATGTGTGTGTGTATGTGTTTGCAGATAGCAGCAGCGTGTGTCATTTTCCCAGCTGCAGACTGGATTCTGAGGAAGTCCAAGAAGGATAAACTTTTGAGAGACGCACAAGGTGACCGAAAGAGAGCCACAGACGGGGATGATCTATTGGGCGCAGAATTGACTGATTCCAGATGGCCTCATCTGAACACTTCCATCATATCTGTCAACCACAAAAGCCTGGGATTCTCCTGTTCTGACTTCATTTTAGAGTATCCCAAAAATGAACACAGTTAACAGCATTATCTGCGTTTTTGGGGACACTCAGCTCATGTTGAGCAAGTATTTTACAAAAAAATAAACATAAAACATGGTTCTAAAAATGACACATAACACTAAAGGTGACAAATCCGTGCACTTTACTTTGTCCTTCACTCAAGAATCATTATACTATTTCACTATCACAATTTTGTCGCCTACTGTGTGTGTTTGTTTTGGGGAAAGTTATTCAATACTGGTCCGAAAAGAAAAGTCCTCACCATCTGGGGAAGACCCCGTTCTCCAGACTGGTGGTTACATTGCGCAGCCATCGTCGCTGGTAGCTGGACGCACAGCTGCTGGTGAGGGAGGAGCCGGGCGATGGAAAGGGGGTGATCAACAGGCTGCTCAGAGATGCTGAGGGAGAAGGAAAATAGAATTCATGAGTCACACCAAGCAGGTGGTCTTTCTTTCAGTGTGGGTGTCAACTCCATAGCTTGTGTTACGCATGTCTTTGTGAGTGTGTGTGTGTCCCTCCAACCCAGCAGAGGCGAGACAAGGTCGTGAATTAGAAGCTCATCTACTCGACGCAGGTTTGGGGAGCTGCTATATTTAATCTTTTGCATGTGACGCTGGTTTGCGCAGGAAGAATAATTCCCCCATACCAGACATGCCTATGGGCCTGGGTGGTGTTCGAGGCGAGGTGAGCAGGGCAGCGAAAGTCGCCGTCTTTTTCCACAGCGGAAAGTTGTTTCGACCTTTTGCTGAAGTCAAAATTTTGAGGTCGTGTTTTGGTGCCCCGCCCGACACCTCGCAGCTCGAGGCGGCTTTGTCTTCAAGGAGGAACCGCATTGAGGAAGGAAACATTACCTGACCGGGCGATGCCGCTGTCTCTCTCGTCGTGCGGTCCTCGGCCCGGCATGTCCATGGGGTGGCTGTGACCTGTAGGAACACGACAAAAAGATAAAAACACAAAGCAAAAGGGGTTAAATGATCGGGATACAGGATTTGGAAAAAAGAGAGGAGACACACAGACTGCATGCTAAAAGGGTTCGACTACACCCCAACAGGTGTTGGCATCCACAAAATTGGCAAAGAACTATGAACTTCTTCCCGACATAGCCATTTATTATTCAAATATGTTGTGACAAAATACTCATTTGCACATGGATCCACAAGTAAAGGGCTGAACTTCTCCTTCTTTCGCCATCCTCTAACTGAAGAACAACAAATGTGGAAATACTGTTGAAAAAACGGGTTGTCAAGGTTTCCTCAGGGTCCTACTGCATACTTTGTTTTAAAAAAGGAAGCCTGTTTTCTTCCACTCATTCCAATTATGGGGTTGTTGAGCTGTGGAGTCTGTCCCAGCTACCTCGGTTAGGAGGCACACTGGGAAGTCTGTTGGAGGGCACACAATTTACAGTCATCAACCAACTCTGATTTAGGATGGTGGGAGGCAACCAGAGTGCCCAGCGGAACCCCACGTAAGCACAGGGGGAGCATATCTCTGTACAGGAGGGACACAGGTTCGCTTTAAACTCAGAGTCGCGTCAAGCTGGATTCCAACCAGCGATGAAAGTGAAATTGAACAGCTCATTTGAAAGAGTTTTAGTCATAATAAGTTGCATATAATGGCCCATCAAACTCATGTTGTCAGAAAGAGGAGGTTAGTGAAAAGGGACAAATCAGAAAGAAGCTAAAACTACTGCAACCGTCACCTGTTAGCACCCATGCACACGCTAGTGACTAGAAACCAGCGACAGGTCCGGGTCAAATAGCAGCAGCCGCTTTATGACTTGTTTGATTTAGAGTCGACACTCCTCGCATGAAGGACGGGGAGTGGCATCGGAACATCGAATTAAGATGCTCTGCTGCGATCTGACCCATTTAGAAGACATGCTGTGAGGCTCATGCTACTACTAGCCCCCCTCTGTTGCAAACATGGCTACACTTGCATGCAGCAGCAGTGCGCCGAGGCCTGTGCAACCCCCGTCTACCACTAAGAGAAACACATGCAGCTGGCACACTACTGCTGGGTGCCAGACTAAAGCGCCAACCTGAAAAGAAAGATGCGCTTTTGATGAGACGCAGCGGGCCTTGCTCAGAGAAGGCCCGTCTGGGGCTGCAGAGTTGGGAAAATCCTGCGCGGCACGAACGTAAACATGGAATAGAAAAGGAGGGAAGAGGAGGAGAAGGGGGGAAAGACAACAACAAAAACATGAACCATGGTTAGTGAGCAAATGTGGAGAGAAATGGGCTGCTCCTGTTTTACAGTTAGTCACAGAAAGCACTGGAGTTATGGCTCTCTGTGAGGATGAGGAAAATTCAGAGCTAGCGACTCAGCGATAAACATAGTCGCTGACTCTTGAAATTGATGTTAATGCTCTTCATGACACCAGTTTTAAACCAAGGAAACAGAAGATACATTACAATACATAAACATTTGAGAGTGAATTTCATCTGTACTATGAAGCCTCTTCATTAAGAAGATATGTGCAAATAAACTTAATGTCTAATGGGATGAAAACAGTACAAGTAAGTACACTGTAGCTCATTATAGAATTTGACTGAGTCACATATTCATTTGAGAACTAAATGCATTGCAGGAATAAAAAAAATAAATTAATTAAAAAAAAGACAATGAAGGGAGTAAAAAATCCAGGGCTCAACGGACAGTTTGCCGTGTCATGTTTTGCAATATCTGATCCAAATGCTGCATGTCTCGGACATTTTCTCATGAGCAAATGTGAGAGCCGCAGCAGCACGAGGACTAACCTGACACATAGATAATTATTGAATAGAATGAAATAGAATACGGAAATTTCCTCATCTTGAGTGATGCTCAGAATCAGAATAATATGAACAAAAGGATCATGAATAATTGTGGTGAAAATAAAAATAGATTGATTTGCATGTCATGGACTGAATATGTCACACCCACTTTATCTTGCCACAAGTGTATTTTTTGGGTGTTATTTTATTAATATTAACATAACAAAATATTAAGGAGTTTTTGTAGCCCCCGCCCTGTCACCACCTTGATTGACTAAGTGATAGTTCCTTTTACAGTACAACAGTAACATTGTGCAGCCATAACAATGATCACATGACGCGTGATCCAACACCACTGAGCTGAATTGTTGTGATTTTACCTATGTTTCCTAGGAGGCCGTTGGCTCCAGTGTTTTGGTCCGGTCTTAGCGTGTTACCGTCCTGCCCAATAAACTCTAAACTGTCCTGCAAGCTGCAAAAAGAGGAAGACAAACACGGGGCCAAATTTAGACGTGTCGAGGGCCAACGAGAACAAGATAAGAGGAAAGCAAACAGTCGATAACTGTGCTTACGTGTTGAGGCTGCCGTACACGCTGCCCCCCGTCCTGGCAGTAAAAACCTTGCTCAGCATCAGCTGAGGTGGCGATCTGATAAGAGAAAAAGGTCAGCGAGCACTGAGAAGCAGCAACAGGATGGCGCAAACTTTCTACCTGATCTGGTGGATTTTTAAAGTGGAGCCCTTGTAGCTCATGGCGACAGAGCCAAACATCATTTCTCCCAGCATCGCCACATCAGACGAACACCTCGGGCCCTGAGCGAAGGTCGGATTTAAAACATGCCCCGTGTCTCATCATGAAAGAAGATGTGCGTGCAAATACCTGGTAGCGAGGCCCATGCTCTTTGGTTTCCGACGTGCTGGACGAGGAGCTGTCGAGGGAGCTGCTGCTGCCTCCTGTAGGGCGAAGTTGGCAGCATTTCCCAAAGATCTTCGCCTGGCCATCAGTGCTCTGGAACAGGGAGGCGCAAAGCTCAAGAGCTAAAACTGAAGGCGCATAAAGTATTTGAATACTCCATCTTGTTCTGCAACATCCATGACGGCAAGAATTCTTTTGAGAACAACCGTATTAAAGAGTAACCAATAAAAAAATGGGTCAATCCGTGATTGCTAACTCAGCTTTTTGCCTTCATCCGTGTTGCATATAAACACACAGAGGCTTGCATTTTCTCACGGGACAGGCAGATAACATCAAGTGGCCAACACCCTTTCTGCCAAGGCTTTTCAGTACGGAATGTATCATAAAGTCGTTTTGGCAGAACCTTGACTAATAATAAAGGCAGAAACTCTGTTGACTCATCCGGAGGCGGTTCCAACTGCAGGCAATGTGAGCTCAATCAGTCTGGGTCATGTGCTTCTTAACTTGGCAGCCAATTGAAGAGGAATGCTTTCAGGAGGAGAGGAGCGGAGCGGGGTGGTGTGCATGAATGTCGCTTAAATGCGACATTCGAAACCACGACCAACATGCGTATCTGGTTAGGAACATGGATCGCTCTACTATTCAACTCTGATTGTGTGTGTGTGTGTGTTTCAGGCTGTGCACGTCCATGCGTGTTTGCTGCAGTGCAGTATGAGGTGTGTACACAGAGAGAAGCAGCATGTGACTGCCAGTCATATGACTCAGTCGGGAACTCGTGAGCGAGCAGCACTGCAATTGCCGCCTCCCTCCCCCCACTCTTTCTACCGCAGCACTCCCTTTGCCGTTTCACTCTTCTCTCTTCACTTTTCTTTTGGGATCTGAACTTCCCTTTCACTACACAAACACATGAATCCATCGCACCATTCCACTGCTCTTTTATACCGGACAAAAAAAGGGTGTGCACAAGAGCAACTTTGCCGGCGCTGTCATTGTGCAACACCCAAAAAAGTCCAAATAAATCAAGTTGGGAGTTACATTCAAATGCAACAAGGACATTCAACTAGCTTTTCCACTGAGAAACCCCTTCATCATCATTCCCAACTCTCAGGGCAGAAGCTGGTGCACCATCAAGATCAATGGTCAGGTCACAGAAGGGGTCACAGATCTCTGCAGTAGCATGGTCCAGGCATGAGTCAGACACACTAACAGCAGAGAGGGAGGGAGCTGACAAAAGCACGGTCAACCACCCAGTAAATAACTTTGAACATTACAATGAGGTTCCAAATTACACACTCAGATTTGACAGCTTGACTGCTCAGTAATCTGACCTTTGAACCCAAGAATATGTGGCAATGCCGTACCTTTTTTTGATGACAACAGTTTCAACAAGTCAACACTGTGGATGAGAACACGGAAGAAACCAAGGTTGCCCCAAGGTGGAAGTAAACCTGCAACCTTCTTGCTGTGAGATAGTAGCACTAACTACTGAAGTTAAAGCAATGAGAGGCTAATGGCTACATAATAATGATTCATTTGGTCGAATTGGCAACAAAAATACTAGTAAAGCAAAAGCTGTCCTGTCATGTAGAAAAAGGAAATGCATTAAAAAAGAGGCAGAAATTAAAAATCTTTCGGCTCCTTTTTGATCCCTCATGACGATGGAAGATTTGTTGTTGCAAGTCTCTGTATCTACCTGAAAAATAGTTTCGATTTCAAGATTCAGTGACCTGCTGCTGCAGCCAATCGCTTCACAGAACAGTTAAGGTAACTGCTGGTATCAGTATTGTCCAAGGGAAAACTTGAGCCAAACTTGGAGACATGAGAATTGAAGTAGGTTACGTTTCTGTAATGCAAACGATGGTCACAAACCAAGTAAGAGGAAGAGCTTGTGACAGGGCAGTGAGTGACAGGTCTGTCATGGGAGGGTGAAAGAATGCTGTTTACACGCCGACTGTCAGCTGAGGCTATTATTATTGGAGATAAGAGCGCCAGAACAAACCGGTCAGGGTCAGACAGGCGCATTAGCATGTTGTGGTCCTGGAGGTGTGCGGCTATTGTTATTCAAACACCCGACGCACTGATAATAGATTTCTGTGATTACAACTGGCTAAACGCTAATGCCGCACGAGCACATCCAACATGCGCTACAGTTCCACCAGCAATTAAGTTCTCACTTCAGAGGTGCAGCAGGGCAGAACCAAGTCACATGATGGAGCTGCAGGCCACACCTGAGACTGTCTTACATCTCCTCCTGCCACCGCCACATGATTCCAATTTAATTTTATGACCTGCAAGGAAGAGAGGAGGAAAGGAGCGGTGCAGAAACACGGGACTCACTGTGATGGGAGATTCCTCTGTGCTCCTCTTTTTGGCATTGGAGTCAAAGAGGACGTTTCGGCCACGCCTCTCGCAGTCCTGGTACACGATGAGTCTGATCTGACTGGGATCCAGCTGGGGGATTGTCCAGCTAAAAACAGGAGAGAGGGGTCAGCTCACGTGGCTCCCTGCGGTCAGGAATCATAAAACTTAAGTCGTATAATTGACATTACATTACGTTTTTAATGTTAGTCTTTTCTAGTCCGAAAAGAAAAAAAAAAATCAAAGTCAGATTTTGGGGGAACAAACACACACACAGTACATTAAAGAACATAGCAGGCATTCAGGAACAAAACTACCACGACTTTCTCGATCAATCAATCTTCAGCTTTTTGCAGCAAAACTCAAAGTCGTACACCGTGCTAAACACATTCAAGAGAAGAAGAATGAGGACAGAATCCAAATACAGAACCTGGAGGCGCTTCAACTGGTTAGCTGCATAGCATTACTGCTGCGACATGAAGTTTAGAAAAACAAATACATAAATAGAAAAACACTTCATAATTACCTTTACTTCAAAATAACTGATTTACTTTTATTCATTTTCAGAATATGAAGATTTCATCATAGCTTATGATGATTCGAAGGAAGCAACAACCAAAGGCCTTTTATTGTTGCGGCCGTCTATTCCAACTGGTGTGGGCAGACAAGCGCCTCCGCTCTAAGCAGGAGCGAAAAGCTTGTAATAAACCCATCACCTCCCCCAGCGGACATAGCTGTGCCAACTTCATCTCATGGCTTCCATTCATCCAGGCCATACGTCGACCGCCGTGGGGTCCAGGGGGACATGCCGGCACCGTGCAACACTGGCCATTTAGTCGTACAGTAGCATCTGGAAGGTTCATTGAATGCCACAGAGGTGGGGGAACCTGCCATCGCAGGCCCTCGAGACACACTGATGTGCAGGTATTTGACACCGGAGAAATGAAGAGAATAATCCAATAAAGCCAAATGAGCATGTCAGTCTACGCACTGCCTGGGTGACCATCCTACAATCTTCCTTCCTCTCCCCACAGCAATACCTCAGCTACAACTGTTACAGACAAAACTAGCAACTACTTTATTCACGTTTCAGTCATCGCCATCATCAACTCTTGCGTTATAAAAACATGAAACTTCTACTCTACCACGCAGACATTCGCTCCTCCCTCCTGTCTCTCCACTTCTTGATGATTAATGATGGACAACAGATGGGGACGAAAGACATGAACAGTGTTCCGCTCTTCTTGCAGCCTTTACAGAAAGTTGGCAGACGACAGCTGACAGAAAGTTGGACCGACAGTTCGACGGTCCGGGATTTTCTTTCCTGATCTGACAGATAAACTGGACTGACACATGGGCATCCAGCTGAGCCTGGAACTAAATATATCATTTTATTGAGCGCAGACAGCCACTTGTAACACCAGTGTTTATGGTAAATGGGAGATGTGGGAGAGGACAGTTAAGTCCAATTTGCATGCCACCATAACTCCTGCACGCTACGGCAATACTTCAACTACACACCAGGAAATTCCACTGGGCAGGGTGTGTATTCCAGGCATGGCTTATTTACCCAACATGTCCAGGGAATCAGTACAAGAATAGTTGCTGACCTATGCAGTGGTTTGTTAACACAAGAAGAGACACTGAACAACTAACCATCTAGATCTGATAGAATGCAATTTCAAATAAATTTCACCTTGTGCTGCATGTTTCTAGACATTCATTTAGCATCTTAGAACGCAACTATATATTTTTTTAAACATTCTTTTAGTAGTTATTTATTTATTATCACAGTAAAAATGAACAAGTCTCTTACAATACTGCTGGTAATATAGTGTATTTGTCAAAAAGAAACAAAATCTCTCTGAATTTAAGAATTAAAAAATACATAAGAGAAAAACTTGCATTTTTGCATTAAAATCAGAAATGAATGCATTTTTGGATAATATACATTTTCTAAAACAAAAGTAAAATTAAACAAAAGATAGCTGATAAATTTGGAACTGAAAAACTGAAACATAATTTAACAGATAAAAGGCACACATTTAATTAAACTACTTTTATTGTCATCACCCCTTTTTTCAAATCATGATTCATATTTCAGCGTTGTAGTTGATAAGTACCCACATTTGTACATAGCATTCCCCGTCACATAAGTCCAAGCGTCTCAGGTGGCCCCAAAGGGAATGGGTAATTGCCCAACCCGGATTTAGATTGTGTTGAAGCATAAGTCAAGCCTGAAAGTTGGAGTCGGACACAGCATCTGTTTCGTTTGTAACCAGCGCAGGTCTTCAGTTCCAATGGGGCTTTATTCAACTTGACCCAGATGGACTTCTAAATGCTTTCTCACTCAGCTTGCTGGAAACACTACCTGTTAACCCAATCGCAGCGCTAAACGGGTGACATAATCCCAGCCGACGTACTTATAGGAGATCAAATGACAACCTGAGGGGCAGGTCACTCTCCTCGCCGTGCATGAGATCATGTGGTACGACTGCTTCCTGGAGGATTATTTTAGGTGCGGTTGAGAAGCGCCATCTGAAAACGGGTTCAACCGACTGAAAATCTTTGAACGCAAACACCACATTCTGGGTATTTTGTCGATATAACACCATCATCTAAAAGAGGTGCATGAGAACAGCCGTGTGAAACTACATCAACAAACTTGGATTAGCATTGACCTTAAGATCAGCATTCGCGTGATCAGTCAAAAGAAGTTTGTGCTCAAAACAATCATGGGGGATCAGACAAGACCTTCACTATTTCCATCATAATGTAACAGTCATACTAGTTCAGAGTGCTCTTTAAGACGACGGCGGGATTTTACAATTGAAAGTGAAGGTCACGACTAATGCAAAAGTTTAAACTGAAGAATAGGGACAGAACCCAACAAACAAGGAAGAAGAAAAGAGTTCAGTGAGGAGGAAGTGTCTGATCACAGAGCTTGTGACTGTCAGAGCGCTGACGGAGGAGAGAGGGAGTCATTCATAAAAGCAGCACATGACTTCATGACTGATACATACTTGCACTGCCTTGACATTGACGTCTCGATTAAAACTGGCGATAAAGAATTTCCATCTTTAAAGAGCTTCCAATCGATTTGTAAACGCAAGCAGCAGATATATTAAGTATGACAACGGAGATAAAAGCCTGTGTCATTTATCAGTCTCATTGTCTTAAAATGTTTTCAAACTGATCACCAAGTTAAACAATAACAATAACAGCAAAGACCTTAAATCCACCTCGCTGGATGAGAATAGGAATCTTACCTGGACATCATCGCGAGTCTGCCGGTCTTTCCCAGGCCTTTTCCCTCTCTCCTCTCTCCTCGCCACCCTTGGCCAAAGTAGGCTCTAAGAATAGCGGTGAACTAAATTCACACAACATGAGACTGTCAGGTGATCGGAGGAGCCGTGTGTGAGCTGGACACTACAGCAGCAGCAACAGCAGCAGCCACCGCCAAAGAGCAGGGCTCTGATAGAAAGAGGGACTTGTTTGTGTGGCCTTTATTAATCCAGCCCTTTGTTCTTCTTCTGTTTTGCTCCCTTTCTGTTCTAGCCATCTCTTTACTGTTAAGCAACCAATCTGTTTACAATGCACATGACATGGGAAGCTACGAACGAAGACAACATGGCTGACGAAACAAAAGTCAACCGCCTTTCAACTAAAACATGGATTCGTTTAGTTTATACATCTTATTGTAGCAAGGTAGACAACAAAAAAACAAACGCGTTTTTGGATGTAGGGAGGAAACCAGAGTGCACACCTGTGACGCCATAGAATACTTATGTTCTTGTTGTCATTATTATACACTCATAGACAGGATCAAAGTCCAGGCCGGGGGGCCAAAATTGGCCCACTGAGTCACTTCATGTGGTCTGTGGGAGCTTAAGGCATCGTTGAAAATTGAAGTTAAGACCGTCAAAAATGACCCAAAAGGGCGTCAACGGTCAAGCTTTACCTATTGGTTATTTTTCAGGAAGTGTAAATAATGACAGTTAAATTTAAACCTCTATTTATGCATTTTGCCCCCAAGATGCTTTATATTTTTATATAAATGTATATTATATATATCATATTATAGATATTATTTAATTTGATTAACCTCCAAGAGTTGTGAGGGAGACTAATATCATACACTCTGTTCAAAGAGTTCTGGTAAGAACACTTCAATCAGCAGAAATCATGTTTGAAACTTAATCCCCTTGCATGATGAAGAAAAGTATTTCTACTGCAGAATTTAAGTCAACATTAAAATGTCATGACCCAATAACAAAAGCTTGATCAGAATTCAACCTTTTCTTGTGTAATGTAGACTGCGGTAGATGTCGTGCAAAGCCTCAAGAGGTCGTGGTCCTGGTGTAAACTGATAAAGGTCAGAACAACAGACCCAAGTTTCCTTTACTGCGGCGTGTCCGACGTCAGACTGACCTCAGAGGGCCCTTGCGTTCCCTCTGTACGTGTGTGTGTGTGTGTGTGTGTGTGTGTGTGTGTGAGTGAGTGACAGGCGGTTACATAAATGCAGCTTGTCCTACAAACATGACATAATAGCATTAAAATACAATTTCAGAGCCATGTCCGAGTGACCTTGCGTGTCGTGTTGACCGAAGGGAAACAGAGACGGTGGAGAAGTCGGGCTAATTCAAGAAGCATGCAGCTTGATGAATTAAGCGAGCGATCGTTCGATGATGGATCGAGACGTCGTAAACAGCTGAGACTTCACAGACACCACTCTAGTCAATACTGATCTACTCGATTCACCTAACGTAGTTTGGTTTCGTGCCAACTGTTTTGAAACATTTCCCCATTGTGGTAAGAATAAAGGGAGTCTAATCCGACCAAATCTAATAAATAATCCAGGCATGTTTTGAGGGCAGGAGACGAGGAGCTTCCAGAACTGACATGAAGAATGTTGTGGGTTTTTAAGAGTGTTGCATTAATATTCCCAATAAGAGCAATAACTATACTGCAGTTGATGCAAAGTGAGAAGGTACTGAGGTAAACCCTGTTTTGCAATTGCAACAGTAAGACCTTTCAAAGATTTCATCAACTAAGACCTTCAACAATTTCACTGCTGTTTTCAAAAAAAAAAAAGAAAGGGGTGGAGTAATCTCAGGAAAAAAAAACAATATGTTGTACAGATATTGGGTTGTGATGCTGAACAATAACTCATGGCACATAAGAATTTGGGTGAAGATGTGTAAATATTTCCAACACAAACATCATTCTCAGGATATTTTCTCCAGGCAGCGGGTGGAGATCAATAAGGCAGTTAGGTCAACAACGGCAGACCACATTGCATTGTAAAACATTAATGGTCCACCCTAAAAGGCAGAGTCGTCCTCAACTGACAGCGAGCGAGTCAGACTTCATTACATGTTGACAAAAAACTCCAAGCGCAAGTGGTTAAAATACAGCGTCAGGTGGCCCCTATACAGCTTATGTCAAGGGGCGAACACTGACTCCATGGATTTGGATTTGGACGGGTTAAAACTGTGTTGTAGGAGGCGGTGAGGTTGGAGGGAAAACCCTGGTTAGCACATCTAAATTTACCTTTAGCAACCTATATTGTCATTTTAAGAGTCAGCACTTTCTCAACAGACATGTGATCGTTGCACCGGCGTGTCAGCGCGCTCTGTCAGTAAATACTGTCGAAGCTGTTCTGAGATAACAGGAATCCTGCCAAGCTGATATGTGTACACTTACTCACTGATTGCAACTGTGTATTTATCCCTGTGTCACATGTCATTCCCTGTGACTTGTCAAACAGCCCAATGTGATACAGGTTGTGAACACAGGTAACACCATGAATGAAGGATAAACTAATGACGGATTTGCATAACACACACAGAAAAAGAATGTTTAGAGGGTGCCCATTATTTAACTGGATGGACAAGGTCGGCTTTCGTGTTGTGTAGTCTGCATTCCAGCAGCACCGCAGTCCTGTGCATCACACAACAACCCTGGAATCAAACCTCTAAATTATGACCGACAATCACGTAGCCTGAGGTGGACTGAGCCAGTCTTTCCACCTGCAGATGAGCGCACGTTAAGTCCTTAATCCTGAGTTACAACTTCTTGTGAATCAGTGACACATGACAGAAAAAGGTGTGGCAGGAGTTCCTCGTGAATCACATGAAGCGAAGCACATGACTGTTGTGTACTGACAAACATGCAGGATTGCTGTTATCTTTACCCCACTTCTGTCAACAGTGGAAGAGCGACTTTTGTTTGGACCATAAAAAAATAAAAAGTCATGCGATTAAGAAGAGAAATTCATCCTGTGACTATACCATCCATCAGCACTCGTTCAGCTCTGAACTCTCTCCAACTCTTCTGAGGTCACAAAGTGGGTTAATTGGGAGTAATGACGGCAGAACTCTCATTACTGACAATGGCAAGCGGTGATCAAGAGTGGAGAGGGTAAGCTGAGCGACGAAAGTGGAGCGACATGACTGCGGCAAAAGAACGACGCACAGAGAAAACCACAAACTCTTGTCTCTGATGCAGTGAGGTTCCCGACCAAGGCCAGTGGTCACTGTACCTCCCACGTGATTCAGAGACAAGCCCACTTACTTTCATGACAAAACATACGGGCAGCAGGTACAAGACTCGATGAAGACCTAACACGACTGCATTTAGCAATATAGCATTAGCAAACATGGATGTAAAGCCCAGGTATTCATACTTCCCCCAACAAGTAGGTCATCAAGGATTTTGAAACATGCCCCCCCAATGTCTCATGATGATGGACCCTAGACGCACGGCCAGCTGGAGGAGACCGAGGGGTTGGGGGATCCCCCGCAGTCAAAACTGATGGGTGTTGCCTGGAAGAGAGGCACTTGGTACAACCTGGCCCCAGCGACGCGGTAACGGATAAGCAGCTATGGAAGGATGGCATTAGGACGTCCCAATGTACGTCGACCGAGTGTGAAGGGAAGACGATACGGCAGCTTTTCTTCATTCTAACAGCATTAAACATCCCAAAAATAACGCTATTCTATGCCGCGTTCACCAATCCAAAGAGATAAAATATAATGGCACCCACGATGGCACCATACGTAGAGATTCATGCTCAAAAAACAGGGCAGCAATTGCTCATGTTTTGAAGGCCTGTTCCCAAAACTAATTAAAAAATGACCAAGCAATACTGACCTTTGAATGTGATAGTGTCAACAAATATTCTTTATGGCAATAAAAGGCTTTTAATGAGCATCTTCTAAATTAATTTTCGTGCCAAGCACATCACCATCAACCTCCGGAATACCTGAAGTCAAGCATCGCAAACAGTGTTCAGTCAACCTCATCGAAATCAACAGTCTTCGCGATCATGTACGTGCACATCCTTTTTTTTTTAAATAAGCAACAACGGGATCTTTCTGCACAAACGTTTCAATCTCAACAGTGTTGCTTCTGATGCATATGTTCAAGGACAGCCTGCACTTCGGAGAAGTCAGCGTGCCCGCTGAAAATAACTGATCAGAACCTGAGGCCAGCAGCTGTCTTTGCAGAATTTGGGAAATGGCGCAGAATTTGTTGCGCTTGCATTCACTGAAACAAGTGAGAATCGCTGACAAACTCTTTCAGAACGCTGAGACACCTATGTAGCTTGAAACCTGTGACCGAAAGAACAGCCATGTGATCAACCCTTGAACATGACAGTTTGAGATTGATGAAAGCCTCACATGATCCGCGGAGTTACAAGAGCAACCAGTCAGGAAGTTGAGACACTACTCTTTCCTCGTGTAATTAAAGAAGTCACGGCATTTGCTCACTATTGTAATGTATTTCAGTGGAAAAAGACTGGTGAGGTTTATCGGCACGCATGAGGTGATCTCGGTTTAACAAATCTTCATGATGAAAAGCAGGGAGTGTAGACGACTCCCGGATTAGACAGCTATTCTCTGGCTGATGTACAGTATGCCATCAGGGATTGGTCTTCCAGCCAAGGAAACAGGAGAGGCTTTTAAGGCTTTCCTCCTCAGGTCAGCCAACCTGCTGTCCGAAATGGAATCCAGAAGGGCATCAAGTGGGCCAGTACTTGCATGACTTCTGCAGGTACACAGATCACAGCAGAGACTCATCTCGACTTCACCACTGGCCTCTGACAAAGCAGCTGAGCGCTTCACCCCACAGCCTCCTCAGAAAACACAGGTGGACTCAACATGAGGTTCCCTTCCAGTGAAACCCAAATACGTGACAATATAGACCAGCAATCCTTCAAAATCAGGTGAGAACGTCAAAAAGACTAAGATGATTGTAATCCAACGTGGACTTTATACATTTGTAAACAATAGGGACCAAAAATATCAATATAAAAAAATCAATACATTGACATGAACATCAATATTATTTTAGCCAACAACATGCTGAATAAAAAAAACTGCCAAATAGAATCTAGATATAATAGAATTCTTCATAGAATGTTACAGGAAGACAACATACAGTCATATCGTCTGAATATACCACTTGACCATGCAACACAGCAGACACAGAGGACATGAAGAGGAGGGGTGTGACTCGAGAGGATGCGCAAGTCGGCAAAGGTGGAGGAAACTGACTTGCTGTGGCAACCCCGGATGGGAAAAGCGGAAGCAGAAGAATATTTTAATGAGTGATGCTCTTTATAACAGCATGTCATGTTGCTCAAAATAAAATACCATTTCATATCCACCAAATGTGACATTTATGTATAATAACCACTCAAGTCAACACTAGGTTGGTGACACGCCTGTGAGATGCCTCCATGATAGTCTACAGGTAGATACCACCTTTATTTTTTGGATCAAATGTAAAGCTGGGTGGAGACTGAGGGGTCGACCCAGCACCAGGTGGAGAGATTACATCTCTACGCTGGCCTGGGAGCGTCTCGGGATCCCCCAGTCGGAGCTGGTGGATGTCACTCGGGAGAAGGGCATTTGTCGTGACCTTCTGAAGCTGCTGCCCCCGCGACCCGGCAACGGATAAGCGGGCGACGATGGATGGATGGATGGATGGATGTATCAGTTAATAACTACATATCTCTTGCACACAAAATAGTATCTTAAACAAATGTAGTATTCACCAGGCACATTATTGTTTGAATAGAGGGGAAGTAACTGCAATCCATGTGGCAACAGTGGAGAGGAAGGTGCTGTCTGTTGCACCATTTCTGTGTCACACCAGGTCATCGTGCAGTCGTGCGTGAGCCAGACAGTGAGCATCTACACAAAGACCATCTTTCCACTGATTTAAGATCAGAAGGCGTGATATAATACATCGTTCGGAGCCGCAGTTTGTCCACAGGATGATGCAGTAACGCGCTCCATCGCTGAGCCCAGCGTGTCCTGCTCTGACTGAGCACAGAGCCGTGTGTGTGTCTGAGTCACGTCAGTGGTACCGAGTAGTCACCCAAGTCAGATTGAGAGAGGGGAAAAAAACAAAACAAAACCCGGGTCAGCCCTGTCACGTCCCCCCCAACCCCCGCCAGACATGAGACAAAGAGAAACAGGACGCGACTACAGACAGCAACTACATTATTCAGACTATAATTTCGCTTTAAAATACACTTGTTAAGCATAAAGACAGCTTTTTCCGCTTCGTTATTGGCAACGCTGGCTCCGAGGGACTTATATAAACAAGTGAAGACGCGTCCAGGCGGCAGGCAGCGTGTACAGTTGCTAACGGGTTAGCATGCTAACAAGCACAACACGTCACGCGCGACTCCGTCGAGAGCCGGGAAAACAAATAAAAAGCGCGTTTATTTTGCAACACTCTCTTCCAGCATTCAACACCAAAGTCTCCGGCACTTCCACGGAATACAGCGGAAGTTCCGAAGGCGCACACACGCCGCTTACCTGAACGCAGGGTTGTCTTTGCTGCATCTCGGGGGAGGCGACGAAAATCTCTTGTTGAAAAGTTTCTGGAAAAGAGTCGGAGGCATTTTGTACCTGTTCGGTACAGAACGTCTCTGCCTTTCCTCGTCTAAAATCTAAGCGCGAATCTTCTTTCTTGTAACTGTCTCCATGGGTGTCACAGTCATATGACATGCATTAGTCACAAGAGCTCCTTGGTAACACAACCCTTTTTTTCTGATTGGCTGGGCGAGCGAGGACGCCGCTACCAATTATGTGATTGGCTACTATTTTCGATCGAGTGTCACGTGGTGCGGGCACCCGGTATGTTGATGTTTCGTCCGGAATGCGGTGGCATGACGTCTTTCTTTCACTTCCGTAAAACAAATGACCGTCAATAATAATGCAAATACAACTTCGCGATTTACGACTGAACCAACTTCATAAATACATATTAAACAAAAATAATTGTTTTAAAAATAGTATCATTTAGCGAATCGCAATGGGGTTATTCAAACGGATTAATATTTAATTCATTAATTTTTTTTTTCACCCGCACATCAAACAATAGTTTTGCCATCATCAACCTGATAGGAGGACAGATCCAAAATGTACCAGAGAGAAGAATATTTTTTCTCTTACCCCAACCATGTTTAAGTGTCGCAGATTGAAGTGCATTTTCATTTCCAGAGTCCCTTCACTGTAGATTGTTGGACACAGAAATAGCACAAGTGCAGATCATTTTAACATGTGAATGAATCATGAATCCCTTTGATCATTTTTCTGACTGAGAATTTCAATGGGCGTTTTGTATAATTTAAATTCCAACTAGAGAAGACCAAAATAGTACACTGCCTGGGCAAAAAAAAAGTGGCCACGTGGATCCTGGATCTGGGGTTGCTGCAGTTGGTCAGGTCTAAGTTCAGCAACATTATGTGCTCAAAGAATGAGGTCAGCTGACTACCTGAATGTACTGAATGACCAGGTTATTCCATCAATGGATTGCTTTTTCCCTGATGCTACGGGCATATTCCAAGATGACAATGCCAGGATTCATGGGGCTCAAATTGTGAAAGACTGGTTCAGGCAGCCTGAGACGTCATTTTCACACATGGACTGGCCACCACAGAGTCCAGACCTGAACCCCATTGAGAATCTTTGGGATGTGCTGGAGAAGGCTTTGCGCAGCGGTCAGACTCTACCATCATCAATGCAAGATCTTGGTGAAAAATTCATGCAACACTGGATGGAAATAAATCTTGTGACAGTGCTGAATCTTATCGAAACAATGCCACAGCAAACATGCTGGAATCAAAGCTAAAGGCGGTCCAACGAAATACTAGAGTGTATGACCCTTTTTTTTTTTTTTGGTGGCGTCTTTTTTTTTGGCCAGGCAGTGTATTATCCATCCACAAAACAGACCATGCTGCCAATAAACTAGAAAATATTTTGTTTTATTTTTATTCATTTAGAGCACCAGATTAGTTTAGAAATGACTTTTAAATGTAACACTAATTCTCGTAAACAAATTGCGCTTCGAGCACCTTCAAAAAATCCGAATTTTGATGTAATCATTGACAGAATAACAAAAAATAGTCAAACAACAGCTTTTATTCCGTTTAACCACATTTTTTTTACGATTTTTTTTATTAAGGAACATAGAGGGTCAGTCTGTTCCGATAAACAAGTCTGCCATCTGGTGGTCATTTTAAATTGCTTCGAGACCTTTAATTATTAACATTGAATCTAACGTCGAACGTCAAGTAAATATGTCTAACAAAGTGAACACACACTCAAACACTTTTAAAACCGGTTAACAAGGGGGGGAGTCAGGGACAAAGCGAGGAAATAAAGTTAAGCTCCTCAAACTGGCAGACCTTTTCTCTAACCTCTGAAAGAATTCTTCCAGCTCAGCCTCACTCTGAAAGTCAAAAAGTACAGGTCCCCGTCTGAGGCTGCGGCGCAGCCTTTTAGGTGGAACCCCGAAATCCACGGTGTCACCTGTGGCGTCCATCCCAGACAGGGCTGAGTTTGCGTCTGCTGTCTGTGCCGTCTGTTTGGCAACAGCGCAAATCTTTTTGAACGTCAAAACCTTTCTGGTGATCTGAGAAGGACACGTTGCAAATTATGGAGGAGCACTTACCAAGCCACTCTCCTGTGAGTGAACCTTACTTTTGGTGGAGTTTCAAATTCACTCACTTCACCTAGGAAAGAGCGTCACAGAATTATTTTGGCAGACGTTAAAAATAAAAATGAAAATGCTTACCTGGTTGAAGAACTTCCATGTCCTTTCCGAGTTCTTTATTAGTACTGCAGGTGAAGCAAAACCATTTGAGAGCAATAGACGCATTTATAAAAAAAAATTTTTGGAGCTTTATGAACCCACCAGACCCCTCTGATGTCCTCTGCTAAGACAGTTGAAGCATCTGCACACAAGAGTAGAATCTTTTTCACATCACGCATTTTTATCAAGAGAATATACTTTGTGCTGTTTTCTAAAAAGAAGGGAACAATACAATAAAACACCTGTGATGTTGGAAACATTGGGGGAAGGGTGCATGTCTAGGTCTGTAGCCAGGCTCAGGTCCAGCAAAGTGGAGTTGTGGACATTAAGAGGCGGCTGACTGTCCTCCATGTGTGAGTCCAATGCTGTGGACACAAATCCGATTGAAACGAGGATAAAGTAACAGCACAGATGGACACCTACTGTCCTCATCTCCTCGGAAGATCTCAGGAGACGGAAGACTGTCCGTCATCACAGAGTCGCAGCTGCTGGTGACCTCCATTGCCTCCGAGGTTGAGCTTGTAGAGTCCTGACCAGCTCTTGGGTTTGGCTTGGAATTGATCAGCATGACCGTCTCCTGTTGAGGACCAAAACTACATGACCACAAGTATTAAAATGAAACCTTGTATGTCAAAACACAGAGCCCAAATCATAAGCACGTGTTCACTAGGTTTCATGGAAGAACAAAACAGAAGAAAGGGGCCACAAATGCGTCATTTAGTTCATGTCTGACAAGTTCCAACGACGAAAATTTAATTCAGTTTTACGCCAAAAACAACGACATGGCTCCACAACTGTTTAGAGCCACAAGGAATCAAGATAATCCTGAATATTCTCGTGGTTAAGTGGCGTGCTGTAGAATTAAAACTCACCCCTGTTGTGGTTGTGTCAGTTGAGATTTGACCTTCAGACTCCTCCTTTAAGGTTTTAAGGACAGAAAACGGTCTTTTTCCTGGAATTCAGCGACAGAACAACGCGAGAGTGTTTAAACAACGACCAACACCAGCTACAAAACTGTTAAACGCCGTAATTCTGTCTAAATTACACGTGCAGTTATGACGTGCAGAGCACGTCGACAACTTTTTATGGTGCGTTCAGGACCCACCGAAGCTTAACATCAGCAATGTTGACTATTCTTTGTTTTAATGACTTACTCTTTCGTTTAGTGAACCTTTGTTTGACTGGCGTGTCCCGCCGGAATCTGCCCTTGAATGGCCCCATTTTACAATTAAATTCAGTGAGCTAAAGTTACGGCGTGAATATGAACTGTTCAGATTTTACCATTAGCATTAGCTATATAGTCGGGCGGTCCAGCCAGCAAGTTTAAAGGCTATCACATTTTTATTATTATTTTTTTAAATCTGTGTGCTCAGAATACACCAACGAGCAATGGAATACATTGTGTAACTGTAAATAAATAATATTTTGGCTCGATATAACCGTGTTTAGCATGAAAGTATAGCATTGAACTCTTGAAATACATTAAAAAGTAGTCGCCAGTCGCCTCACATTGAGAGGTATTCAGGTTCTGAGTGAGTGCTATCCAAGTACTTCTGTACTTGCAAAACTTGCCTCAACATAACCATGTTCAATATGTAAATAAGTATAGCACTTGCCTTTTTTAATAGTCTCAAATAGATAGGTATTCAGGTTCTTCAAAGTCAGATTTTTTTTTTTTACAATTTTCAAATGAAAAAATGAAAAACCAGACACCAGTTAAAATCATTCCAGAATGCTTTAATTCCATTGCCCCACCATCCTCACCCTCCCTCGTCCCTATTGCTGCACTCCATCAGTACAAGGATATGGTGCTGATTCCTTCATCTCAAAAGGAGTTTAGATAAATAAATAAGAACAATTCAGCTCACTACACACAAAAAAAAAGGGAAAGAAAAAATTCCATTCAAACCGACTGAGACCGTAGATACAACTAGCTGTCTTTATTTATATACATCCATGTTGTTTATGCTTTGGGATCAACTCAAAAGTCCTACCTCTAAACCCATCCGTTGAAGTTGTTGCTTTATTTTTATCAAGTGAGTGGAGTCCTCGCACGAGCCGCGGCGACCTGGACGTCTGCTTTGAGTCCAGGTGTTCCAGGACAACAAGCATGCATTGCCCCAAGTCCTGGTTTTGCCTACATGTGTTGATTTATTCTCTAAAATGTGCAAAGAAAGTCACATGCTTAACTGATGATTGAGGTTATGAGGAGAAGTGGCTACGTTCACATGGATTTTGGACTCAGAAAAGAGTCATGTTTGCATGGAACCTACAAGCTTTTCCTCAGTAATTTAATCTGAATTTAGTTCCAGTGAAAATATTTACTCAGATGAAGGTGCTGTTGACGTTTGGGACTATTGGTTTCCATGTAAACACAGCCAGTAGCTGAGGACGATGACGCTTGAGTGACCAGCGGTGATTTTTAAGGCAGGAGACACTACTCTTTGTACCTTTTAATCTACTCCAAACGATTGTAAACCCCTGTTGTCTCCAGATCATGATTCCTGCCAGCAGAGGGCAGGAGAGAAGCAGGAGATGGACGGAACCAAAGCAGGGTCAGGGCTGCCGGGGAGGGAGAGCATTCGTCGTCGTTCTCGGTGAATAGCAGCGAGCAGGGCCAGGTTCCGGTCGTCCTCCCCGGAGCAGGTCAAACCCTAAGATGTCGATATACTGTCGCTGGATCTTAGCGTTTAGATGCTTGACGGGAAACCGTTGGCGCAGCGGACCTCACAAGGAAATGCTGCTGTAGAGTTGATCGATCTTGTCCTTGAAGTACTCCTTCAGCTCAGGTCTTTTGGCCTTCAATGTCGGGGTCAGCAGGCCGTTTTGGATGGAGAACATCTCATTGTGGACGTAGATGTTCTTCACCTTCGAAAGGAGAACATGAGAGGTCAAACTGATGGCCAACAAGCTGCTTTCCTGTCCTGATTTGAACTGACTTCTCCCGAACCGAAGGAGCAGAGGTTCTACTTTGTGGCAACATTATAGACCCAGTCATAAACAAAGAGCTTTGTATTTTGGCTCAGAAGATTCATCTATCCAACCCCATCCTCCCTCCATCCCTCACTCATGAACAAGACCCCAAGACTCTAGTACTCCTCCACCTCAGCAAGGATCTCAACCGCAACTTGAACAGGACCTTTCTTTCTTTTGCAGTTGAGAAAAATGGTTTCAAACTTTGAGGTGCTGATCGCCACCCTAGCCACTAAAGGTCCGGCCCGAAACTGCGGTACCAATCGAGGCCAGACATTCTGAACGAAACAAGTCACGAAAGGCACGTGACACTGCTCACACAGGGACCGGACTGCACCGCACCTTCCATCTACTCTCAAGCAAACTTTCATCTGAAACATCTTCATATATCTGTTACATATCCACAGCACCCAAATAGTGTTCATTGTCAAGCAAAAGGAAACAAAAGGAAAAGACCTGCTCAAAGGAGTGAAGCCCGCTGGCTTTCCCGAGACGCACCAGATCTTCCAGTATGGCCTTCTTAAGTTCCTGGACAACACAAAACTCATATTAGTCAGAGCAGAAATGAAGGGTCAAACAAACAGGAAAACGTTAAAACTCGTACCGTGTTCTTGCACAGATCTTTGTAGGTGCCGAGCATCCCTTTTTTCTTGGCCCACGCTGGCATCACCTCTGGGTCAGGGACCACAATCCCCACCAAGCAGGACTGAAAAGACGACAGCGGGTGAGTGAGAGGAAGTGAATGTTTCAAATCACAGGTGTGAATATCCTGCTCACCTGCAAGCTGTCGCCGTGGACGTACAGCTGCGCCACCGGCTCGCTCCGGATGTAGATGTTCTCAATCTTCTCGGGGGAAATGTACTCGCCCTGCGCCAGCTTGAAGATGTGCTTCTTCCGGTCAATGATCTTCAGCGTGCCGTTCTGGAAAAAGACAGAATGAACACTCACATTGCTTGTCCTTCACGCACATAATGGGTCAAGTTAGAGGTCAGATGAGCACTTCCATAGGCTGGGTGGGACTCTAGGGGTCAACCTGAAAGGGCCCGGGCAACACCAGTCTGTCAGCTGACACCTGGAAAGGTGTCCTCTTGTTCGCACCCCTGCCATTCACTGTGAGCTCTTACCGTTAACCATTTGCCAATGTCACCAGTGTGCAGCCAGCCATCTGCATCCAGCGTCTCCGCCGTCCTCTCCGGGTCTTTGAGATAGCCCTTGAACACGTTTGGTCCCTTCACACAAACCTAAACAAGAGAGATGAGTCAGGTTTATCTTTGATTGACGCCTTTTACAGTCTTGAATTTTGATAGCGTTTTGTTCCAGGCTGTACAAGAGACAGCTTCAAACGTTGCCGAATGCAATGATCACAAAGAGCCAGCAGAGGACACAGTTCGCCGTGCTCACGTTAATTTACTTGTTGCACACACAATTTACTCCTGAAAACAAAAAGCTTCATTATATTTATTCAAGTTCATGGATTGTTGCAATGTTTTGGATGCTTCGTTGCTCAATAAGATTTAAGACGTTGGACTTCACTGTAAACATTGGAGTCAATATTATCTAATTCAGAGATAATCCGCCACAAAATAGGCCTATGAAAACAGAACACCTTCCCCAGAGGCATCTTCTGACGCTCTCCATTTACTCAGCTCCATCATCGTCTTCAAGGCATTTAGATTGGCAACAGTCGCTCACCTCTCCTTCTCCCTTCGACGCGAAATAGTTCTTCTCAGGAACGTCGACTAGTTTTATGAGGTTACATGGCAGCGGAGCTCCAACGTGACCTGTCGGAAAAAATTCAACCTTACACAACAGTGCAAATACAATATCTCGAGAAATGTATATGTGTGTTCACAACATATAGAGAAGATGACACTATTCTCTGTTAAAAAATGAAAAGGACGTTTGTCGTTACCAATAGTGGACAGCAGGTGGAGATGTTGACCGTATTAAACTCTGAAGCCTCGCAACTGTATTAAGCTATTAGGATCTAAGACGAACCTAACTAGCTGAATAACTACTGTTTAGTAGATGTTTTTGCAAAGAAATTACTTACTACTGTCCTTATTAGTATGAGTAGCACTATTACTAAAATGTCAGATATTCATGGCTTGCGATCATTGTTTTTCTATCCAGAGCTGCTGCAGAACTTGACTTGACATTCCTGCCATCTTTTCCTCAAGATTTGGGAGTTTTATCTCACGAGCCAGAAGCGTCTGGACTGAAGTGTTAATGCTTTTGCTGCCCACTTGCCCTCACCTCAGCTGATAGATAAACAACCTCCCACTCAGTTTCAGCATGTAAAACCTGCCGGGAGTGGTGCGGGAGATAAACCCGGTGAAACCATAAATTGGCTATGAATATGGCAGCGATAAGGGCAGAGATCGGCTTGTGTTTTTTATCGACCCTTGACCCACAGTTTTCCACTGGTATCTAGGTCTGTTGCATAAAGGTTTTACCAGAAGTCCAATCTCCGGGCGTGGTGTAGGTGCAGCCAGCAGTGCACTCTGTTTGTCCGTACGCCTCGTAAACCTACAAACACACATAACAAGAGACAATAAATGAGAGGAAACCAGAGTGCTGCAGGTAGTAATGTTGACAACTGCGTGTTGGAAGTGAAGCCTTTCAGTCTTCGTGCATAACAGTCTGACATCTCAAACCTTTACTGCAAAAATAGCAGCAAAAAAATACATATTTTTCTGTCTTCCTATGGTGCAAATGCAAAGAAGTGCATGCTGAGTTACAAGTTACTTGCTCCTGCTGATCTGAACAGCAGGGGATATAAATCCTGAAGCCTGAAACGGCAGCGTGACTCGAGAGGTGAAAGTGTCTCTGCTTTCTAAGATGACAGATGTATTTCATTACAGTGAGTTCAGTAAAGTGTGGTTGCGTGGGCGTGCGAGGAGCCGACCTGACATCCGAGAGCTGCCCTGAGAAACCCAAGGACAGTGGGGGAGGTGGGGGCAGCTCCGGTGATAATCATCCTCAGTCTTCCTCCAAGGCTGGCCTGTACAAGCACAACACAGGGGGCAGGTGTTCATTGTGCTCCTCGCCGCCATGAATCCGTCATGACGTACAGATTGATATCTTTAAAAGTTGTGGAGTAAACAAGTGAAATCTGTTGTTTACCTGGATCTTGCTGAAGAAGATCTTGTCCCAGATGCTGTCGCTGCGAATGATGCCGCTGCTGACCTCAGCGCCTTTTCTCTTGGCAGCGAAGTTGAGAAGCCATCGCTTCCATGGACTGTTGGCCTGGCTGAAGATCTGAGCAACCAATGAGGCCACCTTAGCATCCCGGGTGGAGCTCTCATGACCATCCGCAGAAGTGTCTTCTCACCTTGTCGTACATGCGGTTGAGGAGTCGAGGCACCACTGGGAAAATGGTCGGCCGGAGAGCTTTCATGTCGTCCGGCAGGAGTCGAATATCGCCCTGATAGAAGCCGATCCGCCCGCCGTGACAGTAAACCACCGACTGTGAGAAAAGAGCGGGCGATTAGATGGAGTGGGAACACCGAACAACTTGAGGTGGTCCCTGAAGAGAGGCAAGTCCGCTGCAGCTCAGACCTGACCATGTGAGCTGGACCATAGTGACTGGAGGTGTAGAGAGACTCAAATATCATACGATGCAAGAGCATTAGAAGTGTGAGACCGCCAGACTGATGCACTCTGTAGTGGTGAAGAAAGAGCTGAGCTAGAAGGGAAACCTAGACTCGTGGTAAAATGAGAAGCTTGGTCGTCTGGTAGAGGCATTGGCGAGGACATAGCCTCTTTCTGCTGTCTCCCAAGAGAGCTTTGGTGGGACAGTGGTCCGAGCAAACCTCCAGCTCTCCTGGTCAGCAGACAACAAATTGGTTGAATTTCGAGCCTATTTTTAATCAGAGTAATTGTGTCACGTCCACGTGGGCCATCTTGGTGGATTTCGATAAAATGTGTTCGGTGGGAAGCAGGGTGTGAGTGATTACATTATCAGTCACAGCAGACTTTTCATGTCAAGACTAGATCTTGGAGAGGAAGCTGGTCACAAATTCAGCGGGTTAAATGAAGCCAAAGTATAAAAACAAAACCATCAAAAGCTTGTTTAAATTGTTGCAATATTTTCAGGCTGCCACGGTTGGCAAGCAACACCCAGCAAAGGCCCTGTCTGTTGGATCGCAGCTGTGAGATGTTGCAGCAGAAATGGCTTCTTCCTGTTTTGGGGTGAACTGAGGACACAACAGGCGCAAGGTCCCGCCTTCTGTTTGGCTTTCCAAACGTCACCAGAGTCTGAAGCAGCAGAAACATTGGCTTGTGATAGCAGTCTGGCATGCCTGCACTCGGGACCTTGTCCACTTAGTATGGGCGTTTGTATATAGTGTATATTGCCTATTACACTTACAGAACATTTAATGGAAAGTGTGGCTCCAATGAAAGATACTAGCACACAGAAAACCTCATTTTAAGTTGAAGGTTTAGAACAACAATAGAACATTTATTTCTAATCATGTGATCAGCTACCAATTTATACATTTTGTATGTACTTTTATGTACTGAAAGTATATAATAATTATAATAATAAAAATAAAAAAATGACAAAATATAAAGTACAATATTTTAAATATTAAAAATATAGTTTTCCATAAAAGAAAAATGAACTGTAAATTCATCACAAGCTAAAACATTGATGTTATTATTAGGCAACATAAAACATTGAAATTGATCTGTGCACTATTTGGAATATTAATCATGGCACAAGAAATTATTAATTAATTGGAAGATAATTGGATTAAAAATGTGATTCATTTTTGTCTATGTTTTATGTAGAATTTTATTATTTATTATTATTATTTGAATGTATGTAATTTATTATTTTAAATTAAATGTGTTTCGGTTTGAGTTTATTATCATGGCATTATTACAAAGATGATTTCATACAGTAATTTAATTAATTAACAAATATAATTAGATACATATGCAGTTCACAAATCGACAAAATCATTTTTGAATTTCACTTTATATATTAAATGGCTTAATTATTGCTTGTCACTTTCTGCTGACAGCATGATTTTCAAGAAAAATTTGGGCAGGACTCAATGTATGTTCTATACTGTTTACTTCTGATGGAATCTCAAGTCAGAAGTCGAAATGCTACTCATGTTTACTTTAGTCTCAGGAGAAGGTAGGTGCTTTCCTCGTCCTGACTCCTGCTGGGTGTCAACAG
Source organism: Synchiropus splendidus (assembly GCF_027744825.2). Taxonomy (NCBI): domain Eukaryota; kingdom Metazoa; phylum Chordata; class Actinopteri; order Syngnathiformes; family Callionymidae; genus Synchiropus; species Synchiropus splendidus. Next base: position 16,553,056 of record NC_071350.1, on the reverse strand, counting down.
TGGAAAGCCAGACTGGTTTAACCAGTCTCAACACCGGTCGATTTTCCACCGGCACACGCCGATCTGCTATTAAGCTTTGTGTGTCAACCTCAATTCATCTAAAGTGGCACATACTGGCAGGTGGTTTTTATAAGTTGTGTACAATAGAGTTAAATCCAAGTCACGGGACGCACAAAAAAATGAGCCCATAGGATTAAAGCTCGACATTTCCACACCTCTAATGGCAGTTTTGTGACATGAGGAGTCACAGCTGTAGATCAATAACACCACAGCTACACAGGCTTCAAGATACCCATGAAGTACAGATGCCGAATCTAAGCACAAAACAGCCCTCGGGTTTGTGGCATCCATGCCATTTTGCACCGTTCAAAGACTGAACCAGTTCATGGCCTCTCCATTAGTCACTTAGTTTGTGATGAGTCTGCACAGTTTTCAATAGATGCATGAGCTATTTTGGGATATGAGGCAGGTTCTATATGTAAACAGTAAGACTGTGGATTTATCTGTCTTTTCGCAATATCAATATGGATTCTTATATGTCATTTAATCGCCGTCAAGTTCTGCTTTTGATTATGAAGGCTGATTCAATGCAGCATTTCCGTTTAAACTCACGACATGTGGCTTTTATCCCGACATATATGTCACATTAGTTTCTTCTCAGTATCGAAGCTTTCACTTGAGTCAGCTTCAAGTTCAAGTCAGTTTGATGCTTTAACTGAATCTATGGTCTTAATAGAGATTTCACTGACATTTTAAATGTCTTGTTGATCCTTCTCTGATTTTCCTCTTTACTTCGCAACCACCATTTGACTTTATTTCATTAATAATTAATTTAGTTGTTTTTATTTGTTTTATTTGTTTTTATTTCCTCATGTATAAACGTACAATAAGCCAGTTTATTTGTTTTAGTGCCTGTATCCTGAAGCTGGATGAGTCTAGCGACTGTGGCTACTGTATCAGTTCAGGTACATGTTTGCTTAGATGTAAAAAGTAGTTCCTCTCCAGATAAAGGAGGAAGTGAGTTCATAAACAATCCACCCCCGGACCTCCTCTTGAAACCCATAAACACAAGCCTCTTCCTCTCGGTACCTCGATGAGCCTCTCGAACATGTGAGCCAGCGGCAGGAAGGAAATGAGGCAGTCGTCTTGATTTGGGAAAATGACTTTCTGCAGGGGAGAGTAAACAGTGAGAAGAAAAACTATGCCGATTTTTCACGGGCCAAACTGCAGCACTCACATCTGTGACTTTAAGGAAGCCAGAGAAGTCTGCCACCACGTTCCCATGAGTGAGCATCACACCTTTAGGGTTTCCTGTGAGAAAAAAAATCTTGAGCCATAGCTTCACACCCTCACAGCAACAACACAGATCAGACTTTCTTTTCACTAGATAAGAAGTCTGCACATGATCACATGGAGATACCATCTGAATCTGCAGTCACTGAACCTGTTCAGCTCAATATTCACCATGTGTGTCGGCCTTAATTCAACAACAGCTTTCATGACCTATCCTTCCTGTTTGTTGTTTATTAAAGCAAGTGACAATTCACCTATTGACCTTTGATTTTGGGTCACAAAAAATGTAGTATATTTTGTGAGTGCAAAAATGTATGAATCAAACCACACATTTTACTCATTTGTATTTTCATTCTGATACACAATTACTTGTAAAACTCATATTACGACGAAAACCGATATTCTTCTGACTACTACTTCAAGAACTACTACTCTCTCCTTCCCCCCTCACAACAACCGCTACCAATACTACAAGTACTACTCTTACTAATACTGTTAGCACTCTTAAATTACTTACCTACCCCACTACTATTACCAGCACTGCTCCTCTGTCTACTGCTAAAACAACTACTAATGTATAGTAATTGTAAACACATTTGTCATCACATGAACAATGACTCCACACATTGACAGTAAAATCCCTACATTGCAAGTCTTCACATGAAAGAGTTATTTTTTTATGAGGCAACAAACGAGGTTCCTGTTTCAGTCCAAACTTGTGGTGGCGCAACAACGAGGGGGAAGACGCTACATATGCGTCCCTGCGACCACTTAGTAGGGGGCAGTGTTTCCCGCTTCACATTGTCAAGCGGGTCAAAAGGAAAGATGACGTATGTGTGTCCTTACATGACCTCGCTTCTGGAGACTCCTAACTCCAAACACTTCGCCATTCAAATGCCAGTTTTCAAGACAAGTGAAGACAATTTCACTGCACTTTCTTATTTTTTTTTCTGTGTTGTGACAGGTTGTCTTTTAAGAGCTTAAAGAACTGTTAAAAATAAACGCACTTCAGACCAAACTTTCAGGTTTGGCTAGGTTCGAGTTCAACGCAAATCACAAAACAGTAACAAAGGCTTGATGCCAGCGATAAAGTTTTGGCGGCCCTGGCAAAAACATTCCTGTGAGGTACCTGTGGTTCCACTGGTGAAGCACACGATTGACAGGTCTTCAGGTGTCGGTGGCTGTGGGACCGATGAAAAATGTCAGGTGTTTTTTTATGATCATTTGATTTAATACCAATGTAGTGAATGTGAAAGCAAAACCCATTTTATTTATTTATTTTTTTGTGAATTAAATTCTATTTTAAGAAGAATACAATTAATATAGGCCCATGTATTTTCATACTTACTATCGGTTTTCTGTGATGATCTCTTCCCAAGGCCTAGAGACAGAAAAGATTTTCAGCAAGGGGAAACCACGAGCTTCAGCTCATCTCATCAAGTAGCCCTGACTCATCTCAGATGCGGTCAAGGAACCCCCTTGAAGGAAGTAGAAACATCAAAGATGTGTTGCCTCTTTCATTTGACCGACTCCTCACCTTGAGGAAGTCCTCTCATGACCTGAATCTCCTCGCTATTTTAAAGGGTGTGAACGTCGACCCTCTGGTTTCCAATGAAACCTGACAAACCGGTGTGCCGTCGCAACAGAAGACAAATAAAAGGATGATTTAATAGTTGCGCCGGTGCTTCAATTGCTCTTGAGAAATATTTTTCTATGGCGAGGAATGTTTTGATTTTTTTGGAGCCAGCAAAGAATTCAAACATGCTGCTTTCAATCAGGCTGTTGTGTAAGTTTTGGTGAGCCAGAATGTGCCACTCATACCTCCACCTCTTGTATTGCTTGGATGTGGACACCACAGGCGCTGCCTTGCTCGATGAGAGCCGCGTTAAAGGCGTCCATCAGGATGATCCGACGCAGTCCCGGGGTCTCCTTCCTCTCAACGTTGCCCAAAAGCACCTGAGCCTTCTCCATCTTGTCGCAGATGACGGTGGATATGTCCGCTGGAAGACACAAGCACACAAGAGCACCCGCACCCTTGTGTGAGAATCGGCAGAATAACGGAAACAAAAGGGACAAAATCCATAGGAAAGAGTTGGAAATGTTACACTTGTGCGGCTTTTAGGTTCCATTTTTATCGACATTTAGCTTTCATGTACCTTGCCCTCAGTATACGAGAATATTCACTTGAAGCATAAACACATTTGGCAAAATATCTACAAAATAGTTCGAATATTTTTTCTAAAAAGTAAAAATAATAAATCCCTAAATAATAAAATATACTAAATAATATTAAAGCATAATATCATTTTTTGTCAACAGTCTGTCGATAATGTAAAAAGAATTGTATACATTCAAAGTGTTCTTTAGTTCTGTACTTTTAAAAATATATAAAAAGAGATAATGTGAGATAACGGTGAAATAAAAAAAGCAGTTTTGAAATTTGTCCAGCTTATACCTAATAAAAAAAATAATAATAATAATAAAAAATAATTTCAAAATCTCTATAGGATATAATTTGATGAATAATAATAATTATTATTTCTACATGACGTATAAGAGCAACTTTTAAAAGGGAAAAAAACTTATCAATATACACGTACATCTGGTTAAAAAAAAGTATATTACACATTATGTTTTTCTGTTTATATATATTTTCACATTTTCATAAAAACTATTTTAAAATTCATACATATACAAACAAGAATCAATGTAAGGCATAATTTGTCTTGAATACCTATTAAGTATAATGACACACTTTTATTTATCTCTTTCTCAGGACTGATGCAGCACTTTGGTCACTCAGTGTGATTTTCTATAAGCACTTGACTCTTGAACAACTTCTGCTGTTGACATCTGCAGTGGTTTTAGTCAAAGTAATGTCTGGACTCTGCTTCCCTTTTGGCTCATGACATCACTTCCTGACAAATTTCCTGGCTGTGTTCTCACCAGTGTTGATGATGAACCTGATGGCATCTGGGCCCAGTGTGTCGTAAAGCGGAACCACCACCATGGAGTAGGTGTAGCAGGCGAGCTCCGAGATGATCCACTGCAACCAGACAAGAGGTCAGCTGACAGACTTTAGGGAGAACAGAAGCGGTCCAAGTGAGTGAGGACTCACCTCGGGTCTGTTCTGGGCGAACACGCCAATAAACTGGCTGGGGTTGGGCTGGCAGCCCTGGTGGAGGAGGCCTGATCCAAGATGCTCTGCTCGGGTCGTCACCTGTTCGGGACACATTCAGTCATTCTCCTACTCATTTATGCAATGGGGACCCCCTGGACCTGTCACCAGTTAGTCCAATGACCCGTACAGAAACCCACCCACACACACTCCCACCCACAGATATCAATTCTCCTCCTGTATGCTGTTGGTTTGTGGGAGGAAAGTTGCATGGAGCTGGATTTAACCCCTCAACCGTCCGGTTGTTTTACAAGGGAAGCATCAGGGGAATCAGTTGAGGTTGCCTCACAGATCATCACTAACTTGTGCACGAGGACAAGTCTCTGCTTGTCTGAGAGCGCTGGAAAGTTACGTACTCCACCGAGAGGGCGGAAAACCCCCTCTACAGTTGTCAAACCCTCACAACAGATTGAGTAACCCACTTCCAGTTTCCCTCCCACGCTCACATGATCTGACACTCGTTCTAAGGGATGTTGAAAGATTGAATTACCAACTGCTGAGTTTCCATGATCATTCCAAGACCAGGTTGAAAAATATTCAGGGAATAGATAAAAATAACAATTACTGTGGGTCTACAAAAAGAGTAGAGGCGTTGAAGAAATGGACTAGGACAAGGAGGGATGGTATGAGCAGAGCTGGTGTGGCTACATGTGAAACTGCATGCAGTTCAGTCTGGAAGGAAGATAGTGGGTAGAAGAGCTGCTTGAAATATTAGCTTACCTCTTTGTAGGACATCCATTTGTAAGGCTGGTTGGGCAGTCGTGAGCCTAAGCAAGGCCCATCACCTGCAACAGAGTGGAAGGTTACACACAAAGTCCACATGGAGAGGGCCACTACGGAGGCCCATGGATCTCAGGACCTTCAGTTCTTGCTGGGTAAATTCATAGGTGGATGGAGAGCAGCTGCTCCTCTAAATTGAGATTTAGGTTCTAGGGGTGGAATGTTCCTGGGTGGAGGAGGTCAAGTGCCTTGGAGAGTGAACTGTCAGTCAAGGGCAAGAAAGAGCTGAGGCTCAGGGCAAAGCTCCTTGGTGAGGAACTCTGGTCACAGAACGGAGAGGCTATAATCCCTCTGAAGAGGTGGAGGAGGGGGCGAGCGAAGTCTGGGCCGCTTTGCTCCGGCTGCTGCCCCTGCGACCTCACTTGGACAGATGGATCAACCCCCATCCATCTACATTTGTCTCACTGTTTTTATCTTAAACTGGATTCCACTGCATAAAAACTGACCTCCTGTAATGTTTCCCGATTTAGAACGCAACATTGTTTCTTTCCCGGGAGTATCTGTGACTCATCCTGCTAACGGTCTTCCAGACAGGTGTAGATGCGGCGGAAATAACTTGTCAATTTCTCTGTGACTTGGATCACCCCGCCGCGAGCAGAGGCACTGTTTCCACTAGCAACAGCGCCCAGCACTGCAGCAGCCAGAGGAGTCCCGGAGCAGCGGTTTGATTGGACGTTTTTAGTCAGACCACTGCGTCATCACAAATGTTGGTGCTGCAGCAAAAACAAAATATGTTTCCCTCGATTTTAGACTCATTCAGTTCTCCCCTTCCTTCTATTATAATACAAAATAGCCGATGATCAGGTTTCACAGTTGTTTTTTGATGCTCAGTTTTGAGTAAATTTTGTACTTTAAAAGATGAAAACGAGGTTTAAGTTAATACAATGTCAACTAACCCGCTAACCAGGAAATTTTTTTGAGTCAAAAACCCACAATTCACATTTTAAGACTTTATAGGAAGCACGTGAGAGTAGCAGCTGACTGTTGGCTATTTGAGGAAGAATAAATGTGAAAATATAGATGATCGAGATCAACAAGTCGATCAAAGAGAAAAACTGGCTTGAATTTTGACATTTGTCTATTGATTGACAGAACAGTGTTAAAGAAAACACAGACGCAGTTTGAAAAGCGGTCAGCTGTACTTACCAGATATGTGAAGGCCCCTCTGGAAGACCTCGTACATGGTCTTGGCGTCGTCGTGGTAATGTGTAAGAAGCTTGGATCTGTCGCCCATCATCGACCTCCGTGCCCCGTTTTCCAGCTGGTGAAGATGGAAGAGAAAAAAGTGTATTACTTGTAGGAGAAAAACATTATATTTCTTCAGGCTTTTCAGTCGAGTGTGAACAAAACTGATTAACCCAAATTGAATCTAATTGTATTCCTCGATGTAGTTCACATCCCAGGCCTATAGGTGGCGAATAAAGACGGTGGTACACTCACAAGCGCCATGCAGAATAACTATGTTGTGTCTCTTGCATGGCTTATCACCGCTGCTGCTGCTGCTGTGGCTTCAGAACTAGCCTTGATGAATCACAACAATAAGTCGACATGGTGAATAACTGGTGTCTAGTTGAGTGGTGCAGCTGCAGCAAGCAGAGTTAGGTGAGTCAGAGATGAAGATGCAGATGTTGCCGTTGGGAGGAGATCAGAAATGACTATATCTGAGGGACATGTAAAGAGGTTTGGAGACAAAGTGGAGGAAAGGAGATGGAGAGGAGATACCATGCTGGACCAGGAATGCTGGCGGTAAAGAAGGACCACAAGTGAGGTTCATGGAAGAGGAGGATGAAGACAAGTGAAGGCAGAAAACCTGCTGTAGAAAACTTTGAAGGGAAATGGCCAAAGAAGAAGGTGAAATAGCTTCACTGAAATCAAAGTCAATTCCAGGAAATGCACCTCCTGTGTGAAGCAGATTCCTCCCTGTCAGTGAGACATGCAGGATGATGCTTGGCATGTCCAGAATCTCACAACACAACATCAGAATCCAAAACATGGGTGTTGACTGGCTGATTAAAATAGTGTTTACAACAATTGATGTTGAGTTGTTTTTCACTTGAGAGCGGCCTCACAGGTTTCACAAAAAAATGGTATTGATTAAGCGCTTTTTTTGGCATCAAATCACTTTTATTTCAGTACTTATTTAAACAATAATGATTTTCAGTGGGTCACAAATGCGCTGGTCATGAGTGTGTGTGAACAGAACTTCATTTGTCACATCAACAAATCATCGGCATCATCTCCCAGTTACACACACAAACTCATTTTGCTGAGACGTGTCAGCAGAAGCTAATCCAAGATCTTATTATAGCAGCTAATAGCATTAGCTTCACTGTTAGGGTGTCGCTATAGCAACGCAGGTGATTTTTTTTTTTTAAGTGGCACACTTTGGAGAACAAATCATTTCATATCTATTTATGTCACAGTTTTATGCTTTTTGTTTTACCTCACAAATAGCCTTTGAACTCAGATCCAGTCAGATGACTTTCCAACATGGTCTGTGATTTATTATCATATTTTGGAGGCGTGATTGACATTTATGCGGGCACTTTATCTCTAGAGAGGTAGCGCCTCATATTTTCACAAAATATTTTTTTCACTAGCCTGAGTAGCAACATTTTTTTCGGACTCACCGGCACCTCCTCCGACTGGTGAAGAAGACTGCAAGGTGGTTTGATGGGGCGTGGTCTCGTGGCCATCCAGTAGGCCAGCATGGCTGTCAGGGCGCCGATTCCTACCAGCGTGGTGGTGGACAGGGAGCGAATGTACTGGCCCAGGTCCTCAATCTCCGGTACCCTCAGGCCGCTTGTCGTCTCCTGCGCCTGCATCTTCTCCATCAACGTGGAGCTCAGCTCTGTCAACAGAAACAACGACAAAAACATTAGTTTTAATATTCACTCCTCTTGACTGACCTGGCCGAATTTGGGTCATTGATTCATCATATAAGACAATGGGTATCTTGTGTACTCATTTAAATTAGTCAGAACAGTCATGATGATTGACAGGTTCAACATTCCAGCTGTCCATTTAGGAGGACCAACTTTCCTTTACCATGGAACTGACTCAGAGGAGGAGGAATTTGTCAGTGGGTTGAGATGCCATTGAAACACGCAGACTTCCTGTTCCTGTCTGATTTCACCAGTCTCTTTTTTTCAGCCAAACATGTGTGAACAATTACGGGCAAAAAAGAAAATACAGATTAACTGATGACTCAAAATAGTTGGAAGTGAGTGGGTGTCTACGATGGATAGGCAACATGCCTGTGCCTATCGCCTCGAGTAGCTGGGAGACTCATAAAAAAGAGTGGGCGCAAGACTGTGGTAGAAACTTGAGCAACATGATCCCGAAGACTTAAAAATGTTTCCTTACAAACACTCTACTACGTACTCCTTCTGTTTTCACTTGTATTTTAAAGGCTCCAACATTAAGATAGAACATCAAGGAAGACATTCTATAGACCTGTATTTTTCAACCGGTGCCATGAGCGCCTGTCAGGTGTGTCGTGGGAAATGATCCAGTTCCGCGCAACTTGTACGGAGATAGAGAGAGGTGGCGATATGATAACATTAAATAGTGAACAATTAGAACCTTTTGTCGAGACAAAAACATGAGGAGATCGCATGGATTCGGTCACATTCTTTCCATACACAATAGATCTGTGCTGATGCGACTCCTCCATCACTCGCAGCTCACAGCATAGCGCGCAATTCTCGACTTCCCACACACTGAAATGCTCAATTTTGAGTTGTTTTTTAACCTGATGTGCCTCTAACTTAAGAACACACCTTCACCACAGAACGATGGAGCGTTCCAAAGACTGTTTGCAGTGTAGAGCCAAACAGAGCTAACAGAGCTCACATGATGTCTCCCTTCAAAACTTCATTGACACTTGTAGGCCAGCAAACTTTCCTTCGTTGTTTAAAAATTAGGCAGAAAGCTAAACGCAGAACCAAATAATTTCGCTCCAAAATGTGAAGAGAGAAAGATTCATTGCTGTTTTGAAGCAAGTCGAGGTAAAGAATGTTCAAGATTTCTCTGGAAATTCCCCAAACTAGAGTAAAATCTTGCAAAAGATACGGTGGTAAAATCGAAAGTTATTTAAAATAAACAAATAAATCATGATATGCCATATTGACCACCCCTTTCTGGAAAGATTTTTTAAACAAGTAGATTTTCTGCATTTTGTTTCTGCAAACAGCATGAGTGTCAGTTGCAACAATTTTTTAATACATTTAAAGGGATTTTCCGGAGGACTTCCGTCAAAGCTAACTGTTTTAGCTGAGGTTCCTTTTGTGGTGAGCCTTGGGATTTTTTCAGTGAACCTCATGTGCAGTGGTTTAAAAAGGTAGAAAAACACTGCTATAGACAACAGGCAGCATTGTACAAGCAGGATCTGAATAAAGTTGCACGATGTGATGCTAAACCCTATATGCAAACGTATTATTACTATTATCTTTATAGACAAAAAAAACATTTTGTGATGTTAAAGTTTACAGTATGTACTGTACAGTACGATTAAAAATCTGGAGGCTCCATTTTGGGCTCACCGGATCAGCGGCACTGTCGGCTATTATCCTGCACTATGGCTGATGGAAAGATCAATAGATGAGGGGCAGGTTGATGCAGAACATACTCTGCATGTTGCCATTAAATATGATCACGACGGGGGCCTTTCAGTTCATATCGTCTACTGGAAGTGCAGATTCCTTCACGATTCCTTCAAACAAAACACAGCTTCACCCGTCACAATAGTTTAGTTTCATAACACAAACACCGATTATGTCACATTCGTCTGCGCTCATGTCCAACACTGTAGGAATGCTGACTCACTTATAACCCATTGCTCAGAAAACAAAAAGCAGAATTGAAGTCGCTTTCTGATCTGTTTCTTGTGAGTCTAATTTGGGCAGAATTGTTGACTCAGCTGTTTGTGTCAGGAATGAAGCTATTTGTCCTGTATTTTTAAAACAACCCCGGCGGGGCCGGGGGGTCACTGGTACGGACGGAAAAAAGGTCAGTCCTGCTGCCTCTGAGCACGATTGTTGCTGCAGCTGGAGGGTAGCGCATCTCTGAAGTAACACCAAATCAGAGGCAAAATATTGAATTTAATATGAAATTATTCCACATCTTGTTCCTATAGCAGAGTGAAACAGCTGTATTTAAACTAAATAAACATAAAAGTGACATAAAACTAAAATATGAATCGTAGTTTACTGTATAATAATGACAGTGACAATGTGGCCCGCCTGCTATGGACTTCTGAATGGGACACTTCCTTTGACCTCTGAGGCTTCGAGCAGAACGCGACGCCCTCTGCTTCCTCAAGTCACGCCCCATCGGCCCATCCGAGGCCTGTCACCAATGATTAGAGTCCAGCGGATGGGGATTACAGCCTATTAGCAGAGAGACAGCTGACCAGCAGTAACCTCACTACTGCAGCGACACCGCTGTTCACCCCTCAAATCATATTTTCCTTTTCCTGTTTCTCCTCTGCGGGGTCTCTTTCACAGGAAAACTGACGGTCGAGATCAAGAAGAACAGGTTAAAGACAAGCATTAAAGCGAATTTAAATTATTTTCAGGGCAAATTAATGACAGAAAATCGGTTCAAATCGCGAGATTAAAACGAGTCTAACCTGTAATCCAGCCTTTACAGAGGCGTCAGAGGCGTCAGGCGCAGCAGGTGCGATGCGGCTGCTCGCTCTCTGGTATCACATTACCCCACGCGCACCTACGATCACCTTCCTATTGCCACCAATGAGATTAAGCTGAGGCACGCAGGAGTAGGTCAGGGATGCGTTTTGGCTTGGTTTACACCTGGCAAGGCTCCGAATCACACCACCCCGGCTCTACTCCTCCCTCCGGTTCCATGCTACCCTACACTCACCTTCCTGGATGAATAATGCAGGAGATGTTTGCACTCCACATTTGAATACACTTTGACTATCAAAGGAGAAGCTGAGCATGACTTTACCTGCCAGTTTGGAGAAATGAGTGCGTTGTTTTTAGTGATTAGCTGTGTTCACCACTGACATCAAATTATGATTATGAAAACAAAGGAATAGAATAGTTTGGACTGGAATGAAAGTCATTTATTAACAAGATGACTTCACTAGAAGCTTGACATACAGCCAACGCAAGTCAATATTTAAATAGTGACGTCCCAGTTGCGACCAAAAACAGCTATTATTTTCATAGTGCAACCATTTGACTCCTAATTTCACAGCATAGGACAAACTCTCTCACAGGACTGGTCACGCCTGCTTTTCTGTATCAGTAAAAAGTTACAGCTCTAGAAGGGAAGTGGAAAAGCTTCCCTTTAGGCTAACAAGCTTAGCTAACTTAGCTAAAGCTAGCACTCTATGGCTGTTTTGTTACATCAAAACTGTGTTTCAGTTTGGTGTGACAGGAAGGTCTCTGACCAACTAACGTGACTTTTGATAATATGATTTGTGATAGCAGGAAAGCTTGTGTCAGTGACAGCAGAGATACGCCTCGCTCGGTAAACCACAAACGTATCAGTCAGTTGTGCGCCAGGGAAGTGCAACCGGGCCGACCAGGCTGAGTCAGCAGTTGTGGCTGAGCCATTACTGTCTCAGAGAGTAAACTCTAAATGCTGAGGAAGCAATAACACACTCACATGGCTGATCTATTTTTCTCCAAAGAACCCTCCCCACCAATCATTGATCTCATTCAAACACTGAACAGAGTTGATTAGAAAATGCTCCAGTGACTGAAGCTAATCTAGAGCAAACAGCCAGTGTTTACTTTCTGAGTTCTGTTGCCAGATTTAGGTCACCCTAACTTTTGCTTGGGTATAAATGGAGCATTTAACTTCACGTTAAAAAAAGAGAGTTGGAAAACTGAATGGAATGGCAACAGTTAGAAAAATCTCAAGCAACTTATTCCACCTTTAAAGTCAGTGGACAAATCTAATGCTTCTGTTTCAACATTCATGAGTCATTGAGCTGCTTTCTCAAGCTACCGTGTCACTCATTAAAAGCAGAGCATATGTGATGATGTCAGTCAAGACACTCATATCTAGACTTTATATTTGAGGTGTTGGAAGCAAGCAGTGACTCATAAATCTAAGCTAACTACACACAAACTTTATGATGGCACGTGAATGTAGCAAAAGTGTAGTGGCTCACTTGTGTAGTCTATTCAGCACCACTTTCACAAGTACACCAATGCAAGCCAGCGTGACAGCTACACAAATTATCTACACAAAACACACATTAATAATAATAATTCAAAATAAAATGCACAATAGATCTCTAATATTTACACATCTCTACAGGAAGCTGTAGATAACAAATGATATTTGGATTTTTAATTTGTATTTTCACAAACGAATTTGGGCCGTAACATACAGTACATTGGTTAAATAGCACTTTAATTCTTTCTTGGTCACGTTGGTTATTAAATATGCAGCACCTGCTGTGACAGTTTAAATATTCATGCTCAAGATAAACCGGCCGCTGTCCCTCACCTCATTGTGCTCTTCTTGCTTTTTGCTATTAGTTCCAAACCAACGCTACTTCTGAGCTAACGCCACAAAAAAAAAGAAAAGAGTTTTCATGAAATATTAACATATTGTTGAGGAAATGTAAATGGAATTGTAATGATGACAACACAAGTCACTAAAAGTTTACGTTCCCAAGCAGCTATCTATCTATCTATCTATCTATCTATCTATCTATCTATCTATCTATCTATCTGTCTGTCTGTCTGTCTGTCTATCTATCTATCTATCTATCTATCTATCTGTCTGTCTGTCTGTCTGTCTATTTATCTATCTGTCTCTCTCTCTCTCTCTCTATCTATCTATCTATCTATCTATCTATCTATCTTCTATCTATCTATCTATCATCTATCATCTATCTATCTATCTATCTGTCTGTCTGTCTGTCTCTGTCTATTTATCTATCTATCTAGATAATAGCTAGCTCCTAGCTAACTCCCTGTCTATTTATCTATCTGTCTCTCTCTCTCTCTATCTATCTATCTATCTATCTATCTATCTATCTATCTATCTATCTATCTGTCTGTCTGTCTGTCTGTCTGTCTGTCTATTTATCTAGATAACAGCGAGCTCCTAGCTAACTCCCTGTCTATTTATCTATCTATTTATCTATCTATCTATCTATCTATCTATCTATCTTTAGCTAGCTATTACTAACTATTGTTAACTAGCTAGCTAACACTGTCTATCTATCCAACTATCTATCCATCTATCTATCATCTATCTATCTATCATCTATCTATCTATCTATATAGCTCTTAGCTAACTCCTTGTCTATTTATCTATCTGTCTATCTATTACAAACTATTGTTAGCTAGCTAGCTAACACTCTGTCTTTCTATCTATCTATCTATCATCTATCTATCTATCTAATAGCTAGCTCTTAGCTAACTCCTTGTCTATTTATCTATTTGTCTCTTTATCTATCTATCTATTTTTAGCTAGCTATTACACACTATTGTTAGCTAGCTAGCTAACACTCTATCTATCTATCTATCTATCTATCTATCTATCTATCTATCTATCTATCTATCTATCTATCTATCTATCTATCTATCTATCTCCTTATTTTGCATTCATATTAACCCACATTGCTTGCTCCCATCTTGCTTAATTCAATTCAGAAGTTTGAACGCTGACTCAGCGTTCCTCATAATCAAACTGAAGCTCAGGTTTAACCTTCAATACCTTGACGTTTCTGCATCCATTCGCCTACAAACGCTCGTATTGCGCGCGACTCGAGCCACTCAGGACCGTCCCGAGGCGTTTCAAAGACGGCAGGAGGTCAACGGCCGCGCATAAACCTGCAACTGGAGTGGTGCGAGGCGGAGCGAGGAGAGAAACCGCCGGTGGGCCGCTGGATTTCAGAACCCCTGTCTGGTGGACAGCTCCGTCCAATCAGAGGCGCGGCTTTGGATGGCGTCACCCGTCCTCCTTGCCACCATCCTCCTCCTGTCCTCCATCGCTGAGGCATGGTGGAGGACATGCAATGCTTCAAACCGGCAAGCAGCTGAGCGATGTGCTCGTGAGGCGCAGGCAAATCATCGAGACGAATTCTCGGTGAACTGAAACGGGGCCTTGCGCAAAAAGCGTCCGCTTAAATAACGCACAATGTCACGCGACTCTCCCAGCCGGCCCACCTTGAAACGCTCACATTCATATATCCCCATGTTACTCTCACTATGAACAGAAGCCAACCCGTCCGAATGCGTCAATATTTGCGCTTACTTGTAGCTTTATTCCACGCAGGCGCATGCTGGCAGCCATCCCGCCCTACCTGGTGCGAAACACACCTTTTATCTGTACCCCGCACGCATTTAAAGGCCCATAACGGGAAATGTATGATATAAAAGTGATGGCACGAAGGTCGACCGGCGAGAATGTTGTGGTTATGAAGTAAGAAATGGACGCACTGCAGCGAGTGAGTGAAAAGCCGGTAATGAATGACACGATGTACATCAGGCGATAACACCCCCAGATTCCCCTCGTATATCTCCGATGGTTCATAAAAGGGTTCTCCCCCCGCCCAAAAAAAAAACTCACCTAATATAATCCAGAGCGACCCAGAGACCAACACGAACGCGAGCATGTCTGTCTCATGGAGTCCCGGTGCAGGAGCCTGTCAGAGCCGCAGCATCGACTGCAGCAAGTCACCGACAATCTGGGAGATTAAGAGGAGGAGGAGGTGGCGGTGGTGGTGGTGGGGGTCGACCACTGATCTGAGACGCGGCGCAGGACGGGGGTGGTGGCCCAAGTCCAGCTGGAGGGCCAATAAGAAGAACAAGTATTGACTGAGAAAACAGACCCCAGGAGCATCTTCCCGGTGGATTTTGCACCCTCACCCACTTGGCTGCGGTGGAACACCCCGGCTGCAGAGAGAGGGTCGACCGGTCTGCCGGACAAGGTTACTCAGGATCAAAGTGGCAACCACACCATTCCACAATTATAGTAGATGCTGCGCCTCACCTTTGATCGAAGCATCCGGTTTGCATTAAAGAAATCGCACTTTTATCTGACGTCACAATAGCGTATGAAAATGTTGAAATGATAACTCTCAAGTTGTCATTAAAATTATCGTTAAATGATTAACGACGATTCTGAAACTTTACAATGATTGTCAACTATTGTCAGACAAAATCGCTTGTCTTTAAGGCACATACAACCGCAACGAAAGTTTTATTTTCATTCACCAAAATTAATTTAACTACCGCGGCATATTTTGATCGCTTAAAATGGCTTTAAAATTAAATAATAATAAATGCAAAAACACAATTCAGAAAATGAATGAACTGAATGATTTAACAGCGGCTCAAAATGCTGCACGTCTATTCCACACATTATGATATACGTCACTTCCGGTTACCCCACGCGGAAAGAAAAGCTTTGACGCCTTCTCTTGTGTAAACATTTGGGCGTTGTCCGAGATATGTGCATGGAAACGAATACCACGGGAGCACAGATGGAGAATCAATGGGATAGTCTACTGTGATCTCAACGAACACGGCTTCTATTCATGTTGCCTGTCTGCTCTGGGAATTGCGGTATCGTCACTTCCACCTGTGATCGCCATATTTTTAAAAAAAAATTTAATCCATATTTTCATATCGATTGTGCCATTGAATGTAGCGATTCAAATGTTTTGCTCTTGAAGATAAATAACTTCTTTAAAAAACAACCGGAGACGCCACCATCACGAACACGGACGTTAATCGCACGTCACGAGCACGTGACTGCCTTGTCCACGCCCACTGAACTAAAGTAACCTTGAGAACGGCTGACACAGTGAGAGCGATGACGCGGTGGCACGGCCGAATGTGAATGGCATTTAATCCACGCTTTTTCAGACGTGAAACGCGTCGCTGCACAACGCTACGATTTAGATTGAGGCGTTATAGCTTCACAAATCTAGTAGTTAGATTCATTATAATGAAAAGCAAGTGCGGTTTGTTAATACAAAGTGAAAACTAGAATCGAATAGCAACGGTCAACCACGCAGCTCGACGCGTGGCATCACGTGACTGACCCTCTTAATTAAATGGGGTCATTGTGCAGGACCTTCCATCTGTCTCCTGCAGGAGAGCCACACCTTTCCGAGCTTCTCTTCTCAGATAACAGGACAAAAAGGATGAGTGGAGTAGTGTTCAGACAAAAGCTGGGATGGAATGGTGTCTGTCCGTCTGTCTGTCCATGGTAACTTCAGTGGTTGCTCTGGACTCTGACACCGATTATTCAGCTATTTGACTGAAGCACCATGTCCACCACGGCACATTTCCAACATCTCATAATCGTGCAAAAAGAATATGTTGACCACTGTCAGTGGTATGCGCCTTTTCTCATGAGAAAGGTGAAAGTAGCATGAAAACTAAACCCTTGCGAAGTGAAATAGAAGAAATGTATTTTGACTTTGTCCAGTGTGTTTTTAGTTCCTACAGACTCTAACCTTCAAAACATAATATGTTGTGTCATAAGATGCAACTGATGTATGGAATATCGGCCAATATTGTTGATATTTTATCGAGGCTTTAATGAATAGGAAGTAGGCCAACAAAAAAATGGAAAGGTGAAATAAATAAAAATACACATTTCTGTATGTTTCAACAATAGAAAGAACAAATGTGGCAAATCAGTCACAGCAGATTAAACAATTTAAATTTATACTTTTTTTATATATATATATATATATGGATTTTTTTCCATTTCATTTTAACTATCAAACAGTTTAATGAGGGTATTTTTATTTATTTTATTCGAAACACTCAATCAGAATTTTCTTCATAAGCTTATGAATGAATGATTATTGATCCCAAAAGGTCTTTAAGCACCATCAAAACTTTTTATGGAGTTTAGGAAGACAGGGATTTAAACCCCTGTGTGGAGGAGACCCTTACATTTTGCCCAATTCTTGGAAACACACCATTGTGGGGACATTTTGCTTTTGTGGGGACCCTCTGTCAATAGATTAAGCCTCATTTTGTGGGTTATATATATATATATATATATATATATATATATATATATATGTGTGTGTGTGTGTGTGTTGTATTGGCTTTTTAATGCTTTGCTTTGAGTTTGGAATCCAGTCATTATATATATATATATATATATATATATATATATATATATATATATATATATATATATATATATATATATATATATATATATAGTGTGTGGGGGGTGTTCAAGTGACGTCACCATTGAGGATTGTGGATCCTGAGGAGGGGGATCTCTTTTAATTTGATCAATTATTTTATCTGATTAATTTTGTATTGTTTACTTTTTTCAATGCATACCATTTTATATTAATGTAATATCATCGTAGTTATAGTAAATGTATGTGACATATTTTATAATACTTTACATTAGCTTTATATCAATACTAATATTATACGTTTTATATCAATTTAAGATCACATGTTGTGTTTTTGAGTCACTCACCAATAACATTCTCTTCTCTGACTCTTCTCAAACCCCTGAGTCGCTATACCACACTGAAAAGAAAAAGACAGACCGGATGTTATGCGGGCGGACGTGTCTCGTATCACCTTTATTTTTGCACTGTATGTAAAGGTCACGTGGTCATGGGCAACGTCCGCAGTAGCTGGGATTTATTGTAACCCAGCTCCCTTTTCCAGCTCCTTCATTCATCCTCTGGGATTGCATCATTGTCTGGCGTTTGTCAGCCAATTTTCGTTTTCCATTCTGGAGAAGAAATCCCTGACAAAATTCCAGCCTGAAAAAAACCCCTGCGTTTGCTCCCGGGACGCGCGTGCGCCACCGCGACTCGTAACCAGCATCTGGCGCGCGCCTGGGAAGCACCTGGCAGCACGGCGCAGATGAGAGGCTTCAGATTGGTTTTCTCAGAACAGCAGGGTTTCGCCGAAGTGCGCGGCTGACTGCGCCTTACAACCGAGGCATGCACGAGCAGAAACTATTGCGTCATGTAAACAGACGCGTGTGGCACGCGGCGCCCTCTAGTGGCGCTAAGAACCACTGCAGGTTTCATGGAAATGCCATATCTCCTGTAAAAGGCGTGTTCAGTGCGGGGGAACTTCTGAAGGAGTGTGACAGCCGAGCGTGGCTGTGTCTCATGCTTTTGCCAAACAACAAAACATCGCAATAGCTGCAGAATTACGCAGAGAAGAGCATGATTTACGACACATATATGGATTGGATATATGGATTTACTACTCATGCAAAATGACTATTACAATAACACACTGATTCATATAGTAATAGGGCTTTAAAAGTGCCGTTTTAGTCATGGACTCAATGAGAAAAGTATGTAAATTATACGGATTTTATTATAATGTTTTTGTCGTTACACGTGCTTTATTTTTTTATTTAGTCTTTGCTTTTCTACGATACAAAAATGACCCAAAGATCTGACTCCGCCACCACACACCCTCGTTTTCTGTCTACCCACGTGATTTCCAATAAGCGCTTGGGTTTCTCTGCAGCCGCTACTCGGCACGGCGCATGCGTCCCACACCATGCCGCCCCTCCCTCTCGACCAAGACCTGTGGGAAATACCCGCTCTGAGGATATAAAGCTGCACTTCGAGGGAGAGCTTTATCACAAAACTTGCCGTTCTTCGTGGATGCTTGAGAGAGAAGACGAATATTTGGAGGAATACTCCGGGATTTCCTTTTTGCTAGACAACGCGGGACAACTGTGAGTGAACTTTTTGACGCCTTTTAGGAAGTTTATTCATCGCATAATCCGAACAAAAGCACCACTCATATTACTTAACTTGCATTCGAATGAAGTTTTTTTTTCATGCGCTTGAAATGCAGGCGCGCACGTTTTCCGTGCAGTGACTCCCTCGCACTCTCGTTTCCGCCACCGTGACCTCGTCACCTCACAGTCGCAACTCACCAGAAGTAGCTCAATTTAACGCCGCTTTTCTGTGCTTTTTCAGGAAAGAAACATGCCGGTAGCGAGGCAGAGAATGCGCCAATGGCTGGAGGACAAGATCAACTCCAACTCCACCAAGGGTCTGACCTGGATTGACAAGGTGAGGTTTGAATGAGGAAGTATGAGCTTTAAATTGTATTTAGATTACTGTCCATATAAATACTGGAATGGTTTCTGATCGGCTTTATCGTGCTTCTTTCATTCAGGATAAGACCATGTTCACCATCCCCTGGAAACATGCCGCACGCCACGGCTGGGAGATGAGCAAGGACGCGTGTCTGTTCAGAGACTGGGCCCTCCACACCGGTGAGGCAGCTCTCATGCCAGAACCAGGGGCCGTCGCCCGAGATGAGAGTGGAACTGACCCAATGTTCTCACAGGGAAGTACGTGGAGGGCCAGGTGGAGGACCCCAAGACGTGGAAAGCCAACTTCCGCTGTGCCATGAACTCCCTGCCCGACATCGAGGAGGTGAAAGACCGCAGCGTTAACAAGGGTCACATGGCCGCACGGGTCTACAGGATGCTTCCGGTGAAGCGCAGAGGTGAGAGAGGTCAACGTCTTCCGCCATGTCTCAGTGTCGGACAGTTTGAATAATCAGCCGGTTTGTTGCAGTTCGCCGGGAAAGACGCGGGAGAGGCACGGACATGAAGAGAAAGACAAAGGTAAACAGTGTGATTTCAGTTGTCTTGAAGTTTGTGAACAAAGTCAACAATGACTAAACCTCATCCCTGGTGCAGGTGAAGGTAGAGGAAGAGGACGACGACATGGATGCACAGTCCTCTACAAGTCAGTCGCAGACAGACGACGACTTCTCACCTCAGGAAAACAGACCTGACAGCACAGAACCCCTGAACATGCCAGGTGAGGGAGAGGAGGCTCAGCACCAGCCTCATGAAGCTCCAGACATGTGCTGAATCCTGCTGTCTCTTGTGGCTCCAGACATGAGCACCGAGGTTCCCGACTTGGGCCTTTCCGTGGAGATTGAGTCAGACTTTTACGGAATCTACAGCGACAGATTTCAGGTTTCTCCTGAAACCAGCAACGGTGAGAGAACAACACTTTTTCTTACTTTGATCACTCATGTGTATGAAGAGCCCTGACTCATCATGACTCTCTTCCTCATGTCTCCGCTCTGGATCCAGACTGCGCCTACGACGAAATTATCAAGGTAAATATCAGTACGTTTCTTGTTTTCGTTCTTTGATCCGTTTTTTTTCTTCTGAAGAATATTTGCTTCATCTGTGATTCTGCTTCCAGATTTGCGAGGAGATGGAGAGGGACTCGCCGTGGAACCACAGCTACCAGACTAACACGGTCTGCTTCAGCCCAAGTGGAAGTGACTCCTCAGGTGGGTCTCCTGAAGTTTAACAAAAAAAACTGTAAATATCAAATTACATTATTATGAAATTATATAGTAAAATATACCCATTTTGACAAACTATAAAGAACTATATTATTATTCATTTAATTTATTATAATAATACTATATATTATTATAATAAATAAACAACCTAAATATATAAATAAATGAAAAACAGAAGAAAAAAATTGATTTTTATGTCTCTGCTAAAATAGTCAACAAATAAGTCACATTATTCATGTCACTAAACAAGGAGATCCTTTTGGCTTTGTCTTTCCACTTTAAGAAATAATGGATTTTCACACTTTAAATTCAGCTGGATGAAATATAGTCCCAGAAAAGAAAAGATTTATTCAACCATTGAGCGGATTGAAAACAATCCAGTGAGCAAACTTGACAAATCCTGGCCGAGCAGATCTTAATGTTTTTGCCTTGACATTTAATTTTTTTTTTACCCTCGGTCAATATACTTAGATTCACTAATACCCGTCCCTGCCACAGCAGCAGTGTCCGCCACAGGGAGTTACTTCTAGAGGCTCACCAGGAGTCGTAACAATCATGGCTGATCGACAGTGTGGTCCATCTGTCGACAGCTTCTGAGGTCATGTGGATGCTTCCCATGACTCAATGAACTTCCCCTGACTTAACGTCGTTGTTTGCCCGAAGTAAATAAACTTTACAAGTGTGAACGCTTACACCGTTTCCCAACCCAAACCACTGGAATGTCTGCACTGTAGCGGCCATCATGGTGTCTATTGTCACTCAAGCGTGTCTCTCTCTTCACAGCAGAAGACGTCTACAGTCCGAACTACACCACGCTAAATTCAAACATCTTCCAAAACAGCGCAGACTGTTGGACCGGGTCGTGGTTGTCTTCGCAATTGGACTTTCCATTCACTTCTTAGCAAGCGTGAAGCCCCTAGCCCCCAATCTCCATCATCCCATTTGAGACTCCTGTTGAAGAATTTCCTCATGACCTGTCTGCTTTTGTGTGGTGTTGCTCCGTCGCACAGCAAAGCGACTTGTGTCTTCAATCCTCAACACTAGAATTCCATTTTTTATTGTTGTTTCATTGTCGCTGTAAATAGTTCTGAATATTCCTATTTTTTGTAATAAAAATAAACGTAAAAAATACTTCATCAAAAATGTGGGTCCTGATTCATTGTTTCATCTGCTGGGGGCGGGGCTAAGGTGAGCAGAACGTCCACATGGCGGCTGGGAGAGGCCGAAGAATTGTAGCCCTTTATCTTCCGATGAAGTTTCTGAGAAGCAAAAAAAGGCTTGTCTCTGGATCCAGCCGGCTCTTCAGGGGCGCTGTCAGTTGTGAATGATAGGGTTAGCGCCTCTACCTCTTCACTTCTTCCTCTCGGTGATGAATTTCCCCTCTGAATACATCGCCAGTGACTTGTAAACCACTCACTTTCCTCAGTTTAAACTGAGGTGAATGAACCTTTTGAAGACCAAAACATAGAAAGGACTTTATAACTGCTAAAAATTAACCAACATTTTTAATCACAAGTTAAGCTATCTAGTTTTACAGCTCGTAGTTTAAGTGCTGCTGGAACAGGAGCTGGGGAAGCACAGTTATCTGGTGGAAGAATTTAACCCAACACAGAAACAAAAATGACTTTTTTCTGCAAAACTAACGCAGGTTAACTGCGCGAAACGTCCTCTTAAATTGCTGCAGTTTCCAAGGAAATGGATTCCCTGTAAAAGGCATGTTTCTTTGGCATAATGAAGAGTTTTAAACGGGAGGGGTGTCTCCTCCAAGTGAGTTCATTTCTATGAACCTTCATGCGAAGAGGGAATTAAAACCAGGGTGAAAGGAAATTCCTATATACATCACATGAGTCTGGATTAATCGCTTTTGTTAATAAATGAAATGTAATTGTATTCGTTTTTATGTATATTTAGACGTTTAAAAGCTCAGGTTTGGCGAAAGGTTTTGCGTCTGGTGATGTAAATGCATCCCCAAAACCGTCACCACCTTTTTCAGCCAGTCTTGAACCCACGTGACTTCTTGGAAGCGCCGAGGCTTCGCTGCCCTCAAGGCGCATGCGCAGTATCCATCCGGACAAACGCTCCGAAGTCGAGCAGCAGCAACAGTCTGGAGAAGCGTCGCTTCCCCGCGCGCACGCTCGACAGCGAAGGAGGTCACTGTTTGGAGATTATTTATCTTTTGGCTGACTGACGAGTAAGTGAAGTTACAGATGATTATTTGGAGAGTTTACCGGTTTAGAGCGTTTTAAACGTTACCGTGTCAACGTCTCGGACTAAGTTTATACTGGTTCAAGATGATGAGTCGGATCGTGTTTTTTAATCTCTCATAGTCCAGCGACAGGTACGGGACAACACGCGCGGGTTTTCGCTTCCTCTTCATCTTGGCCGTGAACTTCTCAACTGTGCTCATTTGAACTCCGCTGCTCAAGAGCCCGTCATGCCAGCGAAGAGGCAGAAGTTGCGTCCGTGGCTCCTGGACAAGATCAACTCCAGGAGCATCTCGGGTCTGACCTGGATTGACAAGGTGACCATTAAAGTGTGTGGTTATGTTCTTGAATCAAAGTGGGATGCAGCTCCAGCCATAGTTTGAGGATTCAAACGCATCTTTTCTGTGTTCAATAAATTCTGAAGTCCGAGTTGGCTTCAGTAAACAATACAATAAAGCTGCAGCTATTTGTGTAAAAAAAAAAAAAAGCAATATAAGCAGAGTGAATGGGAGGATTTACAAATAAGTAAATAAACAGTTGGGTTAACAACTACTTTTGAAGAGCAATAGAGGAGTGAGTGTGACGCTATCTGTGGCTAAATTCAAGTGAACTCACTCAGGTGGTTTGGATGTTAAATGTTGTCTTTCATTCAGGATAAGACCATGTTCACCATCCCCTGGAAACATGCCGCACGCCACGGCTGGGAGATGAGCAAGGACGCGTGTCTGTTCAGAGACTGGGCCCTCCACACCGGTGAGGCAGCTCTCTTGCCAGAACCAGGGGCCGTCGCCCGAGATGAGAGTGGAACTGACCCAATGTTCTCACAGGGAAGTACGTGGAGGGCCAGGTGGAGGACCCCAAGACGTGGAAAGCCAACTTCCGCTGTGCCATGAACTCCCTGCCCGACATCGAGGAGGTGAAAGACCGCAGCGTTAACAAGGGTCACATGGCCGCACGGGTCTACAGGATGCTTCCGGTGAAGCGCAGAGGTGAGAGAGGTCAACGTCTTCCGCCATGTCTCAGTGTCGGACAGTTTGAATAATCAGCCGGTTTGTTGCAGTTCGCCGGGAAAGACGCGGGAGAGGCACGGACATGAAGAGAAAGACAAAGGTAAACAGTTTGATTTCAGTTGTCTTGAAGTTTGTGAACAAAGTCAACAATGACTAAACCTCATCCCTGGTGCAGGTGAAGGTAGAGGAAGAGGACGACGACATGGATGCACAGTCCTCTACAAGTCAGTCGCAGACAGACGACGACTTCTCACCTCAGGAAAACAGACCTGACAGCACAGAACCCCTGAACATCCCAGGTGAGGGGGAGGAGGCTCAGCACCAGCCTCATGAAGCTCCAGACATGTGCTGAATCCTGCTGTCTCTTGTGGCTCCAGACATGAGCACCGAGGTTCCCGACTTGGGCCTTTCCGTGGAGATTGAATCTGGTGTTGATGAAATCTACAGCGACAGATTTCAGGTTTCTCCTGAAAGCAGCAACGGTGAGAGAACAACGCTGCTCCTTACATGTGATAACATAATAACAACATCATAACCACTCTCTTCCTCATGTCTCTGACTCCAGACTGCCCCTTCTACACAATTCTCAAGGTAAAATATCAGTACGCTTCTTGTTTTCTATGTTTTTTTTCTACTCAGTGATTCTGCCTTCAGATTTGCGAGGACCTACACAAGGACTCGCCGTGGAACCACAGCAACCAGACTAACACGGGCTGCTTCAGCCCAAGTGGAAGTGACTCCTCAGGTGGGTCTCCTGAAGTCTGTGAACCATTCCTGAAAAATATCCAATTATTACTCCAAATATTACATTCTTATCAGTGAAAGAAAGTAAATATTTTCATGGTGTGCTTATTTTGACGTATATATCTGTCCTAAATACCACCTTGTATATATTGAATACAGAAGTCAGTCATTTAGCTACATTTAGTGTATATGTATACACTATAACTATATGTAACTATATAACTAATAACCATACTGTAACCAAACCAAATAACCAAACTTTTACATTAAATTCTAATGAATATATGTAAAAGATACAGTATGGTTATTAGTACTATATATATATATATATATATATATATATATATATATATATATATATATATATATATATATATATATAATAAAGTGTGTGTGTGTGTACATGTATATATGTACACACACACACACACACACACACACACACACACACACACACACACGCGGAAAGGAAAAATAAATTATATGCCCAATAATCCCAACAATTATTGTGCATTATAATAGTACTAATAGCCATACTGTATCTTTTACAGTAAATTATAATGAATATATGTAAAAGATACAGTATGGTTATTAGTGCTATTATAACGAAAAATAATTGTTACGATTATTCATTTATTTTTAATTTCCATATATTTATATATATAAAAAATTCAATTGAATACATTTTTTTAATCGGAGTGTCTTCTGTCTTGCAGTGGACGACGTCTACGGTCCAAACTACATGACTCTGAATTCAAACATCTTCCACAATTGACCACACCACATCCCCATCATCCCGCTTCAGACTCCACCACTAATGCCGTCCGTCCTCAACACTGGGTAACAAAAGGGTCGTGGTCTGACATGAAGACTCTGCACATAGCTGTGAATATGCTTTTATAATAAAATAACATTTAAAAAATACAAACTTGTGATGGGATACCTGATTCATTATGACAACAGATGCTTTGCTTTTGGTTTGTTTTTCACTTAAGTTCTCACCTCAATATCAGTCCTGGTAAGAGAATGTCGCGACCCGACAGCAATGGCTTGCTGCGCAGTGTTCTGGAGTCCTTCAGGTTGTGTTTCAACAAGTCCAAGCTTTTTGTGGCGAACCCAATGAGCATCAAATGAGATCTGGTGAATTGTAGGACCCGGTGTGTGGGTGCCGTCACCCCTTCCCTCGGACAGGAATGGGCCTTGTCAGTCAGGGATCCAAAGCCGTGTGAGTCCACAGGATGCTGCCGACAAGTTAGAGACTCATGGAACCGAAATATAAAATGCACTCAATCCTGTTTTTCTCGTCTTTAGACTTGCCGAATGACTTGTGAGTTCAGCCTGTGCTACATGCTACGGCGGAAAGACACGGAAGGCTGCCAATATTTTCAAACTTTATTGGGAATGCAATAGTGTCAAAGCACAACAAACAGCAGACTTCTGTCAATAAGAAGTGAGGTAGCAAACTGTGTCAGGACTGCAGTCTAATAACACAATGCCAGAGCACATCAAAGGCTAAAATTTATAGCTGAATAAACCCACGGTCCTCACATCTCTCCCGTTGATCCCGAAAACAAGACCCACAGATGAAATGTATAAATAAATAAATATTAAGAAGCTGAACATAAAATACAGAGGGGGGACTGCGGACTGTCTTCCTTCTAGCCACCTGCAGTTTTATATGTGGATGTGTGCGAAAATGTTTTCATAAACGGTGGGAAATTTCCAGTCATATATTCATATTCCTAATGATAAAATAATAATAATAATAATAATAAAGAAGGAAACCAACTTTATGTCCACTAGAATCATTGTTTGCTGCAGATAAATATACTTCAGCAGGTGAATCTGTTTCTCTGTTACACCTCTGTAATGTAAAATATCAGATTTTTGAGAGGGGAGCAATGAATATTAATAGTAAAACGAATCATAAAAATTATGATGAGAATGACTTAAATGGGATGGGTATTTCATGTAAAAATACTTTTCAGCATGATTAAAAACAGGCCAAATACAGAGATAAGAGAAGCTCTAAAATTCCTAAAAATTATCAAAACATAACTTTACTGTTTATTATTATTATTTTTTATTTTCATAGGTGAGAGTCAAAAATGAAGTCAGCTTCCCCTCACAGTAGAGTCACGCCACAATATAAGTGCTTTTCTTCAAAAAAACGGTTTCATTCTCTTTGCTATTTTTGCTTGAAAGTCACGGCAGACAGCTGATCACTGGTGTTTCCCAGCTGTCAGGTGGGTTCCAGCAGGACTGGTCACGTCGGTGCCCTCAGACTTCCTGAATATTCCAGTCTTTCACCTGAATTTTCCCATGTGCTGTGTAACAAGACATGTCCAGACATCAGCTGCCTTTCTTTTCTCCCAGCAGGACGAGGCGCTCCAGCGGACGGATCCCTGCTGGAGAAGAAAATAAGAATAGCTTATTCACCAAACTAATGTCAGATCGCAGCAAAATGCCAAGCTGTTTATTTTTCTGAGTTAGTTGCCGGTCTGGAAAGGGTTTCCTGCACCACACCTCAGTCTCAGGAGGAATGAGCCTTGTCTCCATTAACAGGAAATAATGGTGGTTTGTGACCACGGAATGAATTCAAGAATGGCAACGCCGTCGGCGCCACAATACAAATAACCTACGATGAGAAGAAGAGCGTGTAACATGCAGGTCCAGAGCTTTTTCAGCGGTATCCACCGATCCCTAACTACTGCTACGAGTGCTGCCGTCACTGATGCCACTGCTACTGGTGCTGTTGCTCTGCTCTGTTTATTAGTTCTCTTCGCAGTTATGGCGACATACTACCACTGATCCCATTGCACTCACTTACACGATAAATATTTCAACGTAGTTGCAACAGCTAATGCCACCTTTATTTCAACATTAGACAACTTCATTCCCACTGTTTCTACTACTACTGCACTTGCTCGTACCAAGACAACCGCAACTTCAACACATACTATTTTACTGGGGAAGTTACTGTTATAGCTAGCACCTACAAAAATACGCCCACCGCTGCTGCAGCTAGTGCTTTGTCTTCTAAAAATAGCCATCGCTGCTTTACTGTCTCTTATTCCAGTGAATTCTGCCACTTTTGCTAATATATACAGATTCATTTTCAATGAGCAAAACCAAAACTAGAAGAAAGAAAAATAATGTTTGTTTGTTTTTGATCCTCATAGTCTCCGAGCGATACACCATTGAAGCATATTGAAGCTCAGTTTGTAAATATTTCAATACCTCATACTTCAAGTTATAAAATCATAAGACTACTGTCATGGAGTTCAATTTAAAAATGCAAACAAAGAAAAAAATCACTTATTAGAATAGACTTTGTCATGATGCAAATAAAACAAATAAAAATGTAGTTAAATGTAATTTAGAAAAAGAAAATCAGACAAAAAATGTATAAAGGTAAATATAGAATAGACTAAATATCAGTCAAATGAAACGCTAAAAGCTAAAAAAAAAAGCTGAAGCTAAAGCTAAAAACAAAACAGAATATGAAAATATGAATTATGAATTAGATTTTATTTTCGTTGATTATTTTATTTTATTTTTTTTGTTTGTTTAGCTTTTTTTTAGTAGGCTGGAACCATTTAAGATCAACATTTAAAATATTTTTTTTTTGAGTGAAAGAAATGCATTGGCTTAAAAACGATGATTAAAAAAGAGACTTTTGGTATGAACAAAATACAGTCTGTTGATGCCTCATAAGAGAATGCAGCTGGAGAGCTCGGCTGCAAGGATAACAAGAAGTCAGGTGACCAGCAGGAAAGTGACTTTCTGGAGTGCGCTCAACTTTTGAGCAGCTATTCATGGCTGCGAACGTGACAGAGTGTGTTTGCTCCAACAGACTGAGCGCAGGTCGGCTGATTTACGGGAACTAGCCAGACCTCGCAGTAGTGTTGACTTTGTCACCCATTTTTCAATGTATTCTTAGTCATTGTCACGTTTAGCCGTTCACATATCATTTTTATTGGTCACAACAAGTGGGTGTAATTTTAGTGAATGAACATTTAAAACAAATCTGTACTGAGTATGAGTGAATCCTCAGTACAACTTTGCTGTTTGTGTACCGACTGTTCACTCAATGTGTATTTATAAATGATACGCTTCATGTTTTAGATTTATTAGAAACACAAACAAAAAATGGTATTAAATGACATAAACTTCAGAGCTATACTGATATGTAGTTGAGCATCAACTAGTTTAAAGAAAATATAAATTTTAAAATGC
Organism: Synchiropus splendidus; assembly: GCF_027744825.2. NCBI lineage: Eukaryota > Metazoa > Chordata > Actinopteri > Syngnathiformes > Callionymidae > Synchiropus > Synchiropus splendidus. Next base: position 16,524,306 of record NC_071350.1, on the reverse strand, counting down.
AAGTTTCCGATAGGATCATTTGAACCCCCCTCAAATAGATAAGTAAACCAAATAAACCAAAGTGGAAAGCAACCAGTCAAGAAGTTTTTTTTAATTTATTGAATTGTTCGCAACAATAAACAGTAGTTGATACCTGGAAGCTAATGCTAATGCTCTTTCTGGTCTCTGTCGAAGCTCTACTCCATGTCTCATATGGATTTTGACTATAGGGTCATAACCCAGACTTTTCCATTCTCCTCCCTTTTAAGAAGTTGTTAAATTGCTTCCTTCTTCTAAAAAAAATTTGCAAAATTAATTTTTCTGTATAAGATATTTAATTTTCCTTTAATACATTGTAATTACATTTACCATTCGTGTGACCTACATTTTCGATGCATTACACTGAGCAGGAGTCAGCAAATAAAATTCCTTGTTCTAAATCGCTTCATTTTATATCAGCATTCTTTAAAACATAAACATTAGTGACTTAGTAACAAGGTATTAATAAAATGTAATGGTACGTATAGGAACAGCAAACATGGTTCAAATGAAAAAAAATTGTCTCTGAAATATGTAAGAAAATGAAGAAAGAAAAAAAACTAAAAAGTAAACACATATTCAGAAATGTTCAAAAAAGTATTACTTTTCAATAAAACGTTTTTAAAAAGTAAGAAAAAGGATTGTCACTATGACTACTCAGTGAAAAATATTATAAACACAGCATTTTTTTTTAACTGAAAACCTCACAACTGCACCAAACCCTGGTTTGGGATCCATTATTGCTGATATTGCAACATATTTTAATTTTGTTTTTAAAGGAAATTAGTATCTAAGAATTCAGATGTATGATACAGCATAGTCACAGCTACTGACCGAGACTTTTCCATTCTCCTCCCTTTTATGTGCAAAGTCACTCAATCTTCCACATCAATTCCACGCAAATGTCTTTTGGCGTCTGTTGGGTCTGAGTTCTGGTGAGAGGCAGCGTGGCGCTACACCCGCAGCCCCCTAGAGGCTCATGGTAAGATGAGTTCAATTCAAAAGCGACTCCCAACATCACGTTCGTGAACGCTGCGCTGAAGCCATGTTGACCAGACAAGTCGTCTCCAATGACACAACAGTAGGTGTTGGGTTGATAGAGTCACATTACATGGCTTGTCATTGTTTTTACTTTCATGTGACCGGAAGTAAATATGTATCATCTTATTCTGCCTGGTATGACCACTTGCCCCACTGTTGTTAGCTGAGTCAGCAAGCTAATACGAGTAACATCTGACTTGCGCCCGGGATCAGTTCCGACCAACCGGTCGTAAGTCGGATTGAACGCAAGTCGAATGCCATTCAAAATGGCCGACACGAGGGTTATAGGTTCTACTGTAGTGGTAGATGGCTGTGTGAGAGTGAGATGCTGGGATACTGTGCTGCCGTAACTGTCGTACGTGTTGCCGGGCTGCTACGTGCTGCGGTGCCAGACATTGAATTAAAAAAAGAAAGCTGCTGGCCGTAGTCGTAAGTACGGGTGGACGTAAGTCGAGCAGGTCATAAGTCGGATGTTACTTGTATTAGGCTAATATTCGCACAGGACTAAACAAATGGATCGGCTAAGAGACGCTGGTGTTTCGCGACGACGCGGTTTAGTTTTCTTCCCAAGTCAACGCTGAACTTCAAGTGGTCAGGAACATGAGTCGTCTGTCGTCTTTCCAGCGTTTTCAGCAGCGCTGTTGTCACCTGCTTCTTGCTCACTCCACACCACGGCGGGCAGCTTGACTTTAAATCCCACAAGGTCTTGTTTGATCGTGGCTTTAGAACATTAACGCTTGAAATGTTGAACTTGTGACTGGCTTTTCTGTCATATCCGCAGCACAACGGTTCATTATCATGAACGAGAAGCTCGAGATTTTGCGCCAATATTGACAGTAAGATGAACCGTTATTGCTAATCTAACGCTAACCTGTAGTGCGACGTGTGAAGAGCCAACTTTCAGGAAGGTAGACGCGTTTAAAACTATCCGGATCAGCTGATGACACGGAGACGTTTTCATCTCGCTGGGACTCGGTTTCAACAAGTATCGGTTACCGACTGAGCCGACGCGGAACTTGAGCGATTGGGACCAGCTCCGTCTCCATGTGGACAAGGTCATTGTTTTCACCTGCGCTGTGCCACCTCCTCACTCAGTTGCAGCAACATTAGCATGCTAGCTCACGCGCAGCAGGAGCGATTTGACTCTGCAAACAAATTACACAAAGGCCGTGAAAGTGATACGACACTCTGGATCGCCTTCTTCTTCAGCCAATATTTATTTATTCAGACTCTCATGTGTTTCATTCTCTTTCGTAACGGTTCACCCACATGTGCAGACTCCCTCCTTGTTCCCGAAAATAAACGCTGAGAAAGGAAGTGTACTGTGTTGCACGTGGTTATCGGTCAGGCGTGCGACCCAAATGTGTGGGACTCGCTCAGCTCATCGAAAACTAACCTTCCCCTTTCATTTACGGAGCTCTCATGAAAGGACATCAACTGATCACTGTATTTGACATCCATCTTGTGTACACACGGTTGATGCGGGAGGGAAGGCATTTGCAAGAAAAACACCTGGTGTGGGTGTGGCTAGAGCCGGTAACACACCGACGCACGTCGCCCTCGGGCAACCTACTGCGGGGCATCTGAGGTGAACGCATCGTGTGTGTGTGAATGAATTGGCGCTCGCACAAGATAAAGACAACACAAAAGGAAGCTGGATTCCTGTCAGTCAATTGAGGCGTAAAAGATATACTTATTAAACTTGCATTCATGTGATGGTTCAGTTGTTTTGACAAGTCTAAAACGAAATGGTCATCATCATAACACAAGTCCTAAAATTGATCAACCATGTCTTTTGAAGACACTATGGTGATGGACAAATTGTGCATCAAGGTTTCATATTTTTACAAGGAAAAACTCATTTTATTTCATTTTTTAAAATGTATTAAAATATGTTATTTATAATGTTATAATGTTAATATTATCTATTATTATTTCTTTTTTATTACTCAAAATAAAAGTTGTAAAAAATGTAATTTTTCAGTACTAGCTATTTAATTCTCCTTTAATACATTGTAATTACATTTACCATTCATGTGACCTACATTTCTTTGCATTACATGACATGGCTATCGATGCATTACACTGAGCAGGAGTCGGCAAATAAAAATCCCTATTGTAAGTCACTTCATTTTACATCAGCATTCTCAGTTTAAAACATTAATATTAGTGATGAATGACTTTGTAACAAGGTACTAATAAAAATAAATTATTAACGTATAGCAACAAGAAACATGGTTTAAATTAATGTTCCAAAAATAATTTGTCTCAGAAATATATGCGAAAATTAAGAAAGAAGAAAACCTAGAAAGTAAATACACACATTCAGAAATGTTCAAAAAAGTATTACTTTTAAATAAAAACCTTTTAAAAAGTGAGTAAAAGGATTATTAATATGACTACTCAGCGAAAAATATTATAAACACAGCATTTTTTTTTTAAACTGAAAACCCGTGCACTAAACCCTGGTTTCGGATCCATTATTCTTGATCTTGCAACATATTTTAATTTCGTTTTTAAAAGACATTAGCATCTAAGAATTCAGATCCATAGTCACAGCTACTGAAAAAAAAAATATTTGGCCCCATTTCTTCAAAAAGGTGATGAAAAAAGTTCATAATTTATTTCTTGACCACTGAGAAAATATTGTGAATATTCTGATCTAGCAGGTGGGAGGAAGCCCCGGGGCAGAGCCAGGACGGTGAGGAGAGGGTGTCCCAGATCGCCAGAGCGCTACGGTGGTGAAGTGCTTCAAAAACATGTCTGACCTTGGTGATCACTATGGCCACAAATACAACAAAAACACCACCTCAGCTCCTATAAAAGGAGTCGGTGTCAGCACGTCGTCGCTGCTTATCGACCTGGCCAGGCCATTTATGCCTCTCAATCGGGCCTCGGCAGCAGTAAAATTAATCATCCACAGTGATATAACTGAGCAAAACATTTCCAAATTATGAATCCTGAAAAAAAAACACTTGAGAGAGTGAGATCATCTCTCCACTCAGGCGTCCTGATCCAAACAGGACCATATTTTCACACCTCCTCCATCTCCCCTGAGGTCAAAGTCATTTTTCAGACTTGTCTTTGTTGTGACCAAACCAGAGTTCTGAGCACGGACTTCACTTCTTTAATCAACACGCTCATAAAAAAAGATGTGTGCAAAAGTGCACACCTCCACAGAGACAAAGCAGCCGTCTGTGTCTCTGACTGGAAGCTATCATTCATTTATGGCCCCTCTGCCACGGAGATAAGCCGGAGGTGGTCCGTTCTCTCATGATATGGAGAAGAGAGAATGTGCCGACTCACTGGATACAAGTGTGAGAGCAGGGAGGGAGGGAGGGAGAGAGGCAGGCGCTGCCTCCTCGCCGTGACCTGGTTCAATCTGAGAGGCATTTACAAGAAATCAAGTGACTTCACCAGAAGAGCTGTTGGCTCAGCTTGCATTCTGGACGCTAGGGGGCCTCGTTCACAACTTCACGACTTCTAACTGACAAGGTTAATTCCACTTTGTCAGAACATTCCACACTCAAATGCAACAATAAACACATTCATTTCAAATAGAAATACATATATATGTTGTTCATGTTCTGAGATAACTTGTGATCATTGCAACTCAAGCTCATATTTTACGCTGTTTGTGAATATATAAAACAAATTGGCAAGTCTGTTTATGCCATGAAAATGATCGCTACCAATACAGAAACAGACGCCAATGTAAATAGAGGCAGTAGTTGAGTAAATAAATATGAAAGATGTTTCTCTCCCTCCCCACATCGTGTGCAACCTGATCTTAGCAAGATGACTCTCTCCCGAAAGCCGACACTAGAATGAAAACCATGTGCACCGTCGGCTGAGAAGTGGTCGGCCATCTTTGTTTTGCAGTAGGAGTCGCTCAGATTGGAGGCTGTGAAAATAGGCAGCTCTCCGAGCAAATGCTTTTGAAGTTACGGTGAGTAGCACTGGTGGTGGCAAATCTCCAGACAGTATCTGAAAACAACTGCTGACAGATCCACAAGGCACACGCCCAACTGATTTTTTGCCAAAAACAGGTTATCGGTCTGCTCATCTTTGCCGTTCCAGGGTGGAAATGTTTCGGCCCTCGGGTGGTATGAGGAAGTTCTGCTCGAAAAAAAACCCCTCTCCGACTCACAAGTCTGCCATTTCATAATGGATCGAGTGATACAGATATATTTTAACCACTTTACTTTGAGGGGAAACAAGGGTTCTTATTGTTTATGCGCTTTTCAAAAGCGTCTGGAGCGATTACTGTAAAAGTATGATTATGACATGATAAATCTATAAAAAGATTTGACTTGTTGACCTTGTAAGATTTGATTCCTGAGCCTTTGGCGCCACCGAGTGGTAAACAACTGTTGTACTCTCAAAAGAGTTTGTCATGAAAATACAGGGAATTTGTCTCAGTAGTGACAGAAAAATTTCAAACGTTAAGTCCAGTCACTTTTACATTGACGCAAATGTAAAGAGGATTCATGTCGCCGGCCGTCATCAAAGCAGTGCCACATAAGGGCTTCTACCGGACCTGTTTTCAAACGTCTGAGTCTTGTGGATGGACAGGTTTATTGTAGTAATAAAACCTTTATTAATTCGGCACCTTTCTGAACTCTGCATAATAAGTTAAGATAAGTGTGACGTGACCCGTCTGTAATGTTTTTCAAGAGTCTTTAACGTGGAGCCACTGGTTCCCGAGTCGAGGTGCCCTGAAGGGTGAAGGCTCCAGTGAGGACTTTGTGGGGACCAGCAGGGGCCCATCGCAGGATCTGAGGGTCCTGGCAGACCTGTTGCAGGTCAGCATTTCCATAATGGACCAGGGCGAAACGGGCTTTAAAACTGAGCTGTAACACCTTAACGTGGATTCTACCAGAGGCAAAAGTTGTGGACCTGTTAGAGGCAAGTTGGAGATTTCTTCCTAGTACTGGTGAGAGAGAGTCTCAATGTTTTTCAAACTTAATGTTTATGCTTTGGAAAAAGCTACAGAGATTCTCGAGTGCTCCTTGAGATCCGGGCTTTGGATCATATAGACGGGTCACCATTCGCACAGGTGATCGAGTTAACCCCAAAATAAGGGGAAATTAATCCTAAATCTGGTCTATACGCAGACTTTAATGTATCACAGTGCAGACGTGGACGCTGACGCTAATCGTTAAACTTCAGTATTTAAAATTGCATCTGTAAGTAAATGTGTAACATGATCTCACATGAAAAGAAAGTTGAGTTACGAGCAAATGTTGGATATAATTCAGTTGCACTTTTTTCAGCCAATTTCAATGTATGAATCTGGCGGCATCTTGCGGTCAACGTTGGTACTGTCAGTGTGACGTGGCGGTTTAACAACTGCTACACTCAATTCTTTCCGATTGTTTCGAAGATGTCGGGTAAAACACGTGCGAACTGGTGTCGAAATATGTCGATATATATAAATATATATAAAAGGTCAAATGCGTGACTTGGTCAGGAGCAACGTGTTAAAACGAAACTACTATTAAACACATCAAACCACTTTAAAACAAACATAAATGACTACAACGAATACAAATGGCGTCTAGTTCACAAAAAATCACAAAAAAACAAGCAAAAAGAACAAAATTTTAAAAAGTGAAAGCTTTTCAAAGTTTAATCCGCTTTCACTTTCAGATTTGAGAATTTGGTCGACAACAATGTGGATTTCGTTGTTCATCTGACACAGTCAAGAACAGCACCGTTGAGCTTTTGTCGTTCATCACATTAATATAATACTGAACACTGTATTGACGTCTATTAACGTTTGTGTTGACGCACCGTTGACTTATGAGCATCAGATTTACAGTGGTTCAACCAACCACAGGTGGTGACAAAACGTACCTTGGATTTAAACCAATCTTCAGGAGACACATCAGACCGAATTCATCCAGATATTTCAGAAAAAGTATAATCCACAGAGCCGCGTTCCTCCGGATGCCAAGCGATCCAGTTAGTCAGTGAGCGCATCTTGCAGTTTCACTTTTGCTTACGATAGACGCACAAGCGGAGCGCAGGACTACAAAATAAAAGACCGAGGGGAAGTTTCAGTTTAAAAAACAATCATGATGTGTCATGGGATTATTTGGGGTCACAACTTGGGGGCGCTCTTGTTATGTTGCCGGGTCACCATCCAGTTTGTTGGAAGTATTCCTCCTACTTTTACTTTTAAGTCATTCATAGATTAATTTTCTGTGGTTCATCCCAGCTATTCGGGGCAACTGGGAAGAGATACCCAGTTCATCACATCTTTATGAAAAATAAAGTCATCAACAGCCTCCTTTTGAGGACTGTGGGAAGAAAGCAGAGTGTGCAGGGGAAAGTTCTACAAATGGCGCCTAAACATTGCGGTCATTGTGAGTTCTCACTCATATTTGGAGATTCTTCATGGAGAAAGCATCATGGCAAACACAAAACAAATACAATCACACACAGATTAAAAGAGTTTAATTGACATTATACAAACATTCCTTGGTCTTTAGAAAAACATTGTCCAATAAGTTAGCAACACACACTGAAAAAAAAACTTCCACAGAGCTGCTTCGTGTCACCGTGGGCGTGGGGTCATGACCTTCGTGTCTGTGTGAGGTAACTAGAACCTGTGCTCCTGAATGCATCTTCCCTCTTTGAGTTGGTCGTCGCCAGCTTCACTCTCTGGTTCTCCATCTTTGACTTTGTTTCTTATCCTGTTTGGAACGTGAGAAGAAGAATTCAGAAGACCAGTTACAAATGTTTGGTGTGATGCTCTGATGCTCATCCATCCATCCATCCATCCATCCACCCATCCATCCATCTATCATCCATCCATCCATCCATCCATCCATCCATCCATCCATCCACTCACCCATCCATCCATCCATCCATCCATCTATCATCCATCCATCCATCCATCCATCCATCCATCCATCCATCCACTCACCCATCCATCCATCCATCCATCCATCCATCCATCCATCCACCCACCCATCCATCCATCCACTCACCCATCCATTATCCATCCATCCATCCATCCATCCATCCATCCACTCACCCATCCACCCATCCATCCATTATCCATCCATCCATCCATCCATCCATCCACTCACCCATCCATTATCCATCCATCCATCCACTCACCCATCCATTATCCATCCATCCTGGACTCACCAGAACAGCTTCTGCATGTGCGCTAGCGTCTCTGGAAGCGGCTTCTTGTGCGTCTCCGGCAGCAGGAGACAGAGGAAGGCGCCGAGAAGAGCCAGTGCTCCCATGAGAATATACGGCAAAGCCTTATAGAACTGCCCTGCAACAAACAGGACTGCATCAAGTTTGTTCCGGCCCGAAGCGGAGGTGGAGACACTCACCGATGTAGATGATGAACGGGGAGATGATGGTGCCCAGACGGGCGGCCATGGCGCAACATCCCATGGCCGAGTTCCTGATCACCGTGGGGAAGAGCTCCGAGGAGACGGTGTAGACGATGCAGAACGCAGCGGTGATGCCGAATTTCCCCAACATCTCCAGCAGCACCCCCACCCAGGGAAGATCTGGGAAAATTGGTCTTAGTGTGAGCTCATCGGAGAAGACTCCTCCGGATTTTAAGGAGAAAGTAACGTCATTGTTCATAAATACATTCCAGATGATGAATAATAATACAATTCTTTAAATTATGATTCATGAAGAAGAGGAAAAATATAAATCAATTCACTATCAGTCAGAAATAAAACGTATTTTGCTTTTGATAAATTAAAAAAGCGTCAGTAAATATTATTATTACATGTACATATATTACATATATACGTATTATTACATGAGTATTGAAGATATTTTAAAATATTTTTACATATTATATAATTTTTTAAATATAAAACTAACTAAAATCTAAAGAAAAGGAACTTAAATCAATATTTTAGGTGCAATTAAAAAAAAAAAAAATTAATTTTTAACTAAAATAAATTTTAAATCGTGTTCTCTGAAGAACAGAATATAAAAAGTCTAAACTGATCAATAATTGATCAATAATTAGTAATAAAAGACCAAGTTAATTGAAAATAAATAATTTAATTGTGAAAAAATGGAAACATTAAATTCATAAAAGATAAGATACAATGTATTATGATAGAAACAGTCCTCATGGTGCGTTCAGGATGCTCATCATTTTTAGATGTGAACTCAAAATAAGTGCCTGTGACCTTCATCTCAAGGTCATGGGCATGTTTTTGGAGAAATGTGGCGTGTGTGAGAGGGAGAGGAGCCGTCACCAATGGGGATGAGATGAACGCAGAGGATCATCACTCCTCCGACGAACAGAGTCGACGACTGGCAGAAGTGTCTGGAGAAGAAGCGCAGAAGCGCCAGGGCGATGAGGTAAGCCGGGACCTCGGCCACCGCCGACAGGAAGGCGTTGAGGTACGGGTCTCCGTGCAGGTTGGAGGTGTTGAGGATCAAGGCGAAGTAGCCGATGGTGATGATGACCCTGTGGGACGGCAGGATGAAGCAGGCGGAGATTTGAGAGGTGGGGAGCGGAGCTGTTACCAGAGGAAGGAGCAGAGCAGGAGGATGATGAAGACGTTGCAGTCGCGCAGGACCACAAATAGGTTGTGCTTCTTCTCATTTGCATTCAGAGCTGCGTCGATCTGGGAAGGAAGTGAAGCTTGTGAACACAGAGAGCGACCCACAGCCTGAAATCATCATGTGACATCTGGCCCTTGATGTGGCCCTCACATAACTCCCCCCCGCCTCAGTTAGCCTCGCGCTCTCGAGCCGCGCTGAAGGAGCCTCGATGTCACGTGACACCACCTCCAGATAAGACTCCACTCCCACGGCCAGTAAAAGTTCTAATCTTGCCTTTATCAGCGTGTGTTGTCTCGAAGCACTTAAAGAGAATTTGATGACTTCAGAGTTCATGCAAAGAAACTAGCTCGTGCTAACCGCTAAGTACGGAATTAGCATAAGCTGTCGTAGCCAGTCAGAGTGGTGTCTGTCACACAAACCCACCATGTTTTAACACAACTGACTCGTCTAAACCACAAAAAATCCCTGCGCGGAATTTTTATTTTATTTTTAAAAAATATTTAATAAAATAAATGAGTACATTTTTTTTGTTTGTGTGCCTCATAATTCAGACCGTCCACAGTCACGCCATATTACGCTACATATGCTAATTGTTTTTCTTCTATTATTGGGCATAACCCCCCTAAAACTATAATATAATTGATTAATACATTTAAAAATGTCCAATAATTTTTCTTGTGAATTTTCTTGGTGGCGAGCACGCGCCGCTAGCGCCGCTAGCAAACAAACACTTGCCTCATCTTGACTGAAAATAGTTTCCGGGGGGACAATCCTGTTCCTCTTGGCCGCGTAGATGAGAATGCTTTCGGCTTCCTTCACGCGTCCTTGAGAGAACAGCCATCGCGGAGACTCTGGCACCAACCTGAAGAGGAGGAATACTGTTTATTCTCGACTCATCCCCCAGTGATGAAGAAGCCAAAGGCAAGTCGAGCTTGGGTCGCTGAGACCTGTCCTGGATCCGCTCCGTTCTGAAGCCATGGTTCTTCTCTGAGTCTCACCTGGATGGCTGAGCTTGTCGCGCTACCTCGAAGAGAGTCCAGGCGCTCAAGAGTTTTGGTCACAGCCCAAAACTCATGACCACAAATGGCAGATGGAACGGTTGCCTTTTAGCTCAGCTCTTTTTTTTAAAATTTACCCCGACCCGACACGATTGAATACTCGTGATTGCTGACTATGCTATCCTCTCACTTCATTCTGACTGGTAAGTCCCAACAAACTCTTCATAAAATGACAGTTAAAGGTTGGCTTCTTACCACCAAATTGGGATGTAGATCAGACCACATGCCGCCATCGGGATCATCAACAGATGCCACTCCCTCAACGCCATCGCCACCGGAGCTAACAGCATGTAGCCAATACCTGAGCTCATGAACACGCCCAGGGAGCAGAAGAAAACTCTGGCTTTGGCGTTGAGGATTTCTGTGCCTGTGGGAGAAACTATCTTCAGTTCTTGTCGATGATGAGCCCACATGCTGCTCCTGGGACTTACGCACCGAGCACGAAGGCAATGACATAGTTGGAGACCGAACCGGCTCCGCCAATACTGAACAAGATGGTGAAGGCCACCCAGTTGGGAGAGAATATCTGCGCGGCCGTCGCCACTGTTTGAAGAGCCATCATGAGGAAGAGCGCATACTTCCGGCCGTACCTGCAACAATCGAACGCTTTGGTCAGTGGTGTCCTTTGTCAACGACGATGCTGACTCATGAAGCGAAACATGACTAGCAAGTGGACGTTTCAGAAAGCCACAACGCTTGTTGCATTTAGGCTTTCAACTGAACTCTTGGAATACAATTTGGTGACACTTGGTATACGGGAAGCTCGGCACCATAAAGGCACATTTATGCTCACATTTCGTACGACATTGTACTGGTCCTTTGTTACCGTCACTGATCACATACTCCCTTCTTTGCGTTGGTAATGCAGTTCACCAATATATCCACCAGGGGGAGGAACATAGAGTCAGAGACAAAACTCCAAAACCGACTCTGTGTTTTCCTTTTGCTCAAATCAGGAAAACGTAGGCAGCGTTGTAGGATTGTCATGAGGCCTTAAATATATCGTGACTGGAGGACGGAGAATTTCCAGCATTGTCAAGTCTTCCTCATGTCTCATTAGAGCTACATGTCAGGCAGAAACAGCAACACTGCCCTCCATGGTTTCTGCTGGTACTGCTCCGTTTGGTGCGTAAACTTTGTGGAAATGTGCAAAAATACGGATGAAATGAAGGATCCGTCCGTATCCGGATGTTTACGTAATGTTGGGCCTCAAGTCAGGCTACCCCACAAGTGACGTAGTGTGAGAGCTAGCAATGGTAACCCCAGGACTCTGCACCTTAAACCGAACTGTTCTCTTTGAATGTCCAAAACACCAAAAATCCACTTGACAATCATCAATACGCAACACCTTAGGAGTGATAACGTGTCGTGAGACCGACCTGTCAGACATCTGACCTGAGAGAAGGCCACCTAGGAGAACCCCAACATAATGGATGGAAGTCGTCAGCGGGACCTTGTAAGCGTCGTCACACACCAAGTCCCACTGCAACGAGAACAACACAGTTAGTGAAGTAGCTCCTGTTTGGCTTGAAGCACGGGAGTCTTTCAGGCCGAGTGTGTGTGCAGAGATAGTGAGTCACACGTGGACCGCGGCCAACAGAAGACCCTAGTCTCGCGTCCAATTACGTCATTAGCTGGATGGTTCGAGTCAAATGGGTTAAGCGTTCATGTGCCACTGGTCGTCCAGATCACACGACGAGTCAGTTCCGCTGCTGCGAAAGACGACGTTGCACGGTAGGTACACCGTATCCGTCTATACTGTAAAAGTTCTATCGACATTACTTTGGATTTAAAGCCTGAGTTATGACCGTGTAAATGATCTTTATGACTCTTGTGTTCTCGCTGTGTTGCCCTGAAGTGGCTGAGAAGTTCTCATTGTTACGGTTATTAAAAACCCAATGATTGTTTTTTAAAACCTGTACATTAATTATTAATGATTTTAAGATGGAAAAAAAGAGCGTCTCTTGCTAGCACATTGCTCCACAGAATGTAGAGCTTCCTGACTCAGCAGTGGGTATTTCAGATTAAATTATGGTTTACAGTCCTTCAGTTTTGAAAAAAACGAAGAATGTCTTCGTCAAAATGACTTTATATAGAAGGTGGTTAAACCCGGTTGAGCAACTCAGCTCAAGCTTACTCGGAAATGACGATAAAAAGATGCTAAATAATTTTTCTCCTGCGCCTTGTGCACAATAAATGATGATTTAAACCGGGATTTTATTCTGTTTATACGATCATAAATGGTCCCTACCTGTAAATATGATTGTAAATATGATCCTACTGTGTATTAAGTGACCAGTTGTTATGTTTAAAACATAATTTACTGGTAATATACTTCATGTACTAAGGCAATATGAGTGAAGATCATTGCTCCATAACAATATCTCAAAAGATTGGCAGGTGCCCCAAGTGAGACATTTGGTGTCTTCATCGTCTTTGTCACTCATTGAACCTTCTTTTCCAGACCTAATTCATGTGTCCCTCATTGATTCACTACCATCCCGTCACGGGGGAAGATCTGAGTTGTTTAAATGAGTCACCCATCTGGGCTCCATGAAGCCTCTTTTGCCATAATGTACACAAAATGTAAACCATCCACTCACGTCCATGACAATGGTCGACTGGTAGATGTCCTTGCTGTATTTCCAACCGTCCACACAGGACTCCAGCGGAACCTCACTCACGTTCACGCCTTCATTCGGACGGAGCCCTCTGTCAGAGTAGTTCCTGACCATGTCCATGTTGAGCCTGAAGCAAGAGCTGCGTTGCGCCTTGCCGTCCACCGTCTCCAGAGGGATGGCCACCTCCGTCCACGCTTGACTCAGGTTGTAGCTGTCAGGAATCAAACACTCATGAGGCGGTGACGCCGCAACAAACACGATGTAGGCGCCGATGAAGCCGTTTGGGATGATGCTTAGAGCGAGCGAGAAGAAGATCTGACGCTGAAACGGCCCCCACGAGCCCAGAAAACTGACAATGCTGTCATAATCTCTGACTTTAGTGCTGGCCATCTTCTGAAAAAGTCAAAGAGAGAATGCGACCGCGTCTCCTTGTTATGAAGCGATAGACGTCTGTCACAAATGACCTTTGCTTCCCGTCGCTCGCCACTGATCTGGGAGGCGACGCTGTTACAAAACTTACATTATAAAACACTATCAGCGCACAGGATCACAGTCAAATACGACCATGGAAATCAGAGGCACCGTTTTTGTCCAGAAACAAACTCATGATCACCTTAATTCTCTCCATGATTCAAGGAAATTACGTCATTTAGTAGCTGGTTCCTAAAGAGCACCGGTTAATTATCTGCAACACCGTCAAAGTTTGACAAGACTTTCCTGAAGATAATGAGCCGATGTGCTGCCGTGGCTTTCAACACGTTGTGGGAGAAAGAATGACACATGACGCTCAGTTCGGTCTGTAAAGGAAAACATGTTTTTGGAGTATGAATGAAAAAAGACATGAGGAAGTCCGTTTCTGTCCAGTGATCCAAAGGGCATCTTCGACTTGTGCTTACAGAGTCTCTTAAATATACCACACCAGCAACACGAGGGTAACGTTTAAAGGCTTCGCCCAAATCCCAAGACATGGTTGAAGAATTGAGAATAGAAAACGGTGTTCTAGAAGGCGCCCATACTCAAAGCTACATTGGTTTACAAGCTTACGACCCCGTCCTTTTATCGTGGGCTTACACTTTGCGACTTTGCTGCAAAGTTCTGGCAGCTTTTACAGTGCAACGTGGCAAATTTATCAGCTTTTTTTTTGCAGAGTTTCCATGAAAAGCCAAGTGCTCCCCCCTCACAAGAGCGCGCCACCCCCTGGCTTTGAATGAGCGACGCACAGCTGCCACAACTGGGCTTACGCTCCAGATCCTCGCTGTATAGACCGCGTCCAAACCCAAACAAGACATGCTGATCGGCCATTGAAGGCAGGGAACCAGCAGCAGATCTAAAACCCAAGACGCTTGTAAACCGAGGCACTGCTGCAGTCGTAAAGATAGTATAGATGATATTGCTTATCATCTAATTACAGTCATAATCATAAAGTCACACAAGCTCGAGATGGACTTGCAACTCGTCCAGTACGAGACAAAAAAAGTCTTCGACTTCACAAAGTGAGGGTTTAAAACTTTTATTTCTTCACTTGACACTTGAAAAGAGTTCCTTAAAATTCATTGTTATAAAAGGGAGTCTGGATATCCAAACACTTGGGCAGCTTGAAATATTTTTTAAAAAAAAGGGGGGAAAAATTCCATAGCCTTTTCATGCTGACAAGTTTGTCTAAGGTGCTAATTTTTCCACGTCGCTCTCACGTTGCAGCGACGGGTTGATGCTTCCGTTGTCCATGTATTTCCTCTTTTTGGGCCCGGTGCACAGCCTGGAAGACAAATACAGTCGTGAGACATGACTTGGCTCTGGCCATGACTTGAGTCCAGTCCCACTCCTCTTACCCGCGACACTCCTGCATCTGCTCCACTGTCTCCGGAAGGTCTCGGTGGAGGGTCTCGGGGAGGAAGAGGTTGACCACACTGGAGGCGAGAGTGAGGCTGCCCATCAGCATGTACGGAAGAGCGCTGTTGTACCGGCCTGCGAATCGCACGAGAGCAACCGTTGACATTCAAATGAGCATCCTGGCGTTGCAACGCAGTAACGTACCCAAGTAAATGACGTAAGGAGCCGTGATGCTGCCGATCCGAGCGGCGGACGAGCACATGCCCATGCCGACGTTTCGGAGCACGGTCGGGTAAATCTCGGCCGTGTAGATGTAGACGATGCTGAACGCCATGGTGAAGCCGAACTTCCCAGCCAGGACCAGAGCCAGAGCGACCCACTGTAGAGCTGACCAGACAGACAAAACATCATCAACATACATTACAATTCAAAAGAGAGGAGGTCCACATGGTTACAGCTCGCGCCACAGAATTGAAATGACGCTTTCGATGCATTAATCATTGAACGGTTGCACAGTTGTAGTTCCACATCCTCAGGCGAAGTCCAATAGCTGTTACGTTTCCTTTCCTTAATCATTTATTCACCGTTTCCCTTTGTGAAAAATTCACTCGCCGCATTGGCGTCGCCTGAGATTGCTAGTCATTGACCACTAGCATGGTTGCTAACCATCTCAGGTGTAAACACAACAGCAGGTATTAATCTACTAATGGGCAGCCATATTCTTATTCATCCTCCACCGCTTATCCGTTGCCATCGAGGTCGAGCCAAGCGACCGTCTCCCGGGCAACATCCACCATCTCTGACTTGGGGATCCCGAGATGCCTCCGGGCCAGCGAAGAGGTATGATCCCTCCACCTGGTCCTGGGTCGACTCCTCGGTCTCCGCCCAGCGGGCCGTGCCTGACACACCTCCAGGGCGCTTCCTCATGAGATGCCACCTCAACTGACTCCTCACAATGCGCAGAAGGAGCAGCTCAACTCTGAGTCCCTCCCGAGTGACAGAACTTCTCACCCTCTAACTAAGACATACACCTTCCGGTGAGAGAAAACTCATTTCAGCCGCTTCTGTCTCGTTCTTTCGGTCCTGACTCACAGCTCATGGCCACAGGTGAAGGTCGGTTTGAATACAGAGCTTTGCCTTTTGGCTCAGCTCTCTCTAGCCACATTTTCAAGTCAACCATAAATGTTTCCCCCTTAAGAAAAAGGCACCCGATCAAGTGCACACAGCGATATCACGTAACGTATCTTGCTGAACTGGGGATGGAGCAGGTTGTCGAGAGCGCTGCAGAATGCGGCTGCATTTTTATTTGTTTTATTTGATTTAAACATGTAAACATTCAGGAGCTCGCCATCCTCGTCCTCTGTCCGTAACGTATTTCAATGGGGAAAAAGATTGGCGCATTATTACAACCTCTTGGAATAACT
This sequence comes from Synchiropus splendidus, assembly GCF_027744825.2. Taxonomy (NCBI): domain Eukaryota; kingdom Metazoa; phylum Chordata; class Actinopteri; order Syngnathiformes; family Callionymidae; genus Synchiropus; species Synchiropus splendidus. The sequence goes on along the minus strand of NC_071350.1, from coordinate 16,507,746 downwards.
CTCGAGGTCATGCGAGTAGAAAGGTTTCTATGGTGGTGTGGTGTGGATAGGCGTTGAGTGGACCCATGAGGATTGGTGGAACCTGAAGTATGCACCAGTTCTTGACAAGCTTGTTTGAGATTCTAATCAGTTCAGGTCTCGCAAGTACACCCTGCTGTTAAATGAGCAGGACGTCGTCTTCCAGTCGCAGGTATGTCAAACTCTCACCTATCGATTTTAAAGATTGTATGTCTGAGATGTCTGAGATTGTATGGCGCGAAGATTTGACTCGTATCTCCTGTTTTGTCCGAGACGATGTTCTTCTCATGTTGGTCATGTGTTGTGAAGTCATGGTCACGAGTCACATGAGCGATGTTGAAACGCTGTGGTCAGCAGCAGGTTGGGCATTTGAGATAACTAATCCACTAAACCCGTGAAACAGTTACAGAGCAGGGGGGATAACACCAGAGGTGGGAGAAGTACTGTAAAATGAACGGAATATAAATGACTGCGGTAAAAGAGAAAGTGCTCCTTGGGCTGATGAGTAACAGCTCCAGAGTAAAATCTAACTTAAGTACAGTGTTTTGCATTTTTTGATGAGACTAAGTCGCATTTTTTGACTTCACCACTAGTAGAATTAAAGTACTGATGAGTGCCATAATATTGAGTGGAGTAACCTGGCAGAAGCCAACTATAGTACCTCAGTACTATTCGTACCATCAGAGATGAACTGGACCAGCAGCAGGACTCCGCCTCCGAGGGCCAGGAAGGTGGACAGCAGAGCTCTTCTCGGGCATTTCTTCAGGAGCACGGTGGACACCACGTAGGCAGGGACCTCGGTGGTAGCCGACAGGAAGCAGTTCATGTAGGGGTCCCCACTCAAGTTGGAGGTGTTCAGGGACAAGCCGAAGTATCCGATGTTGATGGCCATCCTGAAGAGAGAGAGAGTTTCAAGGGTCTGTCGGTCTGACCGCATCACAAGTCTGACACGTACCACAGCAGGAGGCACATCACCGTGATGCATCGGATGTTTCGGAATCTCAAAATGTCCAGCATCGTGTACTTCCTGGTGGAGGGCGTTTCCTGCTCCTGAACAGAACGCCAACCCGGTTATTTAGCTGAGGCCAGCTGAAAAATGAGGGTTCTTCTTACGTCGGTTTTTTTGAAGATAACAGCCGGTGCTTCCACTTTATTTCTGCGGGCGGCGTCTCTCACGATTGCTTCAGCTTCCTCCGTTCTCCCCTGAGTGATCAGCCAGCGCGGAGACTCCGGGATGAACCTGCCGGGCAGCCAGGACGTGATGAGGTCAGAGGTCCAGTGGCTAGACGTGAACGAGTGAATGGCTTCGAGCAACTCACCACCAGAGTGGGATGTAGACGACAGACGTTGAGGACAGGACGGCCAGAAGAGTCCTCCAGTCTCGGATGGCGTAGGCGATCCACGGCAACGTCATGTAGCCCATGCAGTAGAAGAGAAAGGCTCCCAGAGTGGTGAAGATCACGCGCATGGTTTTACTCAGCAACTCAGTTCCTGCCACAGAAGAACAATTTGGCGATGAGAAAAATGTATCTCCAATGACTTGGTGACATTTATCACCAGGGCTAAGGAGTTTATCGACCGTTGTTTGTAACGCTTCACATGAACACCAGGTGGTGGTGTTATCAGCATAAATGCATCATTGGATGGAATAACCCTCTAGAACAGTGAAATTACCAATGATATCGCTTCTCAGATTCAACAATACAAGTGGGCAGTTTTTGGATGGGACACCCTGGAAAGTTCCCCACCCAATTCCAAGCTAACTTTAACTTCCTCTACGGTTAAGTTAGAGTCGGGGATGAACAAGATTTGATCCGTACCGAGAACGAATGCGGAGATGTAGATGGAAATCTGGGAGGCGCCGACGAAAAGAAACATGACACAGAACATCTTCCACGAATAGGAGAAGGACTGGAGCAGGACAGCCAAAGCCTGAGCAGCCAGAGAGATGAAGACCACCTTTTTCCTCCCGAACCTGTGACACATTTGACGAAACGAATCATGAAACATGAACCGAAACCCTCCTCACGCCATCGTAGCTCACTTGTTAGCTACTAAGCTTTTTAGCAGTTTCATTTACTTCTGTATCAGACTGTAATGTAACAGTTGCACAAGAGCGCATGACCTCGCGCCAGAGCTAGCACACTCTGTCCGCTGGTGTTTTGGCAGCTGCATCGGGACTCCTTGTTTTCTTACAGTCAGCTGAGCGGCACATGAAGTCTGTCAAAGTTTAACTCTCAGCTCGGCAGTAAACCGGTGACACCTCTGGACACCAGAGAAGACAGCAGAAAAAATGAATTTACCAAACTTGTGTCATAGTCCAGGACTGAAATCATGGCAACTGTTTGTCTGGCTGGGTCCTGTTGTGTGTGGCCATTTTCAGAGCCTCTTTTTGTAAAGAAAGACCGCCACCTACTGACCTCCGAGGCTTCATGAAGCTTCATCAGCGCAGCAGAACAATCACTAGGTGGCGGTGTGGTCTTGAAGAGTGAAATTGTGAAGGGGTGGGGGGAGTTAGATTCTACTTTCATGTTTTCAAATATAAGAAATTGTGTTTCAAGTCAGAAGTAGTTATATTCTTGTAAAATCCAAATGCTGTCTTTGCATTTTGTTTGTCCATTTCCGGCTTTAATAGCCATTAGTTACATGAGTTATAGGCACAGCTGCTATAATTCCTGTGGCTTTTTGGGATAAACTTGAATCTGAGTTGAATGAGAGTTTCGGAAGT